>NC_071505.1:53304067-53922721 GCF_027887155.1 Malaclemys terrapin pileata
CCTAGTAAGCCTTTCCTGTGGACACTTCAGAAACCATATTGCCAATGGCTGCCTCTGTGAGTCATCAAAGCATGTAAAAGCATGTGATATGCTCATGTGATCTTAGCTTTCATCTTGGGCCAGTAATTTTCCACGCACCTGGGTTGTGGGCTTTGTTTGGGACAGTAGATTTCCATGCATATGGCTGGGGATATAAAAAGGCACCTGAGACATTTCCACTTTGTCTTCATTTCCTGCTTCATTTCTCTGGACTGGATTTCTAACAAAGAAGCTTTGAACAAGGGACTGATGACACCTCCCTCCCCCCACCCCCCAGTATGTTTGGGTAATTTCAAATAGACTTTTGCAAGCTAGCAGTTTATTCCATCAATGTTTCAAACCTGATATAAGGACTTTGAAATGACTTGTACGTGGCCTAGGTGCGGGCACTCTTATGCCTGTTCCCTGGGCCACTTCCTACCCCAGCTTTGGATCCTCCATCAGTGCCACTGGTCAGTTTCTGGCTCCAGGGGGTCTTCCTCTATCAGCCGTGGCCTGTCATTCCTGGCTTCCATGGAGTGGAGTGGAGTGAAGGGCCTGTTGTGCCTTGGCAGCGGGGCCCGTCTTGGCCACGTAGACCCCAGCAGCTTCGCTGCAGGAGCTTGCAGCACATGACTGCGCCCCCGCTCTGTCAACTCAGACTGAGCTGAGCTGCTCTCTTTTGACCTCTGCCTCCAATACGAGCATGCCCAGCAGGTGCAGCTGGGCGGGGCCTTCTGGGCCCAGAGTTGTTCTTTAACCCTCAGTTCACCAGTGTGGGGCTCATACAACCCATCACAGTAAGTAACTTTCGTTTCTCTGGACACAGGGATATGCTAGACGAAGGATGTGAAAAATTGTTAGAAGAAGGAGCAGGTTGATCCAGAGGCAGATTGAATAGATGGAATCCTTTATTGCGACACTTGTTCCCCTTGGCCCAATTGTCAAGTAAGCACTGGATTAGTTACATCACACTCTTTTTATTTAAATATGTAAATGCCTACATCCACTACAACACCCAAAAACCCCTATTAAGTAATAGAAACTCCCATACTATGATTATACACACCCCTATTGACTGATTACAGCATTACACATATTATACACACATCTTTACCATGAAAATATATTTCTTTGCAGTAATTTATTGCTACAAATGCCCTTAATTTGCAGTTCTCAGTGGAGGGAGGGAGGAAGGGGCCATTACCCAGGGCTTGCTTATGTAGCTGGCAGGGCCGGCTCCAGGCACCAGCGAAGGAAGCAGGTGCTTGGGGCGGCCAATGGAAAGGGGCGGCAAGTCCGGGTCTTCGGCAGCAATTTGGCGGCGGGTCCCTCAGTCCCTCTCTTCCTCTTTGAGCTGCCACTGAAGTGCCGCCGAAGAAGAGGCGAGGGAGCGAAGGACCCGCCGCCAAATTGCCGCAGAAGAATGAAGCTGCCGCTAAAGTGCCACCGATCGGCTTTATCTTTTTCTTTTTTTTTCTGCTTCGCCACTTGGGGCGGCAAAAAAGCTGGAGCTGGCCCTGGTAGCTGGGAAAGGAAGGGAGGAGGAGATAACACTTCTTTACCCAAAAGGTATCCTTTAGATCCCCACATTTCTTATGCAGCTGCAACACTTATCAATTCTTAACAAGGAGAAAGGAGGGGAAGGGGTAACACTGTATCTATTAAGTGAAGGAATAGGGTGTGCCTGTGCCTACTCCCTGATACCATGCCAGCACAGCAGCGGTTTCCATGTCTACTTAACCCTTGCATATTCCAACAAAGATGAAAGAGAGGGAGAAGTAAAAGATGACTCACAGATTATGAAACTCAGTGGTGGGGAGAACAGTGGAGTTTTAAACAGTGCCAAAGAAAGTGGAGCCTGTGGACAGTTTGGGATGAAAGACTATCACATTCCAGGGTGCAGTCCAGACTAGTGAGGGGGTGTGTCGCCACCTGCCCTGCAACCTGGGCTCTTCACAAACAGCCAAACAGCATGCAGGTCACACCCTGAGTGTCTGTGTATAGCTGCAGTCTGCCAGCAACACTGACCCCAGCAGCCTTTATTTAAGCAGTAAAGAAGATGACGTGTAGTCTGGGGTGAAGATGGCCCCATGCTCTTTTTTCTCCCCTGTGTATGCTGAAAAGCAGATTTGCCTTCTCTCCCTTTTGCTGTTTCAAGGACCATGTTTATTACTTATATGTAAATTGAGGCAAACACATTCCTTTGTTTAAGATAGACCTGCTTAACCATTCTCACCT
Source organism: Malaclemys terrapin pileata (assembly GCF_027887155.1). NCBI lineage: Eukaryota > Metazoa > Chordata > Testudines > Emydidae > Malaclemys > Malaclemys terrapin. Next base: position 53,306,327 of record NC_071505.1, read on the forward strand.
AATTGGGGCTACGTGGGTTTGATCATGTGCTACCAACATACAGGAGAATTCATAATTTTACATATAATGTTGTTACATACGTATCACCATGATATTATTGAGCAGTGAGTTGTTAGTTTTTAAATGATACCTCACAAGGCATATTTTGTACAAAGATTATTACAACAGTGTGTGGGATGTGAATACAGGGGGTGCATTTGGCCACAAAGATGAGGAGTTCAGTTTTGAACCTGGGTAACTCTCAGTTCTTGGTGAGCTCTCAAGAAGAGGTCAGAGGAACTGGTTGAGATGGTTTGGAAGGACCTGCTTTGAGCAGGGGGTTGGACTAGATGACCTCTTGAGGTCCCTTCCAACTCTGATATTCTATGATTCTAAGGACGGAGAGATGACAGGAAAAGAGGTAAAACTGGGAGCTGTCAGCATAGAAATGGTGATTGAATCCATGTAACTAGATGAGATCATCTAAAATGAGCAGAAGAAGAAAAGAGGGGTTGGGACTAGGGGAGAGAGGAGGAAGCTCCACCAAAGGAGACACTGCAGGAGTAATCAAAGAGGAAAACCTGGAGAGAACAGTATCTCAAAAACCCAGGCAGCCCTGCCAAACAAAAGGGTGTGGGCTACTGAGATGAAGCAGCAGGGAGGTCGAATGAGATTGGAGTACAGACCCGGAGTTCTGAGATCAGAGCAGGTACAGCTGAGTGAAGAAGGCAGAAATCAGACTGGGATCAAGAACTGAGTTGGAGCTCAACACAGCACATTTCATAGAACCACTCAATTTGTTAAAGGTAAAGGGAAGATAGAGTAGTAATTGGAGAGGCAGGAGGAGTCAATGGTTGTTTTTTTTTTTCAGGATGGGGAGAACAGATGCCTATAATATCTATATACACAACTCAAAGACCTCCAGTTACTGTAAGGTAAATGTTGAGAGGGGCCGGGGGGGAGAGGGCTGAAGTCCGAACCTGGTAGCACATGTATTAAAATATATAATGAAAATATGTTACAATAGTATATTATACAATGGCATTATTTCATATAGTAGAATAGTTCAATCTCACAGAAAGTGATTTCATTTTGCAAGTATTGGGTGCTGTGAAAGTAACCACATGAGGGTATAGAGGAAGCAGCTATCATATAGAAATAGAAATATTAGAAAGAATATTGTACAGGGAATTATAATTGTGCTTGCCCTGTGTAATTAACAACCACTCATCACCATACTCTAGTCCTAGCAATGATGGTGTTTTCATTAGGCTGAAATGGATATTGATAGCTTCCCATATCCTCAACATCCCCTGGGGCATGGAGAACCCTTTGACAGATGTGTGCATTCAGGACTCTCTGATCAGATGTGCAGAAAGCATGCGTGAGGCCAGTCAGAATAATGATTTTGAAAAACTGAACCTCAGAATTTGAACTGGTTATATAAAATACATTCAGCTTAGGAGGCCAGCAAAATCACACTTTGGCACAATGTGAAGGCAATGTTTTTAGTACACTTCAGGAGGAGTCAGCCTCAGAACTCTAATTAATGTTAATAGTCATAACAAAGCGAACCCTGTGCATTGCTGCCAAAATGTACCAATAAGTATCAGTGTAGATTTTTTTTTCATCCAGAACCCAAGGCACTGTTTAAGGAAACCAATTACTCATCCACCACCAGCTCTTAAATATGGTAGATGTCACAGCTCTAGACGTCATGTGGATTTGACAGCAGAGCAAAACTCAAAGTGAGAAACTCAATAAGTGTCACAAAGATTCAATGCAAAACTATAAATGGGCCAAGCTTTGAGTTTAACAAAACCAGGAGCTGCTGGGGTTTTGCATGTGTTGAAACAAAGAACAAAAGTTCTGCACAGCTTGATGTAGTGTGTTATTATTTCAGAGTAGCAGCCGTGTTAGTCTGTATCCGCAAAAAGAAGAACAGGAGTACTTGTGGCACCTTAGAGACTAACAAATTTATTACAGCATAAGCTTTCGTGGACTACAGCCCACTTCTTCGGGGCTGTAGTCCACGAAAGCTTATGCTCTAATAAATTTGTTAGTCTCTAAGGTGCCACAAGTACTCCTGTTCTTCTTTTTGTGTTATTATTGTGCACTGTTTAATAAATTTAGCCTGCTCCTTTAAAGGCATGTAATTACACCAAGAGACCTCTAGGAACCAGAGTTAGCAGCCTGAGATGTAATCCTTTGGTAGTAGCATAAAAGCAGCTATGAGTGTCTGTGTGATTATTGCTTTCCGGCAGTACATCTGCAAATGAGTATCAGAATTAGAGCTGATGAAATTTTTTCAGCAAATAGTAAATTTGCCAGAAAATGCATTTGGGGAAGGGGCACTGAAACTATTTGCAAATTTGGATCAAACTTGGCAAATAGTTTTGTCTGGGGGAAAAAAAACCCTTGAAAACAAATTTCATAAATGTCAAAACGGTTTGAATAGACACTTTGTTTAAAAAATATCAATCTGAATAGATGTTCAAAATGTTTCACTTGGCCCAACCAATTTTTGTTTTTCCAGCAAGAAAAACTGGTTAGTTAGTTTTGGTTTGAAACTAACTGAATTTTGAGAGGTTTCAGAGTAGCAGCCGTGTTAGTCTGTATCCGCAAAAAGAACAGGAGTACTTGTGGCATTAAATTTGTTAGTCTCTAAGGTGCCACAAGTACTCCTGTTTTTTTTTAATTTTGAGAGGTTTTTTTGGTTTGGTCATGAAACCAAAAATCAATTATTCACTCAGTTCTAATCATAGCATATATCATTTTATGATGTTGCATTACAGTGTTCACTTACTGGCATAATATTTAGTTAATAATTTTCATTTTGTGAATTAATTAATGAGCTCAAATAATACCTACGCTAGTCTATTTGCATAGCATATTTGTTATTATATATCACAATTTCATTGTAGTTGTTTGTATGGTCCAGCAAGCAAACAGAGTTACTGGGCCAAAAATCTTATGAGGTACTCTCATACAAAATTCTCATATCATCTTCTCTTTTCAGGTCATACTGGTTACCTATGGAGTCCCTATACTGTAGTGCATAATGGTAAAATTAATGCCCATACTGGAGATATTCAAAGAGGGAGGCCAGTACCTGGACCAGCAGAGGAACAACACTGCATTACATACACATCATGAAGAGAGAACTATGTATGGGAATGACTTTTTGACTTGTTTTCAGGTTATGTAAATCAGTGCCTTCGGAGAGTGGCTCACTCTCTATAGTAACTAATTCAAAGACTCTAATGTTAATCTCAGGGAACATTTAGACTGACATTTTCAGAACTGCCTCAGTGATTTTGATGCCCAGTTCTTATTAAAGTTAATAGGGATTGTGTGTCCAAATCCCTTGGAAATCCAAGTCTACAGACGGGGAGCATGCGGGGGTCACGTGGCCCCCAAGATTTGCTGCTTGGCTTGTTCTGAGCATGCTCACATGGACTGAGCATGTTCAGTAACACTGCTGAAGCTGGCTGCCCTCACTCTGTGCCCCCATTATCGGCAGGCTTGGGTCATCTCTGCAAGTCTACCTCTCTTCTGGTTCAAGGATAAGTTCTCAGAAGCAGATATACTCCAAAAGATAAGATATACAAATTGCTAGCTATAACCTGAAATGCTGAACTTGGAAAATGTGAGAATACTGAGAGAGTTTCTGCAGGGAGCACAGATCTATGGTTCTCAGCGGACACCTGCATTACAGCACATAAGGTGAAAAAATGCAACACAAATGTAACCAAGTTACATAGGCAGGTTAATAGGCTGCCTGCCTGAATGAATGTTTCTTGGCATACCCACAGCCAGTCCTTAAAGAAGCTGGCTCTTCCAAGATGTGAATGACCTCAGTGTTAGGTAGTAACTGAGAGGAATTTCAGAGGTGTGTCTCTTCTTCCTGCCTCTGGGATAAATAGAAACTGGTAACAGCAACACCAGCAGCAACAGGTGCCTCTGTATCCTTTTCCAGTTACATATAGGCATGCTTTTGTTATTTACTTGAGCTGGTGCCTGTGTCATTATTCCAGGGACTGTATGTGCTCATGTTAACCCATCAATAAGTAAACTACTGCAACTTCTGTTATGTGACCTCATAGTCCACTACCAGTATAAGGCAAATGCAATAACTAAAAAAGGTGTGTCCTCATTTTGGAGAAATCAAAACTCTGCTCTTGGCACAGAGAACAGTTATGTGCATTTTAAACAGAAGAAAGTGAAAGGGAATGGGGAAAGGGGTGGCAATTGGCAAAAGAAGGAGGAGAGAGTATAGTGTTGGCCCTCTGACTGAGCGGTAGCCAAAATCTGAGGCATTGTATGGTGATTTCCATTTGGATGAGAAATTGGTTTGTGGAGTCTGGGTATTTTTTTAAAACAAAATGTATACACATCCTGTTTTCTGTATAGCTGGAGGAACAAAACTGCAGGTATCCAGCTCTCTTCTGCAGAAGCCTTGGACCCAATTATTGTGCTGTTCCCCCAGAATCAGGGCTCTGTCTCTCCTTTTCTCCAGGGACTCACACATACTCCCAAGAAATTGCAGACTCTCTGCTGACTACCCACCCAACAGTTAAGTCACAGCCCTCTCCCCTGGAGTTTGAAACATAGGATGCCCTGTTAGCGCCACGCTGCTCTCTAGATCACATGGTCTTGGTAGGCAGCTCCTATGTCAGCCCCTCCTTTGTCTGCCCCTGTTTTTACTGCACAAATAGGGTGACCAGACAGCAAGTGTGAAAAATTGGGACGGGGGTTGGGGGAAACCCATATAAGACAAAGCCACAAATATCTAGACTGTCCCTATAAAATTGGGACATCTGGTCACCTTATGCACAAATCAGCTTAGGCCCAGTTCCACAAAGTTACTTAGGCATGTAAATACCAGACTGAGCTACCTAAGTCCCAGTTTTGGCTCCTTTGTGATCCACAAAACTTCCTCCGAATCCTATAGGCCCCTAAACTCACTCGGCTCCTATGTTTTCTGGATAAAAATTCCCTCCGTGCCTAAGTTTCTGCCTCTGGGCATGCATGCTGCTGCCTCACTACTGGTGTCCCAAAGCCTGTCACCCCTAAGCCCCAGAGCAATTCACAAATCAGGGGAAATCCTTCAGCTGCCTAAGTCATGTGCCAGGTCTGATCTGGTAGGCATGCTCAGAGGCCATCTACTGGAGAAGGAGTTAGTACCCATTTTATAATTTTTAGCCCAGTGGTTAGAGCACTCACCTGTGAGAGACCCAAGTTCAATTCCTCCCTCTCTGCTAGAAGGGTGGAAAAGATCTGAAACGGGGTCTCCCACTTCTGGGTATTTACAACTTGTTAAGTGCTGAAGGCTGGAATGTCATTGCCTCAGTAACGCTGTTCAGGCTGCTCGGTGCTTCTGTACTGCTAATTCAACAGACCTCGATGTTACTCATAAAGAAAGACCACAGGCACAGTTCGGTGACAAAGGCACTCGGCCAGGTTTATTGCCCGTAAGGCACAGTCCTAGTGCCTTGGCTCTGTGGTTACAGGTACACTAACACGTAAGTGCCCAGTGACAAGGAATGGCTCAGTCAATAGTGGGAGTGTCTGCTGTCGCCTAGGTCACACAAAGGGTTAAGGAGAGGTACCCCAACTTTAATCAATGGAGACAAATATCTGGGGTAAACAACTTATGCACCACCTTATGTGTTTCATGACGTCTGTTTGTTACCTCCCCTTGTTTCTGGTATCTTGGACAAAACACATGTATTCATTATTTTGTCAAACCATCTTATCTGTATTAGCTGGAATATATTTACATAAATATCTAATGCCTAGTACACCAGTACATGAACTTGGCAAAGTTGTTGCTAGACAGTGAACTTGTAAGTACTTTAATACATGGCCTGACTTTGGTTCATGTCCTCTGGTTCAGCCCTCAGATCTTGCACCAGGCTCAGTGCTCCAGGCTCTCTCTCTCTCTCTCTACCATACAACTATTTAAATATTTATCCACAGTGGAATAGTCATTCGGCCAAAGAGAGAAAATAAACAGGAATGGCTCTGTAGATAGTGGTTAGGTCATCCAGCCGGGAGGTGGGACACCCAAGGTCCAGCTCCCCTGTGCTAGTGCCTCTTTAATTATTTAGCCACAATGGGATGGCTTCAGCAGGAGAGACTGAGAGGAATTAAAAACCCATGGCTGGCCTGGGCCAGCTGACTCAGTCTTGTGGGGTTCAGGCTAAGGACCTGTTTACTTGCGGTGTAGATGTCTGGGCTTGGGCTGGAGCCTGGACTCTAGGACCCTATGAGCTGGGAGGTTTCCAGAGCTCAGGCTGCAGCCTGAGCCCAAACATTTACACCACAATTAAACAGCCTCATCATCTGAGCCCCACGAGCCAAAGTCAGCTCCCACAAGTCTGGGGGAAATCCAGCACAATGCTAAAAGAATTGCAGATAAAAGAGGAGAAAGAAGCTGAAATCCAGAAATTAGCACATCAAAGAGTTCTGGAACTCCACTGTGATGGACTTCCCCAGGTGCAACCTGGAACTGGGGTACCACTGAGCCCTTTGGCATACCTGTCTGGCATAGCCCTTTGGGCCCCGTTTCAATCTGTGAGGCTGTGACAAGCCACAATCCTCTCCAGACCTTACTCTTACCCAGCCATAAATAAGCAGGGAAACACCCAGCTGCAGTTACATGAAGGCTTCTCCTAGCCACTCACGAACTAACAATAGAGAGGCTCCAGCCAGCTTCCTCTTCCCCCCTCCCCCCTCACTTCACAGCCAAGGACCTCTGAGCTGTACTGTTTTGCCCTGGTCAAAAGCCTGACCAGTGTAAGTTTACTACCTAGTCCAACCCTCCCTCGATGTAGAGAGGACAATGTGCCAGTTTTTGTTCCTGAGATTACCCAAATGCTTCTAGCAAAACACACTGTTTTAGATAAAAAATATAAAACAAATGTATTAACTACAGAAAGATAGATTTTAAGTGATTATAAGTAATAGCGCACAGATCAAAGTTGGTTACCTAAGAAATAAACAAAATCATAATCTAAAATTTATAAATTAGATGGGATTTGAAATAAGCAGTGTCTCACCCTGATGGTACAAACAGTCCACCAATCTTCCATACACAGGCAGGGCTTCCTTCTTTCCCACCTGGGACACCCTTCCCCAGTTCATCCTTTGTTCTTCAGGTGTTTCCAGCTGTTGTGTTGTAGGGGGAGTAGGGCCGACGAGAGGGCGGGGAAGCTGGTACAAATTACTGGGGCCCGGCGGTCTGGAAGGGGGCCCGGCTTCCCCTCCTCTCATCTGCCCTGTTTAGCTGGTCTGGGGCCCGGCTTCCCCCTCCTCTTGTCGGCCCTGTTTAGCTGGTCCGCCCTTGCTGGGGGGCCTGAAAAAATTTTTTTCACCGGGGTCCGAGCCCGCTCTTGGCGGCCCTGAGGGGGAGTGAGGACCATTGTTGATGTCACTTCCCCCTTTTATAGTATCTTCCATGTGGAGGGAACTTCATTGTCTAAAACAAAGTCCCCGGTACAGTTTGTGGAAAAGTACTAGGACAAGATGGAATCTAATATCACATAATCTAGTCACATGCCCTTGCATGCTTCGATGAGTCATAGCAGCCATTACCCATATATTCGCTGAAGTGTCCACAGGAAAGCTCATCAGGTGAAGATAAGCTTTTCCCACGTCCCATCGTTTTTGTTGATGGGCCATTACCTTGAATAGACCCTTCACAATGTGCTGGATAGACTGGATGGAAACTAACTTGTGGGAGGTACCCAGGAGCAAGCACATTTGAAATACAGATGCATAGTCAATATTCCTAACTTTGGATACAAAAATGATACATGCATACAAATAGGATAATCATTTTCAGCAAACCATAACTTTTCCATTGACATCTCACATGACATATGTCATACAAGATGCACCATAATCAAATCACTATGGTGAATATGGCATGCAGAGCGTCACAGCAGGTTCCCGTTCATGCATCTCTAAACAAAGTTAGGTGTCTCCCTGCAGCCCACACTTAGGTGTGTATCTTTGAGAGAGGGGCAGGGATTAGGACACATCTCTGATGTAAGCATCTCCTAATGGCTAGATTAGGTTACTCCCTGCCTAGCCTTCTGGTTTGTGGCTTTTCAGACACTGAGGGTTTTTTTGGAAGTGTAGCTGTACCTTAAGGCCCTTGTCTCTCCCCATTCATTGTATAGGAGCCTAGGAGCCAAAACTCAGGTGTTGTGCATCACTGTGTTGTTCCTGTGATTTTCTAGGCACCTGAAAATTAGGCACTGTTATGTATCACAATGCTTAAGTCCTTTTGTGGAGCTAGGCCTGAGTGCTTAACATGCTCATTTACTTTAGGGAAGTCTGTGATTGGTTTTGCTTCCAAAGCCACTACTGCAATAATTAACTTTTTCATAACAATACCCTGAAGCAGAATGTATACCCTCCATCCATCTACCTACAATCAAATTAGAAAGGAAAAGAGAAGAAAAAGAAAGACATCCTTTTTGTCTGATAGAGGGTTGTAGTAGCCATGTCAGACCCAGGATATTAGAGATACAAGGTGGGTGAGGTAATATCTTTTATTGGATCAACTTCTGTTTGTGAGAGAGACAAGCTTTTGAGCTTACACAGAGCTCTTCTTCAGGTCTGGGAAACACAGTGTCACAGCTGAATACAAAGAGGATCATATTGTTTAGCATAAGGAGTTAACACATAACAATCTATAACCCACTAACAACCCTCCTTCCTGCCGTTGTCTTTCTCCCCCCTCTTTTGTTCCCCCCCCCATGACTGGAGGGATGTTCACAGTCCACGGACCACTTCACCTTGAACGGTTCCTTGAAATATGTATTAACTACTTATGCTTAACAATCTGTTCCACCTTGCATTTAGCTGTAACACTGTGTGTATGTTTTCCAGACCTGAAGAAGAGCTGTGTGTAAGTTAGAAAGCTTGTTTCTTTCACTAGCAGAAGTTGGTCCAATAAAAGATAGTACCTCACCCATCTTGTGTTTCTGATAGAGGGAGCATTTCAGGCCTCCATCTCTTAGGTTGTTTCTTTCACCTAAGGAGTAACGGGGAGCTCTCTCCTCCTACCTATCCTCTAATAGCAGAACATCTGTGGTCCTTAATATCATTTAGGATGGAGTCACAAGCTTATGTGAGTGAACTGTTGACCCCTTACTGAAACTTAGTTGGGGGGGTTGGTTCACCCTTTCCCAGTACCAAAAGAAAGGGAAGGGCTGATGAGAAATCAAGACCCTGAGACTGACAGTCCCCAGGGCCAATGGGGAGAGTCCAACGCTTTAGATCAGCCTGATTGACAGGTCAGGCAGGCCAATGAGTGAGTCAGGAACTTGGGGTCCCGTCCTCTGTGTGAACTGGAGCTGCATGAGCCAGAGTGGGGCTGAGCTAAGCAGTGAGCAGTAGCCTGAGCTGAGCTGGCAGCAGAACAGCAGCAGCGCTGAGGCAAAGTTGAGCTGTAGCTGGAGGAGTCTGGAGCCAAGTACGGTGAGTACCCGGGAGGACCCTGGTCAGCGAAGGCCCAGCTCAGGAAGAGGCCACCAGACAAGAGGTCTTGCAGGCCGGACACGGAGGGGGATCATAACACTGACGGGAGGGCTGATCCTGGGAAGAAGGGTCCTGCCACCTAGAACCTGAGGACATGTGGCCACCACCAGAGCAAGTGTCCGACCCCCGTTATCACTGCAGCACAGCCATGGCCTGGGAAGGGGGTCTGGGACATGTGAGGAACAGATTGTGAACTTTCCTTATACTCCAGAGATTGCTGTTTGTGGTGCCCTGTGCCCACAGAGCTGGGTTACTTTTCTCCTTTAACCTTTCCCATATTTTCCTTATTTTTTTAGTTGTTGTTTAATAAATTGTATTTGCTTTGAACGATATGTAATGATCAGCGGGTCAGGGAAGCATCTGGTGTGAAGAGAGTACCCTGTAGTGGGGACACCCTAGCCTCTGTCCTAATTGACCATGACAAGCTTGGGGGTTAAGCCTCCCAGGAATCCTGGGCCCAGCCTTGTCAGGATTACAGGGACTCTGCCACACGAGAGGGTGGAAGGGGAGCCTCGAAGTCAGGCAGGCCTCTAGGTAAAGGGAATTGGAGTGAGGACTCAGATCCTTTCGCTAGCCAATTCCACCATGGTAGTGAATAAGCCAGGAAAATTCCCCACAATAGTGGGACTAATCCACCACTTACATATAGAGTGTGGAATGGGAAAAAGCTAAGTTGTTTGTAGCGTTTTCCTCGCTAGAAAGCATCTGTAGGTGACACGTTATCACAACCACCCTGGGCTTGGTTCAAGGTAGACCTCAGAGTCTTTGAAAAGCTGTGTATCTTTGACTGGTAGTAGGGAGTTCTGTGCTGCTGCCCTCAGTTGTCTGCAGCCAGAAGTAGTCCACTCTTCCAATTCTGTCTCCATGCAAAAAAGTGCAAGGAGAAGAGGCATCAGGGAGATTAGAGAAAAGCCAGCTTCCCAATTCTGAAATGCATGCTGGCAGGTTGCCTGGTGAGTGCTGGATGTATGGTGTAGAAATGAGGGAGAAGAATGCTGGGTCAGGTTGTTGTGCTGCAAAACACAGGTAAGCTGCTGGGATCAGGTGGGCATTTATTGCTCTTTGAGCTGAAACCAACTTGAGACTCTATCATGTTATTCTACTAGCCTAATTGCTAGGGGTTTTGGGTGGGGCAAGGGAGGTTATAATCAGCTTTTTGCCTTGATATATTTTAAGATCTTCTAACATGCAGAAATTTGCACCGTGTACTTAAAAAGAGGCCAGGAGGAGGAGGGGTCTAGACTCCCTTGGTTTCTTTTCTTTCTACAGCCTTCCAACTTTATCTTGGAACTAGTTTGTAGAGAAGTATTCTGGGTGTAGTGGAAGTAGAGCCAGCACAGCTGATTAAGGGGATTCTGCTTGATTCAGGTGCCTGACTGTGATATCTGTAGCGTGGAATCTGACCCTCTCTATCCAGCACTGTCTTCCGGACTCCCATACAATGTAAGCTGGAGGAATTTCAACAGATGGGGAGAACACTAGGAAATCTTTCACCTAGAGACTTGTGTGTGTTTGTGAAAGGGTTTAGGGGAATAATGGATGGAGTGTTTCTGTAAATCTGGAAAAGGAGGAATATGTGGTGTACCCCAGCCAAGACTGTGATAAAGGGTCAGACATCCTGATTTTCTCCAGGGTGAGGTGTATATAGGTTAGTATCACTGCAGAGCTCTGTCAGCACAGAGCAGTTTATATCAGTGTAAAATAATTTTTTTTTTTTAAATGGAGATATCCCATCTCCTAGAACTGCAAGGGACCTTGAAAGGTCATCAAGTCCAGCCCCCTGCCTTCACTAGCAAGACCAAGTACTGATTTTGCCCCAGATCCCTAAGTGGCCCCCTCAAGGATTGAACTCACAACCCTGGGTTTAGCAGGCCAATGCTCAAACCACTGAGCTATCCCTAGTTGTTATTATTATTATAAGAATACTGAATGCCCACAAGTTTGTTTCTAGAAACACATTCCAGAAATTAAGTTTTGTAAGGTAAGGCTGCATGGGGAAAAGACATAATATAAAATGACTCCTTTTTATTTAGCATTTAACTTATTGTATTTATTATTAATCTTATAACTAATCCTCACCAATAGTCATTAGGAATGCAGTCTTCTTAAATATGTGGCATGCATGATGCATTAACCCCTATCTTGGCTAACCACTAATGCACTGAGAATGCGGCCACAGTTTATGTGAAATTCTAATTGTAGATGTGAACATGGAATTCTTTCTTCCATGGGGGAAAAATTATACTGCCTGACACCTATCAAGTGGTATATGCACCTGGGTGTTGTGCTGTATTCAACTGCTGCACAAACTGATGTTTGCCCACTGAGGGGATAGGCTGCATCCTGATAAACATGTTCAGACACTTCCAAAAAGAAAAAGAAAAGAGATGCATTGTCAGGAGATGGTGCTATTGTCTAATAGCGATGTTTATCCTTAGCCTAGTGGTGGGACTGCCATTTCTTCAGCATTTCTGACTGTAAGAGAGATGGAAAAGCATGTGGGGCGATGGTGAACCTATACTGAGTTGTGTGCCTGTGAGATAAGGGGACAGATTTTATTAGTAGGGAAGAATCTGGTTTTATCTCATGACATGTGCATGGATAATCCATTTTTTATGGAATTGGGCTTTTGCATTTGAAGATCCTGAAGTAATTACTGAATGCCAGATGTGACAAAAATGTAATCATCCTGAGTTTAGACCCTGTTTTTAATCTGGTGTGTTAGCTTTTTATTTTAAAGATACTTGTGATTGATTTCAAAGGTACTGTATAACACTACTGCTACAGAACATATGCATGTTATATCTTCAATCCTTAAAACTGAAATATGAGCCTCTGATTAATAATTAACATTTAAATGCAAGCTCTGTACCATTGCATTAAAAAGCCTGCATCATTCTGCCTCAATCCCTATGTCTTATTTATTATCTGTATGTCTCCCATATGTTTCCATTATTAAGTAAAAATTAAGTAAATATATTAATTAGTTCATAGCACATCTGATTTAATTCTTAGAACATTAGAATGCATAATCTCTATTGTATCTGTTGCACTAGTTGCACATCTCATCTTTCTGAGCAGAAATGAGAAGCAGTGTTGAAGGGCATTCTCCATGTCACCCTTGTGCATAAAATCAGCAATGGCTCTCTGAGCACTGAAGTTGCATAGATTCTGATAGGTAGTCCAATGCAACAGTCCAAACAACCTCTCTCAAGACAGTCACTTTAAAATAACCTCATAGAATCAATGGGCCCATTATTCTACCAGCACATCAGGCTGTTTGTCAATTTTCTCTAATCTATCTGGTGTAGAGTATAATAAAGTCTCTAATGCCATTTGTATTGGACTACTGTCAAATGATAGCAGAGGGTACCTTTGTAATTGATTCCAGAAATGAGAACCATGTCTTAGTCAACACTCCATTTGTTAATTCTTGAGGCCATTCTATGGTTCATTCCTATAGCAGTAACTAATACAAATAAAATATGGTTTTGCACAAACAAAATTGTAAATATCCAGCTCTAGATGAAGGATGTTCTATGATGATATTTTTATTTGAAACAAACAAATGATTCAAGTTGCTTAAATGCAAACTGAATTATTTGTAGATTATAAGCATTAAGAGCTGGATCTCATGCCCACTGAAGTTGATGGAAGTCCTTGAATTACACTGGATCAGGCCCCTAATTGTTTAACTTGGAATATGTCATTACTAAGCAGCTCACATTTTTTATTTAAATTCTCCATCTCTAGCACCTGAATGGCAAAAAATATTTCCATGACATTTATGGACCCTGTCCAATCCCAGAAGGCCATGAGAACCAGTTCCACACAAGACCAGCCTATTCAGAGGAGAGACTGAAAAAGTTATCTTGGGAGTTGAAGAACTGTTTTAGAGAAGGGGTGTGTATATATATATATATATATATATATATATATATATATATATATATATATATACCCCTTCTCTAAAACATATATATTATATATATATGTGTGTGTGTATATATATTTATATATATATAAACTCACACAAAAACTACATTAAGAAAATATTATTCAGGTTGCAAAGTGAAGCACTCAGAAGTTAAGAAATGACACAATGAAGCAACCCTTAATTCAACCTTTTGTGCATATACATAAATACACAGTCTTTACTTACAGGACCACATACTATTTTTCCCACAGCACCCCTGCATCCTTCTTTGGGCAGCCTTTTTGAACGACAGGTACATCATATACAAAGGGTAAATTATTCCACTGGGAACCACACCAATGGTCAGTGCTATGGTGACACTTCTGACTGAGGAAAATTGTCGTGATGCATCAAAATGTCTCTAATTTAATTTTTCTTAAAAGATGATTTACAGGTTCAACACGAAGGAAAAATGGAAAAATCTATGTATTTTGGTGCTCTAGATCTATTGGTACTGTGTATTTTAATTAAAGTTCCTGGATGGGACTGAAGATCCAATGGGAGAAGATGAATTTTGATCTCAAGATGAATAAAATGACCCTTGAACACAGCAAATGGCCACTCTGGCCCTGATCCTTGCCTGCTTTAGGAACATTTGCATTATTCCATCGCAGCCAACCACAGGTGGCTCATCCCTCTGCCACACACACCTGTTCTCAGTGCAGAGTGGCAGGGCCAGGGAAATAGGGGCATGGCTGGGCCACAGCAATGTCTGGCATCACACCCTTTGGGTCATAGAGAATAGGCATAAAAACAGCTTTCAGGCTGTTCTAATTTGTGTCAGAGGATTGGCCAGGCAAACAGACAGCCCATGATCAGTGAAGTGCACAGGCAGCTTACAGTCACCTTTGCATCCCATTCTGAGTTGGGCTGTGCATTCCTCAGCTGCAGCCTGGATGGACTCCTTCTCTCTAGTTCTTGCTTTCTTTTTTTTCATTAGTACTGAATGTCTTCCCTGGTAGAAGTATTCAGGAACTCTTACTGTTACAGTACTGTCTGTTGTAGCACTTATTTGTTATTTATAGTTAAGGAACTACAGTAAAAGCTTTGTTATCTGGCATGTTGGGGGAATGGGGGGTGCCTGGTAAGTCAAAAATTCTGGTTAACTAAGAGGGAGGGAGTTTGGGTGCATGAAGAGGTTCAGGGCTGGGGGCTGGGCCCAGAAGAGGGTGCACTGCCTCCGCCCACAGGTGCCACACCCGCAGCTCCCATTGGCTGCAGTCCCCAGACAATGGGAGCTGTGGAGCTAGCACACGGGGCAGGGGCAGCACATGGAAGCCCCCATGGCTGTTTCTCCCCCTAGGGGCATTGACCTCGGCCAATGGGAGCTGCGGGGGTGGCGCCTGCGGGTGAAGGAAGCACACAGAACCACCTCTCTGGACATATTGCCCCTTGTGGGGAGCCGCCCAAGGTGAGCGCCGCCTGGATCTGGCACCCTGAAACACCTACTGGGCTCCAACCCCCTGCCCTGAGCCCCTTCCTGCATCCGAACTCCCCCCGAGAGTCTGCGCCCCGCACCCCCTCCCAAAAGGCCAGTTTATAGAGCTTTCCGGTTTGTAAAGTGCCAGATAACATAGCTTCATTCTGTATACATAGTTGGGATTGTGTTTTCCAATATGCATTACTTAGCATTTATCAACATTGTATTTCATCTGCCATTTTGTTGCCCAGACACCCAGTTTTGTGAGATCCCTTCATAACTCTTTGCAATCTGCTTTGGACTTAACTGTCTCTCACAGGTGAGTGTATGTGTGTCTGTGATGGTCTGTACTCTCCCCGGGGGTGGAGCGGTAGGGTATTGCACTGGCCCTGGACACCACGTGACATTGGGGTGGGGGAGATGTAGGGAGGTGCCGGAATGTGATTCACTATGGGCTGCAGGGGTAGGTGAGCACAGATCTGTTGAGTCTGAAGGTCAACCAGAGACCACAGCATGTCTGTTTGCTCCCTGAGAAGTGCTATCATCTCTTGCTGCCTGTTTCTCCTCTCCATTTTGTCCTTTAGCGTCATTCACCAAGCCCTCTGCTCAGTATCCGAAGCACCAGAGGCTTGCAGGATCTCCTGGAACACGTCTTCCCTTGTTCTCTTCTTTCTCCTCCTTATTTCACTGAGCCGCTCTGCCGGTGTGCATGGAGAGACCCTCAAGGCCGCATTGCAGCTGCAAAAGACAGAGGACAGAGGTACTATTGTGAGTGGATTCACTCCCCTTGATCCACACAAGTTACAAGCACTACATTCTTGCTTCTGCTTGGGATTCATAGAGCACAACAGCAATCCCTGCTATGGTGAGTGCTCAGAGTGGTGGGCAGCTCAGATAGTAAGTTGGGGGAAGCTCACAGTCATGAATATATGCAGATATGACAAAGGAACTTAATACTGGCACTGTTTTCCACAGGCAGTAGTGACTTTAGCTAATATATCACTCTTGAGGATAGTGGAGGCTGAAAGGGAACAGCTCCTGCACACATCTGGCTGCAGACCAGGTACATATACTGCTACCTTTCTCTGCAATGATGCCTGCTGAAGTAATTGCTGAGGATCACGGGATAATGTCATACTGTCCTGTCTTTCAAGTGTGTGCCTGGATGTTTTTATCTGGGAAATCATTGTGTTTTGCTTTCCAGTAGTTCTTCCTACAGCCCCTTATTAAGCTAGATCACTGCAATCACAAAGTCTTATAACCCAATAGACAATCACTTCACTTCGCTGACCAGCTCACAGAGAGTGTTCATAAAGTGTACATCTCCATATTCTTAGATTATTACATAGTTGCTCTATGTCTGCAACACTAAATCTTTAGGTACTCTAATGAAATCCTAGCCCGATGGAAGTTAATGGAAATGAAGTCAGGTTTTCACTGTCTATCTAGTTAAACTTTACCTTTTTTTAAAAAAATTGGAATTTGTGGTTAGCCTAACTGTGATCTTCCATTAATATGCTACATTTTACCAGTTACTGTACACATAACAGGAATCAAGGAGATTGTCCTTTTGCACAGAACCATGAATAATGAATACCAGTTCAGTGAGGAGTTGGATGTTGAGAGAAAAATCAAATAATTAATAATCCTGTTAGGAGAATACCAGACTTGTTATGGTTGAATTCAACTAGGGAAGGCAGCCATTATATGCCCCCTAAATATCTTAGTGTATTATCCTTTATTGGTTTTCTATTGCAGTGCTATTGAAACTGCAGTTTCTAGTTTTGTTGCTAAAGTTCCCCATTCTGCGGCTGATCCTGTAGTCTTTATTTAGGAAAATCTCCCATTGAAGTCAATGGGATTTGCACACATATAGATGGATTGTGGATCTAGCCGTTATTTGTTATACTCGCATTCTTGAAGACTATCCCGTCCGGTGGCTACATAGCTTCTCTCCATTCTAGAATTGTTTGAGCCATTTAGGTATCAGGGTGCTGATAAAGGTAAAACAGTCTTTTAAATAATGAATATTATAATGAACAATTAGCATGTTAGAATTCAGTGATAATGCTGTTTGCTTGATGTACATATCATTAGTCTTACTTATGTGTGTAACCACATTTTACCTGAGTATCTTTGATAAATTAAGGAAGAATTGGAAGTAAGTGCCTATCACTTGCTTCTGCCTAAGTATAAAAGCATGGAAAAACTTGGGATTAGTAAAATACCATGAATATTTCGTGGATTGGATTCAAATTCCTCTTGCTAAACTATCCTTTCTAGCTGAAAACTCTATAGACTGTAGTGTGGTGATGCCGTTTGCTGTGAAGAATATAAAATGCTTTATATTGGAGAGGCATTAATTGTAAACTTTAATTTTGTCTGTTTGTTTTCTAAGTAAAGCATCTATAACTTGCAAAAGAATCTGGAGTTAGAAATTCTAACTTAATTGCTTTTATACATTTGTTGACAGGGTGCCCATATTTAAACCACAGACATCTATCCAAGTTTTGTATAAATTATAAATATTTTTCTTACACTTTTTATATCTGGCTTTTTTCATGGGTCCTTGTCAATCAAGAAGAGGGTAAGAAGCAGTTTAGGAAATTAATTTTTATCCTTGGACTATTTGGTAGACGTCTGGACTGTAAATCTAGATTGGATCAACAAAAGATAATAAAATTAGCTGCAAGCAGGAGTGTGTTGCCCCTACACTGCATTTTGGAAATCTAATCAGGAAATGACTGAACAAATATAAAAAAGATTAGATAAATTAATCGATTTAACTTATTCTCAGCTCCATAGTTGTTCTACAACCCATTCTATAAGAACATAAGAACGGCTATTCTGGGTCAGACCAATGGTCAATCTAGCCCATTATCCTGTCTTCCAACAGTGGCCAATGTCAGATACTTCAGAGAGAATGAACAGAGCAAGGTAATTATTGAATGATCCATCCCCTGTCATCCATTCCCAGCTTCTGGCAGTCAGAGGTTTAAGGACACCCAGAGCATAGGATTGCATCCCTGAGAATCTTGGATAATAGCCTTGGATGGATCTATCCTCCATGAACTTATCTCGTTCTTTTTTGAACCCAGGTATACTTTTGCCCTTCACAACATTCCATGGCAATGAGTTCCACGGGTGGACTATGCATTGTGTGAAGTACTTCCTTTTGTTTGTTTTAAACCTGCTGATTTAAGTAATAGGACACATACCACAGTTAGTAGTTCTGCAATTTCATATTTGAGTTCCTTCGGGACTTGGGTGAATGCTATCTGGTCCTGATGACTGATTACTGATTAATTTATCAATTTGTTCCAAAACGTCTTCTATGGACTCCTCAGTGTGGGGCAGTTCCTCAGACATGTCACCTAAAAGGAATGGCTCAGGAGTGGGAATCTCCTTCATATCCTCTGCAGTGAAGACTGATGCAAAGAATTCACATAGTTTTTCTGCAATGGCCTTGGCTTCCTCGAGTGCTCCTTTAGCACCTTGATTCTCCATTGACCACACTGATTGCTTGGCAGGTTTCATGCTTCTGATGTACTTCAATTTTTTTTTGCTGTTAGTTTTTGCATCTTTTTCTAGTTGCTTTCCAAATTCTTGTTTGACCTGCCTAAATATACTTTTACACTTGACTTACCAGAGTTTGTGCTCCTTTCTATTTTCCTCAGTAGGATTTGACTTCCAATTTTTAAAGGATACTTTTTTGCCTTTAACCACTTCTTTTCCTCTTTGTTTAACCATGGTAGCATTTTTTTTGGTCCTCTTACTATTTTTTTGTAATTTGGGGTCTACATTTAATTTGAGTCTCTATTGTGTAGACTGCGTAGACTGTCGGTCCTTCATCAGATCACAATTCGTCTTCCAGTCGTCTCTCGCTCTGGCCATCCTTCGCCATGCTTGTCCATATCTCCTTGTTAGGAAATCATCCCACCTCTTTGGAGGCCGACCGCGTGGCCGTTTCAGTTCTCGTGGATACCACTCAGATATAGCTGCAGTCCATCTGTTGTCACTGAGTCGGGCCACATGTCCCGCCCACCGCATTTTGCTGAGCCTGCTTTCGACAACAACATCTCGGACTCCAGGCTGCTGCCTAATTATTTAATTGGGGATGTGATCACGGAGCGAAATGCCCAAAAATGTTCGTTCCATTGCCCTCTGTGTGACAGACAGTTGATGTTCTTCAGTCTTCATCAGCGACCATGTTTCTCTGCCATATAGCATCGCTGGAAGCACGATCAAGTTAAAAACATTCACATGAGTTGTTTTGCTGATCTTTCCTTGGAGGATGTCCCTGATGTCGTTGAATGCGCACCATCCAGCTTTTTTTCTGCATGACAGTTCGCCTTTCTGATCATGGTACATGTTGACTTCCTGGCCCAAATAAACGTATTTGTCGACCTCTTGGGTCTGCTCTCCTCCAAGAGTTATTTGGGTTCTTGGCAGAACATCCGATCTCATATATTTCATTTTCGACTGGTTTATTTTTAATCTGACTTGACTACTTTTCACGTTCAGTTCTTTAAGCATTCTCTCAAGCTGGACTGCATTTTCATCTATCAGCACTATATCATCTGCGAACCTGAGATGTTTTAGCTGCTCACCGTTGATATTAATCCCACCTTTCAGGTCTGCTCATTGAAAGACCAATTCAAGACAGGCTGTGAATAATTTTGGTGAAACTGTATCTCCTTGTTTCACACCTTTCTCGATGGGGATTCGGAGGGGAGTGTCGAACAGCGATATATCCATGCTGCAGCCAGAATTCGCTTCCTTTAATAATGTGATATATTTTGCGCTGATGCCCTGTTCTGAAAGAGCTTCAAGAATGGCATTAGTCTCCACGCTATCAAACGCCTTCTCGTAGTCCACAAAGGCAATGCACAAAGGGAACTTGTATTCCCTTCAACGCTCTAGTAGTTGGTTTAGAATGAAGATGTGGTCTATTGTGCTGTAATTTTTTTGAAAACTGGCCTGCTCTCTAGGTTGCTGTCATCCAGGTTTCGCGACAGTTGATTTGTTATTATTTTGGTGAACAACTTATAGACATGCGAAAGCAGGCAGATTGGGCAATAGTTCTTTAGATTTTTCTCAATCGCCTTTCTTATGCAAGATGATATTGGACTCTTTCCAACTGGACGGTATCTTCTGGATTTCCAGGTAATGGCTGAACCTTTGGACGAGAGATTTCCAGAGTTCCTGACCTCCCGCCTTAAGCACTTCTGCTGTCAGACCTTCCTTGCCTGGAGCCTTCCCCTCTTTCATTTGATGGACTGCGTGACGGACTTCACTGATGAGAACCGGGAGTAGGTGTTCATCGGTTTGTTGAAGTGATGGCATTGGGACATCTATACGGGATGCAAAGAGCTGGGTATAGAAATTCCTGCAGATTGCCTCCATCTCTGTTCGATCGGTTACTGATTCTCCATCCTAGTTCTTCAAAGCCGTTAATGATGACCTGTACAATGCCAGTTGCCGTTTGTATTTTTTAAGACTTTTACGATCTTCAGCAGCCTTTAGGAGCTTTTCGGTTTGAAATTTCTCAGTCTTCCTTCAGCTTCATTCGTATGAGCTTGCAGAGAAGGGAGTACTCAAGCCTGTCACTGCCATTTCTTTTCATTTTCCTCCTCTTCTCCAATAAGGTCTTTGTATTCTCCGAGATTCTTCTGCTAGCTCTTTTTGGTCTTTCACGCTCAGCTGATTTCACGCACCATTCCAGTCACTTGCTGAAGTTCTCATAATTGTCGCAGTCATCCAGGAGGCTCCAGTCTTCCCTGGAAATGTTTTCCTTCAGGATTTCCTCATTGAAAGCTACTGGTTGGTGCCTTCTGTTCGCCATACATAGCGCCTTTTTCACCACCTTCACAATGAACATGAGTCTGGCTCTCAGTAGGCGACGATCACTACCGATGTTAAATGATGGCACTACTGAAATATCCTGCACAATGCGTTGTCTATCGATCAGAAAGTAATCGATTTCATTCTTTGTCTTCATGTTCGGTGTGATCCAAGTCCATCTCCTGTTGGCCTTCTTTCGGAACCAGGTGTTACCAATGAACATTCTCCTTGTCTCTGCCAATATAGCTAGTCATTCTCCTCACGCGTTTCATTCTCCGATACTGTACCTTCCTATGAACTTTTTGCCTTCTCTCCCTCTTCCAACCTTGGCATTAAAATCTCCGATCGCAATCGTATATGTGGAATTCTGAGTGAGGGTTTCCTCCAGCTCCTGATCGAATCCTTCCACATCATCATCTTCGCATGCACTTGTGGGAGCTTAGATCTGGATGATTTTGAGGGTGCTGTTTCAGTTCAATCTGAGGTAAAGCACCCCGATATGTGATGACTTCAAATGGCATGAGATGATTTTCGAAGACCATTCCTTGTTTATGATGAATCCGACTCCTCCAACTGTCCTCGTGCTTCTCCTTTCCCTAGAATGACAGTGCTTCCATCCCTCCAGCTGACCTCCATCTCCTTCTTTCGTCGCGTTTCGCAAACACACAGCACATCACAGGCTGTTTTTGCCTTTTCCTCCATGAGATGATTTATCAATTTCCCCCTCATCAGTGTTCTGCAGTTGTAAGTGCACACTGGGAGAGCCGTCCGGTTTCCTTTTGTCAACCTGGCACCTGAGATTCTTTTCAGCCTCTCGTCGATCGAATGCCTCACTGCCTCTGGAGTGGGGATCGAGGGATGTGCAGAGAACTGAGACTTGGTTTTCCGTGTTGTTTTAGCCATTATTTTAAGCCACCCGCTGGCTGGCCTGTCAGTGGCGCATTTACCTCCTCAACTTAGCTAGCTTACAGTCTCAGAAAGAGGGATTATACGCCCCTCCGCAGAGGAAGCAACCCTCTCGCTGGGCTGACAGTCCGACACCTTGATAGCATGGTTAGACCTGCCAGAGAATACACTCCGCTACCATCGCTGCCGAACAGCCAGGGTCACTGCTGTGCCACATTGAGGCATCGAGGTAGGATTTGCAGCAGGAGTCTCTAGTATGGTGCTTTTAAAAAGTTTCCACACAGCTTGCATTCATTTCATTCTTGTGACTGTACCTTTTAATTTCTGTTTAACTAGCCTCCTCATTTTTGCTACTGTGGTGGGCTTTGATATACCCTCTCCCCCCACAAGGATGCTAAATTACATTATGGTCACTATTACCAGGGGTTCAGCTATATTCACCTCTTGGACCAGATCCTGTGCTCTACTTAGGACTCAGTCAAGAGTTGTCTCTCCCCTTGTGGATTCCAGGGCTAGCTGCTCCAAGAAGCAGTCACTAATGATGTCTAGAAATTTTATCTCTGCATCCTGTCTTGAGGTGATATGTACCCAGGCAATATGGGGGTAGTTGAAATTCCCCATTATCATTGAGTTTTCTGGTTTTGTGGCTTCTCTAGTCTCCCTGAGCATTTCACAGTTACCATCACTATCCTAGTCAGGTGGTTGGTAATATATTTTGACTGCTATACATATATTATTCAAGCATAAAATTTCTATCCATAGAGATTCTATGGCAGGGGTTCTCAACCTGTTCTTTCTGCCTGTAGTCCCACACCACAGGACACCCTGCAAAGCTGAGTTGCTTGGGCTTTGGCTTCAGCCCTACACAGCTAGGGCTTCAGTTTTCTGCCCAGGGAGTCTAACGCTGGCTCTGCTCTCCGGTTTATTTTGGAGGACCCCCTGAAACCTGCTTGCGACCCCGCAGAGGGTCCCAGACCCCTAATTGAGAACTGCTGTTCTGTGGTACAGTTTGATTCATTTAAGACTTTTCCTGTATTTGACTGGATGATTTCTGACCTACTCTGTCATTCCTTTATATTTTGTATTCTGATATTACTGTGACTCATTGATTATCATTGTTCCACGAAGTCTCTGTGATGCCTATTATATCAATATCCTCATTTAATTCCAGGCATGTAAGTTTACCCATCTTAGTATTTAGATTTCTAGCATTTGTATACAAGCAAAAAAAAAAAAAGTTGCAACTTTTTGGATGCCTGCTTCAATATGTATTCCCTATGAAAGAGGGGGTGGGGGGAATTGCCTTAGGTCCTAGCATCAGACAAACTCAACCTTAGGTAGTGATTAAATCACAGTTTATAAGCCAAGTAGATTGAACCAAGCTAAACCCAAGTACTGCACAAAATGGTCCTGGTGATTAAGTATATGGCACTCTTCCTTTTCAGTCAGTACTAACCCAATCCCCCAGCACAGTGCTTGGGGCAGAGATGCCTTTTGGACAAAATGAAAAACCAGAGATCATTAAAGAGCAGGTGTGTCATCTTTGGAGTCCTTATCAAATTCCAGTTTAGGCAGAATTTATTTTGCCATCTAAAATCTTAAACATTCACTCCCACCATGTATGCTAAATCATATGTGAGGGTAACAAAGTTATACCTCATCTCCCTATTGGAACCTTCAGGTGTGTTTAATCCATATTGAGTAACCATGTTATCCCATTATTGTCACCCTCATTTAAACTGTATTCTCTTCAGGGAAGAGACCATGTTTTTGTTTGGTTTTGTGAGGTATCTGTCATATTTTGGGTACTCAAAAAGTAATTCATAATAATATAATATTCCTTTTGGGGAATTTATTTTTTACAACTCCTCCTAAAATTCATTGTGTGGTGCTTTGGGTTCAGAATTGCTGCCAAAGACAAATTTCACTTAAGATGCAGATGTGTTTTGGCTAAGTGATCCCTACTGTAAAGATACTCAGATACCAGTGTGGTGATTGCAATAAAATTACCTAAGCAGATAAATAAAGTTGCCAATCCTGCAAACACTTATGCATGTGTTTAGACCACTTTCACATCCATGGTCCTTCTGAATGAAAGATAGTGATATAAGCAGTATCAAGTTATTATTTTTCCTGTAGTGCACATTACATGATTGTATACATATATACACACACACACATGCGTGTGCTTGCATACACCCTCCCATACATATGAATATGACAAAGACTGTGCATATGTGTATATGGCATATATAGCAGGGGTCTGACCTTACAAATCACACAGAAAACTGTCATTGAGTAAATAGAAGTTCTGCAGGTAGAGACATAGCAGGATTTTGCTCTCTATATTGTGAAAGTTTTGCTTTTACAATATTAACATTTGTTTGCAGGAAAATATCCCTATAAATCATTACAAATTAAATTACAAATCAAACAAGCATTATCAATCTCTTTGCCACCTAATGAGCACATGCCTATTACTGGTTTGGCATACTGCAAAGAATAATTTAAATGGTTTAAATTTAAATAAATTTAAATTTTGTAAAAGCACTTTTAAATTACTATTAAAGCAGTTAGATTTTAATGCCTAAGGTAGTATCTCCCTGCTTTAAGTATAGTTCAAAAGTTAGTATGCTAGGTATTATAGCTACAACTGCTGCAAATAAGAATCACGAAAGTTTTGTTTTCTAACACAGCACATGGGCAAATAGTATTTTAATAAGGTCCCAGTGGTGTTAGCTGTGAATGTTTAGAACTACCACAAGGGCATAGAACAAGAAGGTAAGGATCTGTGGAAAAAGGAAATAAAGTCAGTTTTGCATTCACCAGAAACATAGTGTACTGGTTCTCTGTAATCTTTACACTCCCTAACTTGAAAACATGTATCTGGAATATGGTACACAGAACATATTGCAGTTTTCAAAACATAAATGACTTCATTTGTTAGTGTACATTAGGTTTTCATATGGTCGAAGATTTAACATGGTTTATTGCAACATTTTTCTCCAAGATAATTTACTTAAATTCACAGTTAACACTTCATTTAGGATAAAAAGTAGGTAAGTCTTATATAGATGTATATTTGTACTGTGGATGTGTATAAAGTTAATTTAAAGCTACAATCACCAATACCAGCATTTCATATACCAATGTAATGCTCTTTAGTAAACTTAATTTTATTCATTGATTTCTCTTGGATTATGATTAACACCACCACCACTTTTTTCTTCCTAAAAATCTATCTTCTGATCTCTGTAATCTGAAATTCAGCATGTCTGGCTAAGGCATTTTTAATGCTTCCATGAGCGGTCAGATAATGAAATTTTGTGAATAATGTCATAAGAAAAACTACATTTAATGTGGGTCATTAAGTTCCTCATGGCCTTGATGACATCCTAACCTTCTTGTTGTCTTTAATATTACAAAAGGCTATTTTATCCTCCATAAACAGATGGGGGATAACAGCAATAAAATCCCATTAGTAATAGTAACCAGTAAACTGTGTTCCATTGAAACAGATCTCACAATTGCTCTTGTATTTATTGCATATTATTAGTAATATACCTTAAGGGAACATGAAATGCATACCCTCTTCCCCAGGAGTTGCAAGAAATGCATTAGGCCTGTTGATAAGAAATATCCTTGGGGTTTCTTCATGTGTATTCCCTATACACAGCTGAAGTTAGGGAAAGCCATAAAATAGGGTGTATTCTCTACCGACTCCAGGGACTTCATATTACTGGGATATGTAATGGGACATTTATGCATTCCAGGTATACATCTGTATGACAAGAAGACATTTCCCCCTAGTCCAGGCAGGTTGATTCAATATATTTAGAGATAAATTCTGTTTTCATGAGAACAACTTACTTGATCTTGTGAAATATACAAATATTATATTATGCTTAAGCCAATGACTAAATGACTGGGGTTAGAAAGAAATTTCCCATGGGCATGTCAGTCTATTACTGGGTTCAAGCCCCTTCTAAACATCTGGTACTAGTGAATCTCTGAGACAGGATATTAGGTTGGATAGATTAGTAATCTGATCTAAATTCCTATTTAAAAAAAAATCCCAGTGTAATAAGTTCAATTTCATAAACATATAAAATCAAACTCACCGTAAGTGAGTAGTATCACTCTTCTCATCTCATACATTGGAAAGAAGAGTATTCCATATGTTTCTTTTTATTATTAAAATAAAACCATGCTGCTCCCCGTTCCCCCCAAATATACTGCTGGAATCCATTGCTGGAAAACTGGGCTCCTGCATGTGGCTGAATGGGCTACCTTGAAGCAGCCCCTGGTTCTTACATGTGGACAGGAAATATTTCATTATCGTCATTGCTGCCTTTAAAGGGGAAGCCAGCCAGTGTAGCTGTGGAGGAGGGCTCCAATGCTCAGTATTTCAGACAGAGGGATATACTTGCTAACATAGATGCAGCTGTGCAACAAGAGGTCATTCTTATCAGAATGCATATGGCATCACTTATGACCAAGAGAGCCACCCCCTAGGAAGGTTATTTCTTCAGAAAAAATCGAAATGCCTTATCGAAAGGCTCTTAATTTTCTTCAGCTAACTGTTGCTGTCTCCACAGATGCTGCATAGATATACTAGCAGTGATAGACCTGAGCACTTGAAGGATTGTTTCAGGGATTCCTTGATCTTCTTATTGAATGACCTGATCCTTCACGGTTGCTCCTCTGCTCACCAAGTTGTTGCTTTCTCTACAATAGCCAAGGTTATCCTTGCTTTTTCTGTGTCTCTGCATCTCTCAGGGGGAGGAGACCTTGATCTTGATGCTAGGCACAGCTTTTGTACCAGGGATGTATCATTCATATGGTCATTTCTTTAACCTGAGAATGCATGGGCAAAGCTTGAGGTGGTCTGTAAAATGAAAGACAGCAAGTGATCCTGTTGCAACAGTTTTGGAAGGTCTCTTATTGGAATTATAGCATGGCATGTCAAATATACAAGCAGTCCTCCTATGTGTGATTCTCATCTCTCTCTTGTGCTTGGGGTCTGTGTAAGAGTAGCCAGCCACTAGAGTCAGTGGCTCTGTAATATCACAGGAATATTGACCATTTGTAATTCAATTATAAAATTGAACCATAGAGAATTTAAGTGACTTATCTAGGGTCACCCACCTGTGCTGTCCTGTCCCTTTAAATGTTTGTTCACTCCCACTGTCCCCAGTGCCCTGCCTCATGTTTGTGTTAGTTGCAGTTTGGCTGCAAGAACTATAAAGCTACCACCACAGCAGCTAGCCGTGTGTTTTCATCAACTCCCTCTGTGACTATCTATTTCCTCCTCTGCTGGGTTCAAATACAGTAGAACCTTGAAGATACAAACACCAGAGTTATGAACTGACCAGTCAACCCCACGCCTCATTTGGAACTGGAAGTACACAATCAGGCAGCAGCAGAGACAAAACACACAAGCAAATACTGTATGACTAGGTAAAATGCCAAGCAGTGGGAAGCACAAACATGTCACACTTTCAATTTACACAATGCTAAAAATATTTTAAAAAACTCGACAAAGGTGTTAGCCTCAGCAACATAGCAGAAGAATATGGTACCAGGAAATCAATCGTCACTGATATTTGGAAAAGTCAGGAAAAAATAAAGCAATTTGCAAAAGAAGCCAAAGATAGCGGAGCAGCAAAAAGCAGAGTATTGTATGCAAAGCTGCTGCTGCTGATTTTGATAGGCAATGCATATGTGATTTCCACAAGGGAGCTCAAAAGGCAGTCCTATAAGTGGTAAGATGCTTACAGAAAAGGCAAAGTTACTCTACCGAGAAACATATCCAGACAAAAATGAGGACCATTTTAAAGCAAGCACCGGGTGGATTTGTCAGTTCAAAAATCGGCATGGAATACGGCAGTTAGGAATGCAAGGAGAGTCTCTGACAGCTGACTTAAATGCTGCTTTTGAATTTAAAAACACTTTCAAATCATATATTGAACAGCCCAAATTAACCTGGGACCAACTGTTTAATTTTGAGATGGGCCTCTACTGGCACCTGCTTCCAAACTCTGGCAGACAGTTCAGAAAAGCAGGTGAAGAATTTCAAATCCAGAAAAGATTGGGTCACGCTTATGGCGACTGCTAAAGCAAGTGGGGATTTCCTTAGAATCATAGAATATGAGGGTTGGAAAGGACCTCAGGAGATCATCTAGTCCAACCCAAAGCAGGATCAATCCCCAACTAAATCATACCAGCCAGGGCTTTGTCAAGCCTGACCTTAAAAACCTCTAAGGAAGGAGATTCCACCACCTCCCTAGGTAACCCATTCCAGTGCTTCACCACCCTCCTAGTGAAAAAGGTTTTCCTAATATTTACCTAAACCTAAACCTCCCACACTGCAACTTGAGACTATTACTCCTTGTTCTGTCATCTGCTACCACTGAGAACAGTCTAGATCCATCCTCTTTGGAACCCCCTTTCAGGTAGTTGAAAGCAGCTATCAAATCCCCCCTCATTCTTCTCTTCTGCAGACTAAATAATCGCAGTTCCCTAAGCTTCTCCTCATAAGTCATGTGCTCCAGCCCCCTAATCATTTTTGTTGTCCTTCGCTGGACTCTTTGCAATTTTTCCACATCCTCTTGTAGTGTGGGGCCCAAAACTGGACACAGTACTTCAGATGAGGCCTCACCAATGCCGAATAGAGGGGAACGATCACGTCCCACAATCTGCTGGCAATGCTTCTACTTATACAGCCCATGCCGTAGCCTTCTTGGCAATGAGAGCACACTGTTGGCTCGTATCCAGCTTCTCATCCACTGTAACCCCTAGGTCCTTTTCTGCAGAACTGCTGCCTAGCCACTCGGTCCCTAGTCTGTAGGAGTGCATGGGATTCTTCTGTCCTAGGTGCAGGACTCTGCACTTGTCCTTGTTGAACCTCATCAGGTTTCTTTTGGCCCAATCCTCTAATTTGTGTAGGTCTCTCTGTATCTTATCCCTATCCTCTAGTGTATCTACCACTCTTCCCAGTTTAGTGCCATCAGCAAACTTGCTGAGGGTGCAATCCACGCCATCCTCCAGACCATTAATGAAGATATTGAACAAAACAAGCCCCAGGACTGACCCTTGGGGCACTCTGCTTGATACCAGCTGCCAACTAGACATGGAGCCATTGATCACCAGCCCAGTGATCTAGCCAGCTTTCTCTCCACCTTACAGTCCATTCTTCCAGCCCATACTACTTTAACTTGTCGGCAAGAATACTGTTGGAAAACCTATCAAAAGCTTTGCTAAAGTCAAGGAATAACACGTCCACTGCCTTCCCCTCATTCACAGAGCCAGTTATCTCACCATAGACAGCAATTAGGTTAGTAAGGCATGACTTGCCCTAGGTGAATCCATGCTAACTGGTCCTGATCAGTTTCCTCTCCTCTAAGTGCTTCAAAATTGATTCCTTGAGGACCTGCTCCATGATTTTTCCAGGGACTGAGGTGAGGCTGACTGGCCTGTAGTTTCCCAGATCCTCCTCCTTCCCTTTTTTAAAGATGGTCACTACATTAGCCTTTTTCCAGTCACCTGGGACCTCCCCCGATCGCCATGAGTTTTCAATGATAATGGCCAATGGCTCTGCAATCACATCCGCCAACTCCTTTAGCACCCATGGACTTGTGCTCGTCCAGTTTTTCTAAATAGTCCTGAACCACTTCGTTCTCCACAGAGGGCTGGTCACTTCCTCCTCATGCTGTGCTGTCCAGTGCAGTAGTCTGGGAGCTGACCTTGTTCGTGAAGACAGAGGCAAAAAAAAATATTGAGTACATTAGCTTTTTCCACATCCTCTGTCACTAGTTTGCCTCCCCCATTCAGTAAGGGGCCCACACTTTCCCTGACCTTCTTCTTGTTGCTAACATACCTGTAGAAACCCTTCTTGTTACTTTTAACATCCCTTGCTAGCTGCAACTCCAAGTGTGATTTGGCCTTCCTGATTTCATTCCTGCATGCCTGAGCAATATTTTTATACTCCTCCCTGGTCATTTGTCCAGTCTTCCACTTCTTATAAGCTTCTCCCATGAATGGGGTTCATTCACAAAAGTGTGAAACTTTGCTGCTTTGCAAATGTCATTATGTCAGCTCTACCTCTCCTTTACTACAGCCACTCCAGTGCTTGGATGGATAAAGGCATTTTCTCTGACTGGTTTTTTTAAACACTTTGTTCCACTTATGAAAGACCACTTTACATCAAAATATTTACCTACCTATCTGAGTTGTGCTACTGATGGATAATGCTGCATCTCACCCGGCTATTGAAAAATCTATTGATGGAAGATGTAAGCAGTCAGTGTTTGTTTTTGCCACCAAACATCACAAGCCTCGTTCAGGCAATGGACCTAGCTGCTCTGGAAAACATGAAACATTGATACAAGTTACACATCTTACGGTGATTATTACTGGGATAAATCCAGTTTGAATCTTACATGGATTTTTGTAAGCTGCTGGCAATCAAAGACGCTATCTACATGTGTCCTGAGTCCTGGAGTGAGATTGGCTCTGAGTCTTTGAGATGTTTGTGGAATAAACTTTGGCTAGATATTGAAAACACTGAACCAGTAAATTTGGAAAACAATGATCAGATGGAAATAAATCAACTCCAATTTTTCTGAAGAGCTACAGCTTTTGGATATCACCACAGAGAAACAGGAGGAATGGCTAAATATGGCTAAACATGAGAACAGACACCCTGAGATAATTGAATTGGTATGCGAAGTGGCACAACTGAACAGTGACATTGACAAGAAGGAGGGGGAGAATGCCACACATGCAAGAAGAAGAGCGCTTTGCTACCTGTCTTCAGTGGCTTGAACAACAACCTGAAGTCACACTGATTTACCTAATGATACTTCAAGAGCTATGCACCTTAGCAGCAAAAAAGTGTGTTAGCAACCTCAAGCAGAGTACCATTAAAGATTTTTTCAAGTCTACATAGTTTATCCTTAAGCAGGAAAGTTAAGTTTGGATACTAAAAAATTGTCATTATAAAGACATTTTGCTGCAGCATTTCTCCCACCCCCCCACCCCCATGCTATTTAAGTGGACATTTAAATTGGTGGGCTTTTGTGTTGGCATTTTTTTCATGGATAGTGAATACTAAAAAAGAAGCAAAGGAAATTACTTAAAATTGAAATATGGTGTTAAATATAAACTACTAAAAATAAAGGGAAAGTTTAAAAAACATTTGACAAGGTAAGGAAACTGTTTCTGTGCTTGTTTCATTTAAAGTAAGATGGTTAAAAGTAGCATTTTTCTTCTGCATAGAACAGTTTCAAAGCTGTATTAAGTCAATGTTGAATTGTAAACTTTTGAAAGAACAACCATAACGTTTTGTTCAGCGTTACAAACAGTTCAGAGTTACGAACAATCTCCATTCCTGAGATGTTCGTAACTTTGAGGTTCTACTTATAACATTGATGATGAAGGATTTCTATCCCATGGGTGTCCAGTGCTGCCTCTTCCAGAAGAAGAAGAAACAGTAAGCAAATAATATTATAAAAAGAGGGAAAGTTCAGATAGAGGCACAAAGTGACAAACTGCTGCTGGGACACCGTGAACCACCCAGCTAGTCAGGGGGAATTGGCAATTAAAAAGAGAACAAAGAAATAGGCTTCTGCCCAGAACTACTGCAGACAAAAAGCAGTGAGGATTTTTCTGCCATTGCTGCCTAGCTGCTACAGAAACAAAGCAGTGAGGGAGAAGTAAGAAGCCTTATTGACTGACCACATGCAAGCAGGCAGGCAAACAGCTTAGCCTGCACTGAGGGTCTATAGTCAGTAGAGGGATCCCAGTACAGTCAAAGGAAAAATTTTGCAGTTTGCAGTGTTGCTCCACAGCCAGAAGAGGCAGATCAAGCACAAGACCGCTTCCATATGGCAGAAAAGGAATGCAGGAGGTGTGAAGTCCCATAGGAGGGCAGAGAAATGGCAACTTTTGTGGGCAATATTGGTGAATTTGACAACAACCATGAATTGTGGGTGGTGTACCTTGAACATTTTGAGCAATTTGTGACCTGCAATAACATTTCAAATAAACAACGAGTTTGAATCTTGCTGACAATGATGGGTCGAAGGCATACAGACTACTGCATGACCTGTTGTCTCCTACTGTGCCTGGAACTACCACATATGCTACAATTACTGCAGGAATGTGGGGAAATTTCTCTCCTACCTCACTAATGATAGCAGAATGATATTTGTTCCATCAGCGATATCAAGGAAGTGGAGAGACGGTAGCACGGTTTGTTGCTGCTCTAAGGAGGTTGTCAGAACACTGTCAGTTTTGACAATCATTAAGTAATGCATGACCAGATAGTCTATGGATTACCCAGTGAGCAGGTCCAAAAGAAGTTATTAACTGTATCAGCACTTATATTCAAGAAGGCTGTTGAAGTAGCAATTGCCATGAAGATTGCAGAGAAGGATACTCTGGAATTTAGTGTGAAATGAGAAGTTCATCCCTTGAATTAGTGAGACAAAGAACTATGGGAACATAATGAATTTCAATGTGGCAGTTGTGCACAAACTATGCATGCTGAAAAGTATTGCTGGGCATGTCAGGTTATTTGCAGAAAGGGCCAGAAGAAAGGACACATTGCATGACCTGTCACACAGTTCAATGACCAACAACACAGAATAACTATTCATCTAAGAAGACACATATGAAGACTGAACCTAAGAAAGGACAGAAGATGGGAATTCATAAAGAGGAAAAAGCCAAGAGTTCTAGTGACACTAATCAAGACCTAACACTACACATGTTATCAGAAGCTGGAATTAGAGATGATATCTCGGTCACACCCGTGACTGAAGAGGTTCCTACAAGAATAGAGCTTGATACTGGAGCTGCTGTTTCACTGATTTATGCATTTATCTGTCATCAGACTTTGTCACAAGTTCCTCTGAAAGAAATAGCCACAGTGTTGAAAAATTATACTGAAGAAGAGTTAGTCCTAAAAGGGATACTCCAGGTGAAAGTTCAGGTAGATGGACAATCTGTTATTTCACTCTTGTATGTGATTGAAGGAAAGTATCCACCATTATCTGGTAGAGCTTGGCTTGAGAAGTTCAAGGTTAATTTGACTGAGGTCAAGGCAATCAGGAAAGCACCTTGAAATCTTCAAGAAATACTGGACAGACACTCCCATGTTTTTGAAAAAGAGCTTGGACAGATGAGCAACATGTCAGCAAAGCTCAATGTTAAGTCTGATAGCTAGTCAAAATATTGCAAGCCCAAAGTTCTGCCTTATGCTCTGAAATCTCTGGTGGAAGCTGATTTGGAGCATTTAGTGAACATCAGAGTCTTGCCACCAGTTTCACACAGTGAGTGGGCTACACCTATTTTGATCAGGAAAGATGGTTTAGTCCAGGGGTCTCAAACACGCGGCACACGGGGTTATTTTCTGCGGCCCGTGAGCTCCTCACAGCCCCCACCCTCCCCTAGCATTTACCTAGAGCGTCTCCGGCCCGACACACACCGGGGGCAGGGCAGGCTCCCTGCCTGCCTGCCCTGCCCCCGCGCCGCTCCGGGAAGCGGCCGGAACCTGGGGGAGGAGGGGCACAAGGGTCTGTGTGTCGCTGTTGCTTCAGGCACCACCCCCAGCAGCTCCCTTTGGCTGGGAATGGGGAACCGCGGCCAATGGGAGCTGCTGGGGGTGGTACCTGAAGCAATAGCTACACACAGACCCTTGTGCCCCTCCTCCCCCAGGTTCCGGCCGCTTCCCGGAGTGGCGCAGGGGCAGGGCAGGCAGGCAGGGAGCCTGCCCTGCTCCCGGTGCACGCCAGGCCAGAGCCCACCCCCCGAACCCTCCTGCAGCTGAACCCCCAGCCCTGAGCCCCCTGCCACACCCTGCACCCTGACCCCCTGCCGCACCCCGCACCTCTCCTGCACCCGACCTCCTGCCCTGAACCCCCCTGGCCTCATGTGGCCCTCGTGGTCATTTGAGTTTGAGACCCCTGGTTTAGTCCAAATTTGTGGCACTTCAAAATGACACTGAATCCAGTTTTATGTACCTCGTATTGAAGATTTGTTTGCCACTCTTAGTGGATGACAGTGTTTCAGTACATTTGGAATTTCTCAGTGCATACCTAAAAATGGATATTGATCTGGCATCTTGCAAATATCTCATAATAAACATATAAGAAAATAAGGTTTTTTTATATAACGGGTTGCCTTTTAGTATCACATCGGCGCCTGTCTTGTTTCAGAAAGCCTTGGATGAGATTCTGAATGAAGTTCAGTTCTATTTGGATTACAGGAAAGAATCAAGAGGCTCATCTACAAAATTTGGATGCTGTCTTGCAAGGTTTTGAAGACCAGGGACTGAAAGTACATTGAGATAAATGTGAGTTTTTCAAACCTTCAGTTGAATACCATGGACATGTAATTGATGCCATGGGCTTAAGAAAATTACCAGAGAAAGAGAAGGTGGTTCTTGTGATATAAGAGGCTTTTAGCTGCATTATCCTGTGAGAAAAGCAGCAGCACCAAGGAGAGCACTCAGCCACACAGCTGGAAGCAGGCAGAGAGGGAAAAAAAACATGGTAAATTTCACCTGCCCCAATTAGCATAACAAAAGTGGTGGACAGTGTCATAATGTTTAGACATGTATAACAATGTAGTTAGTTATAGACTTAAGGCTTTTTATAAATATTAAATAGTGATTGTTTAAAGCAGGATTAGCTAGAAATCCAAAATGGCGGCCGCAATAATTTTACCTTATGAAATCAAAATAGTGGTCTCAGGCTGAATTGACCAATAGCAGACAGGTAACTGGAATGAAGTAAAGTCCACTAGGGTGAGATTAAGTTCACCCAAATACCTGAAGGGAGGGGTCAGTCAGGTCAGAGGCAGGTTCTCAAACAGGTCCATCTTGATTGACAGGTAAACCTGATTGGCCAAACAGGTATGCTAATAGCTGGCATTGAGAGAGCAACCAATCAGAAAGGGTCAACATTTGTATACAAGGCAGAGGGCTGACAGGCTTCAGTGTGGGTGTGCGGTGATAGAAGAAGGTGGAGAAGAGTTAGAGGTGCAGCAGAAGAGAGTGGAAAACAGAGAAGCTGATGGAGAAGCAGGTGGAAGGCATCAAAGAAGAACAGCTGAAAACTACCTGACAGAGCAGAGGACCTGAGACGAGTCAGATTCTGAGAAGAATAGGAGTAAGTATAATTATGTTAAATTATAAAGAATGCATGGGTATGGTTGTAAATAAAGCTGGATGCCTGCATCTGAATGGATTCTTCCCCCCCACATTCTTTGATTGCCTGATCACCACTCATAGAATTTTATTACTTATTAATGCCATTTAATGTGTAGTATTGTAAGGTTGTTTAAGTCTTTATATATGTGTCTATGTGTTACATTGTGGTAAAATTAAGTACTATATTATGCAACATTGTATTCCATTATGTAGTATGTTGTTCCATGTTATTGTATGCAATGTAACATTGTATTATGTTATGTAGCTAGTGTTATGTGTTACACTGTATTCTTTTTTGATTATTTAGTGTACTGGAATTGAATATCATGTTTAAATAAACGTTATTCTGTTTTTGAAGAATTACTGCTTGAGTGTCAATCGTTTGAGAGGAGGGCTGTATCTGTATCATCCCATGGGTAAACTGTTCTTGGGAGTTCTCTGGGGGTCAGAGGAAAAACTCCCTGGTAAAACCTGGGTAATTCCTCTAGGGCAGGCCACCTCCTATTACCCATTTAGATGGGTCAAATTGACAATTGGTTTTCAGTTATAGGCAGGCCATTATTAGGGTGCTTTGGGTCCAAATTTTTGGGGTAACAACTTGTCCCTGGGTGAGCCCATGGTGTTATTTGAAATATATGGGAAGGTACGGTGCCTCCTGGTGGATAGGAGGATGATTGACACCAAGCAGTAAAATTATTATTTTTGTTTATTTTAATGGATTGTCTTGAAAACCAGTTTTATAAAGCTCACTAAGGGTAAGTAGCCCAAGGTAAGTGAGAGCTTTGTTATACAATTAAAAAAGGTATTTGTTAGGAATTATTGTTATTTGTAGTGATGCCAGAGCTGATTACCATAATAAAATCAGGGAGCCTAGAAGAATAAGGAGGGCTGATAAAAGGGTCAGATTAAAGGGAGCAAGGAAGCCCAAAACCAAGTAAAAGGGCAAGGAGGCTCAATTAATGAAAATAATAATAATAAATAATAATAATAAAGGTGAGGAAGCCTACTTAATTGGGTGAGGAGGCCCGAAAATAGGAAAAAGAGACAGGTGAGGAGGCTGGTAGGAAACAGAATAAGGAATTAAGAGTGAGGAGACCCTAGGAAACAAAATTAGTTTTAAGAAAAATTATAGGAACTTTTGAACAGAAGTGCTTCTGAAAAGATAATAGTACAGATTGCAGATGTAAATCAAGGATCGCAACCTACATTTCCACTTAACAAAAGTAGTTTAAATAGAATTTAATATGACAGCAATAGGGAAACTGAGGCATAATAGCACTTTAGAAATAATGTTGGGAGATAAATTAGAAGAGTTTGTTTAAAAGATAGAATGCGATCCTTGGAAGGAACATTCATTGGGCCTGATGCTTACTAGCTACTATGTAAGCAATGGGAACAATGCGTTCAACCTAAGAAAAAAGGAATTTTCTCAGGAAAACCCAGTAAAAAGGAGAAGAAGCAAGCTGCTTTACAAGGGCTACAAATTGTAGCAAGTACCTTGGATTCAGAACCAGATAAATTAATGAGAGAAGTAGAAGAGTTAAGAAAAGAAAAAGAGACAGAGGATAAAAAAGTAGCTAGCTTAAAAGCAGAAGCAGATACATTAAGAGCAACTAGGTTAACTCAGACGGTTCAGATTATTGATTCGCAAAACAAACTAAATGAAAGAAAGAGCAGGAAACATTGGTTCAGGTAATTGAGGAATGGAAACAAAAAGCAAAAGATAGGCAAGCTGCAATGAGAGTTGTACTCTGATGCAGGTGAAAAAGAAGGAAATAAATCATGCAGCCTGCAAAAAGGAAATATGTGCACTGCAGGGGTAATAGTAGCAATAAAATCTGGGAATGGTGAAGGAAGAGTCAGATGAGGAGGATTTGGACCCTCCTTTTTGTTATGATTATTCCAATGACCTTATCATTCATTAAGCGAGGAACTATAAGAACTACAAAGACCTCCTCTTCTAGCTCCAATCATTACAACCACAGTGGTTAAAACCACTGCACATGGTAATGAGGGAGGACAAGAAGAGTGAACAAAAGAAAAACATTATACTCCAGCACAAATTAGGATTTTGGGATAGTCTATTGGTCCCCTAACTAGAAGTACAGTAGTTGGATGTTTAGCTAAGGGTTAACAAGTAGTGACTTCTCAGCTCTAATAAAGGAATGTATAAGTTCAGAAGATTTTGCTGGACTTCTGTACAAAATACAGGGTGGAGGACAAAGAGATAAAATCATCATAGAGGAAGAAATCTTGAAATTTTTCTTCCTTAATGAAGATCCGGTTCTATGGTTCCATAGGGAAAAACAACAACCAGGAGAAAGGCCAGAGCCATATAGAGCCAGGAATAAATTATTACATAAACATTCTAGGATTATCCCAGCAGATAGAGTAATAATATATGATTTAGTACAATTTAGAAGAGCTTTATTGTTGGGGTTTAATTCAGTATTAAGAATGGCTATGGTTCTGACCATCCAGAAATCACTGCATTAAAGGAAATAGTTTGTTGGCATCCTTTCGTCTGCGAGAGATGGTGGGAATTGCAACCTCTGATGTAGATGGTTTGCAATGTCTCATGTGACTGAATAGGCCAATCCGAGATTTGCATGGTCTTTGGCAGTGATTGCAAATGTATGTCTCTTTGTTGGGAGCTGCTTGCTTCCTCAGGCTCTTTTCTCTTCAAGCTGTAGGAGCCAGCTCCTGTCATGGACTTTGATACCCTGATGGAGACGATGGCTCCACTTGTTACGATCACTTGCCAAGATTTCCTATTGGTCAGGATCAATTCCAAATTACTTCATATCTCGCTTGCATGTGTCTTTATAGCAAAGCTTGGGATGTCCTGTTGTTCTTGTTCCCTCAGATAGTTCCCTTATAGCATGTCCTTGGGTATGCATCTATCTTCCAACCTATTCAGATGGCCCAGCCAGCGCAGTCATCTTTTCTTGAGCAGGGCTGTCACAGTTGATAAATTTGCCTTTTGAAGAACCTCTGTGTTCGTGACTTTATCTTGCCATTTGGTGTTGAGTATGCGGTGTAAACAACGTAGGTAGAAACTGTTCAGCCTTGTCTCCTGATAAGCATAAGTTGTCCATGTTTCCCCACAATACATGAGAGTGCTGAGGATGCAAGCTTTGTACACTAGCATTTTGGTCTTGATGGTAAGCTTTGAGTTGTTCCATGCTCTTTTAGTTAGTCTGCTAAAGGTGGCGGCAGTCTTTCCAATGCGAACATTTAGTTCTTCATCCAGTGAGAGAATGGAGAGAGCAAATGCCTGACAGGTACTTGAAAGGCAGTCCATGAGTTCTTGTAATAGATCTTCATTTTGGGCTATGAGGGCAGCATCATCAGTGAATAGAAGTTCCCTGATTAGCACCTTTTTGACTTTGGTCTTGGACTAAAGTCGGGACACGTTGAAGAGTTTCCCTATCTGATCTTATGTGGAGATACACTCCATCTTTCATGTCCTTAAGCACACAGTTCAAGAGTATTGAGAAGAAGATTCCAAAGAGTGTGGGGGCAAGAACACATCCTTGCTTCACTCCGCTTTTCATCTCAAAGCTGTCTGAAGTGGACCCATCAAACTGGATAGTTGCTCTCATGTTGTTGTGGAATGAATGTATAAGACTTAACAGGGTTAGTGGACATTCTATCTTTTCTAGTATTGCAAATAGACCTGCTCTGCTGACTGTATTGAATTGTTTGGTTAGGTCCACAAAGTTGATGTACAATGATTGGTTTTGCTTTCTGCACTTCTCTTGGAGTTGACACAGAGAAAATATCATGTCTATAGTTGATCTTTGAGCCCTAAAGCCGCACTGTGAGTCAGGGTAGACACAATTCGCCAGCTGTTGTAGGTGCACTAAGATGACTTTTGTGAAAGCTTTTCCTGCTACACTTAGTAGTGAGATACCCCTGTAGTTGTTACAGTCACCCTTTTCACCTTTATTTTTATACAAGGTGATGATGTTTGTGTTGCACATCTCTTGTGGTACCTCACACTCTTTCCAGCATTTAAGTAGCAGCTGATGAAGATATGGTAATAGGCCTTCTTTCCAGCACTTGAGGATTTCTGCTGGGATGCCATCTTTTCCAGGATCCTTGCCACTTGATAGCAAATCAATGGCCTTACTTAGCTCTTCTACAGCGGGCTCCACATCTAGCTCTGGCATGACCTGTAGAGTTGGTATTTGGTCTAGTGATTCACTGATGATGTTTCTTGTGTGTATGGCTCTGAATAGTGCTCAACCCAACGAGACAAGTGCTTGCTTTTATCTGTAATGGTTTCACCGCTGTACGATTTGAAAGGGGCAACCTTGTTGATAGTGGGACCTAAAGCTTTCTTCAGGCTGTCATACATGACTTTGAGATTTCCTGTGTCTGAAGCTGTCTGTATCATTTTGCAGAGCTTGATCCAGTAATGATTTGCAGTGTCTACTTGTTCGCTGTACTGTGGTTTTTGCATGTCGAAGTCTCACTTTGGTGCTCTCTGTTGGCTTCTTGTTGTGTTCCAGATAGGCTGTGTTCTTAATGTTGATGAGAGGTAATAGTTCTGCTTTATTTTCTTCAAACCAGTCATTTTTTGATGGTCTCTTTCCCCCAAATGTAGCTAAAGCTGTTTCATGGATTGTTGTTCCGTGACTTCCAGAGACCACCATGAGATTTTCTGCCTGGGGCCAGAGCTGTCTGCAAGCCAATCCACAGCTCTCAGCCGCTGCTTGCAGTGGTCCCCCAGCAGCTCCCAGCTGCCAGGCAGCAGGGTGACTCCGGAGGTCCCAGCCCCCACAGGTGGTGGGGGTCCCTCGGAGTGTCCCACCCCTGTAGGCCGTGGGAGCACCCCACAGCTGCCAGCCGCCAAGGGGAGCAGGTGAAACCAGAGCTTCAACTCGCCCTGGGCAGTGGGGCTTCCCACAGCTGCCCAGCCGCAGTGGCTGGCAAGGGGCCGTTAGCAGCCCAGCAGCAGCAGGCATGCAGAAGCAGGTAGTGAGGGGAACACCTGCAGCAGCCTGGGTGTGGCAAGGAGACCCCCCACATCAGCCCAGCTGTGGTGGGGGACCCCACAGCTGCTTAGCCGTAGCGGGTGGTGGGGGGACCCCACAGTATTTCAGCTGCTCTGGGCAACAAACCCCCCCCATAGCTGCCCAGTCACAGCTGCACAACCACTGCAGCCATGGGGGGGACCCTGCAGCTGCACAACTGCTGCAGCTATGGGGGGGGACCCTAGAACCCTCAGCCGCTGTGGGTGCTGGACTCTCCTCCCTCCCCATTATGTCAGGGATATTTTTAGTAAAGGTCACAGACAGATCATGGGCAATAAACAAAAATTCATGGAAGCCTGTGACCTGTCCCTGATTTTTACTAAAAATATCCCTGACAAAATCTGAGCCTTAATCATATGCATGAGATAAAGATGTGGGATAATTTGCCCAATAAAGATAACATTATATTGTATGTAGATTATATCCTTATTAGTACAAAAACTAAGGAAGAAGAGATATTAGATCAGGTTCTACAGAAAGATAAAAATACAGGGTTCAAAATTAGCCTAGGAAAGGCTGAAATATGTCAGCAACAAGTAAATTATTTAGGAGTAATATTAGGGCAAGAGGGATGGTCAGCAGACAAATAGAAAATAGAATTATTGCAAACAATACCAGCCTACAGAGATATATCAATGTTAAGATTCTTTTTGGGAATGACCAGTTTCTCAAGGGATTTTAGAGAGAAATACATGGAAAAAGTCAGTCCACTATATAAGTTATTAAAGAAAGCTAATAAGGTGGAATGGGGACTGGAACAGCAGAAAGCTTTAATTCAGCTCAAGCAAACATTGGCAAAAGCCTCAGCCCTAGCATACCTGAAAGTAAGACAACCTTTTGTGCTTCAGTTAACTACTACTACTGGAATTAGTGCAGTCCTTAATCAAGACTATGGTACAGGTCTTCAACCAATGGCATATGCCTCTAAAGTTCTAAAAGGAGTAGAACAAAGGTTCACTCCTTGTGAAAAAGTGGTGTTAGCCTTAGTTTGGGCTTTGCCACATCTGGATATTTAGTGGGAGTATCCTCTGTGCTCCTGAAAACATCCCACTCACCTGTAAAATATGTGCTAACAGTAAAAATTAATGATGGACATGTATCTAGTCCTAGCTTAGCGAAATCGATGTTAGCTTTGTTAAATAAAAATGTGACCATGGAAAAGGTCCCAAGTCTATCCCCAGTCCCATATGCCCTCATAATTGAAGGAGAATAGCATGAGTGTCCCTTACTGGAAATTCCTCCTGAAGGACCTACCTTGTTTCAAGGTGGAGCAATACTGAAAGACGTAATAGAAAACATAGATGAGGTTTCAAGTATCAGAGGGGTAGCCGTGTTAGTCTGAATCTGTAAAAAACAACAGAGGGTCCTGTGGCACCTTTAAGACTAACAGAAGTATTGGGAGCATAAGCTTTCGTGGGTAAGAACCTCACTTCTGCATCTGAAGAAGTGAGGTTCTTACCCACGAAAGCTTATGCTCCCAATACTTCTGTTAGTCTTAAAGGTGCCACAGGACCCTCTGTTGCTTTTTATAGATGAGGTTTGGTTCATAGATGGGTCCAGTTATTATGAAGAAGGAAAACCATATACTGGATATGCAGAAGTGAGAATATCCGATGAGAAGGTTTTTAAGAGACAATGCTTACCACATTCAGCACAAGCTTCTGAAATTGTAGCTGTGGTGGTAACACTGGAGAATATGCCAACAGATAAGACCAGGGCTATTTTCACAGACTCTGAATTGGTATTAAGAGCTATAGTGGATTGGATGCTTCAATGGGAAAAGAGGGGAATGAAATCAGCCAATGGTAAACACGTTGCTCATACTAAAAATGATCTTATTTATGAGACTTAGCACAGCAAAGAATACAACCTGTATTAATGGGAAAGGTAAAATAGGAAAAATGCTGAAGGAGCTCAGTGGAACAGCAAGGCAGATGAACAGGCTAAGGAAGGAGCCAAGGAGGGGATAGAATAGGGGATACACTTTCAGTTAGCCCCAATAACTAAAATAGAAGGAGAAAAAGTAGAACAAATTGATTTAGTAGCATTACAGAAAGAAGGATCCTGAAATAAAGAAGTTAGTGTCAAAAGAAAAACACCAGGGATGGAAAATTTGTCAGCATGAAAAAGGATTAGTATTAGCTTATTAGATAATATGTCTGTGTGGGTAGCTCCAACCAAAATCAGATCTGAAATGATAGCTTTAGTTCATGATAATGGACATTTGGGAGTAGATAAAACTCTTAGAAGGCTACAGATGACTGGATGGTGACCAAGTATTAAAGCAGATGTAGAACAATACAGAAACAAATGTTTACCCTGTGCAGCTAACAATGTGGATACTAAAATAGAGAAATTACCATTGGGACACCAATGGATAGAGGGTCCTTGGAACAGATTACAAATTGATTATATTGGTCCACGTGCAAAAACTGAAGAAGGAAATCAATATTGTCTGGTAATAGTAGATCCTTTCACTAAATGAGTGGAGGCAATCCCCACAAGAAATAATACTGCCTTAACCACAGCCAAGGTTTTGGTGGATCATGTAACTACAAGGTGAGGTATTCCTAAGGAAATAGATTCAGATCAAGGGCCACATTTTATAGGGGGATTTACAAAGGTATCAAGCTTTTGGTATCAAAAAAGATTGCATATAGCTGGACCTCTCCAAAGTTCAGGGCAAGTAGAAAGAACTAACAGAACATTGAAAACAGCCCTTGGAAAAGTAGTAAATCAACAGGGTAAAGATTGGGATCAAAAACTTCCTCTAATATTAATGGCTATCCAGAGGAACAATAGCATCACATGGAGAGACTCCATTTAAAGCTATGACTGGGCAAAATATGAGATTGCCAGAACAATGGTGGGTGGTTGGAACACCTCCTGATAGATTGCAACCTCAGGTGCTAACTGATCAACAGATGCAACAATTGCTGAAATCCATCGCTGAAATACATAAACAGGTGGAATCACACTTAATGTGAATATCCACCAAATGGATAAGAAAATGGGACCAATCATACACTCACAGGAATGGCAAATATGTGATATAGTTATGTATAGACAAATTAAAGAAAAAGGTCATCTGCTTAGTCTAATATGGATAGGACCAGTGAGAATAGTAAATAAAGCTAGTACCATGTTATATCAATTAGATATTCAACAAGGAAAAAGAAAAGTATCAAAATGGTTCCATTCCTCACAACTGAAAAGGTGGAAGGGAGAGTCAAAATAGTAACAATACTATCTCTTTTATGGGAAGAGAAAAGAATGGGAAAAAAAAGGGAAAATGAAACAAGAAGGAAGTGTGAGATGAAAGGGAATGGCATGAGTATCCAGAACTCATGGCACAGGACATTAATGATTTCCTTGAGAATCTAGCAGCAATAGAAATGTCTAATCTGAATCCAACAATAGAACAGCTACCACAAGTTATAACACGATTGAGTCAAGTAGTGGCAAAATCACCCCAAATTATAATACCATTATGGAAGGACCGACATGGAAGACCTATAGTGGATACAAGTATAGATAACGAAAAGGTCCACCAATTATGCTACTTAGATACAGGATCCACTTACTTTGTTCCAAAATTCAACAAGCTTTATCCAGAGTGTGTCATAACTATAAAGGGAAGGGCAACAGCCCTCCTGTGTACAATACTATAAAATCCCTCCTGGCCAGAGACTCCAAAATCCTTTTACCTGTAAAGGGTTAAGAAGCTCAGGTAACCTGGCTGACACCTGACCCAAAGAACCAATACTTTCAAATCTTGGTGGGGGGGAAGGCTTTTGTTTGTGCTCTTTGTTTTGGTGGGAGTTCACTCTTGGGACTAAGAGGGACCAGACATCAATCCAGGCTCTCCAAATCTTTCTGAACAAGTCTGTCATATTTCAAACTTGTAAGTACAGCCAGGCAAAGCGTGTTGGTTTTATCTTTGTTTTCTCAACTTGTAAATGTACCTTTTGCTAGGGTGTTTACCTCTGTTTGCTATAACTTTGAACCTAAGGCTAGAGGGGGGTCCTCTGGGCTCCTTAAGTTTGATTACCCTGTAAAGTTATTTTCCATCCTGATTTTACAGAGATGATTTTTACCTCTTTCTTTAATTAAAAGCCTTCTTTTTAAGAACCTGATTGATTTTTCCTTGTTTTTAGATCCAAGGGGGTTGGATCTTGATCCACCAGGAGTTGGTGGGAGAAAGGAGGGGGAATGGTTAATTTCTCCTTGTTTTAAGATCCAAGGGGTTTGGATCTGTATTCACCAGGGAATTGGTGAAGAGTTTCTCAAGACTACCCAGGAAAGGGAATTAGCACATTGGGAGTGGTGGCAGCAGACTAGATCTAAGCTGATAGTTAAGCTTAGAAGTTTTCATACAGGCCCCCACATCTGTACCCTGAAGTTCAGAGTGGGGAAGGAGCCTTGACAGTATGTTTCTTTGGAAACAGCAGAGATTCAGGGAGTACAAGAGATAAGAAATGAAATACCACTAAGCATTCCACTAGAAGTCAGTATAGGAAAGAAAAGGGTGGAAAATGTGCATTTTGGGTTCAAGAAACGGAGATAAGTAGATATGCTTAAAGTATTACGGTGCTCAATAGATCTTGTGAAGAATGTTCTGTGGGCATTAGAGTAAGTTTTAAAAAATGT
The DNA here is from genome assembly GCF_027887155.1 of Malaclemys terrapin pileata. Classification (NCBI taxonomy): domain Eukaryota; kingdom Metazoa; phylum Chordata; order Testudines; family Emydidae; genus Malaclemys; species Malaclemys terrapin. The sequence goes on from NC_071505.1 coordinate 53,350,915, forward strand.
AAAATAGTAATAGCGATAATAATTAATATAATATGTAGTAATACCTTTTTATATGATTAATTTAATAGGGACAGTAAAAAAAGAGAAAGGAGAGTAGATGAAAGGTGGCAGAATGGTTTCAAGAAATTCCTCAGGGGGACTGAGTCATCTATCTGCCGCCCAGACCAGGAAAACTGAGCGGTCTGCTGCTTGCCAGGAGCTAGGATTCACAATGTGACGGAGAGACTGCCGAGACTCATCAAGCCCTTGGATAACTACCCCTTCCTGCTTCTCCATGTGGGCACCAATGATACTGCCAAGAATTACCTTGAGCGGATCACTGCAGACTATGTAGGTTCTGGGAAGAAGGATAAAGGAGTTTGAGGCGCAAGTGGTGTTCTCGTCCATCCTCCCTGTGCAGGGAAAAGGCCTGGGTAGAGACTGTCCAATTGTGGAAGTCAACTAATGGCTGTACAGGTGGTGTCAGAGAGAAGGCTTTGTATTCTTTGACCATGGGATGGTGTTCCAAGAAGGAGGAGTGCTAGGCAGAGACGGGTTCCACCTAATGAAGACAGGGAAGAGCATTTTCACAAGCAGGCTGGCTAACCTAATGAGGAGGGTTTTAAACTAGGTTCATAGGGGGGAAAGAGACCAAAGCCCTGAGGTAAGTGGGGAAATGGGATACTGGGAGGAAGCACGAGCAGGAGAGCGCAAGAGGGGAGGACTCCTGTCTCATACTGAAAAGTGGGACGATCAGCGAGTTCTCTTAAGTGCCTATGCACAAATGCAAGAAGCCTGGGAAACAAGCAGGGAGAACTGGAAGTGGACTGCACTCTCAGCAAGTTTGCAGATGATACTAAACTGGGAGGAGTGGGAGATACACTAGAGGGTAGGGATAGGATACAGAGGGACCTGGACAAATTAGAGGATTGGGCCAAAAGAAATCTGATGAGGTTCAACAAGGTCAAGTGCAGAGTCCTGCACTTAGGATGGAAGAATCCCATGCACTGCTACAGACTAGAGATCGAATGGCTAGGCAGCAGTTCTGCAGAAAAGGACCTATGGGTTACAGTGGACAAGAAGCTGGATATGAGTCAACAGTGTACCCTTGTTGCCAAGAAGGCTAACGGCATTTTGGGCTGTATAAGTAGGGGCATTGCCAGCAGATTGGGAGACGTGATCATTCCCCTCTATTCGACATTGGTGAGGCCTCATCTGGAGTACTGTGTCCAGTTTTGGGCCCCACACTAGAAGAAGGATGTGGAAAAATTGGAAAGAGTCCAGCGGAAGGCAACAAAAATGATTAGGGGCCTGGAACACATGACTTATGAGGAGAGGCTGAGGGAACTGGGATTGTTTAGTCTGAAGAAGAGAAGAATAAGGAGGGATTTGATAGCTGCTTTTAACTACCTGAAAGGGCGTTCCAAAGAGGATCGATCTAGACTGTTCTCAGTGGTAGCAGATGACAGAAAAAGGAGTAATAGTCTCAAATTGCAGTGTGGGAGGTTTTGGTTGGATATTAGGAAAAGCTTTTTCTCTAGGAGGGTGGTGAAGCACTGGAATGGGTTACCTAGGGAGGTGGTGGAATCTCCTTCCTTAGAGGTTTTTAAGGTCAGGCTTGACAAAGCCCTGGCTGGGATGATTTAGTTGGGAATTGGTCCTGCTTTGAGCAGGGGTTTGGACTAGATGACCTCCTGAGGTCCCTTCCAACCCTGATATTCTATGATTCTATGATTGTATGAGGAAGAGATGGGAGAGTTGTTGGATTTAGACTTTCCATTAAACAAGTTAATGATATTAGTGGCAGCAGAAGAGGAAGTGGACAGCGGGACAGAGGAGTCCGAGGAAGAGGAAATACCACCAATGATAGTGTCCCAATTATCAATAGACCAGTTCTGAAGGCCCCTGGTCCAAGTTGAATCAACATGGCAGAAATTGAGATGCTATGTTATGCAGACACCGGCTCCACAATTTCAATGTTAAATACTGCAATGGACTTTGATCTTTTGCAATATATGTCAGAAAACATATATTTGATCACTGGAATGCTAGGAAACCAAGTATTAATTCCTTTAAATGTGCCATTGTCTATAAATGTGGGGCTAAGGCAACTGAACAATATACAATTTGGTATGATGAACTTTGGAAATGATGGGTATGGAATCATTGGGGTGGATGTTATTTTACCATTAAATTGTGTAATAGACATAAACAATAGAATGTTGTGGGATATGGCGTAAAAGTTGAAAAAGAGAGGAGGAAAAAAGGTACAAGTAAATAGGTATATATGTAATAATAGGTAGAATTTTAAAAAAAGAAAATAATAATAATTAGAATATAAGCTAAAGATACTATAGATAGTATAAAGTAGAATTAGGATATAAAATAAATAGGATAAATAATATAAAAAGAGCTAAGAGGAAAAAAACCATATACCCGATACAAATGTTATTTTCAATCACTTTTTATAAAAAGTGTTACTTAAATAAAACATATATTTACATACTTTTAAAGGAGAAAGGGTCTTTCATTATTCTTATTTTTCAGAAAAAGCCAGATGGTGGAAGATACAGTTCTATTCATCCAGACTCTTCTGGGTATTTGTGGCTATTGGATTCTGCTATAGTGGTGCAAATTTGGATGCAGAGAAATCAATAATGACGATTCAATGGACCAAGTCCAATCAACAGCTATTGCCAAAATTAATGTGGGTTGTTTCTTTACAGTTCCAGAACTAAGTGCTGAGAACAGAATGGTACAGGTCATAATGGGGCCTGTATGGGTTATAAATTTTCTGGTACAAAATAATTCAGGCAAAATGCCTATTACAGAAAATTCTCAGAGGTGTTTTATTACATTCTCCTCTCTAACCCAGGGAAACTTGAGTTCCCACGGCTATCCCTCACCAGGGCCAATAAAATGTGAATAGGTAGCTAAAGAAGGAAAAGGTTCAATATGGGGAAAGGCAGTAAGAACCGGGCAATGGCAATGTGTGCTAGTAGACAAATCTGGAACACCTGCACACTCCAATAGTCTCTTGGTAGCCATAGAAAGAATAACTAGTACCCCTTTTGTAATTACAATACCAACAAACAGTGTACAGGCAAAAAAAAGGGGGGGGGGGAAATAATACTACAATGATATGTAAATGGTCTTTGGATAGAGATAAGAAAACATGGAGTTTAGTACACTATACCAAGGTAGTAAATATGAAAGAGGGCCATTCCCAATGGACAACCCCACCTAATCCATGTGATGAAGAAAAAATTATCCAAATTTCTGTAATATTAAGTGGACAAAAATATCAATGGAGTTGAGTAAAGAAAGGAAAAACATGGGCACATGTAGTTGATAGGTCACTGACACAACAAAATATGACAATTATAAATGATGGCCCAGGAAAAGATAAACTTATGCTATTGTACAAAGGTGGAAGGGTTTTGTGTATGGAACTATAAGGAATAAATAATTGTATACAAGTTTTAAAGGAAAGCCCTTCATGTGCTTTCATAGCATGGTATGCTGCCAAATGGACAAAAGAAGATATAAAGAACCAATATTATTAAAAGGGGCTCAGAACAATGCTAAAATAAGGGATGCTATATAATATCGTTGATCTGCAGGGAGGATATAGCAGAATAAGCATTCAGTGTGTAGCACAACCAAAAGTTCTATTTAAAAATCAATTAAGCCTGCACGCACCTTGGTATAGACAAATAGTAGGGGGTAGTGAATGTAAGAGAAATGACACAGGACAAGTTTTATTTTCCTATTGGAGGGGAAGGTAGTACAGTTATAACAAGAAAACATGGAAGTGGGACATGGAGAATTACTGGCCCTTATCTCAATTATACTTTTACTAATCTACAGATGTCCGAACTTAAAACCATTAACATTGGTCCTTCTAGTAAAAGAGAACATTAAAAGACAATTAATAATAGATCCCACTTATTCCCTAAAACAACAGTAGTAGACTTAGCTTCCATGAACTTTTTATCCATACAACCACAATGTATTAAATACATTGCACCTCTGTTTGTAGAATGGAAAAGAGGGATAGAAACCCAGCTTTTATTAAAAGCGCCTACTAATAGGAGGAAAAGAAGTTTAATAGATACAGCTCTAGGAGAAGCAGATACAGGATTTGGAGTGTTGAATAGTATAGATGTAGAGGTATTGGCTAACAAGTTAAACGCAGTAGGACAACACTTAGGAGTTTTGTCCAAGCCTTTAAAAACATGTTTAAATTACATTAGTACTAGCCATTACCTAATTGCTAGTTTACTCTCTGGCTGGGAAAAGTTACAAAGAGATGATCATTTAGCCATAATGTCCACGGCATTGGCTTGCATACCAGCACAGGCTTGGACTGATGATGTGGTAAAAGACAATTATAAGAGATGGAATGAGTGGAATCTTATCTTTAAATAAGAAGCATAATGTGGAAACATGCCACTAGAGCTGAACAAAAGTTGTCTTCCTGGTGGAAAATGGTGAATTTCACATACAATCCGCAAATAAATCAAATTACCACATATATAGTCATAATGTCCAATGTCCAAATTGAATGGATATCTCCTATTGTAGTGCTAGGGTTAAATATGAACAATAGCATAATGCAACAAATAGAACACAAACTATGGACAATAAGACAAAACTCTGAATGGAAAACTGTAGAACTTGAGGCTTGTATGGAAGAACATGGATTCGGATATGTTTGTAATAGTGATACAATCCAGCCATATGATGTATGTTTAACTATGGAAAGGAGAAATGCCATTATCAGTTAGACCCTTTCCCGTTTAACAGATCCGTGGTTGTGTATATTGGAAACAAGTGAGTATATATAAGAAGCTGGTGTAAGCTGTTTAAAGTTAATCATTTGTTCAATGTAACTCATAATCCTTATGAAAACCAATGTTTTTGTAATATCACCTCAATGATTGGTTGCAATTTCAATTTCAGGCTACCTGAAATTGGTAATGAGGAAATGAAAGATCAGTATCAGATATACAGGCAGATTGACCCGGTGCCTTTGGGATTAGATATAGGTTTAGTCAAACAGCTAATAGATCATCCTGATTTACAAAAACTAAAAAAGCCCAGGAAAACTCAGAAGATTATGATTACTGTTCATCACTCAACTAACTAACAACTAACAAAATTGGACAAATCATTGAACGTATAAAAAGGGACACCAAACATAGCTGGTGGGAAGTATTTTTAGGATGGGCCCCCTACAGCAACAGGATCCTTTAATACAATTTTATATCCTTTTATAATAATCTCAGCATTTCAGATTGTGATGCACTGATGCTTATTGTCTTCGTATGCTGGGTCAAACAAAAATTTATGCAGCTAAAGCATGTATAGTCCACAAATATTGAAAGGAAAATGTGACCTTGGTGAAAATCAAGGATGGTGAGGAAATGTGCCAGTAAGAAGAATTATCTGCTTGATCTCATGGGAGAGCCTTGAGCCAATACTGAACTAAACCGAACATCCATTGACCTCACTAATTAAATGTGTATTGGGGTTGATAAATAAGGAGGGGACTGATACAAGAGGCTTTTAGCTGCATTGTCCTGTGTGAGAAAAGCAGCAGCACCATGGAGAGCACTCAGCCACACAGCTGGAAGCAGGCAGAGAGGGAAAAAAACATGGTAAAAGTCACCTGTCCCAATTAGCATAACAAAAGTGGTGACAGTATCATAATGTTTAGACATGTGTAAAAATGTAATTAGTTATAGATTTAAGGCTTTTTATTAATATTAAATAGTGATAGTTTAAGCAGATTTAGCTAGAAATCCAAAATGGTGACCGCAATGATTTCTTAGGAAATCAAAATGGTTGTCTCGGGCTGAATTGACCAATAGCAGACAAGTAACTCGGGTGAAGTATTCACTAGGCTGAGATTAGGTTCACTCCAAAAACCTGAAGGGAGGGGTCAGTCAAGTAAGAGGCAGGTTCTCAAACAGGTCTATCTTGATTGACAGGTAAACCTGATTGGCCAAACAGGTATGCTAATAGCTGGCATTGAGAGAGCAACCAATCAGAAAGGGTCAAAATTTGTATATGAGGCAGAGGGCTGACAGGCTTCAGTGTGGATGTGCAGTGATAGAAGAAGGTGGAGAAGAGTTATAGGTGCAGTAAAAGCGAGCGGAAAACAGAGAAATTGATGAAGAAACAGGTGGAAGGAATCAAAGAAGAACAGCTGAAAACTGTACCTGACAGATCAGAGGACCAGAGACGAGTCAGATTCCGAGAAGAATAGGAGTAAGTATAATTATGTTAAATTATAAAGAATGCATGGGTACCGTTGTAAATAAAGCTGAATGCCTGCATCTGAATGGATTCTTCCCCCACACATTCTTTGATTGCCTGATCACCACTCATAGAATCTTATTACTTAGTAATGCCATTTAATGTATAGTATTGTAATGTTGTGTAAGGCTTTCTTAAGTGCACTGTAATTAAATATTATGTTATGTTGTTCTGTTTTTGAAGAATTACTGCTTGAGTGTCAACCCTTTGAGAGGAGGACTGTATCATATCGTCCCAGTTGTAGGCAGGCCATTATTAGGGTGCCCTGGGTCCAAATTTTGGGGTAACAACTTGGTGTCCCTGGGTGAGCCCACAGTGTTATTTGACGTGTATGGGAAGATACAGCTCCCCCTAGTGGATAGGTGAATGATAGGCACCAAGCAATAAAAAAAATATTTTTGTTTATTTTATTGAATTGTCTTGAAAACGAGTTTTATAAACTCCCTGGTAAAACCTGGGTAATTCCTCTAGGACGGGCCACCTCCTGTTACCCATTTAGACAGGTCAAATTGAGAATTGCTTTACAGTTATAGGCAGGCAATTATAAAGGTGCTTTGGGTCCAAATTTTGAGGTAACACTTGAAGCACCACCACCAGAGAATGTGTCATAATTCTTTTCATTCTTAGAACTGCTTACATACTACAGTAAATGTTTGCCTAATCTGTAGACAGTATTGGCATCTTTAGTTGAACTGTTACAAGCAAATAAAAAATAGAAATGGACTAAAAAGAATGTGTGTATGTGCATTTAAGGAAGCAAAGAAACTGCTGACATCAGCTGAAGTTCTTACACACTTGGATGATTCGCTACCATTGCAGTTTTCTTGTGATACTTCACCCTATGGAGTGGGTTCCATTCTTCCCCACATTTTCCCCACCTTTTTCCTAATGGCAATTACTTTTGCCTCATGAACAATCACTCCTGAGAAGGACTATGTGCAAATAGAGTGAGAAGCTTTCAGCATTATCTTCAGAATTCAGAAGTTCCTTACTTATCTGATGATCTGATGGGTTATTGCCATTACTTTCAATTTTTGGACTAAAACATGGAATTCCATTATTACCTGCTGCTCGTATGCAACAATGAGTATTGCTACTTTCAGCTTATTCCTATACTATTCAATTCCTTCAAAGGACTCAGCACAGTAGTGCTGATGGGCTGTCACTCCGTCCGTGCCCAAACTCCCATCAACCCAAAGAGACTTCAGGAAAAGTGTTCTATCTCAGTTTCATGGATAGGTTACCATCACTATCAAAGACAGCAACAAAAAGACCCGCTATGGATGACGTGCTTTCTCTTGTGAATTGAATGGTACTACAAAGTACAGTGTTGGATCAAAAGAATCCTCAGTTTGCACAATTTGTGTTACATCAACATGAATTATCTGTGAACCATGGTTTCATCTTATGGGGAATACAAGTGATCATTCTGAAATCACTTCCCTCTCATGTTTGGAAACTCTTCATGAAGGTCATTTTGTCACTGTATGGATGAATGCCATAGCATGGAGTCATGTCTGGAATTGACAAAGATATTAAGAGGCAGGTGAAGGCTAACACTTGTCCTATTTGGATTTGAATCAGGTAACTTCCTCTTTCACACTGCCTGGGCCCAGCAGCAGAGTCATTGAGTGCACAGAAAATCCAGGCTCCCGGCTGTTAGTTCAGATGTCTGGGTCCAGGCCTGAAACAGCCTGGAGCTGCAGTTGCAGGGAAGTCCTGCTCAGTCCCAGGCTGGAGCATGCAGACCAGGTCCTGCAGACCTGGGCTTAGTGTAGACATACCTGGAGTATTTAGATTTCTTCCAAAAGTGGTGTGAAGAAAGGCGAGACAATCCAGTGATTGGCAGAGGCCCTGGGTTTTTTTTGCCTTCCTCTGCAGCGTGGGGCACGGGTCACTTGCTGGAGGATTCTCTCCACCTTGAGGTCTTTAACCCACGATTTGAGGACTTCAATAACTCAGACATAGGTTAGGGGTTTGTTACAGGAATGGGTGGGTGAGATTCTGTAGCCTGCATTATGCAGGAGGTCAGACTAGATGATCATAATGGTCCCTCTGACCTTAAAGTCTATGAGTCTATAAGTGCTGTGCTACATGTCAGCAAATTCAGCATTATCCTGGTCGAGTTCATCTACTCCCTTGGTCGTGGCCTCAGACTCCAGGGACATGTATTCATGTAGACTTTGCTGGACCTTTAGAAGATTATATGTTTTTGGTCATAGCTGATGCCCATTTGAAATGGCCAGAAGATTTCAGAATGACTTCTACAACAGCTATCAAGACCATTGGATATCTTCGTACCTTGTTTAGCCAATTTGGTTTACCATTACACTTGATGAGTGACACTGGAAATGAGTTCTATTCTGAAGAATTTCAGAGGTTCCTAGCTTCAAATGGAAGTCAACACATACACTCTGCTCCATACCATCCTGCTACAGACAGACTAGCAAAGCACATTCTACAGACTTTTAAGCATGCCTTAGGAGCTAACAAGCCTATTTTGAGTCATCAGCAGAAATTGCATAATTTCTTGCTTGTCTGCAGGAATACACCACATGATACCACCCAGGAGTCACCTACAACTCTTTTCTTGAAGTGATCTTTGTGTAACTGTTAGGACCTGCTGCCTCCTGATATTACCTCACATGTAGCCAAATCCCATGCTGTACAAATTGATCAATAACATAAGACTTGCCATCTTTCTTTTCAAGGAGACACTTTTAAAAGTCAAAACAAGGCAAATACACACATAAGGTAGAGAAAATAGTGGCAAAAGATCAGAAAATGCCACTTTTACTTATGTTGCAGTTCAGTTGCTGGAAGACCACAAGCACAGCACAGAACACGTTTAGCCACTCATGGATCCTGGTTTTATTCCACTGGCTGTGGAATGTATTAGGCTAAGTAGCCTTTATTTTACTCTAGGTAATATATGGCATGTGATGCACTAGAATTAGGCTTCTTGAGAATTGCTTTCAACTTGCTAAAGTGGTAATAGCACAAAGAGGTGAGGTTAGATTTGTCCTAGTTGGACTCTTATTAAATAGAGTGCAAAAAGAAAAATGAAGAGAAGTAAGGGGTGTGTATATGGGGGAATTAACTATCTGGAAAGAGATGAGTATCAAGAACCTTATTTTCACTTCTTGGGATTGCTCAGTACACAGCCATGGAGATAGTTGGTATCATCTGGTTCCTTTCTTCATCTGGTCCAGTCAGAACGTCTTTCAGAATCAGGAAAGAGTGTGGAGGTAAATCTTTGGGTCACAGCATGTCATGGTGATCATGAAAATGTTGCACAGGATAGTAGATGTGGCAATTATATTGTAGTCTGCCACACCATAGTGAGTAAGTTGCTAAGTATGCCTCAGAAAACAAATGCCCCAGAGAAGTGGCAATGTTGTTTCATCAAAAGTGTCCAGTGCAGCGGTGGGCAGCCTGCAGCACATCAGGGTAATCCACTGGCGGGCTGTGAGACAGTTTGTTTACACTGACCATCCGCAGGCACGGCCGCCCGCAGAGCCCACTGGCTGTGGTTCGCCATTCCTGGCCAATAGGAGCTGCAGGAAACTGCAGCCAGCAGGTACCTATGGCCCACGCTGCTTCCCGCAGCTCCCATTGGCCAGAAACAGCAAACTGCTGCCACTGGGAGCTGTGGGAGGCCATGCCTGTGGATGGTCAATGTAAACAAACTGTCTCGCAGCCCGCCAGTGAATTACCCTGATAGGCCACGTGCGTCCCACAGGTTGCCCACCACTGGTCCAGTGTAAAGAAACTTCCAATAGTCCTATCTATGAATACTTTCTCTCATCTTTAGGAAATTCTGGTGTCTTACTATAACATTTTGCAATCTCACCAGAAACTTTGAAAACCCCTTCGCAACAGTTCTTTTAGTCCAAAGTCAGCTTATTATTAAATCATAGAAAATCATAGAATATCAGGGTTGGAAGGGACCTCAAGAGGTCATCTAGTCCAACCCCCTGCTCAAAGCAGGACCAATTCCCAACTAAATCATCCCAGCCAGGGCATTGTCAAGCCGGGCCTTAAAAACTTCCAAGGAAGGAGACTCCACCACCTCCCTAGGTAACGCATTCCAGTGCTTCACCACCCTCCTAGTGAAATAGTGTTTCCTAATATCCAACCTGGACATCCCCCACTGCAACTTGAGACCATTGCTCCTTGTTCTGTCATCTGCCACCACTGAGAACAGCCGAGTTCCATCCTCTTTGGAACCCCCCTTCAGGTAGTTGAAGGCTGCTATCAAATCCCCCCTCATTCTTCTCTTCTGGAGACCAAACAATCCCAGTTCCCTCAGCCTCTCATAAGTCATGTGCTCCAAACCCCTAATCATTTTTGTTGCCCTCCGCTGGACTCTTTCCAATTTTTCCACATCCTTCTTGTTGTGTGGGGCCCAAAACTGGACACAGTATTCCAGATGAGGCCTTACCAATGTTGAATAAAGGGGAACGATCACGTTCCTCGATCTGCTGGCAATGCCCCTACTTATACAGCCCAAAATGCCGTTAGCCTTCTTGGCAACAAGAGCACACTGTTGACTCATATCCAGCTTCTCGTCCACTGTGACCCCTAGGTCTTTTTCTGCAGAACTGCTATCTAGCCATTCGGTCCCTAGTCTGTAGCAGTGCTGTTTGACTCCATTTAATACTTTTTTTCAACAATCAAAACACTGAAAGAATAGCAAGATTGGAAAGCCAAGCTCGCATAAGTTAGGGAATGCCAGTATTAAGGTTGTCTGTGTCCTATTATATTGTATAATGTGTGAGGCTGTTGTCTGTGGGACCTCTGCCTCATTTACTGCAAAGACTGGAAAGGTCAGTAGTGAATAAATAGAGTATGCAGGAAGAAAAAGGATAATCTTGTGGTTAAGGCACTTGACTGCAACCCAGGAGACTGCAATTGGGTCCTATCTCTGGTTCTTCCATAAACTTCCTGTGTGATATTAAGCAAGTCACGTAAATCAGATTTTTTTGAGGAATGCACTAATTGTGTGTTCTTCATTTTTTGAGTGCCCAACTTGAGAACTAGGGTTTGACTTTTCAGAAGTACTGAGTATTCACAACTCCAGCTGAAGTCAATCCTCTCGGTGCTCAGCATTTCTGAAGAATGAGAACTAGGTATCTCAAGATGGTCACCCACTCACTAGGACATTAGTGAACATGTTTGTAAATTTTGTACTTCAGTTTCTTATCTGTGAAATGGAGATAATAATATCTCCCTATCTCACAAGATAAATTCATTAAGCATTATGAAGCACTTAGTATAGTGATGAGCACTAAAGAAAAGCCCATGAGGAAATAAAATATTTTTATTCAGATTAATATTTAGATAGTATGCAGTAAATAAGGACTGGAGCCACACATTGAACGATGAGAATAAAAAGAAATGTTAAACAGATGCCATATTTACTGAGCATCATCCATCCCATGTATTGAACAAGGCTGCAATTCTCCGGAAAAAAACTTTGTGATCATGTGATTAATGATGGTATCATAATGCATACATGCAGGGGGACAAAACTAAGTTTTCATGGCATATTTCACTTGACTCTGCAACCTTAATATTAAATAAAATGTGTTTTATATGAATTTTCCTGTGTGTGTGTGTGTGTGTGTGTGTGAGGGGTTATTTTGTTACAGAAAACTGAAGAAGCATAAATTTCAGCATGTAAAACTGTCAATAGAGCTTGAACTCAGGACCTTCAAATCCACAGCAACATCTTTTCCACTTGTGTTAACAGGAGTAACTGTTAGACGCAATATGCTGTTATCCTGTATGGGAAACAGCCACTACAGGGAGACACAACACATATTTTGGAAGTGATTTACAGAGCTTTATTCTAGAAGCGCAGTAGGATTCCTGGGTTCTGTTCCTGGCTCTGGGAGGAGAGTGTTGTTAAAGCTGTGATAAAGAATAGCATAGCCAGACATGTAGATTTAATGCATTCATTCAGAAAAACTGTTGGTAAGTAAACTTAGAAATGCCTTTTCAGAGGCTTGGTTTCTAGCTCTCTCAGAAGTGACTTTGTGCAACATCTGTTACCCCTTCAGTAATGCAGCGGGCAAAGGCTTTGCCTGCCTTTTAGGGTGTATATGAGGACTTGTTAATACTATGGGTTATTGCACAGAAAAATTGAAAACTAATCACTGAAAGAAATAAAGTTATGAACTCATGGGGTTAGATTCAAGAGGTGGCTGAGCTGCACTTGGTGCAGGATACAGGATAAAGCTAAGCCACTTTTCTACACCCCTTAGCCTTCGCCCGAACAGGGGGCTAAGCCAAACTCCAGTGTAACTTAAAGCAGCCTAAAAAGACTGTAAGTTCCCTAGAAATTGCTGTGCTGTGCAGAGACCACACCATGCTCTGGCTCCATTTGCTAAGACCCTGGGCTGGCCAGCTTCTTGACCAAATCTGGATGGATTTTCACAGGGATAGCACAGGCTCTTCTCTGAGTTTAGGACTACCCCACCCCCCCCTTAAATTACAAGTTCCTGTTCCAAACCATGCACCTGTTCAAATAAATGGTTAGAATATTTTTTCATTCACAAAAATTACCCATATTTCTCTAACCTCATTCCAAATATATATATATATTCTGAACTTTGCAAACACATTCCACTTTGGGAAGAGCTCAAGCATGGGAAATTTCAGCCTGAATGTTTAAAGTTCAGCACATTTATAAGCAATTGAAAACAGAGACTTACAATGAGACATGGAAGGTACCCTGAACTCTTGGTGTTGCTAGAGGCTTCCTGCCACTATTCAACCACTTTGGATAGGTTAAGATTCAGCAAGTACAGGATTCAACATAATTGGATCCAGTTCCAAAGCTTTTATTTTCAGCTAATAATGCTTTAATATAAAGGAAAATATTTGGCATCATTTGGATGCAACAAAAAAGAACTTGGGCTAGGGTGACCAGACATCCTGATATTATCGGGACAGTCCCAATTTAGGGGACTTGTCCCGTGTCCCGACCTTACATCGGTCAGGACGCCCTTTGTTGCATTCTCAGGGACTGTCCGGACCGCAGCCACGGCACCGCCACTCACCGCTTCCTGGGGTGTGCTGCAGGGGTGGGGCTTGCAGGCGCCGGGAGCGGGCAGAGTGCCCTCCGCCCCACCCCCACCCAACCTGACCTGACTTGTGACCCTAGGAGCCAGAGGGACCAGCCTGCTGGATGCTTCCCGGAATGGCAGCTGCCCCAGTTGAGCACCGCCGGGACTCCCCACCTCGCCCCTCTGGCTCTGGGGGGGGAGGGGGGGCTCTGCGTGCTGCTGGCACCTGCAAGCCCCGCTCCGTGGCTCTGGCAGCGCCCATTGGCACTTTTCCCAGACAATGGGAGCCACAGAGCTCGTGCTTGTGGCAGGTGCAGCATATGGAGAGTCTGGAGACTCCCCTCGCCTCTCTCACCGTAGGAGCCAGAGACCTCCCAGCAGGGCTGGTGAGTGCAGCCAGGGAAGGGGGCAGGGTGTGATGGAGTGAGTGTCTGGGAGGTGTGTGGGGGGTGCTGGGCTGTGAGGGTGCTGAGCAATGGGGGAGGTTTGTGTGTTTTGGGTGCTAGACAGTGGGGGCCTGTTGGTGGGTGCTGGGAGGTGGGGGAGATCAGCGTGTATCTGGGCACTGGGCAATGTGGATCTGTGTGGGGCATTGTGTAGTTGTGGTGGTGGGTCTGTGGGGAAGGGCACTGGGAGGGAGGGAGGAAGGAAGGGAGGGAGGGGAAATGTGTGTGTATTGGGAAACTAGCGAGTTGGGGGTTCTGTGTGGGGTGCTGGGCAGCTGTGGTGGGGCTGTGGGGTGCTGGGCAGGGTGTGTGTACACAGCACTGTGCATTTGTGGTGGAAGAGTTGTAGGGGGGCTCTGGGCATAGTGGATCCAGGGGGCGCTGGGTAGGGGAGCTGTGCGGCGCAACATGGGCCCACCCTCAACAAGAAGAGGCATGCTGGTAGCACAGGGCCAGGTGGACCAGTGTGCCTCTGGCTCCGGTCAGGGCTGTGCACCTGTGTCTGTCCCCCCGCCTCTCCTCTCCCCTCTGTTTGACCAATGTGTCCTGATATTTCACTCTTGCGATCTGGTCACCCTAACTTGGGCACCTGTGCTATGTTCAGATATTTCAGGGTTCAAACCCTGTGTGTGTGTATGTATGTGTATATATATATATATATATAGGCATTCAATAAGCAAAATACCATTGTTTTAAAATGATGTAATGTCTTGCTAGCCCTTTTATGTTGCTTTGAGCTGCTGAAAGATTTTTTCAAAGGATATACTGACATCAATATTAATAAATGCCCTTTTCCTTGGTGGAAAGGACCCACACAGTAAAGTCCAAAGGAATGGGAATTTGTTTTTTTACATAACATTTGCAGTTGGAAATGTGATTTCTGATCTTTACCTCTAGCAGTATTTCAAGGCGGTGCTGGAGTAGGGAGTAACATATGGCCACTTCTGTATGTTGACAAGAAAAGCCCCTTTTCAAATAAACAGCCATTAGCTAAACAATGGGGGTTCTAATTTTATTAATCCTCTGAAAGATTGCAGAGAATATGTAGTGTGTATAAAGCTGCTGCTGCTGCTGGCCTGTGCCTCTGTTTTATTATAATAACAAAAAGCTGCTGTCCCTGGTTCATCCTCCCCCTAGATGGTGGATAGTAAAGTCTTAGCTATAGAATGTGTACAGTGAGGTCAGTGGGTTGCTGGCTGGATGGATTCAAGTCTGTTTCACACCTGTGACTGAATTCTAAATGACCTGTACCTTTTTCCAGTCAGCAGATCCCTCTGAGGAATCAAGTAAGTACAGCTAGACATATGTATGGGTGTATTTAGTGATTTACATGCATATGTCATCTATATTACAGTGATCTCTGCAGAAACTGAGAGCTAGGGTGCAGTGTTAGCATGATACATACACTAACTGTCAGATTATTATGTGAATGAATAGTGCACTGAATCCACTCTGTCTACTGCTTCTTTTATCACTGTTTTGTTTTGGTGAATCCCTGGATCTGGCGATCACTATTTGGGTCATACTAGTGGAGTAGGAGGGGGGATATGGTGTGCAGTGCAGAGCAGAGACCCCATCTTACTGGCACATGTGACAGCAAAAATTTGCCCTGCCTTAAAATGTGCCTTTTAGCCATCTTAACTTCTGCCAATGAAATCTATGACTGGAAATGCTGAAGGGCATGGAACAGCAGCCTTCAGAAAATACTCTAAACCTTAAATGTATGGCCATGAGATATGGTACAAACCTCAGAACATGTCTGTCTTCCTGTTTGACTACGTGGGGCATCAGAGAGCAATATGGTACGTCCCTCAGAAAGTGCCCATCATAAAGTTACCATCCCTGTGCACTGAGAGGCACATTGTGAAGGCTATGCTGCACCCCTCAAATTGCCCCACCCACCGATTTTCATCCCCCTTCCACCAGTTGCTTATTCTAAGAATTAATGTTATATTGTAACAGAAGTCAGCACCCATGAATATATACATATTCAATCAGCTGTCTTTCAAATCAAATATTTTTCTTTTTTCCACATTGATACAGTTAACTATAAATGTATTCAAATATAAGACTGTGGAAGGCATCAACTATTAACAACCCAGAACTCACTCTATGACAGCCTTCAGGAGAAAATACCATAGCTTCACTGTGCTTGTAACAACTAATCACAGTAGTGGGAACACTCCATTTTAAACACATGGGGATATTTATTGAGGCATTTTGACTTTCCATGTTACTGGCATAGCCAGCTTTATTCCTGCCTGCCAATATCCTGAGCACAGGAGGCATGATTAGTGTGCACGGCCTTCTAGTGATCCCCAGCAACAAACTGCTAACCCCTGGGAACTTTGGTAGCTCAAGGTCATTTATAGCAATCCTAAAACTGCAGTGAATTGTGCTGGAATCTGAACTGGCCTCATCGCCCTAGGTATGGGACAAAGCAAAAGTGGTGAAAACTCTGCTGCAGCTGAAATCTGGGTCTGGGGTTTCAAAGTCTAGTAATTAGGCCCTACTTGAATTGTGGGATGATTCTCAAATAATGGCAGCTGAGTTGTGGACAAGACATGGAAAATCGTGGAAAAGTAATAACAGACCTTTATTAATTGCGGTAATTTGGAAAAGCCAGATAAGACCTATTTGTGTAAGGAAATTTTGCTGGAACAATATAAACACTAAAGTATTATGTTATGCCTGCTAATTGTTTTGATAACCCAGACATTTTGCTGTAACTATATTGCAATCATTAATGTGTGAGGCTGACCGCCTGAGCCCCAGCTGCTATCAGCTCAGATAAATGGGGTTCTATTGAACTAATGGGAGAAAAGTGTTGCAAACATCAAAATGTATGCAAAATTGTGGACTCTGCAAAGTAAGCTAATTAAAATCAAAATTGTAGTGGAAGCCTAATATTGCAGGGTCTGCAATTTCTGCAATATCACAAATTAAGTAGGGCCTTACCTATTAGTATTTTCAAATTCCTTCTGATCTCACTTGACCTGCTTCCATTGATCTGCTACTCCATACCCATCTGATTTTCCATTACTTCCATGCTTCCCATCTCACCCAATCTGTTCCCTGGCATACATATGCCCCCAGTCCCTTTCTGACCTGCTCTTTTGCATGATTTTGCACACAGATTAAGACACAGGAACTAAAGGTCCAAGCCTAGACCCTCAGATCCTGGAGTCATGTCATTACATCAGAATATATTTTTATTACAATCAAATAAAAAAATAAGTTTTTACCCCCCGGGTTGCAAAGAGAACCTTGAAAGCATGAGTGTGGCAGGGCAGGGGTAAAATCCCCTTTAAAGCCCTGCCAAAATGCTGGCTGCAGTCTGCTGTCTGGCAGGAGACCAGGGTAGAGACACAGGTATTCAGCAGTGGGCCCAGCTACAAACCCTAATCAGGGCTGGCTCAGTGGAACATGCTGAGCTGAGTGCTGACAGCTGGGCTGAGGCAGGGGAGGGCTATAAACACCCTGAACAAACCTCAGAGAGGGGACTAGACTGGGAGGAGACAGGAGGGTAGTATTGCTGTCCCCTTACCAAAGTGGGACATCTCAAAGGTGGGAGGGTCTGTGCGGTGCTAGTTGTTGGGAGACTGGGGAACTGTACAAACGCTGTAAATAAAGACACTTGGGTGATCCAGCAAAAGAAGGCATGGAAGACCCTTTATTATACCAGCCTAAACACAGGCTGCAGGCACAAAAGTGGGAGAGCCTGCACACACCCTGTGACAATGAGCCTGAGCATAACGGATGCAGTGATATCTGCCTTAGTCTGTGGATCTGTCAGCCTGAGTCAGTAGGTTTGAGGGGTGTGAAGTGCCTTCTGCATTTCAGTGCAGTACTAACTCCAAGACCCCCTGTAGGGGACAGCAAGAGAGCTATGCCAGCACCACCCCAACAGAGAATTCTGTGGCTATGTTTACTGTACACACCACAGGTGCAGTGTATCTACATGCTGCAGTGAAAAACACACCATGTCCATATTGCAATGTCTACCTACACAGGTCAGTGAAAGGCTCTGTCAGAGGGGAGACAGTGGAGAAAGTCTTTAGCTGCCAGAGCCTTTCACCGCAGTGAGGAAAGGCGCTCTGGCAGGGAGAGGCAACAGTGAAAGGCTCTGCCTCCCCACTGCTGGAGCTTTTCCCTACTGCCAGTCTTTTCCTGCAGTGGGAAAAGCTCCAGCAGTGGGGAGGTAGCAGGACACAACACTGCTACAAACAGCTGTGTAGATGGCTTGGGCAAATAGTGAGCTCTGTAAGATATCTACTCAATTACATACCCACACCCTTCAGGTGAGTTTACTCTACTCACAGATGCTGTGCCTCATCATCTACACTGTGAGAGGACTGTGTGTCTGTGTGTGTATGTAGATTACATGCAGCCAGAAGAAGGCTGGAACGTAGATGCACCCTGCGTATGGTAGGGGGAGAAGAAGAAGCAGGCCCAGACCACCCAAGTAAATACCCCTGTTGCTGGAATAAGCACTGTGAAGCCCCTGTTGCCACCCTTGTTTGTCCAGGAGGCAGAGGGGATTCTGTGGTGCCATTTCTAGTGAAAATAAGGGTATTTCTGCCTCTTGGGGAGGGGACAGGGTTGGGGAAATGGAGCTACAGACACCCCATGTTGGGGGTCCTAGGGCCACAGATTGCCTTAATCTATCCCTGATCCTATGACCCTGCCTTAATCTATCCCTGATCCTATGACTCATCTACTCAGCTCCTCCCATGAGTTTGCCCTAGCCTGATCTATTTTCATGTATGTGTAACCTTGTGGTGAATGTGTAGTGCAGGTCCCCACTCTGTGTAAATCTATAGAGGACATGAGATGTTACAGTCCCACCCTATGTGTTTGGCTCTTTAGCTCAAGATGTAGCAGTTACTCTTTGAGCTCTAAAGGTTGCAGTTCAATTCCTACTCTGTCCTTCCCCACTCCCTGTAGGGTAGTTGGTCACAGCTGCATCCCAGCACTGGTCCTGTTTGTTCTCCTGCACTCACTGTCCAGCAAACCTCCTCACTACGTTCTCCTGCATATGCCCATCCGATCTCTGACTGGTCTCCCACCATATTTGCTGTTTTTCCTCAAGCCCCAGCTTCTGGAGTCATCTGAATATGCAAGACTCTGAGCTTTTATTTTAAGTAAACATGTGACCTTTATCTCTGTGGATAAAAGCTTGAAAACATGGTCTCCATACAACCCAAAGGCTCAAAACCCAGAAAGCAAAGAAGGCAAAATGCAGTATTAAAACCCCCATGATTTTGACCCACTCTCATGATTGGCAGTGGCGGAGTCCTTATTGAATCTTGAAGGTGGTAATCCTGGGTGTGCCCCTTTGAGCATCATCCCTGCCCTGCCAGCCTGCTCCTCTCTCACCAGCAGCTCCTCTCATCACTCCCCGTACCCCACACTGCAAGCCGTGGGGGGAGGACAGTGAATCTCAGGGCAAAGGGCTGGGCAAGGGCAGCCGCTTTGGGCATGTGCGAGGGCCGCGCACACGCTGCCTGACACCCCCCGCCCGCAGGACTGGGTGGGGGATGCTGAGCGCACCGGCCGGCCCCCAGCATCGGTCTCCCACTCACTCTCCCTCCCTTGGTTTAACGGGCTGCACCGGGCCAGCGCTCAGCGCCCCGCAGCCTCCCGCCCACTGCCCCCTCGGACTGCGGACCCGCTGCAGCGGGGCGGCTTTCCAGCCCCCCCCCCGCGCAGCCTGGGAGTGACATCACCCTTATCCAATCAGTGCCCGCCGCTCCCCCTACCCCAATCGGCCCCGCTAGTCGCGAGCCCCCAGTGCGGGCTGGGAAAGGGCGGGCCGCTGTCCCGCAGGTTGGCTGGGCGCGCAGAGCAGAGCAGGGCGCTCCCAGATGTTTGCAGCGGAAGTGGGGGCTCCTCTAGGTGACAGTCCCGCTGTGCAGCGGCAGCAGCAGCATTGCACAGGTAGGACATGGCCTGCTATTTATTTATTGTCTTCTGCGCGCGGGGGAATATTTGCTTCACAGTAAAAAAAAAAAATTGCAAATGCTGTAAAATAATAGCAATAAAAAGATCCTGTTGCATTAGCTTTTGTTAGGGGAGCATTGCAAGCACGCTGGGGCGGCAGGGACGGAATGGGTGAAGTGTGACTCGGCAAGGGGAGGGTTCAAGGTAGCTAGATGAGGAAATGTCTTGGGAAGAGGCAGAGCTTTGCCTGGTGCAACGCATTCAACAGAGGGAGGATGGGGATGGTGACAAGTCAACTTTCCCCTTGGATTCAGCAGCCGCGCTACTGTGGCAGCTGCAGCAGTAGCACTAATCTGTGACTGGCATGATGATAATGTGCAACCTGTGCTGGAGGACTAGGAGCCACCTGTATATCCAGGATATCCGAGAAATATGTGCATATTTGAAACCAGTCACCCCCGTCCCTTCCTTCCCTATGTATCTTCAGGTAGAAGAAGCTCTCCTTCTCCCTAACCCTGCAGTCCAGCCATTTCTTCTCCTTAGACAGGAAGCATAGAGTACATTATTCTGTGGCCTGAACGCTGAAACCGAATCATAATTTCCCATATGGGTTCAGAGAAGTGACAAGTCAGTGGCATTTTCTGTTCATGAGTGTCTGGAATTGCAGCAGAGACAGCCAAGGAGGAGGGAGACTGTTCCTAGTCACTAGTCCAGGCTGGCGTTGGCTATGGATGGCCCAAGCAAGGCAGATAGGAGTTGACACATGTGTACTAAGGGCATTGACCAGAATATAGAAATCAGATCAGTTTTCACAACATGTGGAAAGGCCAGCCAAGTGAACTCTTAAATTACCATGCCCATGTTACAAAATGCCTTCTCTGTACTAATAATAATGAGTACAGGGTGGTCTCAGAACACCAGACTCCTACCGCAGGAAGTAGGATGTGCATCCTATTGAATCCTTTGTAAAATGCAGTTTTTTTCTGTCACAATCCCTGCCAAAAATAATTAAAAAAAAAATGTAAAAAGTATTATACATTCTTCATTCTCAATATGCATTGGCATGGATTGGACAAAAAGACCCACTACAGAAGATATATTTCTGTCATTGATTTCTAGGAATTTTTTTGGCATGTGAATGAATGTTTGGAAGCTTGTGAAAAATGTATCTACATTTATAACTCACTCCCATTTTCATACTACTGTTGCTGCTGTGCAGGCATCTTTTGGAGCCAGTCTGCATACACAAAGGAAGGTAGCACCGTCTTATTTGTTTGAGATAAAACTGTTTGCATGTATTTATGGTAATCGGGTTGCAAGACCTTTTTATTACCTCTTATTACAGTTACAATCACATTACTTCACTGTTTTTATTTTAAAATGTTACTTTCCTTTTCTTTGGCACTTTATGTATAAACAGTAGTAATTCACATTGACTGTAGTAACACCTGCTGATGAAAATAGATCTTTTGCAGACTTTGTCACTGCTGAGCTCAGCTAAAAGTCACTTCAAGAGGATGCGCACTTAAGTGCTTCTGATCACTAAGTTGCAGAAGGAAAATGACTGTCTTTTTATGGAATTTAGCTTCCTGGGTGGAGTGCTATTTAATTATGTCTGAAAGCAAGAACTTCTGCCTTTGACATGTATTAGAGATTATCTATGTAACTAATAAATACAGTCCATTTAGTAATTAAAATGAACCATGACCCTTAAGCTAAGGCAGTGATAAGCTGATGTTAGTGGTTCAGGAGCCAAATTAGCGATCAACATTACCCAAAAGAGCCACAGTAATGTGAATTCACTATTTCATTTACTATAGTACTAGTCATATGTAAGCAGTATGACAGGGGAAATATTTAGTTTTATTATATAATTCTCACAGCAAATAAATTAATAATTTAGTGAAAGTTCATAACTGGTTAATAACATAGTAAAATCATCCTGATTGGTTAATAACTTAGGTTGGTTAATAATTAAATCACACAGTGTTTTAATATCATGTGCAGCAAAAAGCCGCAGGAGACACATTAAAGAGCCAATTGCAGCTCACAAGCCGCACTCTGAATATCACTGAGCTAAAAAAATAGTTTTAAATTGAATTCCAGTTTGTGATTATCAGCCATTATGTAATTATGTACAGCGCAGACATTTTTTTTCCTAAAGAAGGCTATATATTTCTTTGCAGTGCTAGCTGAAAGAAAGAAGATGTTAACTAACATCCATTATTTAAGATGAGTATCAGCAAATAACTTTTTAAAAACATAGATAATTTCTGCCTCAGTATAATTATTATTAAACAGCAGGAGGAGGTCTTTCGTAACAAGGTTGGACTTGAGAAGTTTTAAAAATCTCGAAGTGGTCCCCTCGCATCACTAGTTTTTTTTTTTTTTTATAATATATGTTTTGCAACATAAAAATCTCTGTAAATTGATGTTTCAATATGATTGTAGGTACTTATCCTTAATCTGGCAAAACTCCCACTGACTTAAATTAAAATTTTCCCTTGTTTCCAGGACCTGGTCAATAGTGCTCTTTCTCTTTTTTGGAAGTTGTTTGTTTCCACTAGCAACAGTTACTTCAAGAGATTAACAAACAAAAACTATGTTTAATGACTGTTCAGGACATACCTCATCCACCCCAAACTTAAAAGCTTGGAAATAGGAAGAAGTTAAGGGGGAAGACCCCTGGTTTCCTTTACACCTTCGTATTGCCTACAATGCTGTTGCCTATACAAGTTTAATTTGCCTCCTTGTGTGTATGCATTATGATATAGTCTTTAATGACATGATCACATACATTTTTTTCCACAAGACCCTGCCTCATTTAGTGCACAGAATGGAAGATGCTCACTTAGGGTCAATGCTGCAATTAAAAACCTGCAGCTGACTAGTGTCAGCTGACTTGGGCTTGCATTTACAGGCCTGTTTAATTGCTATGTAGATGTTTGGAGTTGGGCTGGAGCCTGGGCTCTAGGATTCTATGAGGTGGGACGGTCCCAGAGCTTGAGTAGAGCTTGAAACCAAATGTCGGATATATGTTGGGAAAGTAACACAGCGGGGAACAGACTATCCAACAAATTCTTGGACTGCATTGGAGACAACTTTTTATTTCAGAAGGTTGAAAAAGCTACTAGGGGGGAAGCTGTTCTAGACTTGATTTTAACAAATAGGGAGGAACTCGTTGAGAATGTGAAAGTAGAAGGCAGCCTGGGTGAAAGTGATCATGAAATCATAGAGTTTGCAATTCTAACGAAGGGTAGAAGGGAGAACAGCAAAATAGAGACAATGGATTTCAGGAAGGCAGATTTTGGGAAGCTCAGAGAGCTGATAGGTAAGGTCCCATGAGAATCAAGACTGAGGGGAAAAACAACTGAGGAGAGTTGGCAGTTTTTCAAAGGGACACTATTAAGGGCCCAAAAGCAAGCTATTCCGCTGGTTAGGAAAGATAGAAAATGTGGCAAAAGACCACCTTGGCTTAACCACGAGATCTTGCACGATCTAAAAAATAAAAAGGAGTCATATAAAAAATGGAAACTAGGACAGATTACAAAGGATGAATATAGGCAAACAACACAGGAATGCAGGGGCAAGATTAGAAAGGCAAAGGCACAAAATGAGCTCAAACTAGCTACGGGAATAAAAGGAAACAAGAAGACTTTTTATCAATACATTAGAAGCAAGAGGAAGACCAAAGACAGGGTAGGCCCACTGCTTAGTGAAGAGGGAGAAACAGTAACAGGAAACTTGGAAATGGCAGAGATGCTTAATGACTTCTTTGTTTCGGTCTTCACCGAGAAGTCTGAAGGAATGCCTAACATAGTGAATGCTAATGGGAAGGGGGTAGGTTTAGCGGATAAAATAAAAAAAGAACAAGTTAAACATCACTTAGAAAAGTTAGATGCCTGCAAGTCACCCGGGCCTGATGAAATGCATCCTAGAATACTCAAGGAGCTAATAGAGGAGGTATCTGAGCCTCTAGCTATTATCTTTGGAAAGTCATGGGAGACGGGAGAGATTCCAGAAGACTGGAAAAGGGCAAATATAGTGCCCATCTATAAAAAGGGAAATAAAAACAACCCAGGTAACTACAGACCAGTTAGTTTAACTTCTGTGCCAGGGAAGATAATGGAGCAAGTAATTAAGGAAATCATCTGCCAACACTTGGAAGGTGGTAAGGTGATAGGGAATAGCCAGCATGGATTTGTGAAGAACAAATCATGTCAAACCAATCTGATAGCTTTCTTTGGTAGGATAACAAGTCTTGTGGATAAGGGAGAAGCGGTGGATGTGGTATACCTAGACTTTAGTAAGGCATTTGATACGGTCTCGCATGATATTCTTATCGATAAACTAGGCAAATACAAATTAGATGGGGCTACTATAAGGTGGGTGCATAACTGGCTGGATAATTGTACTCAGAGAGTTGTTATTAATGGTTCCCAATCCTGCTGGAAAGGCGTAACGAGTGGGGTACCGCAGGGGTCTGTTTTGGGACCGGCTCTGTTCAATATCTTCATCAACGACTTAGATATTGGCATAGAAAGTACGCTTATTAAGTTTGCGGATGATACCAAACTGGGAGGGATTGCAACTACTTTGGAGGACAGGGTCATAATTCAAAATGATCTGGACAAATTGGAGAAATGGTCTGAGTTAAACAGGATGAAGTTTAACAAAGACAAATGCAAAGTGCTCCACTTAGGAAGGAAAAATCAATTTCACACATACAGAATGGGAAAAGACTGTCTAGGAAGGAGTATGGCAGAAAGGGATCTAGGGGTTATAGTGGACCACAAGCTAAATATGAGTCAACAGTGTGATGCTGTTGCAAAAAAAGCAAACATGATTCTGGGATGCATTAACAGGTGTGTTGTGAGCAAGACACGAGAAGTTATTCTTCCGCTCTACTCTGCTCTGGTTAGGCCTCAGCTGGAGTATTGTGTCCAGTTCTGGGCGCCGCATTTTAAAAAAGATGTGGAGAAACTGGAAAGGGTCCAAAGAAGAGCAACAAGAATGATTAAAGGTCTTGAGAACATGACCTATGAAGGAAGGCTGAAAGAATTGGGTTTGTTTAGTTTGGAAAAGAGAAGACTGAGAGGGGACATGATAGCAGTTTTCAGGTATACAAAAGGGTGTCATAAGGAGGAGGGAGAGAACTTGTTCACCTTAGCCTCTAAGGATAGAACCAGAAACAATGGGTTTAAACTGCAGCAAGGGAGGTCTAGATTGGATATTAGGAAAAAGTTCCTAACTGTCAGGGTGGTTAAACACTGGAACAAATTGCCTAGGGAGGTTGTGGAATCTCCGTCTCTGGAGATATTTAAGAGTAGGTTAGATAAATGTCTATTAGGGATGGTCTAGGCAGTATTTGGTCCTGCCATGCGGGCAGGGGACTGGACTCGATGACCTCTCGAGGTCCCTTCCAGTCCTATAATCTATGAATCTATGAAAAAGTCTACACCAGAGTTTAACAGCCCCTTAGCCTGAGCCCTGCAAGCCCGAGTCAGCTGGCATGGGCCAGCTGTGGGTGTCTAATAGCAGTATAGACATACACTTAAGGTGCTGCTATTTAACATTTTATTTTCTCTTCATTGCTTATTACTACATTCTATTCAAACTCTCTGTCCTGAAGACAGAATTCATCACTATAGTATCTCAGTGCTTCACAAATATTAACAAATGTATTTGTACAACACCCCTATGAAATGGCTGAGCATAGAAAGATTAAGGTCAAAAGTATCCATTAATTTTGGGTGCCTAATCTGAGAGACCTAGGATCTGATTTTTCAGAATGCTTAGCATTATATAACTCTTCATTTGTTCGAAGTTCAGCTGCTTCACTGAGTGCTCAGCAATCTGCAAATCTGACTCCAGGGTCTCATGTTGCTTACCCGTGAAATATGAGGAACACTCAATTACTGACCACCTGTGAAAAGTTTGGTTTGTGTGACTTACCTAGCATCACACAGGAGCTCTGTTAGAGGCAGGAACAGAATCCAGTTCCAAAGAGCAGCAGTCAATTGCCTTAGCTTTGAGGCCATCCTTTCTCTTAAAACTATTCTTTGACTTATTCACTCTACACCTTCTAACTTCTGCAACAAATGAAGCAGGGGGTGGTACAGACAACGTCTCTTTCACTGCACAGCAGTGCTCCATCCTCAGAGCCGGTCTGTGCTGTTCACTGAATGAGGCAGAGGCCTGTGGAAAAAATCATATGTGATCATGTAATTTAAGACTATATCATAATGCGTATGCACAAGGGAAAGTTGCCCAGGCAGCCTTCATTCTGGTATTTCCTAATTTTTGTGTACTTGACTTTGCAACGTTAATAAAATTCTTTCAACATATTTTTTGTGTATGATTTCCTAGGTTTTTAAAAAATAAAACTGGAAAAATGGATATCCGGTATGTGGCATCATATTGACACCTATATGGGTCATCCGTAGGGTAGAAACCTTAAGTCCACTGCACAGACCTCTGCCACTTGAGCTAATGGAGTAACTCTTAGCAGCAGTAAGTTGTCATCCTGTGTGGACCAGTACCAGAGGAAGATGGGGGACACACTTTGCCAGTGGGTTTCACAGATATTTGCTGACAGCAGAAGAATGGTGAGACTCAGGAATCTTGGGCTCCATTCCAGGCTCTAGAGGGGAGTGTTCTCTAGTGGGCACATAGTTTTCTGCCATTCTCTTCAAGCATGACCCCTTCTGCTCAATCCCATCCCTCCTGTTCCTATCTCACTCCTGTCTCTTCCCACCCCGAATCTTCATTGCATCTCCCCATTTCACACACACTCCATGTACAAGTCATTTTGCCCAATCATTCCTAGTTCTCCCTCCACACCCCAACTCCTCATCAGACTTGTCTGCTTCTCCTCACTGGTTATCAGTCCTAGTCCATTTGACAAGTCATCCCCCTGGTTCTTCAGCTGATCTGTCTCCCCTGCTCCTCAGTTCTTCTCCACAGATCCTAGTCCCAGTCTCCTTGCCCAATCTGTCCCAGTTTCTGTGTCTGGCTCCTTAGGTATCTAGCCAATCCCACACTCCCTCCCTACCCCTAAATCCTTGTCTGCCTGTCCCCCACAACCCTCATCAGTCATCAGTCCCAGCTTCTGCCTTCATATCCAGGGCTGCCCAGAGGATTCATGGGGCTTGGGGCAAAGCAATTTCGGGAGCCCCTTCTATAAAAAAAAAAGTTGCAATACTACAGTAACATGTATTTGGAAATGTAAAAAATAACCGGTGAAATATATTCAAAATAATTTGAAAATACACAAAATACATTATTTAAAAATATTAAATGCTTTAATGGTATGTATATATTTGCAATTACATAATGTGCAGTCGCTGGGTGATGGTGATGGTTGGTGCCAATGGGCTGTCGCTGCCTGGGGGTGGCGCTACTGTTGCCCAGGGCTGGGTGGGGAGCTGGGCTCTGGGTCGGGTGGTACTCGGCTCACAGGGGCTGGGCTCAGAGCTGGGGGTCAGGGCTGTGGGGGGGGTGAGGTCAGGGGGGTGTCCAGTTCAGACGGGCTGGGCTCTGAGCTGGGGGTCAGGGCTCGGGGGGGGTGGAGTTAGGGGGGTGTCCAGCTCAGAGGGGCTTACCGTGCTGCTTACTCCCGCCTCCCCCCTCTCCCGGAGCCTCAGCGCGCTGCGTCCAGGAGCGGCCCTGGACAGCGCTGCAGTGGCGTGGCTCCATGGGACCTGAGCTCCCACCGCTCAGCCTGGAGCTCGGAGCCCCGCCCCCTTACCACGCGGCTCCGAGCGGGAGGAGCTCAGCCCACGTGGCTGCAGCGCTGTCCAGGGCCGCTCCTGGACGCGGCACGCTGAGGCACCGGGGGAAGGCGGAGACTGAGGCGGGGGGAGCCTCCAACATTCTCGTGGGGGCCCCTGCAGGCCACAGGCCTGGGGCAAATTGCCCCACTTGGCCCCCCCAGGCGGCCCTGTCCCTATCCCCAGACTCTTGTCCCCACCTATTTCCTCTCATCCCCCACAGGGCTAACACTTGTCCTATTTGCAATTGAATCAGGTAACTTCCTCTTTCACACTGCCTGAGCCCAGCAGCAGAGTCATTGAGTGCACAGAAGATCCAGGCTCCTGGCTGTTAGTTCAGATGTCTGGGTCCAGCCTGGAGCTGCAGTTGCAGGGAAGCAGGGCCGGCTCTGGCTTTTTGGCTGCCCCAAGCGCAAAAAAAAAAAGGGGGTGGCCAGAACCACAAAGCAAAAAACAAAAAAAACAAAAAAAAAACAGTGATCTGTGTGCCGGAGCATGGGTGCAGGGGGACTGGCTAGCGGGGGGGAGGGGGAGGAGGAGGGAGCGGGCGGAAGAGAGAGAGAAGTGGGTGGCCAAGAGGGCTGCCGGGAGGGCTCCGGTCGGCAGGGAGGGAAGGACGAGGACTGCCCTGCTGGGCTTGCTGCAGGGCGCTCCCGTTCTCTGTGCTGCTGCCCCCTACAGGGCGGCTGGAGCAGAACAACAACAACAACAAAAAGCGGCCGTGCCGCCCTAGGATTGGGCGGAATGCCACGTTGTTCAATCTGCCGCTCCGAGCACCAGCTTGCTCGGCTGGTGCCTGGAGCCAGCCCTGCAGGGAAGTTCTGCTCACTCTTAGGCTGGAGCATGCAGACCAGGTCCTGTAGACCTGGGCTTAGTGTAGACATACCTGGAGTATTTAGATTTCTTCCAAAAGTGGTGTGAAGAAAGGCGAGACAATGCAGTGGTTGGCAGAGGCCCTGGGTTTTTTTTTGCCTTCCTCTGCAGCGTGGGTCACTTCCTGGAGGATTCTCTGCACCTTGAAGTCTTTAAACCACAAGTTGAGGACTTCAGTAGCTCAGACATAGGTCAGGGATTTGTTACAGGAGTGGATGGGTGAGATTCTGTGGCCTGCATTGTGCAGGAGGTCAGACTAGAAGATCATAATGGTCCCTTCTGACCTTAAAGACTATGAACAGTGAAAAATGACCTTCAGGGTGATTTTTGAATACTTATGGTTTTTTTAGGAATCCTTTTTTCATCAAACCAACATGAAAAAGTAAAACACTGTTCATAGTTTATATTCTATTTTTTGTGTGTGTGTGGCCATTTCAATGACATTCTTTTAACAAACCCTCCTGTTAAGCTAAAATCTCAACCATGGTAGAACTACCACTCCACTATGCTATCTTGTCATGGCAAGCAGGCACTTCTTATATGACGCGGTATAGTTTCAATAACCGTTGCTGTAACATACAACTCTGTTTACAGATTTATTTACTTCTCTGAGAGAAAAATATTTATTCTAGTATGTGATTTGGAAAAAAGAAGAAAATAGTAATCTTGGGCCGTGTGATAAAGTGAGTTACCTATGGCTATTAACATCAGAAAGTATGTATAAGAATTTCACTATCTGCATAATCTTCAAATGGACTCAGCAGGGCTATAGGATTTCAGTTTTAAAAATGAGAAGTACAGAGCTTGATATATATGCAAGGTTGTATTGTTTTTAAATGGTGTTTTTTCTTTTAAGTTTGACACTTATCCAGCCAGATTGTCTGCTGCTCCGTCCTAATGGAGTATAATGATCTGATGGTTAAGGCACAGCACTGGGAGTCAGGAGACCCAGCTGTATCACAGACTTCATGTCTGAGCTTTGACAATACATTTAGACCCCAATTCAGCAAGTTAAACACACGTCTAACTTTAAGCAAAAAGTAGTTACATTCACTTAAAGTGTGTGTGACTTGAAGTCAATGCCACTACTCAATGCTTAAGGTTAGTCATGTGTGTAATGATCTCACTGCATTAGAGTATTATTTCTCTGTGCTTTAGTTGTCTTCAGTTATACAATGGGGATAATATACATCAACAATAATTTGATTTAGTTTGTTTGTATAGAAAAATGGAAGGCATTATATAAGAGCAAATCATCAATATCTATTTTGAACAGCAGCACCTGAATTAGAGGATGTAGGCTATGCTGATGTGAACATTTTAATTTTTAATTTGCTGAGTGAAATATTTCTTATGGCAAATTGAATCCTCATTATGCTTCTCATCAGGATTTTTATTTAACACTACTAGTTATTGCCTGCACTCATGTTAGTCTTTATGTTATACTGTCTACTTTATGGGAGTATTGTGTATTAAGAAGGCAGTGGGTTGGTCATTGTGTGTTCAGATGTCAGGCTTCATTTACAGAATATCAGACAGATTTAATGTACATACCAGAATATAATCTCTTCAATTCTGTTTTTTAAAGCAAGGATTAAATTCATTTTTATTCTTGGAACTGCAGTTTACTATTATGTAACTTGTATTTTTCAAACAAAAATGTATCAATTTATTCTTGTCAAACTGCATGTAAATATTTAAAACAAAACATACACTGATTGATATTAATAAATGTAAAAGGTTTGTAGTGTTTGCCTGATATATCCTTCCCTGTTAGCATGTGCTGATTCTACTGGCTGACTGAAGCAGGTGACTCATTACTCTACTTATTAAAGGGATGTAGACATGGCTCTCTGAGAAGAGAGGATCTAGAATGTGACTTTGAGCTGTCCTGAGCTAGGAACTCTAGTAAAAGCCAACCCTCGGTAAGAAGGTTTAATATAAAGTACATGTTGTTAAGCTTATTAAGCTTAATGGGGTTTCATTTTGTAGTTTTCATAATATATGGACTGAGTTTGAGAGCTGGTTGATACTCTCTCTTCATTAGTGCAGTAGATTGGGGGGTCCGGGACTGGATGCACTTACCTCTTCTTAATGCTGCCATGATTTTACAAATAACATTGTAATATTTTTCAAAGCACAGTTTTCTCTCTGAGTGTAAGTAATACAAAACTGAATATCCGATAATAGCATTGAGACATGGCATTCTTGGAGCTTTTCATCTTCAAGTATAATTGCATGGTGGGAGAAATATAAGAGTGTGTACCAAGGAATGCCACTACATAGCTGCTGAACAGGCAGGCACCAAAAACTTTGGTGTCGTGATAAGATTGCCAGTGATGGACATAAACTGAATACAGCCAGACCATCCTAAGGACTTAAGTCAGAAATTGATCTGCAAGGAGGCCACAACACTTGGGATTTGCAGTGATGATGAGAAATATAAGAGCTGCGATAAGAGAGAATAAAATAGAAACAGCCTACATTCCAAACATTTCTTTAGGAGAGTTTCTAGTAGGCATCCAGAATTCTATCTACTACACTTTTCTTGTAACTTAATGTCCACTTACCTTGATGGAAGCAGCTATTTGCTCTTGCCAAGTGTCTGTCCCAAAATGAGATCATGCGGAGTATATGCATATGCTCCCCCATAAGTTGCACTGTTTTTGAAAGTCATAACTTCATATTTGCCTTTACCCACCATGTGGATTAGTAGGCTGTTACTGCATATTACAAGACATGCACCAATACCTTAGTAGGCAATCAGCGAGCTATCCGCTGGCATAGCTTCAAGTATCACGGGGTAGCCGTGTTAGTCTGTATCCACAAAAACAACAAGGAGTCCGGTGGCACGTTAAAGACTAACACATTTATTTTGGCATAAGCTTTCGTGGGTTTTTTACCCATGAAAGCTTATGCCCAAATAAATCTGTTAGTCTTTAAAGTGCCACCGGACTCCTTGCCTAGCTTATTACTGTTAGAATAGGACTCTTTACAGTTTCATTTTAAGAAAAAAATAGCTTATCCTTCCACTGTGAAAAGTAGTTCCTAACAAGAGAAAAGGTGGATAACCTCTATCTATACAAATATATACTTTTTCTCTACTATCTTGAATAAATTTATCTGAGAACTGTTATAACAATCTTTCTCTGTTTTTTAATAAAGGGTAGCTGAACTCCTTTTCTCCATCTTACTGTCACCAGAAGCCCAACTCCATTTTATCATCCTTTTAAAATACAATATTTTTTAAAAAACAAACTTTGGAAAACTGAACAGTCCACAGTTAGTTTTTCACTAGGAAAGGAGTTAAAAATGGCTTAAAGGACCACAGACTGCTGCTGAAATGGCAGTTTCCAACTTTAAGAGTTGAACATTTTTTAAAGTTGTGACTTTTCTCTTCATCCCATTGCTCTGAACCCTCCCCCCAGTGCTTCTCTTTACCCCCTTGCCTTGTTATCTTTGGCTTTTCTGCCTCCACATTTTTCCCATCCCCCAATTTACCCAATAAGCTTAGAGATTTTTGTGTATGATTTAATAATAATAATATCCCATCTCCTAGAACTGGAAGGGACCTTGAAAGGTCATCAAGTCCAGCCCCCTGCCTTCACTAGCAGGACCAAGTACTGATTTTGCCCCAGATTCCCAAGTGGCCCCCTCAAGGATTGAACTCACAACCCTGGGTTTAGCAGGCCAATGCTCAAACCACTGAGCTATCCCTCCCCCCCTGAAGAGGTCTTCAATATCTGCCATCGGGACTTGGTACACATCTGTGACATCAGAAAGGCACAATCAGTCGATCAGAATATGTCTTCAGGCAAATAAGGTCCACAGCCAGACTCTAATAGTAGAAGTTCTGTGCTTTAGTATTAAAATATATATTTTTAAGTCACAAATAGGTTAGCTAATACTGAAATTACATGTGAAATTCTAGAAAGAAGATTTGTACTTCTATATCTCATCTTTCTCCTTTCTTCTACATGACTCTCTGTAGAATACACTGCATTTGAACAGTGTGACATCTGCTAGTCATGGCAACAAATGTCATCACGACAGGAGAACTAGTGGAACATTGCCAGTGCTGACTTTCATTCCAATTATTAGCTCAGTGATATTTGGCTACTTAAACATCTTCCATTTCAGTTTTGCCTTAGGTCTTGCAGGACAAATGCAGTACTGTTTAAAAAAAAAAAAATCAGTCTAGCAGAAACAGACTACATTCACAGTTATGGAGTTTTAGTACTGAATATGATCTTTGAAGACCCTGGTTCATCATGCTAGTTCATTACATCTTTTATTTCTTAATGTAGACCTGCCCAATTGGAGAGGTAAGTTTTTTGCAAAGGTTATTGGTGCATTAGCTGAAAAATGAATCTTTCATTATACAGTCCTACGTGCCAGAAATGTATCCAACTTTTATTAACTGTTTGGTTATCTGCACAGTACTTACATTCAAATAGCTCAGTGATACAATGGATTCCCCTGTTACCTCTTTGTTAGCATTCAGATTTAGACAGAGTTAATTTCCTCTTGAGCAGAACAGCCAGTAATTGTAAAATGAAAGTATGAATAGCATAGGACAAAAATATTTCAAAATACAAACAATGACACTTATAGTTAAAACAGATCACTTAATCGGTCTGATCTGGATTTACCAATGCACCAGGGTTACCTGCATTGATACATTATATTGATTACATTCATTTGTATGAACATCAATACAAGTATCATTCTAATCTGTAGTCTTGACATGTGTGAATCTGCACCTTTTCTTATGAGGGTGATTATGTCTTAAAGAGAGTGTTATCTGTCATTAATACACCAATACTGAGAGAAGGAAAGCCTTTTTAGGAAAGGAGAAACAGACCTTCCTTGTTTAGGATTCATGGCATAGTATTAATAGAGTGACAGCATGGGATTCCTGACTAATCATCTGTTAGTTAGCAAATAAGCCATATTTTCATATACTATGTTTTCTTTTTCAAGTCATTAGTTCTTTGGTGATCATCTAGTCTTAAGATACTTGAGAAAATGTCATTTAATACCTCTATTATGAGGGTTGCATTGCCACCTATCTTTGAAAATCGGCCACTGCATTTGGGCATGCACATGCAGTGGTTGATTTTTGAAGAGCAAAATGCAACATATCAGAGGATAGGATAGCATGAAGATTGGTATGCAGTATTGTTGTTTGAATCATAAGAGAGGCTATATAAATTATCTGTTCCTAAAGTAAGGAGTTTGGCCATTAATAACCCTAAAACAACAGAGAGTCCTGTGGCACCTTTGAGACTAACAGAAGTACTGGGAGCATAAGCTTTTGTGGGTAAGAACCTCACTTCTTCAGATGCAAGACTTGCATCTGAAGAAGTGATGTTCTTACCCACGAAAGCTTATGCTCTCAGTACTTCTGTTAGTCTCAAAGGTGCCACAGGACTCTCTGTTGCTTTTTACAGATTCAGACTAACACGGCTATCCCTCTGATACTTAACCCTAAAACAGAATTTTGAGCTAAATGTTACATGAAAGTGTTTGACATTATTAAGCAACAGAACAGGAATATAAATATAATAACCCTTTGGACATTTGAAATGGCAAGTTCTTTTCATATAGGCACCTTTTTTCATTAAACACATGAATTACTGACTTGTTATTGTGGGGTTGAATT
Organism: Malaclemys terrapin pileata; assembly: GCF_027887155.1. NCBI lineage: Eukaryota > Metazoa > Chordata > Testudines > Emydidae > Malaclemys > Malaclemys terrapin. The sequence continues at coordinate 53,384,990 of NC_071505.1, forward strand.
GAGCTGCACTCTCTCTGCCTTTTAAAGGAAAAATAAACATTAAACCAATATTTAAAACACAAGAATTATATTGCTTTTACAAACATATGAGTAAGCAGGTTAAATTTTGTTAATCAACTTCAGTATATTAAATGGTGGAGTGGTTTAAAAATCTCTCTTAAAAAAAACTGGGTAGAATTTTTTTTCATTAGGTTGTAATAGTGATAGTTTTACCATTTCAGAACACTTCAGACTAGTGGAAAATTTTGAAATAAAAAGCTTGAATGCATTTCCACTCACCAACACATTGTCAGTTTATTTTTTATTAAGATGCGATTACACTACATGATAGGGCTGGCAGGGAAGCGAAACTATTGAGAGGAAAAATTAATTTGCACTTAGTTATGTACATGAGACACAGTAAAAGATAAATCTGACATTCTGACTTGATCAAGTATATTTGTTGTGGAGATCAGAAAGCTTTGACTTTGCTTCTCAGAATGGCATGAAATGCTACAGAAATTTATAAGCTTCAAGAAAGGTTTGTGCTAAAACAACCCAAGGATGGTCATAAAGCACACCTGTTTTCATTTTTGTTCAGTCTCTTATTGTCAAATGGTTTGTGAGTTTCTACAAATCAGCTGACTCTGTCTTTAAATATGGCTGAACCATAAAACCTTGTTTTTTCCCATTGCTTTGGGATCGTATTTGAAGATCTCAAAGGATATGGATACTCCTTTCCCTTCCACCCACCATTCCAGAATGATTAGCTCCACTTTTGTCAAGCACACTTTAAGTGTACATGGCCCCAGAAGAAGTTTAATTTAATTTATTCTAATTAAAAATTACAGCAGTTTGAACTGTTTCATATACATCAGACCTGGATTATCCTTATATCAAAAGCACGAGAGTTCAGGATGGACAGTAATGTTGGTGGTGCCACTAGGGATTCTGCTCAAATACCATATTTCACATTTCCATTATCTTGGTCTTATTTACATTCCCGCCACATTATGTTTTAATGGCATTGAAATCAGTCACAAGTTGGTCAGGTCCCTGGCAATGTTGCCAAGTAACAATAGCTTTATGGTCAGCTAAAACCTGCAAGTAGTGCTATATTGATGTTATATGCTGATTTACTCAAATCACACTTGCTGAAGCTTGTGTGCCAAATAAGTTTACACTGACATGAGAGGAAAGGAGAATACACAGGGAGTTCACATAGACTTCTGGCTGCTGCTCAAACAAATTCTGTTGTGTAGCACATCTGGGAAACCCATGAAAACCACTTGGCATGTCAAAATTCTTGTTTATTTATTTATTTATTTTTTTAATATAGCTCCTTAAGTGTTCTAGGCACTTTATGTAGCAGAAATACATAGTTTGCAGGCTTTCTCTGCAGTGGTATCTATGGATCAAATAGTCATAATGAAGGAGCACCTGAAATGAAATTTATGCTCCTGCAGTTAGGCCCATAACTCTAGCTGATCATTTGATACCCAGCGAACCTATAGATAGACATAACTGTCGATATACTTCTATCTAACCACCCAGATTCTAAAACTAAATGTTTGCAAGCAAAGTGCAGTTATGCATAAACTGTCATGCAGTGTGAATCCTACAGTTTTCATACTTGTATACATTTGAATTCTGTGTCTTGTTTTACCCATGCTGTATGTTTGGTTTTCAAACCCATCTGTAGTGATGCTAATTTAAAAACTGATGCCTCACTGAATTTTTTTTTTTAAAGGCATGTCCCAAAATCCAGAACAGAGGGATTGGATCCTTTACCTATTGTACATTACTGGAAATGTAAATAGTGTACATGTATAAGTTAAGAACAATAGATACAGATTCTTATTTTTCCCCTAAGATTTTCTTTTTAATTGTTTAATAATTTAGAGGCACAGTAATTTGAAAACCAGCGAACGGTTGAATGACTGCTTCTTGCTATGAAGCATGTCCAATAATCCATTACTCAGGTATTGGGTGTTTTACTCTGGGTACAAACCAAACATTGTCCCATCAACCAAGGGTATTTATTTGTAATGGTACATACCTTATATAATATATGCCTGGTTATGGTCTGTCCAGCAATTTTTGATAAATATTCTCTTTGCTGGCCAGTCCATAACGAGGCAGCAAGTTCCTATATAAATTATAGAAGGTATGTACCATTGCAGATAAATACCCTTGGTTGATGCGTCCGTGTCTTGTTTTGTACACAGAGTAAAGCACCCAGTACATGGATAAGACATGAGTAGAATATGCCTCCAAGGAAGGAGTATTTAGCAATTTGTTGTTGTTGTTGTGTTTTGTTTTTTTTTATATTACCGTGTTTCGAAATTACAAAACAATTCAAAGGGAAATCTGTGAGGAAAAATGTGGCAGTTTATGCACCTATGGTTCTATTTTTACAAAATTTATATTTTGGAACTTTAACTGTCACAAAGTAATTCAGGTTCTGGCTTCATAAAATACAGGGTGTCATTCCAAGAGCACTCAAGTTTTAGTAACATTTCTTTGACAACTAAGGGAAAATCACCCTGCTCAATACAGCTACCCAGGACTTCTGGATCATCACTAGATCACACACCATGGCAGTACTTCCTGGCAGAAGACAGAATGCCCTTCAGCTCTTAAACACAGTTATAGGAGAATCTGTATACAGGTAGAAGTAGACCTTTTAACCTCTGTCTTCCAGCCGCTAAATTGATTTGGAATGACAAGCCCCATATAGAAAAGGTTTGTCGTGTTTAAAAGAAAATGACAATCTTTGTATCGTTTTTTTGGAATCACCTCATAGACTTTAAAGAAAAGTATACACCTGCAATATAATTTTATAGGATGTATCAAAATACATGTAGAAAGGCTATATATATTCACACACACACTCTATTTCATTTTGTAGGTTTTAAAGAATATTTCTTTCCTTTTTGATTTCATCCTTATTAAATTCTGTATGACCTTTCCCATAAGGGTCTGTGCAGACAAATGATACAAACATGCACTTAGCTCTTCATATTTTAACATAGTGTCAGCCCCCTTACTCTGGAAAACAATGGCAGTTGTTCATAGTCTCTAATTCACATTTCATGGAGTAGGTTTATCTATGACCCCCTCAAAAGGACCCCAAAATAACAAAAATTGAAAACAAAGGAAAATCTGCCATCTGCAGATAATTATTCAGACATTCCTATATTAAATAACATGTGACCAAACCCAACACACACTTTATACATATTAGTAGACCATGGTAAGAAATCCCTATTTCAAGTTCAGAAGAAATGAGTGAACTTAAGTCTCCTATACAAACCAAATCAGAAGCTCTTTGCTGATTAAGTGTACTCACTCTGTATATCTTTGCCAGATTCTTTTGTTGTGGTGAATATAAAGTTAATGCTTCTTTCTTAACTAGAAGTTATCTTGTATTCATCTGCTTATATTTACCTAAAGTGTTGTATTCATGAACATTTCCAGATCTTCCAAACTGCCTCTAGCATTTATGTGACTTTTTGGTGTATATTTAAGCCACTCTCTCAGGGATCATATCAGTTCTGCCAGTTAATTTATGTTATGTTTCAACCAGTGTATAAGAAAATGCACAGATACTGAGAGAGCCTCTTATGACCAGCAAGTCATCTTCATCAGTCTGGATTTCTTTATCTCTCCCACTTATCTGGGAATGGCTGTTTGTTAAAGATGCTTTTCCTATTAAATAGGCAAAGTAATGAGAGAGATGCTTGGCACTCATTGCTGGAAATGTAACTTCCTGTATCCTCTTTTAAAACATAACAATTATAATAACAAGCAGCTATTGGAGAGCAAAGCTACATTATTGCATATAGATAAATGGAAATAATCAGAATTTCCACTCTAATTTTCACTTATCCAAGTCTAAAAGGCTTCTCAAAAAGAGTTGATGACAATAAAGGAAACCATTTTATTTAATTTCCCTATATCAGTGACCATATATTTTGGAGTAAATTGCCTGTTACACCACATGTGCTTTAATTTGTTTTCAACATTTTACAGGATGTTTCCCTTACATTTTGGATGGTTTGAATTTGGAATGGGGAATTTTGTTGTTTTTACACTATAATTAGCTGCAAAACTATATACATTACTGTATTTCTGTTTTTCTTTCTTGATCCAGTGACAGTAGGCAGGTATTAGCTCCCAATAAGTAAGAGTTGTAAGCTGCTGCTTGATAATTGGCATAGAAGTCGGGTAAGGAAATCACCCCCTTCTGTCATGCTACAATATAGTCTTTTAAGACAAGTTCTTCTGTTCTCTTTCCATAGGAAATCAGCAATTATCCTATCTCTAAAAGAAAATGTGCACAGATACAAATAAAGTAAAGAAGACATACTTGCCCTCTGAGTTGTGTGTGTTCATCTGAGGGGCGGATCTGTTTCTTTTCAAAATTGATCCAAAAGTGTTTGAAAATTAAAGTGGCTGCCAAAATGGAAAATCTTCTATTTTTTATTGATATATATCTCAACATCTGTTGAAAAAATAACACAGCAGGGCACAGATTATCCAACAAGTTCTTGAAATGTATTGGAGACCATTTTTTATTTCAGAAGGTAGAGAAAGCTACTAGGGGGAAGACTGTTCTAAATTTGATATTGACAAATAGAGAGGAACTGGTTGAGAATTTTAAAGTGGAAGGCAACTTGGGTGAAAGTGATCATGAAATGGTAGAGTTCATGATTCTAAGGAATGGTAGGAGGGACACGATAAAGACAATGGATTTCAAGAAGGCAGGCTTTAGCAAACTCAGGGAGTTGGTAGGTAAAAACCCAATCGGAAGCAAGTCTAAGGGGAAAAACAATTGAAGACAGTTGGCAGTTTTTCAAAGAAACATTATTAAGGGCACAAGAGCAAACTGTCCCATTATGTAGGAAAGATAGGAAGTATGGCAAGAGACAACCCTGGCTTAAACCAGGAGATCTTCAATGATCTAAAACTCAAAAAAGAGTCTTACAAAAAGTGGAAACTGGTCAAATTACAAAGGATGAATATAAACAAATAACACAAATATGTAGGTACAAAATTAGAAAAGCCAAGGCACAAAATGAGATCAAACTAGGTAGGGACATAAAAGGAAACAAGAAAACATTCTACAAATACATTAGAAGCAAGAGGAAGATCAAGGATAGAGTAGGCCCGTTACTCAATGAGGGGGAGAAAGACAATAACAGAAAATGTGGAAATGGCAGAGGTGCTTAATGACTTCTTTGTTTCAGTCGCACCAAGAAGGTTGGTGGTGACTGGACGTCTAACATAGTGAATGCCTGTGAAAATGAGGTAGGATCAGAGACTAAAATAGGAAAAGAACAAGTCAAAATTACTTAGACAAGTTAGAAGTCTTCAAATCACCAGGGTCTGATGAAATGCATCCTAGAATACTCAAGGAGCTGACTGAGGAGATATCTGAGCTATTAGCAATTATCTTTGAAAAGTCATGGAAGACGGGAGAGATTCCAGAAGACTGGAAAAGGGCAAATATAGTGCCCATCTATAAAAAGGGAAATAAGGACAACCCAGGGAATTACAGACCAGTCAGCTTAATGTCTGTACTCGGAAAGATAATGGAACAAATAATTAAGCAACCACTTTGCAAACACCTAGAAGATAATACGGTGATAAGTCAGCATGGATTTGTCAAGAATAAATCATGTCAAACCAACTTGATAGCTTTCTTTGACAGGGTAACAAGCCTTGTTAGGGGAGAAGCGATAGATGTGGTATATCTTGACTTTAGTAAAGCTTTTGATACTGTCTTGCATGACCTTCTCATAAACAAACTAGGGAAATACAACCTAGATGGAGTAGTTTATCAGTGGTTCACAGTCATGCTGGAAGGGCATAACAAGTGGGGTCCCGCAGGGATCGGTTCTGGGTCTGGTTCTGTTCAGTATCTTCATCAGTGATTTAGATAATGGCATAGAGAGTACACTTATAAAGTTTGCAGACGATACCAATCTGGGAGGGGTTGCAAGTGCTTTGGAGGATAGGATTAAAATTCAAAATCACCTGGACAAACTGGAGAAATGGTCTGAAATAAATAGGATGAAATTCAATAAGGACAAATGCCAAGTACTCCACGTAGGAAGGAACAATCATTTGCACACATACAAAATGGGAAATGACTGCCTAGGTAGGAGTACTGTGGAAAGGGATCTGGGGGCATCATGGATCACAAGCTAAATATGAGTCAACAGTGTAACGCTGTTACAAAAAAAGCAAAGATTCTGGGATGTATTAGCAGGAGTATTGTAAGCAAGACACGAGAAGTAATTCTTCTGCTCTACTCTGTGCTGATTAGGCCTCAACTGGAGTTCTGTGTCCAGCGAAGAGCAACAAAAATGATTGAAGGTCTAGAAAACATGACCTATGAGGGAAGATTGGAAAAAATTGGGTTTGTTTAGTATGGAAGAGAGAAGACTGAGAGGGGATATAACAGTTTTCAAGTACATAAAAGCTTGTTACAAGGAGGGGGGAGAAAAAATGGTCTTCTTAACCTCTGAGGATAGGACAAAAAGCAATGGGCTTAAATTGCAGCGAGGAAGGTTTAGGTTGGACATTAGGAAAAACTTCCCAATTGTCAGAGTGGTTAAGCACTGGAATAAATTGCCTTGGGAGGTTGTGGAATATCCATCATTGGGAATATTTAAGAGCAGGTTGGACAAAAACCTGTCGGGGATAGTCTAGATAACACTGGTCTACAATTTTTGAGAAGTCTGCTTCAGAGATAAAATGTGCTATTTATTATGTATTTTGATGTGCTGAATTCAAATATGACAGTTAAAACAACTGATTGGCTACTGTTTCTAAGATATTTAAGTTTTTAAATTTTATGTCTATGTATATTGTGTAGATAGTAGAGTTTTAATCATAAATTGTAAACCTAGGTCTTTTCATGTGTTTATGGTTGCTTTACATAATATTTCACCTGTCCTGTTTGTGTAACACTTTAAAAATCAGCAAAAGGGTTATATAAATAAAATTTATTATGAAACAGAAGGCAAAAAACTATTATGTACATAGTTTAGTCCTATTCAGTGTCTCCTCGGCGCTTCTTGGCTTGTCTCTTGTATTCATTAAATGGAGCATCTCTTGTCACTGTCCAGCAATAGTCTGCAAGCATTGATGGGCTCCATTTGCCCTGATAGCGTTTCTCCATTGTTGCAATGTCCTGGTGAAATCGCTCGCCGTGCTCGTCGCTCACTGCTCCGCAGTTTGGTGGAAAAAAATCTAGATGAGAGTGCAAAAAATGTATCTTTAGTGACATGTTGCAACCAAGGCTTTTGTGTGCCTTGAGGAGGTTTTCCACCAACAACCTGTAGTTGTCTGCCTTGTTGTTTCCGAGAAAATGTATTGCCACGACCTGGAAGGCTTTCCATGACGTCTTTTCCTTGCCACGCAGTGCATGGTCAAATGCATCATCTCAAAGAAGTTCACGAATCTGAGGACCAACAAAGACACCTTCCTTTATCTTATCTTCACTTAACCTTGGAAATTTTCCACGGAGGTACTTGAAAGCTGCTTGTGTTTTGTCAATGGCCTTGACAAAGTTCTTCATCAGACCCCGCTTGATGTGTAAGGGTGGTAACAAAATCTTCCTTGATTCAACAAGTGGTGGATGCTGAACACTTTTCCTCCCAGGCTCCAATGACTGTCGGATTGGCCAATCTTTCTTGATGGAGTGGGAATCTCTTGCACGTCTATCCCATTCGCAGAGAAAATAGCAGTACTTTGTGTATCCAGTCTGCAGACCAAGCTAGAGAGCAACAACCTTCAAATCGCCACAAAGCTGTCCTTGAACAATAATTGAAGCACATTGAGTGAATGTATACATAATCACAAAGTAGGTTAGATATTTCAGCTTCCACAGAAATCAGTGGGGCTCCATGAGGTCACAAGAGTCCACATAAGTTGCAGGATTGGGGTCAGATGATGGCTTAGAGTTTATAAAGCATCCCCTTCTGTTTCATAATAAACTACTTTCACAGCACCCTTATTGTGCTGCATCCTTCAGAACTGATGACAGACTATTTTTTTTCCTCAAAAAGATTTTTCCATCAAAATGAAAAAAAATCCTGTTAAAGTAAACAATGCTGATGCTTTAAATAAAACAATGTTAGGTGTAGGTGTTGAAATGTATGTCTATATGCCTAGCACAATTGGCCCTGATCTCGCGGGAGGTGGGGGGAGAAGAGGAGGGGGCAGGTGTTACAGAAATATCACTATTAATATGTGAATTTTCCAAAAGAACCTTGTGAAGAGTTCCCTCTCAGCCCTTTTCAAACTTACACTATTCTTAACTTGTATTTTGTTTGCAATCAGTCTAGTTTGAAACTTGGTATTGGTTCGAAACCTACTTTCATAGTAGTTTTGCTCTGGACTCCATTTGCACCAAGTTCAAGCCCATTAATGAATTGGTACAAAGATCGGAAAACAACAGACTTTATCACTTTAAATGTGTTTCATCCCATTTTCTCTAGCTGCCTGTTAAAACTCATTTGTATTGTTTTAATGGCTTTATAAATATCTCAAATAAATTTACTATTTTTGAGTGAAATATTTCTACTGAATGCATTTTTCTACTTTAGTCTTAATGGTATAATTTCAAGATTATATCTCTTACCCCCTTCTGAATTAAAATTGTGAATAATTTATTTTGTTTTAGCAATTTTTCATAATATAGCGCCAAGTACTGCATATGGGTCTTAGGTTATTGTGAAATCTTCCCTTTGCCCGTGAGAATAGGCAGAGTAACTTCAATCTGATTGTTTCTAATAACAGTACTGTGCATCCTGTCCAAAGCAGTGGTATAATTCCTAATAAAAAAATTGCTGCAAATGTAGTGCTTGTGATGTCCTATTGGCAGAGTTAGAGTATGAAATCCTCTATTTTTACTTAGGTGGTTAATATGACTAATCTCATTTACAGTGGTATAAATTGGGACTAACGGATGAAGTCAAGGGAGTGGCACTCGGGTAAAACAGATTTAAGTAGTTCTATGTCTGTAAAGCTTCTTAAAGATGAAAAACATTATATAAAGTAAATCGTGTCTGATGTTTGTTCACAAAGGCATAGATTCTTCCACTGGTATTTTGAGCAGTGATTTCAATGGGACAACTCGCAGAGTAAGGTAGTACTTATACACTGTAACTAAGGATAGAATAATCTGCCCCAAAATAAGTCAGAAGCAGTGCAAGTATCACTCTGTGGATAATGAAACCACTTGTGTGAAGCAGCATTTTGTATATTCAAAGTGCTGCAGTAAAAAGTACCTCAAACAGAATCTTAAAGATTGTGTTGCTGCCTGTTCAGTCCTTGGGCACTTTAAGCCAGGTAACAAAATATAACAGAATTAGCACTAATTTATGATAACCTGTCTACCATTGAATGGACTGTGACCATTAACTCTCTTTTCATAGATAGGGCCCTACCAAATTCATGGTCCATTTTGGTCAATTTCATGGTCATGAAATTTTCTATTTTTAAAATCCTCTGATTTCAGATATTTAAATCTGAAATTTCAATGTGTTGTAATTGTAGGGATCCTGACCCACAAAGGAGTTGTAGGAGGGGGGTTGCAAGGTTATTGTAGGGGGGGCTGTGGTACTGCTATCCTTAATTATGCACTGCTGCTGGTGGTGGCAGTGCTGTCAGAGCTGAGTGGCTGGAGAGCAGCAGCTGCTGGCTGGGAGCCCAGCTCTGAAGGCAGAGCCAGCACCAGCAGCAGAGTGGAAGTAAGGATGGCATGGTATGGTATTGCCACCATTACTTCTGCACTGCTGCCTGCAGAACTGGGTCCTTGGTCAGCAGCTGCCACTCTCTGGCCGCCCAGCTCTGAAGACAGCAATGTAGAAGTAAGAGTTGCATGATATGGTATTGCCACCCTTACTTCTGCACTGCTGCTGGTTGGGCGCCCAGCCAACAGCCACCGCTCTCCGGCCGCCCAGCTCTGATGGCAGCACAGAAGTAAGGTTGAGAATACTGTGACTCCCTTAAAATAACCTTGTGACCCCCTCCTGCAACTCCTTTTTGAGCCGAACTCCCAATTTGGTTTTCCCTGTGAAATCTGTATAGTATATGGTAAAAACACACAAAAGACAAGATTTCACAGGGGGAAGAAGATTTCACCGTCCGTGATGTGTTTTTCATGGCTGTGAATTTGGTAGGGACCTACTCATAGACCATAAAACTGTACTGATTTGAGGTCACTAATAACATTGGGTAGGTTTTTTTCAATGATCGGGACTATATTTGTAGTTACTCATAATTCTCATATTTTTGAAAGAAGGACAAAACATGCAAGGAGACCAGCAGAATACGGACCCTGGACTTCAGAAAAGCAGACTTTGACTCCCTCACGGAACTGATGGGCAGGATCTCCTGGGAGAATAACATGAGGGGGAAAGGAGTCCAGGAGAGCTGGCTGTATTTTAAAGAATCCTTATTGAGGTTGCAGGAATAAACCATCCCGATGTGTAGAAATAATAGTAAATATGGCAGGTGACCAGCTTGGCTTAACAGTGAAATCCTTGCTGATCTTAAACACAAAAAAGAAGCTTACAAGGAGTGGCAGATAGGACAAATGACCAGGGAGGAGTATAAAAATATTGTTTAGGCATGCAGGAGTGAAATTATAAAGGCAAAATCACACTTGAAGTTGCAGCTAGCAAGAGATGTTAAGAGTAACAAGAAGGGTTTCTTCAGGCATGTTATCAACAAGAAGAAAGTCAAGGAAAGTGGGCCCCGTACTGAATGAGGGAGGCAACCTAGTGACAGAGGATGTGGAAAAAGCTAATGTACTCAATGATTTTTTTGCCTCTGTCTTCACGAACAAGGTCAGCTCCCAGACTACTGCAATGGGCAGCACAGCATGGGGAGGAGGTGACCAGCCCTCTGTGGAGAAAGAAGTGGTTCAGGACTATTTAGAAAAGCTAGAGGAGCACAAGTCCATGGGGCCAGATGCTGCATCCGAGGGTGCTAAAGGAGTTGGCGGATGTGATTACAGAGCCATTGGCCATTATCTTTGAAAACTCATGGTGATCGGGGGAGGACCCGGATGATTGGAAAAAGGCTAATATAGTGCCCATTTTTAAAAAAGGGAAGAAGGAGGATCCAAGGAACTACAGGCCAGTCAGCCTCACCTCAGTCCCTGGAAAAATCATGGAGCAGGTCCTCAAGGAATCAATTCTGAAGCCCTTAGAGGAGAGGAAAGTGATCAGGAACAGTTAGCATGGATTCACCAAGGGCAAGTCATGCCTGACTAACCTAATTGCCTTCTATGAGGAGATAACTGGCTCTGTGGTTGAGGGGAAAGCAGCAGACGTGTTATTCCTTGACTTTAGTAAAGCTTTTGATACGGTCTCCCACAGTATTCTTGCCGGCAAGTTAAAGAAGTATGGGCTGGATGAATGGACTATAAGGTGGATAGAAAGTCGGGCTCAAGGGGTAGTGATCAATGGCTCCATGTCTAGTTGGCAGTCTGTATCAAGTGGAGTGCCCCAAGGGTCGGTCCTGGGGCTTGTTTTGTTCAATATCTTCATTAATGATCTGGAGGATGGCGTGGACTGCACCCTCAGGAAGTTTGCAGATGACACTAACCTGGGAAGAGTGGTAGATACGTTGGTATGGTAGGGATAGAATACAGAGGGAGCTAGACAAATTAGAAGAATGGGCCAAAAGAAATCTGATGTGGTTCAACAAGGACAAGTGCAGAGTCCTGCACTTAGGACGGAAGAATCCCGTTCACTGCTACAGACCAGCGACTAAATGGCTAGACAGCAGTTCTGCAGAAAAGGACTTACGGGTTACAGTGGACAAGAAGCTGGATATGAGTCAACAGTGTGCCCTTGTTGCCAAGAAGGCTAACAGAATTTGGGCTGTATAAGTAGGAGCTTTGCCAGCAGATTGAGGGATGTGATCGTTCCCCTCTATTCAACATTGGTGAGGCCTCATCTGGAGTACTGTGTCCAGTTTTGGGCCCCACACTACAAGAAGGATGTGGGAAAATTAGAAAGAGTCTAGCGGAAGGCAACAAAAATGATTAGGGGGCTGGAACACATGACTTATGAGGAGAGGCTGAGGGAACTGGGATTGTTTAGTCTGCAGAAGAGAAGAATAAAGGGGGATTTGATAGCTGCTTTCAACTATCTGAAAGGGGGTTCCAAAGAGCATGGATCTAGATTGTTCTCAGTGGTAGCAGATGACAGAACAAGGAGTAATGGTCTCAAGTTGCAATGTGGGAGGTTTAGGTTGGATATTAGGAAAACCTTTTTCACTAGGAGGGTGTTGAAGCACTGGAATGGGTTACCTAGGGAGGTGGTGGAATCTCCTTCCTTAGAGGTTTTTAAGGTCAGGCTTGACCAAGCCCTGGCTGGGATGATTTAGTTGGGGATTGGACTAGATGACCTCCTGAGGTCCCTTCCAACCCTAATCTTCTATGATTCTATGAACTTTTAGGCTTCTTGTAAAACCCTATTTCTTTTATTATTATTATATGGAGATAGGTATATCTCATAGAACTGGAAGGGACCTTGAAAGGTCATCAAGTCCAGTCCCCTGCCTTCACTGCAGGACCAAGTACCATCCCTGACAGATTTTTGCCCCAGATCCCTAAATGGCCCCCTCAAGGATTGAACTCATAACCCTGGGTTTAGCAGGCCAAATGCTGAAACCACTGAGCTATCCCTCCCCCCTCATAGCATTGTCTCCATCATCATAGTTTATTAGCATCTCATCATTAATTAACTTGTCCTATATATAATGTTTTTATTAGCTCAGTATAAAAAGTCATAAAGCATATGTGGGTTCATTCCCCCCCCCCATTTTATAAACATTATATGAGCTCTTTAGACTACAAGAAGGAAAGGCATATAACAGTGGTGGCCAAACTGTGGCTAGTGAGCTGCATGTGGCTCTTTTACAGCTAAAGTGCAGTTTGTGGAGCTTCCCCCCCCTCCATTCTCCTACCAGACTTGAGTGGGGGGAAGCTTAGGGCTTCTTCACTGAGCAGGTGATGGAGCTAGGGGCTTCTGCCAAAGATTACTGAGGCCTGCTGAGAATGGGGGGAGGGAGGGGCACAATTTAAAGATTCGGCCTCTCCACAGCCTGACTCATGCCCCCAAGCACCATCTCCCTTTTATCCTCAGCAGCCCCTCCCTGAAACTCCCAGGTGTTAGCTCTGTGTGGAGAGGCAGCTGCAAACATTTGGGAGCTGCAGGGAGGAACGGCTGCTTTAGCTCCGCAGCAAGAGGCAGCAACAAAAGCAGTGGCTGTCCCTGCAGCTCCCAGCTGTTTGCTGCTGCCTCTCCCCAATGCTGCAGCTCCCAACTTGCCAGGTCCAGCAGCTGCTGCACAGGGTGGGGGCCTGGCAGTACCATGTGACCCAGTGGGGCCAGCAAACCCTGGCAAAAATCTGGGGTGGCACATGACCCCACATGCCCCCACCACGAGTCGCCTCTGGCTTCTGCCCAGCAGGCTGATCAGCTACTGAGGTGACCCTGGGAAATACACCCTTCCCCAAAATGTGACTACCTTTCTGGAGTTCCTGCTTCAGGAAAAATTTGCAGCTATCAGCACCCTGGCTTTGGTCAGAATTCATGAGGGAATCAACAGGATGCTGAATTAGCTTTCACGTGGCTTACCTTGTTATGGCTGCATGCAAACATGCAGAACTCCACAGCTTTTCTTCCTCTCTTCACCTTTGGCTCCATGCTGGGTGACATGCCTACCACCTGGTGAAACTACTCATAAAGTGGGCATGAGCTTGGTCAGTTGTCCGAGGTGCAGTTCTGATCCCTGGTTTTCCAGTACTCATTCTTGAGCTGCTTAATTTGCTCCCTGCACTGGTCACCAATCTAGTAAATTTGCAAAACTGCCAACTTCTTCGCTATTTGCTGGTGTGCGTGGCCATTCGTAGTATTCTTACAAAAGTTCACACTTTTCCAGGCCTTGCACCAGAGATTAATCAAAATCTGTTTGTGCTCCCATGACCATGTAGCAGCATGCTTTGCAAAAGGCTTCTTCTATTCAGTCTCCGTTCAAACACACTAGACTCTCTGATGGTGTGTTTGCAGCTCAATAGTCAGAAGACAAAGGAAGGGTTAAAATTGACTTGCCGAGCGGCTGCTGTACATCAAGGGAGCTTCTTTCTGTCTTCACTGGATTCAACTGCAGATTCTTGGGATGAAGAGGACAAAGGAGGTTGGCACCTGGAATTGTGGGATACTTTTGTAGGACTCCCAGAACCTGAGTTGAGAGTGCTGCATCTCTAGTGCAAAGCAATGGGGCTTGTTCCCTGTGCCATGACTTGATGTGGGTTTGGACCTGGGCCCTTTGGTCTGAGCCATGGGTTAGTGAGATTTATGTGTAGATGGAAGGGGGTTTAGGCTTGAACCTGAGTCTGAGCCTGCCCGTACATTGCAGCATAGATATACCCTTAGTGCATATTGTTGTTCAGTGTTTGAAGTAATCCTTGTTCTAATGAGGAGTCAAAGACCAGGAGGATACCAAAGAATGGTCTCTAAATACCTCCCCCCACCTGCCCCGGGCTATGCTGTAGCAGCATCCTGCACTATGATTTCAGCCTTTCATTTCCAGATGATTTGAAAGCAGGTGACAATCGCGTGCCCCAATATTAATAGCCCCTTCTGTGCCCCAATATTAATAGCCTGATTAGCTAGTTCAGACTGGGGAGCTCCTCTGAGCCCTTGACTGGTGTGACGAACTGGGACTGTTCTTACTGTGGTCTTTGAATGCTGACAGGGGAGTGTGGCTAGGATAGTCTGCATTGGGGGATGGGAGACTGACCTACAGAGAATACCTGAGCATGTAACATGCGAACCCAGGAAGGGGTTAGAGGCCAGGTGACATCTTTGCCCGGGGAAACTGAACAAAGGCGGTGGGAGGGGTCGCTGAAGGTAGAGTTTCAGGAGCTGGCTGGTGAGATGGCTGGAGGCAGACGGGGCTCTGACCTCCCAAGGGGCTGGGGTGCCCTGAGACCCCAAGATGGACCCAACTGAGGGGGGTCCTGTTGTCTGTGCCTGCAAGACCTGTCTTGGACTGTATTCCTGTCGTCTAAATAAACCTTCTGCTTTACTGGCTGGCTGAGAGTCATGGTGAATTGCAGGAAGCCGGGGGTGCAGGGCCCTGAGTCCCCCATACTTCATGACAACTGGATTAAAAAAAAAACTCAGTCATTACCATGGGAACCTCTGAGAACACACTAAGACTGACTGGTCGGAACATCCCAAACCCCAGCGCTCCTTTAAAGGCAAATTCCCTTGAACTGTAAATTGTCTGTTTATCTCTGTCCAACTGCCTCTTTAGCTCAGTTTATCTCACAGAGGCATTTACAAAATCTCACCAGATAATCCCAGTCAGGCAGGGCCTGGATTTGTTATCTTTCTGGACAGGTTGCAAAGCTGTCTGCTCTTCCCCCAAACCCAAGCTTTTGATATGATGATGGGGTGGGTGGTAATGCTGGTCACATGGAATTGTTTATTTTTGTTTGTTTTGGGTGATCCTAATGGGGCAAATTATGTTTCTTTACTTGCATAGTGCATTCACTGTTTTTGAATGATTGCATTGCACCTGAAGCCATTGATAGGTGCTGTCTTTATTGAAAGAAAAATATAAAATAAGAGATACACGTAAAGACACAAATCAAATTGGGATTGAAATGTCATGGTTTGCAAAAAAAATAGAAATCTGCCTTAGAATGACATCTTTTGCTTGATTTTTCACATGTTTAATAACCTAGAATTCACTATGTGGGTTTCTTAAGTTTTCACCAAGTGTTGTCTTGTCCTGTATTTTTGTAAATATTTCATTTAAAAGAAAGGCATTTTGATTTCAGTTAATGGGAGCTGCTTTTACTTTGTTGATCATATAACACATATGATGTATTCTTAAAAGTTTGTCTTCTGCGTTATCACGAATAGCTTCTGGATTATATTATATGATTTTTTTTTTTTGGTAGCTACTCAAACAGCAAAATTAGATAAATGGTTGTCCTATATAGCATGTGCAAGGATGTTATTTTGTCAGGAAGACAAGGTGTGTGAGGTAATACCTTTTACTGGACCAACTTCTGTTGGTGTGAGAGACAAGCTTTTGAGCTTATACAGAGTTCTTCTTCTGGTCTGGGATGTAATTCAGAGTTGAGTGTTGAGAGCTGGGGATTGTGTGTTTTCACTCTGTGTACCTTAGGCAATGATGTGGCCCTTGAGAACAGCCTTTTGGTTATCATTACAGGCAGTAAATGAGCACTGTAAAATCTATGAAATAGGTCTTTTTCTTTTGTTCTGTTCTGAGTTTATCACCCAATAAAGTAATAGAAAAGTCAATGAGTATTGAAACCTGAGGGCATCATTTGTGGGTGTTGATATTGTTATGAGGAGCAGTCTGATATGTCCCTGATTAAATATTTGCATGATTGGATTTTATGAGAAAAAAGGTGATAATGATGTTTCCCAATCCTGTTTATGTAGGATTCTACTCAAACAAATGTTTTTTGCCCTTCACACTTACACAGTTTAAATATTGAATTGGGTTGAGGTTTATGGCCTCTAGAGATTTTTATTTTATAAAGAAAGCACTTTTAAAATTAAATGTTCAACCTTGGTTAGA
The DNA here is from genome assembly GCF_027887155.1 of Malaclemys terrapin pileata. Taxonomy (NCBI): domain Eukaryota; kingdom Metazoa; phylum Chordata; order Testudines; family Emydidae; genus Malaclemys; species Malaclemys terrapin. The sequence goes on from NC_071505.1 coordinate 53,401,628, forward strand.
ATAACATTAGAAATAATCAAAATGAGTGTCACTGGTTCATGCCTCTTATTGGGACATTGAGACACACTCACTCTCACCACCCCCCCACGCATCTCTTTGACTTTTTTTAAAGAAAGTTTAAATGTTTAAATATTCAAGCCCAAATTTTCAAAATTGTGTGGATAAAGATAAGCTTTTAAGTCTATATGTAGTGATTAAAATAAGTAATTGGGTTCTCAAAAGTGCTGATCGAAGCAGCTCCCTTGATTCAACATGGCTGAGTTAACATTGCATTAAAACCTTTAATTTTACATTTTTTTTTGACGTTTAATTTTTTTTAACTCTATCCTTATGCTGGAAGTTAGGAGAAACATTGGTGAAGCTGGTGGGCACAACAACTGCTTTCCATTAAGACTAAAATAGGGAACAATTAAATGCCTCTTGGTTTAGAGATAGATGGAATATTGGGAACCATCACCTCAAACACAGGTCATATACATGGCTGGGCAGGAATCTGAACTCTGTGGGTGGAGGGGTTTCACTGTGGGCTGACTGTAAATGCAGAGCTGGGAGATTGATTTGTGTGAGCGGGAGCAGAAACACCACAAGACAAAGCAGACAGAGAGGGGACAAATAGCCGTGAATAGTGTGACCCTGAGAAAAAGCCCAGAGAGAGAGCTTTTTGGGTAGAGTGCTGGCTGGAAGAGGGTAAGAACTGTGAGAAAAGAAACTATCTCTTGTTGTTTGATTCCTACAGTATTCAGGGGAATGGGACTTTGTGTATATTCTCTATAAATAAACAGGATTGCATCAAATAAATACTTGACTTCATCATCAGTTTCTCCTCCTAACAGAAGAGACCTCCGCAAGACCCTCAAAATTGGCCAAGTGCTTGGGTCAAAAAGAGGTAATAATATTTTAGTTGTAGTACACTTTTCATATTTTCCCCAGTATTTTCAAATAAAAAGAGGAAAAAGAAACTGCTTGTGCTTAATAAAATTGGCATTCATGTCTCAGTTATGGTTTGTAGTTCACACCACATTGAGGAGTATCAGAGGCATGTGTTCTCTCCATTGCTGCTGCTATTTGGCTGAAGATGTCTCTCTTGGTTTACAGTATGCTGGATATGTCTTTGCAATGGAAAGCGGCAATGAAATGAGTATTGAGAGGTTTTTGGATGTACAGCTAGAATCATAGGTGCTGGAACTAGGGCTGCTGGGGGTCCTACTGTACTGATGTGGTTTCCATTATATACAGGGATTTACAATTTTGGTTCAATGGTTTTCAGCACCACCACTATACAAATTGTTTCAGCACCATGGATAGAATTGTGGAGAAGACACTAAATAGTCACAACTGTGATTTATTTTAGTTTTATTTGCTCACAATTTATCTTGTTCTGCAAAAACTCAGCCTGGGCTGTGAGTGTCATGGTAGATTCTTTCCCTTAACCATGTCAGTGCCATTAATAAAGGTTCCATTGGACAAATTAGGCCCACCTTTGCAACCAAATTGTCTTCAGACTACATCCTTATTGACACTTGTGAAACATTATGGCTATTAGTGAAATTGCACAAGGAAACTGATTGGAACTTGTGCCCCAATCCTGCAAATCCCTACGCGCATGCTCAGCCTTACTCCTGTGATTTCATACTTGTAAAGTGTGCATAAGTGTTTGCAGGATTCATAAACAATTCTGCCAATGATGAACAAGACCGAATAGAATCCAGTTCAATATAAGTTTCAATATAACTTGTTTTGGCTGTGCAGGGACAAGAGAAGTAAAACACATTGAAAATTTATTTTAGTCACTAAAATAAGCGGGTATGACTCTTAATAAGCAAAATGAACTGATTTGTTGAATAAGAAAATGCCATTTTAACATGGTCATGTTTTAGATTTCTACTATACTTTACATTTATATCTGTGTATTTACATGTGTATATTTATATGTAACAAATTATTTTACATGCCTGTGCATATATACACACATAAGACAATCCCTCATGGTGATATACTACAGTGTAAAAAGTAAAGCCCAGGTGGACTATATTTTGATAAGAAGAGAGCATATGAAAATGGTAAAAGTCACAAAGGTTATACCTAGTGAATATGCGGCAGAACAACATAAATTATTAATAGATAAAATCTGACTGCAACCTGAGGAGACAGGAAAGAAAATGAAATTGAGTAAGAAATTGCGGTGGCCGTGCTGTGGGGGAAGAAAGAAAGCTTTTTGTCAAAAAGTGAAGGAAGTTCTTTCATGCTTTGCCAACAACAGTGAAGTCAGTGGCAGAAGAATAGAGGAAGTTTAAAATATGTTTCATTAAGGCAGTGGAGGTAATGTGGCAGAATGAGTGGTAAGATGGAGTGCTTTCAGAGAACAAGCTGGTATTAGAAGTTTGATACACAAAAAAAGAAAGAACTACTCGGAGTTTGAGGAAGCAGGTCATGATGATGAGACATTCAAAAATGCATACAAACAGGTTAAAAAGGCAGTTGCTAAGGCAAGAATGGACACAGCAGAGGAATTATACAGGCACTAAAGGAGGAGGATGGTAGGAAATTGGTTTTTGGGTTAGCAAAAGAGAGGAACAATAAAACACAAGATATGAAGAAATCTTTGTGTGAGTGATGGGGACTGTGTGGTCACTAACTCTAAAGAGATGATAGAGGTTTGGAAAATATTTTCAAAGGCTGTTAAATGAGAGGAGAGAGTTGTGAGTACAAGCACTACCAACAATTATGGGGAAGCCTCAAAAGGTATTGATCTCTGTTGAGAAGGTAGAAAAAGAACTGAATAAGATGAAGAATGGTAAAGCAGTTGATGAAGATGGGATAATTGTTGATTTGATTGAGGCATTTGGAAATATTGTAATAGAATGGTTTCATAGTTTACAATGTGTTTGCTGGGGTCAAGCGAGGTTACCAGATGACTGGAGAATGGGATTAATTGTGCTTCTTTGAAGGGCAAGTGTGCTGAAATGATCGAAACACCTATCAGGGCATCACCCTATTAAGTCAGCCTCTCAAAGTCCTTGAGAATGTTTTGGTGGCAAGGTTGATGTTCAAGGTGGTGGAAAATATAGAAGAGAAGCAACATGGCCTTAGGAAAGGAAGGAGTACTATAGTCGCAATATTTGCAATGAGACAGAAGTTTGAAAGAATGATGAGTGGAGAGTGTAATTGCTATGTAGCATTTATAGATCTTGAGAAACTATATGACTTGATTCTGTGGGAACTGGAAGGTGGAGGTGGAGGAATCTCCATCCTTAGAGGTTTTTAAGGCCTGGCTTGACAAAGCCCTGGCTGGGATGATTTAGTTGGAGTTGGTCCTGCTGTGAGCAGGGGGTTGGACTAGATGACCTCCTGAGGTCTCTTTCAACCCGAATATTCTATGATTCTTTGAACTGGTGTTTGGAGAATTTGAGATGGATGGAAGGGGGACTTAAAAAAGTGGAGATGATACAGGAGCTATATCGAGGGTCAAGAGCTAACATGGTAACAATACATGGAATTTGGGAGAATTTTGAGGTGATGGTGGGATTGAGACAAAGCAGTATTCTGAGTCAACTTCTCTTCATCCTAGTTATGGAGTTAATTAGTAGGAGAACCAAACCAGTGGATACACACAGAAAACTAATGTATGCTGACTCTTTTGGCTGACAGCAAAAGTAAATGTGTTATCAGAGTGGGAATCTGTGTTTGAAGAACGTGGTTTGAAGGTAAATGCACAGAAAACTGAAGTTATGCAGGTAGGAAAGGTGGGAAAAGAGATGTTGATCGAAGTTTCAGGAGAGAAGTTGAATCAGAAGAATTTGTGTACTTTGGAAATACATATAGTGCTATTTGAGAGAGAGATTGAGAAATGAGAAGAAGAACCCAATGTGCATGAGCAGTAGTGAAAAAGGTAACAGAGTATTGTAGGATCAGCAATGAAGTAACAAACTGAAAGGACGAGTATGCTGCATGCATTTATCGCTGCCTACTCTATGGTTTGTAAATAGAGGGTTTTATGGAGATGGAAGAAAAGATGATACATGTAGTAGAAAATAATATATTGAGGAGACTGTCTACCCACTGTTTGCACATGGAAGAAATTATGGGGGAAGATAAGCTTGAAATTCTCAATGATAGATAGGCTGGAGAATTCACATTTGAGGTGGACTGGACATGTGATAAGAACAGGAGAAGAATGACCAGCAAAGTAAGTATGGGAGGAAGGAAGAGCATGGAAAGGACACAGAAGACTGAAGATATGATGGAAAGACTCCCAAGACCTACAAACCCATGCTATGATCCAGAAGGTGTGGTGGAGAATCCACATACAAACAAAAAGGAGATGAGAAAGAAAAAAAAGTGTGTGTAAGTAAAATAATTAGTGTCTTGGAAACATCAGTAGTGTGAATTACTGTACTGTATAGTAGTTATTATAGAAAAATTAATATTCCTGTATGTTTATATTCGCTATGGAGCAAAGGAGAAAGAGTCAAAACATAGACAGTTACTAAAAACCAAACAAAACCAACATCATAACAAATGACAGTTACAGGATGCAGTAGTTTCAGTTTAAAATTCCAGGTAGTGGTAATTAGAGTATAAAAATAATTCAGTCGTCTCCCACAGATTAGAGCTGGTTAGGCAATGAAATTGGGACTTTCCACTTTTTTTTCTTCTGTTGCTGTGTCTGTTAGCATCAAGTGGTTGAGGCTCTCATTCTGAAGCAAAATGTATAACTCTCAATCTACTTGACATAGCTGGTTATATTGTGTTAGTTGAGATAAAAAATAGAGAACATCATGTATGGCTGAATGATTGATATTACTTTATATTACAATAACTCCCAGAGGCCCAATCAGGATTAGGATTTCATTATTTATTTTTATTTATTATTGTGGTAGGACCTAAGGGCCCCAGTCATAGCCCAGGGTCCCATTTATCAAGGCGGTTGAACTAGAGAGGCCTCTTGTTCAATTAGGAATTAATTTACCAGACCTCCGTGACTTTTTCCGCCTACATAATGATTTAGTGCACATCGGAGGGGTGTAAATTCTGGTGCGCACTGGTATGTTGTGCACTAACTAGTCATGTGAACCTGCTGGTGTGCACAAAAAGAATGCTCTTCTACCCCACTGCCATGATCTGGCCCTCGTTATTCAGGAGTAGGGTGACCAGATGTCCCAATTTTATAGGGACAGTCCTGATTTTTGGGTCTTTTTCTTAAATCGGCTCCTATTACCCCCCCCAGCCCCTGTCCCGATTTCTCACATTTGCTGTCTGGTCACCCTATTCAGGAGGCCAGTCTAGTGATCACATTGGTCCCTTCTGGTCTTATCATTTATGAAAAATTTAGAAAGATTTAACAGCAAAACCTGCAGATACTCTTTTAGCTAGAAAGTAACTTACTTTGTTCAAGGGTAAACTGCTCATGTGACCTCTCTCCATGACTAAATCGTAGCCTTTCTAATGACTGGTATGAGCTTATAGTGAGTGAGGACAACTTCAACTTCAAAAACAAGTATGAGTTTTGTTGGTTCATAGAAATTTAACAAGCAGAGAAATACAGGGTTAAGACAGTACAAGCCTAAGCACATTCTCTCTTGCCTTTCCTTGATAGTTGAAGCATGTTCAGTTTAACTCAGGTATCCTGAAGCATTTGGTTTGTGCGAGACAGTTTCTTTCCCACACTACCCCCAACTATTATGTTTTGGACAGTCTTATTCCCAGTTAGCCTGAACTCACAGGTTGTCTTTGTACCAATTCAAAGTGGCTCTGTCCAGAGTTCTGATCCAAAGATCCCCAGGGATTTTGAGCAAAGACTTTAACCTGACCAGACTGGTTTATGCATTTCTTCAGACTGTCTCAGAGATACCTTGACACAGTGGATTCCTGGTATTGTCCCACTGAGCACTAGGCAATGGAATTCTGTCTACAACCATTGTGTGTGGGTTCCTGCAGGATTTAGCCCTGAGCTACCTTTAAGCCAGCAATACCATGATCCAGTGAACCCACAGATATTTACTGTAGATATCTATCTAGATATATAAACATTCACAAAAATAATGCAAATTATTTCAACGTTCTTCACTGTAACCCTTTATCTTTTAGCTTTCATTTAGTAAGATATAATAATATTGACATGATAAACAGAAGTGTGTTTGACAAACTAGATGTGTAAGTGAATAAAAGATACTAGGAACAATATTCCTTTACATCTTGGTTATAGATATAGCCATTAGAGCTTTTAATTTTTGTTTTGTTATTATTGTAAATATGGGTACTTAATGTATTTTAATGTATAATGTTGCCTGTCTGCTGATGCAAGGAGCAATCATGTTACGTAATCCTATATTATCACCAAACTACATTGTCGCTTAGCAACAAGAGAGCTTATTAAGCACAGTGTGGTACCAATTCATTCTTCAATCCCTTATCCCATCAACAAATGATCCTATAATCACAAAATGATGGCTGAACTCTTGATATGTTACAATAAGTCAAAAATGGACTTTGAAAACTATCAAAAATATTTTCCCCCTCTCCCATCTCCCAATAAACTGATCTGAGCTGTGTTCCAGCTTTAGGCAGTAAAACACACATGAATAATACTGCTTCTGTATCCCAGTACACAAGTCTAAGGCAGTAGGGAAGTAGTGTTCTTTTTGGGGTTTGTTGTTTTTTTACAAAATGCCTTTAAATCCAGATAACTTTTGATCTTACAACTCTGAAGCTTGAACTTGTGCCTTGGATTTGGATTTGGAGACTGGGAATGGCTGAGCCATTACATGAATTGAATCTATTTCCCCATGTTAAGTATTCTCACACCTTCTTGTCGATTGTCTGAAACGGGCCATCTTGATTATCACTACAAATGTTTTTTTCCCTCCTGCTGATAATAGTTCATCTTAATTAATTAGCCTCTTAGAGTTGGTAGGGCAACTCCCATCTTTTTAAGTTCTCTGTATGTATATATATCTTCTTATTATATGTTCCATTCTATGCATCTGATGAAGTGGGCTGTAGCCCACAAAAGATTATGTTCAAATAAATTTGTTAGTCTCTATGGTACCACAAGTACTCCTATTCTTTTTTTAAAACTCAGGGCAGGCCTTCACTACAGGGGAGGGGGTTGATTTAAGATACGCAAATTCAGCTATGCGAATAGCGTAGCTGAATTCGACCTATCAGAGCCGACTTACCCGCTGTGAGGACGGCGGCAAAATCGACCTCCGCGGCTCCCCATCAACGGTGCTTACTCCCACCTCCGCTGGTGGAGTAAAAGCGTCGATTCGTGGATCGATTGTCGCGTCCCGACGAGATGCGATAATTCGATCCTCCAGAGATCGATTTCTACCCGCCGATTCAGGCGGGTAGTGTAGACCTAGCCTAACTGCATCCATGGATTAACCCAAATGAGTTACAGCAATAAGAGCAACCGAGAGACAGAACTTAACTCCATAACCACATGAACTGTATATATTGTAATAGATTCTGTGGTGATAGGCATTTGCAGAATGCCAAACATAGATAAACAATGCAAGTAATTAATAACATAGATTATTAACAATCTTTATAAACCAAGCATATAAAACATTGTATAGTGCTCCCTCAGTTAACATTTTGTCTTACACATGTATTATAAATTGGAAGCTGATTACTGGAAATCAACATGCTTCATTAGTAATTACACTTTATTCCTGGAAGTGTGATATTTGATTTCTGTGACACATCAGGTATGGTACAGACCAGTGGGGGACTATGTCATTCCTGCCCGTCAAACTTGCTAAAGTAGCTCCCACCTTAGCTGCTCACAGCATGAAGAAGTGGGCTGTAGTCCACGAAAGCTTATGCTCTAATAGATTTGTTAGTCTCTAAGGTGCCACAAGCACTCCTGTTCTTTTTGCGGATACAGACTAACATGGCTGCTACTCTGAAAAGTGTATGTGTGTAACTGCAGCCTGCCAGTTACATCCTGGCTCTCACCAGCCTTGGTTATATTGCAGGGTGATCCCAACAGACCTGCAGTCCTGGATTTCCCCCCAGAAATGTATGTCCTGTACTGCCCAGCCTTCTCCTGGACAGTACAAATTTATTAAGTCTGTTATTCCTTTAAGGGAATAATATGCCAGTTTATTATTTTAAATAGAGTTGGCCAGACACTTCAACTTAAACACACTGAATTAGGTAAAACAGTAAAACAAGCTTATTAACTACAAAGAGAGAGATTTTACCTTAACCAAAAGAAGGCTGAGGGGGGATATGATTGCTCTCTTTAAATATATCAGAGGAATAAATAGCAGGGAGGGAGAGGAATTATTTCAGCTCAGTACTAATGTGGACATGAGAACAAATGGATATAAACTGGCCGTCGGGAAGTTTAGGCTTGAAATTAGATGAAGGTTTCTAACCATCAGAGGGGTGAGGTTTTGGAACAGCCTTCCGAGGGAAACAGTGGGGGCGAAAGACATTTCTGGCTTTAAGATTAAGCTTGATAAGTTTATGGAGGGGATGGTTTGATGGGATAAAGTGATTTTAGTCAATAGATCAATAATGTGCCATCGCTGGTAATTAGTAACAATGGTCAATGATGGGATATTAAAAGTTACTACAGAGAACTTTTTCCAGAGGGTCTGGCTAAAGAATCTTGCCCGCATGCTCGGGGTTCAGCTGATCGCCATATTTGGGGTCGGGAAGGAATTTTCCTCCAGGGTAGATTGGCAGAGGCCCTGGAGGTTTTTCGCCTTCCTCTGCAGCATGGGGCAGGGGTCGCTTGCTGGAGGATTCTCAGCGATTTGAAGTCTTTAAATCATGATTTGGGGACTTCAACAGCTGAGTCAAGGGAGAGAATTATTCCAGGAGTGGGTGGGTCAGCTTTTGTGGCCTGCATCATGCGGGAGGTCAGACTAGATGATCATAATGGTCCCTTCTGACCTTAGTGTCTATGAGTCTATGAGATTTTAAGTAAGTAGAATTATTGAGGCAAAAAAGTCAGAAATGGTTACCAGAAAAATAAAGATAAAACGTTTACTAATGCCTAACTGAACAAACCCTGTTGGATTCAAACAAGTATGCTTCCTGCAAAGTTATTGACCAAACTCTTCAGGTCAGGACCCCACCCCAAAAGTTCAGTGGCTATTTCCTTTTGTCTTTTCAGGTGTAGAGAACGTGATGGATAGGGAGGGAGAGAGAGAGAGAGAGAGGATTGTCTTGTGGTTTTTGTCTCTTCATTTTACAGTTCCAGTCCCCCTCTTGAAAAACATTTCCAGCTGAGAACCTAGAGACTGTGTCTATGTGGAAGGATGTTCCCTGCTGGATTTTTTTCACCTGTTTGAGCTTTCTTTATTTTTTCCTTCCTGCTTAATGACTCTGTTTATTATTTAAATGAAAATTAAGGCAAGCACACATTCCTTTGTGTCGGACAGATCTGTTTGCCAACTTCTGCCTAGGCAAGCCTCTGGGGTTTGGAACGTATGTTAATAACATAATACAGGAAAATCTTATAACTTCACAGACAGCGTTGCCACACATTTTTTTCAGGACAATACTGACCAGCAGATTGAGTTTTCAAATAACTTACAAGGCATACCTGTACAACGATTATTACAGTAGTGTGTAGGGTGTGAATATAGGGGTGTATTCCACTACAGTATCATCTGCATGTTGCATCAGGGGAAAGACTGATCCCACTGAAGTGAATGGCAAACTCCTGTTCCCTTCAATGGAACCAGAAGTTACCCATGTGCAATCGTCAGTGGGAGTTACACGACTAAACCACAACTTTGCTTATTGACCTTCGAGAGTTTCCCTGAAGTTTTATGGAAGGTTGATAGCAGTCTAACATGGCCCTAAAATGATAGAAATGTTACTTAATAATAAAAAAAAGTTTGTTGGTATTACTTTAGATAATCAGTGTTACCAACCCCATACATTCAAAAATCATGAGTCACACACACACACCAAAAATCATGAGATTGGCTTAAAATCAAGGGGTTTAGAAAAAATAATGCATGTTAGGGTCTTTGCTTTCTGGTTTTTGAATCTTTAGGGTGTATTCGCATCATTTTTTAAAACTTTTCTCCCCAACTGTGAGGCATAAAAATTTACTTAAAAAAACCAAACCAAAAAAACTCCTCAAAACTGAGCTTGTCATGTAATCCAGTGAAACCATGGAGCTGGGTGGCTTAAGAAGACCCTACCAAATATCACAAGAGTTAACAACACTGACAAGTGAAAGGTGTGGGGAGTCTCTCAAGGAAGGACTGCATGAGTGTATAAATGTGGAGTTACCATCACCCTTTAAGGCTTTTGGGAAATGTCTAAAATAGACGTGATCTGGGAGGGTAGACACCATTCTCCAAATAACATGCATTGAAGTTTACAAACCTAGGCTAAAATCCTGGCCCTGGTTAAGTTGGTGGGAGTTTTGCCATTGACTTCAATGGGACCTCAATTTCAAACCAAAAGTTTCAGGGCTGGGGGGAAGCATTGCTGGCCATACATCTATTGAATTCATGAAAATGTGGCAATTGCTGTCATGGGTTTTTTTCCCTTAGGGCAGTTGAGAAAATTTTACTCCCTGCTCAGGAGAAATCACACAAAATTACAGACCCTGCTACAATGGGAGTGGCAGAGCAGGATGGCTGCTCTGTCACCTAAGTACTTGCAGAGGCTGCTGGCACCATGCATGCTAACTTGAACAGTTCTTTGTTTGGGTCTGACAGTGTTTTCCCTGCTATATTTACAGCTAATGACTCAGAGTAACTGATGAGAGAAAAAGCATTTGTCTTCACATTCTCAGTTTGATTACTTAGTACACTTGACAGCACCATCGTGGGTCTCCCTTCTTTGTCTATGATTTTCACTCAGCAGCAGGGAAGAGGAAAAATGGATTTAAAAAAAACGGCAGGGGAGATTTAGGGGCAGATGTGCTATCGGGAACCACTTAAACTAATTTTTTAAAAGATTGACTAGATTTCATGTTGATTGTGTCCCTTTAACATATTTCCATTATTTTGACAATATGGCAGTAGAGGCTTCTGCAATGCTGTGTGAAATGATTTTTTTTCCACCAAGCATGTCAACAGCAATCTACTTTAAATGTCTATGAATTATAAAATCTCAACATGGTTTTGGGGAATTAGTCTAGGATTAGAATATTTTCTATTATTAATGAATCAGATGGTGGGAGAATAGCTTTGGCAAATTAAATATGGTGTCTACTTATCTGATAAAGAATGTTTCCAAATTATTACACAAAATGTAGCATTACTGCTGTGAGATTCTAGAAACCCCACATTCTGTTGACAAACTTTAGATGGATAGAAAGTAAAACAGGATTTGCATCTAAAGCCAGATGCCATAACGGTATGACAGTAGCCATTGAATGGTGGTCAGCACACAAGTTCATCATATTTTCAGGTTCTTCTGACTTAATCTCAGCCCTGTCTAGACATCTGAAAACTAGACTAATTGTACAAAGTACAGCAGGAAAAAATTGTAAATAAACAGAAAACATTCTCATTCTCTCCTGCCCAAAATACTACCTCCCTACTGGCTCGCTGATCTTTTTCTTTTTTTGTATGGTTTGGGAAGATAGCAATGATTACAAATCTGTATCTGGATTTGATAGCCAGAACATTGCTGCAGCTGATGATTCCATCTCTTTTAAGAACTCCACCCTTGAAGACTTGCTACAGGCAACTGTCCTCCTGCTTGTGAAGCATAGAATGTGACTCTTTGGGTGCCACAGACCTCTTAATCTTTTACAAGGGAGTATTGTTGGCATGACCTCATTTGCTCTCCTTGTCTTAGAATTTATAATTGAGAGGAACTGTGGGGCAGGATTTCTCAATCAGATCCAATACTCTCCTTTTGAACAGTAAATTATAGGTCAACAGTTCTTGATTATGAGGTGCATTCATTCCTCTTTCAGTGTGAACGTTGCTATGATTATATTTCATAATCAAAGATGGTAATCTCTCACAGAAAGTAAATTGGATAATGCAGACCCTGCACTGCTTCATTAAACAATGTTCTACCATTAGAGTAGGACAACATACTGTATTACGCTAGTCTTATCTACCAACCATTTTTAGAATATTTAATAGATTTATTGCAAATGCTTTTTTTTCTTCCAAATTTTCTTATCTAATCCAATAATGGATTACCATGGGACAGTGGTCTCCAACCTTTTTACGCCGAAGATCACTTTTTGAATTTAAGGGCAACCCAGGATCTACCCCGCCCCTTCCCCCAAAGCCCCACCCTGCCCACTCTAGCCCCCCTTCTCTCAGTTGCTCGCTCTCCCCCACCCTCACTCACTTTCACCGGCCTGGGATAGGGGGTTGGGGTTCAGGAGGGAGTGAGGCGTGCAAACTCTGGGAGGGTGTTTGAGTGCAGGAGGGGGCTCTGGGCAGAGTGGAGTGTAGGAGGGAGTACGGGGTGCTGGCTCCGGGAGGGGGCTCAGGGCTGGGGGTTGGGGTGCAGCCTCCCGCCAGGCGGAACTTATCGCGGGTGGCTTCCGGTCGGCAGCACAGCGAGACTAAGGCAGGCTCCCTGCCTGCCCTAGCCCCACACCAATCCCAGAAGGGGCGAACACGCCTCTTGGTCCTTGGGAGTGGGGAGGGGGGCACGTGGGTCTGCGTGCTGCCACTCTGCAGGCACTGCCCCCAAAGCTCCCAATTGCCACAGGTCCCCGTTCCCGGCCAATGAGAGCTGCGGGGGCGATGCTTGCAGGCAGGAGCAGTGCGCGGAGACCCTTGACTCCTCTGGGGCAGTGGGGCCATGCTGGCCACTTCTGGGAGCCACGTGGGGCTGCAGCAGGCAGGAGCAGATCGCGATCAACTGGGTGAGTCCCCAGGATCGACCAGTTGATCGCAATTGATCGCTGCCATTGCCATACGAAAATATAATTATATTTAGGGCTTCGTGTCTGTCACGAGGTCGTGGAAGACTAAATCGTAGCCTTAATTATAATATTTTGTTGGAACATTTTAAGGCTTAAGTTTCATACTGAAAATTATGGATCTTGTAACCATAACAGTTTATTTGAAAGAAAACTGTTTTATTTAATGTGTATAAAATATTACACTGCTATGCTGACTCATTCAGTCATTACAAACTAATGCCAAGAAAACTTTGTGCTTTATCTTTACTGTGTATTTTACACCATCTTATATTTGTCAATTACTATATTTTGTGGTAGCTGACAAAAATATGACTTTGTACAACACTATATAGTATCTAGGGTTACCATATTTCCACAATCAAAAAAGAGGACACTGGGGGGGGAGAGGAGCCCTGCCTTAGCCCCACCTCCGCCCTGCCCCATCCACTCCCTCCCACTTCCCACCCCCTGACTGCTCCCCTCAGAACCACCAACCCCCCCGCTTCTTGTCCCTGACTGCCCCCTCCTGAGAACCCCCCACCCTAACTGCCCCCCCTAGGACCCTACCTGTCCCCTGACTGCCCCGACCCTTATCCATGGGTGGCAGGTTTGTAGAAATTTTGGTGGTGGCCAGAACCCGCCCTCCCCACCTGCCTAAGGCTCTGGGAGGGGGGTTGGGTGTGGGGAGGGGGTCTAGGATGCAGGTCCTGGGCAGGGGATTAGGGTGCAGGAGGGGTCCAGGGTTCAGGCTCTGGGATACAGTTTGGGTGCTGAGTGCAGGCTCCGGGCTGGGGCAGGGGGTGGGTGTGCAGGAGGGGGTGAGGGGTAAAGGCTCTGTGATGGAGTTTGGGGGTGGGAGGCGGTGCAAAGGGAGAGGGTGCAGGCTTTGGGAGGGAGTTTGAGGGCAGGAGGGGGTGTGTGGGAAGGGGGAGGGAGTTTGGGGATAGGAGGGGGCAGGGGTGAGGGCTGTGGGTCTGAGGATGAGGGGTTCATAATGCAGGAGGGGGCTCAGGGATGGAGCAGAGGATTAGGGTGCGGGGGGATGAGGGTTGGGGCTGAGGATGAAGGGTTCATGATCCAGGAGGGGGCTCAGGGCTTGGGCAGATGATTAGAGGGCGGGTGGCTGAGGGCTGGGGATGAGGGGTTTGGGGCGTTGGAGAGGCTCGGAGCGTTGGAGAGGCTCAGGGCTAGGGTGGAAGGGCAGGGTAAGGGCAACCTGTCTTGCCATTAGTGGTTGGGGGGCACTAGGACCCTGGGGCAGCAGAACGCAGTTGCTGCCGGGAGCAGGGTAGGAATGTGCTACTCTGGCAGCACAAGCAGACAGGGGAGAGGGGCGTGCTGCTTTCTTTCGGGCAGGGACGGGGGGGCCCCCGTGGGGGCGGGTACGCGTGGAGGGGGGATGGCAGCTGGAGGCCGGGGCCTGCTCCAGGCAGGGCCGGGGGAGAGACCCAGCTCCAAATATTGCTGGAGCAGGGCCCCCGGCCCTGGATATTGCTGGAGCTCGGACACCACAAAAGAATATAACCCGCCGCCCCCCCCCCACCCGCTATTCACACCTCCACCCTCAGACAGGCCCCTGGGACTCCCATGCCCCATCCAACCACTCCCCGCCCCCTGACAGGACCCCCCAGAACACCCGACCCATCCAACCCTCCCCTCTGCTCCCTGTCCCGACTGCTCCGATCCCTCTCCACAACCCTGCCTCCTGACAGGCCCCCCAGAACTCCCGACCCATCCAACCCTCCCCCTGCTCCCTGACTGCCCCCCCGGGACTCCCCTTACCATGCCCATGCCGGTCAGATGCTGGCTCCATGTGTAGGCAAAACACGCTGCCGGTGGGGCTGTTTGTGTTGTTACACCGGGCTGCAGGCAGCAGGGGGAGAGCAGGGGAGGGGCTCTGAGCCGCTCCCATTGGCCTCCAGCAGCCAATCAGGCCCAGCCGCCCAATCAGCTGCGCCACACTCTGCATGGAGGGGATGGGGGAAAATCCCGGACCTCTTAACCTTGTTACCAATTCCTCCCAGACGGCTATTTAAAGATGCAAAAGCCGGACATGTCCGGGGAAATACGGACGGATGGTAACCCTAATAGTATCAGCAAAAGAAACTTGATCCAGACTATCTCCTTAGAGTTGAATCCTGCTTTTTCTTTGCTGGGTCTCAATCTTGTTTCTCTTAAATTGATGAGAATCTTACCATTGACTTCAATAGAGATAGATTAGGTCAATGATATACTAAAGCAGAACAGAGGGAAGAGGAGGTAGTGGAGGTCTTTTCCATGTCTGGTCTGCACTACGCAGTTAGGCTGATGTAAGCTGCCTTGTTTCAACTAGTCTTGCAGGTGTCTACGCTTAAACATATCCCCCACCAGTGAAAGCTCTACCTTATGCTGTCCTGAGTGGCATTGAGCCATGGTCAATGTATGGAGGTAGATGCAGCTGTTACCCTGAAAAACAGGTTTTGGGGAGCCCCTAGAATAACCTGCCTATTGCCCCCTTAATCTGTCCTTTCTTGAGTATGTGACTCCAGGGTAGCTAAGGAAATACTTAAAGGACACGGATACAGCCTTCCGATAAATGATTGACATAGGCAGCATTCTTTCCAAAAACTAGATACCTTTTATTGCTGCAACTAATAATCTCTAATACAATAATCTACAACTACAAATAAAACATAAATCCCTTATTGCAAGTTAAAGAGCATTTTAAACTGCAATAATGTACAGTTCAAATGATTTTAAATGGTTGTGCTCTGTAACAGATGGCCAATCTGTTACAGATCGCTGACAAGAGTTCTTAAATGTACCTTAAATTTTACATCGGTAAATTACAATAAACACACACACACACACATTGATCCACACACACATACTAATACTACATTATATTATACTTTGATTAAAACTGGCAGGCTTACTCTGTCTATTGGCTTTCTGTTGCTGCTACTGCTGCTGTTGCTGTTGCTTCTTCTTTTGGTCAGCTCTTTCTTTCTTGATCAGCTCCACTCTTCTTTCTCAGCAGCTCCCTGCCAGATCATCCACTTTACGCCTTTCTCCTCTCAGCGGTCCTACTCGTTTGCCTTTTATGCTGTCCTGCCAGAACTTTTCTAGACCTTTTTAACTGCACATTCCATTTGTGATTTTTTTACTACACATTAATTTATTCATGCTTACTGCCAGTTGTTTTCCTCCGAGTTATAAGCTACTGACTTACCATGTGATCTGCAGCTTCCAATGGTAGAATGACTTTTGCTTATTCAAAATGGAAGCTAGTGACACAAAATGGAGTCTGAGGAATTTCTCTGGTATCACAGCATGAATGTAGTCATTGTATTATCTATGTTGATCCTAACAGTTCTCCAGCAATTGTTCCACAATGCCTGACACTGATGACTTTTGTCACAATTGTGAACTCCACTGTCCCTGGACACTGGAAGCCATCCCCATTTAAGCCCTGTAAGTTTTTGAAATGCCTTTTCCTGATTATTTAGCTTGGCAAGCACACCTAGCAGCTCTCCATTGTTGTGTGCAATTGAACTGTGCCAGCTGCATGCTCCAGACATACTCGGGCATGGAGTAGATAAAGAGGTGGCCTGGGCCTGTGGGGAAAAGAGGCTGTGCAAGCTGACCGCTAGTTGGGAGGGAAGGGATGAGCATAAGAGACCAGTTACTTCATCCATACCCCTGCAATCGCCACCCCCTCTGCTGCCTCCTTGGCAGCAGAGTGTAAAGTAGGGGGGAAAAAGCTGAGGATCCCCAAAAACCTCATACTGTCTCTGCGCATGTTAAATGTCTGTGTATTCCAGAATGTCTTGTTACTCCTGACACTATAGTAGTATCTCAGCGTTGAACAGGTATTGTTCACAGTGAACATGATAGAGGACGCTCCACAGGCTGTCACAGGCTGTAGGAGCCTCTTCTATGCGCGTTATATTTTTTAACCCCCTCACTCTCAATTAGCATTTCTTGTCATCTGTTATGGCAGGACAGCTTTGACAAGAAAGTGGGTCTTGCAGTATGTTCTGAAGATGGCCTGGTTTGGGCTTAGTCTTCTCTAGTAGCTTATCCCAAAATCACGTGCTCTTTACCAAGAATGCTACATCTCGAGCTTCCACAACTTCTGTCCTAGGACTTGTGTTGTCTCAGAAGAGTCAATAGAACTTAGACCTCTACATGATGTAGGTGCTTTTGAAAAGTCTTAAGTTGTCAATAAAAGGGAGGTAGGAGCTAATGGAGGGTGCAAAGCACAGGTCTGAAGTGCTCTTGTCCAACTGAGGAGATGAGCTGCTGTTTTCTACACAAGTGCTATATGTTTTCCATCTTCAATCCTAGATACAACAAATCAAAAGCTAGCCTAGAGGTGATACATGTAAGCATCACTGTGGTCAGATCCTAATCCAAGAGGAAGGCAGCATTTCTCTCCATCTTTTGATTTTAAAACAAAATCAAATTATGCATGAAAAAACAAACCGTGGAGAAGCCACAAACAAAAAATTTATTGTAACAAAATTCAGGCCTGCCACACTCACATCTACCAATCTCATGTACCTCTTACTTGAACATCTTTTTTTTTTTTCTTCATTCGGATGAGGGTAAATAATTCCAACATCCCATTACATTGTTTGGTTATGTCATTAATCATATTAATAAGATGTTTATGTGAAAGCAATGTCAGCATACTAATCTTTTAAAGTAGGTCACAACAGCTTTTCCACCTTCTCAGGGTAAACATTTCTAAAGGAATGACCTTGGACAATATAGTAGAACAAACAATGCCTGGCATAACAGGCATTAAAAAAAAAAACTATTTGATCTTGGGGAAATTGTTCCAGACTTATAAAGCACTGGAACTTAATATGTCCCAAACCAGTGAGACCCTTGGTGAACTGCTATAGAAGAATCCATGGTGACCCAAGATAAATTGCTCGTTGAAGACGGAAAAGGCAGCAGGAGAGAGAAAGAAATGGTAAGGAAAGGGAAAAGGCAGAGAGGAAAAAGGAGCTTAGACAATAGTGATGGGCATTTTAAAAAAAAAAGGTTAGCCCATATAATTTTATTACCAAGAATTAAGTGGTCTGCCAATTTTACCTGTGGGATACCATTATTTATTATTTTGTTCACCCTTACAATAAGAACAGTGTTCATTTTGTGATATTTACTTTGGTTGCTACTGCTGGTGTTTTTCTTGAGCTCTCAGAAACGTCTGGAACAAGCAGTATAAAAATCTTTTGGTCTTAGTATGCTTTATCTGTGTAACTTAATTTGTATCTCAGCAGTGATAAATGCCATGGTAAATTATAAATGCCATGGTTAGATTTCTTAATTAAGCTAGTATTTCAGACTGGTATGTGCTAAAAAATAAAACAGACAAAACAGTACACATTACCTTGTTTTTAGTAGGCTGTGACTGAATGTGCCCCTGTATTCACACCCTACACACTACTGCAATAATCTTTGTACCAAATATGCCTTGTGAAGAATCATTTGAAAACTAATAACTCATTGGTCAGATATTGTGGTGAAATGTGTGTAGTATCATCATATGTAAAGTTATGAACAGAAACTGAAATTATGACTGAAATGTGTTTACTGGACAAATCTGGGCAGGGGGTAAACCTGTTTCTCAAAGAAAAGCACAAACCGATGCCTCAAGCCAGGAGTCATCAAAGTTGATTGGCAACCCCAGTCAAGTGGCCATTCTTCGGAAACAGAAAGGGGCAGGAACAGAACGATCTGCATTTTAACAAACACCAACATGGAACTTCTTTCACCATGAGACTCCATGTCTCTGTCCTCACAGTGGGAAGGAACTTTATCTAGGGATAAGCCTCTGGAAAATGCATTTTAAAGGGTGACTGGGCTATAAAATTGAGAGGCAAAACCACCTCAGGTATTTTTTTTTCTCTCCCAGCTCTCTTTTTCACCTAAGAAGACAAAGGAACCAGCCTTTTGACTTTGGGAGGGATCCTGACATGAAAATTTGGTTAGCAATATTGTTGGGAACATGTAAGGATTTTACCTTAAAGCAAGTCTAGTTTAAGTTTTAGTGACTATATTTCTCTTATAGCCATTTCTGACTTTCATACCTTGTACTTGTATTCACT
Source organism: Malaclemys terrapin pileata (assembly GCF_027887155.1). NCBI lineage: Eukaryota > Metazoa > Chordata > Testudines > Emydidae > Malaclemys > Malaclemys terrapin. The sequence continues at coordinate 53,420,594 of NC_071505.1, forward strand.
TAGTCTTTCTTTGTAGTTAAATAAACTTGTTTTATTCTTTAATGAAAACTAATCCAGTTTGTGATTAAACTGGGCTATGTTGTAACTCCATTTAAAGTAGCAAACTGTTGTATATTGACCCCTTACAGGGGCAATAGTCCTGTTATTAAAAAAAACTTCTTCAACATAGCACATAAACCAAATGTATTCTTCACATCATTTTTAAAGCTGGAAGCAGAGCTAGTCTCTAAGCTTCCCAGTTAACTGCTATATATTGGAGACAAATGTAGCGTGTAGCCTTTTCTACTTAGATTTGATTTAGGGCTATAAGAGAAATGAAAATGTAAGAGAGTGACCCGTCCTCTTTCATCTCAATTCCATTCGCTCTTGACAAGAGTGAGGTAAATAATTCACAGCAAATCATATATTAATCAAATGTAACTTTTTTCTGTTTATGAATATCTGTAAACAAAGATTGAATTTCATAAGTTGCTTATTGTTAAAACTATTAGCTCAGGTTGAATGTGTACATATTTCACCCAGTGGATCACTTGTGAACTATTAATATTACTTTGTTTATTTGATATTAAAAATAGAAATTTTAGATGATTTGATTGGGTACATAGGTTACATGGTATACTTCTGTCCCCTGACTGGATGAGTATAACTTAGACTCATCTTCCCATTTGAACTCTTGTGATTTAAGTTTACATTCCATAAATATTATTAGGGCCCTACCAAATTCATGGTCCATTTTGGTCAATTTTACGGTTTTAGGATTTTTAAAATAAATCCTAAAAATAAATTTCATGATTTCAGCTATTTAAATCTGAAATGTCACAGTATTGTAATTGTAGGGATCCTGACCCAAAAAGGAATAGGGGTGTGTGTGTGTGTGTGTGTGTGTGTGTGTGACACGTTCCCCTAGTGTTATCCGGACTGGTGATGTGCCAGGTCACTCCAATCCTTGACTCTGGGAGCCAGCCTAACCCTGCTCTGCTGTGAGAACCTCCACTCCTGGGCTGTTCACGCACAGCCTCTGGCATGTAAGCTGCTCCCTGGATTGTACAACCGAATGACACTAGCCAATATCTCTGGTCCCAGACACAACCCTAGGAACCTCTGTCTTGCAGTGTCCAGTTATGCCCACTGGACGCTGCAAGCTTATCATCGATTTAACAAAGAAATTGATATGTACCAGACTTGTTATCCCAAGGGGAGTCTCCGACACGCTTCAAACACACTGCTTCGGTTAGAATAAACGAACAAATTTATTAACTGCAAAGATAGATTTTAAGTGATATTAAGTGATAGGCAAAAAGTCAGAGTGGTTACCAAAATAAAATAAAATTATAATCATGCGGTCTAAACTCTCAACCCTATTAGACTGGGCAACATCTAGATTAAGCAGTTTTTCTCACCCCACTGGATATTGCAGTCCTTAATATACATGTTTGTTCCTTAAACCTGGGCCAATCTCCTCTGTTGGAGTCTTCTTCTCAGTGTCTTAGTTGCTTGCAGTGAAGGTGGGGGCAGGAGAAGAGCCCAGTATGTATCCACTTTGTATGTTTTATACCCTCAGTCCATGTGCTTGGGGAGCACAAATCCAGGCATGTCTGGGGGCATTGCTGAGTCTCTCCAAGCAATGTTGAGCAATTCTCCTGGTGTGGCCTCATGCAGGTGAGTCATTTCATTGTAGCTCCCTTGCTGGAAAGTGGTGGTTGGTGGGTTGTTTGGCACCCTGTCCGGGCATTGGCTACTTTCCTTGCTGTTGTCTCTGGGGAGCTAGTATCTGGCTGATTCCCCAACTGACAGCATGTTTTAGTGACCACCCTACAACATAAGTCTCATAACTTCATATGCTTCATATGAACTTAATATAAACTTTATACGATACACATATGTGTCTAGAGAAATGACTTTCAGCAGATCATAACCTTTCCCCGATACCTTACAAGGCATGTTTTATATGCAAGATCACAATTATATGAAAATGAGGAATATGGGGGTTACAGTACGCTCCCCCAAGGCATAAAATGTCCCGGGGTGGGGGTCACAAGGTTATTGTGGGGAGGTTGCAGTACTGCTACCCTTTCTTCTGGACTGCTGCTGGTGATGGCGCTGCCTTCAGAGCTGGCCAGCTGGAGAGCAGTGGCTGCTGGCTGGGAGACCAGCTCTGAAGGCAGAGCCTCTGTCAGTAGCAGCGCAGAAGTAAGGATGGCATGATATGGTATTGCCACCCTTACTTCTGCACTGCTGCTTGCAGAGCAGAGCTGGACCCTCAGTCAGCAGCCACCACTTTCTGGCTGCCCAGCTCTGAAGGCAGCGCAGAAGCAAGGGTGGCAATACTGTGACCCCCTTAAAATAACCATGTGACCACCCCTGCTATTCCCTTTTGGGTCAGAACCCCCAATTTGAGAAACACTGGTCTCCCCCTGAAATCTGTATAGTATAGGGTAAAAACCACACAAAAGACCAGATTTCAAGGGGGAAGACCAGATTTCATGGTCCGTGATGTGTTTTTCATGGTCGAGAATTTGGTAGGGCCCTAAATATTATTATTCATTTCTAATTCTACTTTTATTTAAATGGTCTATCTATTGCTCTGAACAGTTTAACAATAATTAAAATAATTGTAATTGTTAATTATTATTTATTATGCTAACAACTTTACATGTAGAGAAACAAATTATATATAGAGTAAATAAACTGTCAGGGTGGAATCTGAACATTGCTTGGTGTGTGTGTCCCATGCATCTTCTGTGCCCTGGCAAGATATCACACAACCTCCTTTGAGGTGGACAGCAGGATTTCCATCTTGCTGTTGATTGGCCCGTCAGGTTATTATGGGTGGTTTTCAGGTCATCAAACTGACTCTCTTCTGAGCCTATCATCCTGAAAAGGAAATGGCCTCAACTTATTTCAGCGGCTATCTCTCCGATTTACGTTGTGTAGGATTTAACAGATTCTTTCAGTTTGCATGATCAGAGTAGTGGGGACTGAATAACATTTACTACCAGTTTTGGCATGACTGTCTTCAATTGCTTCCACTTGTTTCTGTGACTGTTTGCTGCTCACAGTAATGGGATATTCCCTCTTCAACCCTCTAAAGCAGGGATGCCTTTTTCGTCTCATAATTTGGTTTTCTAAGCAAAGAGGACTGATCTTCCAAATTGTCATGAACAATTGGTGGGTTGATGCTTATGTTGGTAAGGGAAAAATGACTGAGTCCCAGAAAATGAAGACTGGAGGCATTTGCTTCTGCACAATGTCTCCTTTTTATATACTTTGTATTGTTACAAATTGTACAGTTTTCACAATGCTTATATTTATTTATTGTGTGGGGTTAAGAGTGCCCAAAATCAAGCAAATACAAGCTTTCTGAAACTTTCATTTAACATATGTGTCAGAGGAAATAGCATCCATATGTAGTATTTTTGGTGCAATTATTTGAGGGTTAATTTAATGAGTCAGCTTGTCCATATGATTTTAGTGTTTGAAGTTCTTCTGATGTATTTTGAGGACGTTTATTATGTAAAGTTGTATCTAGTTCCAAACACCGCAGATAACAAAGTACTGTCTGTATATCTTCAGTCAGAGCAATTTTTAGTTTTATTTCTCAGCAGTGCTGTGGATAATTCAGTTTCAGCTTGACGCTGTAAAATTTCCACAGTGGTGTTTATAACTTATTGCCTTTTATTTTAAGACATGCACATTTTGGCAATATAGTATCTTGACATTTCAAATCTCTGGGTCTTCCTTATGAACATTTGTAGGAGTAATATCTAAATTGTGAGATAGGAAATTCATCCATGAATTAAAGGATCTCACTTCTATCCGAAGAAGAGAGTTTCAATCCCAATTAGGTTTCCCAAGTCATTAAAGAAGGATCAGAGTTCTATATAAGATTGTATTGGACTAACTTGTATGCCAAAGCTCTTAAAGTAGAACTGATCTTTTTTTTTCTATTGGAATAGATTCTGTGTTATTGGATAAATTATTAATTTTCCCATATCTGAGTTGTATCTACTGTTGTCAGCTAAATCATTTAAGTTGTGTGAATATGTTGATTGAGTTCCCTTCGGAAATGTCTAGGGTAAATATAAATTTTTTTAACCAGTCTGTGGAAATATCTGTGCTTTTTGCTCTGTTATTCCTTCATGATTGTTTTTATTGTAGCATCGAGAATTGAAGCTACTTAGATCATTACAACAATGATTGATGGTCTGAAAAATCTGCTTTGCAGTGACAGACTTAAGGAGCTCAATCTATTTACCTTACCAAAGAGAAGGTTAAGAGGTGACTTGATCATGGACTATAAGTAGCTACATGGGGATAAGATAAATGATACTAGAGGCCTTTTTAATTTAGCAGACAAAGGCATAACAAGATTCAGAAGCTGGAAGTTTGTCAGAAAAATTCACATCGGAAATAAATGCGGAGTTTTTGCAGTGAGGGTGATTTAATGTTGGAACAGCTTACCAAGGGATGTGCTCAGTTCTTCATCTCTTGGAGTCTATAAATCAACAATGTATGTCTTTCTAAAAGATAAGCTTTAGATGCATGAGAAATTATTAGGCTTGATAGCGGAATCACTAGGTGAGATTTTATGGGCTGTGTTACACAGGAAATCAGGCTAGGTGACTCTAATGGTTCCTCTGGTCTTGCAATCTATGACTCTGTTTCCCATGCATGTCTTTCCAATACTGTTACTGTTCAGTTGTGCTACTGCGTGAAGATGTGGGTGTAATTTGCTGGCTGCTGTCACTCGCAGTTAGTCACTTTCTCTACCACAGGAAATTTATTTTCTTGGCTATGATCTAGTAGAGAATCTGAAAGCAACAGCATGTTGGCCAGCAACAGCATGTTGGCTAGAGAGGGGAAGTAGAATCTGGAATAGCAGTATTAGTAATAATATTTAAGATGAAAATTGGGAAAAACTTCATTAGAATTAATTTTTAATTTTTTTTTTGGTTTTCACTCAGGGATTAAGTTATTTTAGATTTGGTTTTGCACAAATTATCAGTATTCCATACTTATAGACATGCAGTTACTTAATAAGAATACATCTTTCTAATATCTGTCATGCATGTCTGCTTAAAAATGTATAACCTTCTAAATGCTTCTTGGAAGCTGAAACACAGCCTCACCTTTCATACTAATAAAGAGCACAGTGCCAAGCACAAGATGACAATCCTGAATCTCACAATAGATAAGTGGGACACTCTCTGGAATAGGCATGTATATGTCAAAAAGAACAGGATAAAGTTCTAAATTGACAGTGTCTCTTCCCACCCTCTCCCTTTTTGTCTGAAATGTTTTAAACCTACTGTCATGACAAGTAACACCTCAGATTATAAAACATGTATTGCTAATTTTGTTTGTAATAAAATGAATGAAGATGCACACATGCACAAAGTTGTTGTGAGTCTCAGGCCTGGTCCACACTAACCCCCCACTTCAAACTAAGGTACGCAAATTCAGCTACGTTAATAACGTAGCTGAATTCGAAGTACCTTAGTCCGAACTTACCGCGGGTCCAGACGCGGCAGGAAGGCTCCCCCGCTGATGCCGCGTACTCCTCTCGCTGAGCTGGAGTACCGGCGTCGATGGCGAGCACTTCTGGGATCGATCCCAGAAGATCGATTGCTTACCACCGGACCCGGAGGTAAGTGTAGACCTACCGTCAGTAAATTTGGCATTTCAACTTAGATCCTCCTTTGAAAGATGCTGCTGAAGTTGTATCAGACAAGTATCTGAATGTTCTGTTGATGAAGAATCATATGGAAACAGAATCTCCCTATAAAAGTATTCAGAAAACCACTTTATTGAAACAATTTCTCATTTTTCTTTTATTGGCTATTTTCCAACATTGGAGAAAAATACCAGTGACAGCATACAACATTCTCAGCATAGCACAAGTATATGACACAGCAAGCTTCTGAATAAAAAGTCAGTCATCTCTCATAGCTGGACAAAGCCTTTAATACAGAGCTTTTGAAAACGTTCTTCTTTTGTATTCTGTTTCAATTGACAGAGTTTACAGTTCTTACAAAGCCTCAGAAAGATTGGCTGTATAATTCTTCATAAATTTCAGTTTAGTCCTTGGATGACTTTCTCCAATAGAGCTGAAGTGGTTAATTCTGTAACTTAATGCGGAAGGTGAAGCAGTAAAGTATTATTCTATACTTCAAGAATTACTAAGTATGCTGCATGAGTCCCAATCAAAATAGGCCTCCTGTGTTGCATTGCTGTGATTTCACTTGACTGAACAAGAAATGTCCTAGCCGGTATTAGTTAAAATCCAGTTTTCCATGCCTACTCAATTCTTTCAGTGCTTGATTGCTCGATAATTATATAGCATTGAATAGCTTCAGAATTTATATAAGAGCTTATTTTTCTCTCATCTATGTTTTAGACACATCTTTGTTAGTTAAATGTAGTCTTCTCGGAGTAATGTTCTGTGGAAGATTTGGTTGGCCTCAGTTGAAACCTAGTATGAAAACATGTTGATGCATACCCAGCCTATGGTCCTGTTCAGACCTCTTTTTTTAGTTTAAACATTAGTTAAATAGGAATCCTGTAAGTAAACTATTTTCAAACACGTTCCTTGTCAAATAATTATATAATATTATCGATATGAATACATGGGAAGTTAAATAAGTTTGACTAATATCATGCATAAAGATTTCTGACATTTTCTATCAATAATTACTTGTCCTCCTCTTGTTGGGTTACATCCCTTTACATCACCTGAACCTCCAGTAAAAACTACTCTATTCCTAAAGGAGTTCATGGTCAGTAAATACGAGTAGTGATTGCAACATCAAAAAAGTAATACATCTGTTAAGGCTGTATTCCCACTTTGAACTTTAGGGTACAAATGTAGGGGCCTGCATGAAAACTTTTAAGCTTAACTACCAGCTTAGCTTTGGTTTGCTGCCACCATTCCCTCCCTGGGAAGCCTTGAAAAACCTTTACCAATTCCCTGGTGAATACAGATCCAAACCCCTTGGATCTTAAAACAAGGAGAAATTAACCATCCCCCATCCTTCCTCCCACCAATTCCTGGTGAATACAGATCCAACCCCCTTGGATCTAAAACAAGGAGAAATTAACCATTCCCCTCCTTTCTCCCACCAACTCCTGGTGAATCAAGATCCAAACCCCTTGGATTTTAAAACAAGGAAAAATCAATCAGGTTCTTAAAAAGAAGGCTTTTAATTAAAGAAAAAGGTAAAAATCATCTCTGTAAAATCAGTATGGAAATTAACCTTACAGGGTAATCAAACTTAAAGAGCTCAGAGGACTCCCCTCTAGTCTTAGGTTTAAAGTACAGCAAACAAAGATAAACGCTCTAGTAAAAGGTACATTTACAAGTTGAGAAAACAAAGGAAAACTAAGACGCCTTGCCTGGCTATTTACTTACAAGTTTGAAATAGGAGAGACTTGTTTAGAAAGATGTGGAGAACCTGGATTGATGTGTGGTCCCTCTCAGTCCCGAGAGCGAACACACTTATAAACAAAGAACACAAACAAAAGCCTTCCCCCCCGCCCCCCTCCAAGATTTGAAAGTATCTTGTCCCCTTATTGGTCCTTTAGGTCAGATGTCAGTCAGGTACCTGAGCTTCTTAACCCTTTACAGGGAAAAGGATTTTGGAGTCTCTGGCCAGGAGGGATTTTATAGTACTGTACACAGGACAGCTGTTACCCTTCCCTTTATAGTTATGACAACATCAAAAAGTATTATAGTTAAATTTCCATTGCTTATTGCAGCCTGATTTAGGCTCAGTTCTGCTCTTAATGTTTGTAAACTGTAAGAGTGGTTCAACGGCACAAATAGTTATGGGCTCTAGTTTCGGAATGAGTACTCCCAGATACTCTACAAGATGTCTTACAATGCTTTCTTAAAATCTCTTACTATCTTGTGCTGTGGATGCCATCAAATCTCTCAAACTAAGCAGGATTGAAGTGAGTGATCACAGTGTGGTTTTAAGAGATTTGAATGGCTTGGCTATGCCTGCAGGCTCTCCTGTATGGACTTGAGAGCAGTAGTCATGCAGTTTAAAGTATTGCATGTTATATATTAGATATTAAATCATGTGCATGGTATGAAATTGTAAGTGAAACTGGAAATCTCTGAGTTGTCCTTCGCATGTGCGTGGGACCATTCTGAAGTTCAGCCTGTTTAGTAGGAACTGTTATACAGAATCAGTTTTGCCCTCAACCTATTTTTATAACAGAATGCAGATATTTTTTTTAATCAATGAATCCATCTATAAGTAACCCACACACCTCCTGGTTGTGATGTTCTGTCACATTGAGTGGCACCGAGACTACTTAGAAAGCGAGAAAGAGGGAGAGATTAATGAGTCTGCTCTACAGCCTTTGCTAATAGCCAGTTGGCTTTTAGCTCATGCAGTAGAGGCCCATGCACTAAGCTCCAGAGATCCCGGGTTCAATCCCGCCTGCCGACAATCGGGGTCTATCGGTGTTACATATACATTTGTCACTAAATTGTAAAGAAAGGACCTTGTTTTCTCAGAGCAGCTATGGTTGCATAGGGGTTAAAATTAACAAGATGGAAATCACAAGTGCTATTTGGTACTAAGAAGTTAATTCTTAATGTATTAGGTCCAGCACATTTAGGGAAAATTCTGTAGAGAAGAATTTCAGAAGGTCAGATATTTAATGGATGTTAATGCCTTACAGTATGACCACATTTAGAACTCTGACTAGACTGGTATGGTGATGTCTAGAGCACAATAGCTTATAGCTTTCTATACACCCTAGTATCTGGCCCAGAAACTAGTTTCAGATGAAGATGTTAATGTATTCTGCGTCTTTTGTCTTTTCAAAGCCTGGTTTATTTGTTGCTAATAATGATGTAATGCATATATACTGCACATAATCTCAGGATGTTCTGTAGGTCAAATATAGTTAAAAGCATTAAACAGATACTTTCAGTTTAGATTTAAAACTGAAATAGATTCATCTTTCTAAATAAGAAAAGGAAGGGGCAAAAGCATAAAAACCTCAATCTTTAAATGTCTCCAACTTATATTTTGTACAAACCAATAAATTAGCAGAATCAGACCATCTATACAACTGCTATAAGCATAATGAAAAAAGTTAGTCTGAAAGATATCATACTGTGTGTATCCCTTATCGCTCACTCACAATTTTATATTAGCACTGTTCTTTTTTAATGATGTGCTGTTTTGTATATACATTCCAGTGGTATATACAATTTGCCACGAGCTTAAATCTACTTTCAGATAAATGGTTACAAGTTTATCAAAATCAACGGACATCAGGCAAAACCAGATTCTCCTCCTAACACTGACACAAGAATGATGGTGCTTGGCCAAGAGAACCCTCCTTTCTAGTGATCTATAGTGCCACTGAATAAAAGCCCTTGTCTCCAACTGGTGTTTTAGGTAATTGGGCTTTTCTATTTTAATTCTGGCTGTGTCTGGAAACTTCCTCTTCTCCACGTGGATACTAAAGAGGTTTTTCATCAGATCTCTCATTATTTGCCTTTAATAAGACTGGGATGTTCAGGCTAATGGTGATGTTGAAAAATGTTTCCCTTTTCCTGGTATCAGGATCTTAGTGAATAATGAACAAGAGGAGTTGTGCAGTATGCCGATATCCCTACATCTCCGATCAGTGCATCTTCTTTTTTACTTTTTTATTTTGAATTTTAACTTAACTGTTACTTTAAAAAACTGTTACTCTTCCTCAAAACTGCTACATTTAACTTTTGTATTGTAAGTGTGGCATAATGCTCTTTCTGTTGTATATACAGACAGTTAACACTATTTGAAACGTCAAATAAGCAAGAAAAGGTTATAATTTAATGTTTTACTCACACTTCTATCACTTTCACAGAAGAGTTTTTACCATTTCTGTTCTTCAGGTTTAGAGCAGTAAAGCTATTTGACTTTATCATTTTTTTTTATTGATATAAAATCTCTGATTAAGGAACCGACATCTTTGAAGCCTCTTTTACAGCTAAGCCCCAAAATAGAATTCCTACATTCACGTGCTTTTAAAGTGAATTTTCCATGTTGCACTTCCTTTGACAACTCTGCTTTCAATTGAGAACAAAGATGTTACTATGTCCAATTTAGTCACATGTTTGTAAATGATGAGCTTCTGATGCCAATGATGGCTTTGTTTTTACGTTTATTAGTCCAGGCTCTAGTGTAGTTTAACTTGTCCTGAATTTACTCTACTGATTCAGAGCTACATAGTCTACATTATCTTCCTCCTGCCTGAATGACATTCTTCATTGATGAGACCTGCTTCTAGTTCACCTTGGGGAGAGGTCAATGTAACTTTTTTTAACTTTATATACAAACTTGCTCAAGTGTTTGATTTTTCATTTTAGTATATTTGGAATATTGTTAGCTTGCATCTAGGGTACTCAGATATCATGTCACTTGCGTGTGCTTTCACCGTGACCTGAGGCTGGACTACTGCACTTCTCTTTTCATTGGCTTTACTCTTATCTCTATCAAAAGATTTCAGTTAATTCAAAATGAGACATAACCAGTGTTATTAGTCATGACAAATGTTCATATGCTACCCCCTATTTTAGTTTTCTTCATTGGCTTTCAGTATTTTTGGCTTATTTATGTTTGTTGGAAACTTGCTTTTGACATATAGTCTAATTTGTGAGGCTTGTTAAACTTTTACACTGCTAGGTTGTAAATAGATATACGATGTATGCTTATAAAATTACAAAATTTTTTATATGAAAAGAAATACTGTCATTTGCTAGAAATAATAATGCTTTCATTCTCATCAACATTCTTCAGTATTTTCAAGAAAAATCTGAGAAACACTAGGATATAGAACACGAATGCGATACAGAGGAACCCTTTAGGTTTGCCTAATTTTGAATGAAAGTGTTCACACAGGTTTAATGTAGTTTAACTAATTTATTTTTCTGGATGTCCTTGTGTAGACAAGCCCTTAGCTCTTCATTTCTAATGCTCTGTTGTTGATCTGTTATTAATTTGTTTGTAATTTATTTATTACTAATCCTGATTGCTTTTACATCTTAAAGCATTGGTGATCCAAAGTTTCAGACAATTCAGTTTTTGTTAACTACACCTCTGCTTCGATATAACGCGACCCGATATAACACGAATTCACCCGGGGGGGTGGGGCTGCGCACTCCGGTGGATCAAAGCAAGTTCAATATAACGCAGTTTCACCTATAACGCGGTAAGATTTTTTGGCTCCCAAGGACAGCGTTATAGCGAGGTAGAGGTATATTTAACTGGTCTGTTATAAAGTAACTTTTTCTAGTATGTTTTCTGAGATTTTATTTTATGTAAATATGGTTTCCCTACTGAAAAGTGGTAAGGTTAAATTTTTACATTTGCAAATGATTTGGTTTTGTGTAAGAATATTTTGCAATATCATTCTGGGGTTTACTGAAAGGAGTGTCATATGTAAGTCACAGCAGGTAATTGTTCCACTCTAATCAGTAATGGTGAGCCTCAGCTGGAGTACTGCATTCAGTTCTGGGCATCACACTTCAAGAAAGATGTGCACAAATTAGAGAGAGTCCAGAGGAGAACAACAAAAATGATAAAAGGTTAGAAAACATGGCCTCTGAGGAAAGGTTGAGATAATTGGACATGTTTATTCTAGAGAAGAGAAGACTGAAAGGGGACATAAGTCTTCAAATATGTAAAAGGTTGTTATAAAGAAGGTAGTGATCAATTGTTCTCCATGTCCACTGAAGATAGGACAAGAAGTAATTGGCTTAAATTGCAGCCTGGGACATTTAGGTTAGATATTAGAAAGTTTTTCCTAACTATAACAATAGTTAAGCTCTGGAACAAGTTATCTAGGGAGGCAGTGGAATTCCAGTCATTGGAGGCATTTAAGAACAGGTTAGACCAGGGGTCGGCAACCTTTCAGAAGTGGTGTGCCGAGTCTTCACTTATTCACTCTAATTTAAGGTTTTGCGTGCCAGTAATACCTTTGAATGTTTTTATAAAGTGTCTTTCTATAAGTCTGTAATATATAACTAAACTATTGTTGTATGTAAAGTAAACAAGTTTTTAAAATGTTTAAGAAGCTTAATTTAAAATTATATTAAAATGCTGAGCCCCCCGGTCTGGTGGCCAGGACCCGGGCAGTGTGAGTGCCACTGAAAATCAGCTCGCGTGCCGCCTTCGGCATGCGTGCCATAGGTTGCCTACCCCTGGGTTAGCCAAACCCCTGTCACGGAAAGTCCTGGTATACTTAATTCATTCGAAGCATGGGGGGTGGTAGACTAGATGACCTTCTGAGGTCCCTTCCTGCTCTACATTTTGATGGTTTGTTTCATAAAATTTTCCAATTAAAAGCATAAATCTAATTAGATTGATTGTGATTATTTGATCCAATATAATTAAAAATCAGAATGTTTTCATGAATTAGTCCATCTTGCAGTATAGCATATAGTATTGTATCTATTGATTTGAAAAAGAAGAATCTTTAAATGGTCTAAAATAGTAAAAGGTCAATATTATTAAAAACTATTTATTGATATTAGACTAGCAAATGCATGCACATCATTTTATTGTTGAGAATGATCAAATTTTACCCAGGTTTAGCAGGAAACTTAGGACTGAATCTAATACATTGGTCTAAATCTGAAGTCCATCCGTATAACCAGATTTTTTTATACTTTATTTTTCATGTTGGAAAACTTTAGTGCATTGTAGCACTCTAGATACATCAAGAAGTTACACTTCAGCTGTAGATGCTAATAGCTCTAATTTTACAAACTTTTTTTTTAAAATGTTGGATGTTATGATGGGCAAAGGATTTTGTTCTACCAAGAAAAGGTTGTATAAATCTCTTCAGATTATTAATGGAATTATGATATTTCTTTGCCAGCAAGTTAAAGAAGTATGGATTGGATGAATGGACTATAAGGTGGATAGAAAGCTGGCTAGATTGTCGGGCTCCATGGGCAGTGATCAATGGCTCCATGTCTAGTTGGCAGCTGGTATCAAGCCAAGTGCCCCAGGGGTAGGTCCTGGGGCCGGTTTTGTTCAACATCTTTAGTAATGATCTGGATGATGAGATTAATTGCACCCTCAGCAAGTTTGCAGATGACACTATGATGGGGGGAGAGGTAGATATGCTGGAGGGTAGGGAGAGGGTCCAGAGTGACCTAGACAAATTGGAGGATTGGGCCAAAAGAAATCTGATGAGGTTCAGCAAGGACAAGTGCAGAGTCCTGCACTTAGGAAGGAAGAATCCCATGCACCACTACAGGCTGGGGACCAACTGGCTAAGCATCAGTTCTGCAGAAAAGGACCTGGGGATTACAGTGGATGAGAAGCTGGATCTGAGTCCGCAGTGTGCCCTTGTTGCCAAAAAGGCCAACGGCATATTGGGCTGTATTAGTAGGAGAATTACCAGCAGATTGAGGGAAGTGATTATTCCCCTCTATTTGGCACTGGTGGAGCCACACCTGGAGTATTGTGTCCAGTTTTGGTCCCCCCACTACAGAAGGGATGTGGACAAATTGGAGAGAGTCCAGCAGAGGGCAACGAAAATGATTAGGGGGCTGGGGCACATGACTTACGAGGAGAGGCTGAGGGAACTGGGGTTATTTAGTCTGCAAAGAGAAGAGTGAGGGGGGATTTGATAGCAGCCTTCAACTACCTGAAGTGGGGTTCCAAAGAGGTTGGAGCTCGGCTGTTCAGTGGTGGCAGATGACAGAACAAGAAGCAATGGTCTCAAGTTGCAGTGGGGGAGGTCTAGGTTGGATATTAGGAAACACTGTTTCACTAGAAGGGTGGTGAAGCACTGGAATGGGTTACCTAGGGAGGTGGTGGAATCGCCAGCCTTAAAGGTTTTTAAGGCTCAGCTTGACAAAGCCCTGGCTGGGATGATTTAGTTGGTGTTGGTCCTGCTTTGAGCAGGAGATTGTACTAGATGACCTCCTGAGGTCTCTTCCAACCCTAATATTCTATGATTCTATATTATCAATAGGGATAGATGATTTTAGTAAAGAAAAATACTTTTAATGAAGCTTACAAGTATTACATTTTCTAAGAGGTTGTTAAATGTGAGGTCATTAATTTGAAATGCATTTGCTTTTTTTTAAATTAAATTCCTTTCTTAACCCCCACTATTTTCAGATGTTTGCTTAATGCTCACAAAGGTCTTTACCACAGTGAGATACAGCTTCAGATTTCTCCAGAATTGTATTGACCTTTATTTGAATAGTGTGCACTAGACCAGAAGAATAATTCATCTGCAGCTTATATCCTTCTATGAACAAGTGCTGAACAGAGTTTTGCCATGTACCTAATTCAACTCAATTTCCTACTACTTAACTTGTCAGTTAGTGGAAAGTGAACTGCATTATTGCAGACTACAAATGTTAGCTTACAGAAATGGATCCTGAGTGATTGTTCATATTGTTTTGTAATCATTCAATGACTTACAAAGAGGGGGTGTTACTTTGCCACTGTTGATTAAAGGTATGCGTTAATGCATCTGAAATGTTATCAGATACAGCAAATATGGTATGCTACTCAAATGACATGATAGACTTGTGTATGGGACAATTCTTACAACACATAGGTTATCCAGGGCAGATTCTTGGCTCTTCTATGCTTGCTTTGCAGTACTGTAGTGGCACAAAGCAGCTGTAAAGCTAGCATATCCGGCTGAGGATCCTCCTTGTGTAATGGGAATTCCCAGTATTGCCAACATGAAATGTTAAAAAATAATGAATCTGGGTCAAATAATCATGAGATTAGCTTAAAAATCTCAAAATTTTAAAATAAAGTTTGTCTTCTTATTTCCCTTCTGGCTTTTGAGCTTCTTTTGGGTTGGGATCATGTTTTCAAGCTTTTCTCCCCAACCATTAAAGCTGGAAACATACTTAAGGGGGTGGGTGAAAAGCAGAGAATTTCACACTATCTCCAGGAACTGGGACCTTAAGAAAGCCCTCCAGTATGGTGAGTCTCCTGATAAAGTTGGGAGAGCTGGCTACGCTGCCAGTGGCATATAAAGTAACAGCTCCTCTTCACCACCATAGCGACTAGTCATGTATGGGGCTTTCCCAAGGAAATGGCATGTGATTGTAGCGTCCCCATGCTCCCATGTATTCCCTTTTGGCACTTGTGATAGGGCGAATGTGTTCCATGCCTGGCCGAGGCAGAAGGGCTGAGAAAGGAAACCTAGACCATAATAATTACCAAAGCTTCCAGGCTTGAGCTGGGTGGGGTGGGGTGCATGGTGCTGACGTCTGTGACCTCTTAGGCTATGTCTACATGGGGATAAAAACATGCAGCTGGCCCGGGGCAGCTGACTTGGGATCTCAAGACTTGAGCTTTGGAGCTGAAAAACTGCTCTGTAGATGTTTGGGCTTGGGCTGAAGCCTGAGCTCTGGGACTCTGCGAGGCTGGAGGGTTGCCGAGCCCGAACATCTACACAGCAATTTGTAGCCCTGTAACCCGAGCCCTTGTGTAATGGGCTGAGTCAGCTGACCCACCATGGCCGTGCTGCAGGGGTTTTATTCAGGGCCGGTGCAACCCATTAGACGACCTAGGCGGTCGCCTAGGGTGCTGCGATTTGGGGGCGGCGACCGCAGCGGTATTTCAGTGGCGGGACCTTCTGCCGCCTCTGTGAGGGGGCAGCATTTCGGGGCGGGACCTTCCGCTGCCTAGGGCGGCGGAAAAGCTGGCAGCTGGTTTTATTTCTATGTAGATGTTCACTTAGGTTGCTGGAAGGGGGAGGTGGCAGTTGCGATTGCTAATTGCAGAAGACGTAAGAAGAAGCTGGGGCTTGTAGAGGGGAAGGAGAAGTGCTGTCATACCTCCTTCTAGCCTAGGAGGCTGCTGAATCAACCTGCAGGCCAGGAAGGAAGGAAGCCAGGATGGACAGGCGGACAAACCAACGGGGAATTTACTGTCTGTCTGACACAGAAGGATTATACCAGAAATGCCAACTGCAGTAAAGACTGTTTTGAAGAGGCCTTTCTTGGAGCTGAAGGAAGCCACCCTGTATTTGTGTGAGTGTGTGTTTTGTTTTGTTTTTGTTTTTCCTTTTGCTTAGGCTTCAGGAAGCTGCGACTGATGTCTTGTTCTTTTCTGAACCTGGCTTACCAGGGCATAAGTAAGAACTAACTGGGACAGTTTGCAGCAGTATGGCTTACTACACCACTCCTACAATGACTGCTTGTACTCCAGATTCTCAGCATCCTAGTTTTATTTTTTTAAAGATGTTGAAAATGCAAACCATGTGCAAATAATGCACAAGTCTGATGCCTGAATCTTCAGAGTGCATGAAACAATAGCTCTAAAAGATATAACCCTATCAATTTGTCTCACTGAGGGTGCTAACTCAGTTGCCAATTATGATGCTATAAATGTCAATATACTTAACTGTGTTATTGCCATTGTGTAGATCTAGTATGGTCTTCTTAATTTACTCTGAGTGACAGCTCATTTTGGTTTCAGGT
This sequence comes from Malaclemys terrapin pileata, assembly GCF_027887155.1. Lineage (NCBI taxonomy): Eukaryota > Metazoa > Chordata > Testudines > Emydidae > Malaclemys > Malaclemys terrapin. Next base: position 53,437,071 of record NC_071505.1, read on the forward strand.
GTGGGTGGACATGGGAGATCTTTTGCTACAGTTACTATCTAAGACTACAATAACAGCCCAGGATGTGTCAAGAGACCTAAATTGCAAATTGTATGTCAAGTGGTGGTCATGTATCTCTCGGTCATAAATGCAGGGACTATTCCTATCAGTTCTGATGGTAGATTTGAGCAATTTGTAAACATTAGTTTGTCTTAGCCTAACAGAGATGCAGCCGGCATGCTCTCATCTAAGCCCCAATCTTCAGCAGACACCAAGTCATCTACTTTATTGCCATTATTGAATCAGCTCTACTTTTGGGTACTGCAAACACATACACATACTTCAAGAAGGAAAGACTCTTCCCGTATGCTAATCTCAGCTTCAACATTTTCCTCCATCTCCACACCAAAGGAACTGTACCCTGGTAAAAGTGACTCATAGCTTTTTTTCTTGCTATGTCTAAGGGTCACATCTTTATATTCATTCTTGTCAATCTTCTTCCATAGATATCCCGAAACACCCTCTTCTCCTTGATGCTTTCTCATCCTTTCATGTTTTCTGTGACTCTGTCCTTTATTGGTTCTCTTATTTAGTGGACTACATCTACAGTGTTAGTAGATCCTCTTCTTCCTTTCACCCTTCTTCTAGGATTGTCACTCCATCCTCAGTCCTCCCTTTTTCACTGTACACTTAATCTGTTATTGATGAGACTCAAGTCTCTTGCTCATCTTCATCTTCAACTTGCATCTTTGCAACAACTTCTTCTGGATGTCCTGCAACTTGCTAACCAAATAGGACAGACTCACTCAGGTAACACATAACATGTGACTTCTGTTTTATGATCATTCTAACCCAATATGAAATAATAAAATGAAATACTGAAAAATACTATAAATTACTTAGAACATAAAAACAGCCATACTGGGTCAGATCAATGGTCCAATGGTCCATCTAGCCCAGTATCCTGACTTCCGACAGTGGCCAATGCCAGATGTTTCAAAGGGAATTAACAGAACAGGCAGTCATCAAGTGACCTATCCCCTCTCTTCCACTCCCAGCTTTTGGCAAGCAGAGGCTAGGAACACGCAGAGCATGTGTTGCATCCCTGCCCATCCTGGCTAATAGCCATTGATGGACCTATCCTCCATGAATTTTGGTTCTTTTTTAGAATCCTGTTATAGTTATGGCCTTCACAACATCTTCTGGCATGGAGTTCAACAGGTTGACTGTGTGTTATGTGAAGAAATACTTCCTTTTGTTTGTTTAAATCTGCTGCATATAAATTTCATTGGGTGACCCCTAGTTCTTATGTTATGTGAAGGAGTAAATAATATTTCCTTATTCACTTTATCCATATCAGTCAAGATTTTATAGACCTCTATCACATACCCCCTTAATCGTCACTTTTCCAAAGTGAAAAGTCCCAATCTTTTTAATCTCTCCTCACGTGGAAGCTGTCCCATATCCCCTAAAAAGCAACAGAGGGTCCTGTGGCACCTTTGAGACTAACAGAAGTATTGGGAGCATAAGCTTTCGTGGGTAAGAACCTCACTTCTTCAGATGCAAGCCACAACACAGGCATTATGATATTTTCTGTCATCTTATCTATCCCTTTTAGTTCTCAACATTCTGTTCGCTTTTTTGGCTGCCGCTGCACATTGAGTGGATGTTTTCAGAGAACTATCCACAATGATTCCAAGATCTTTCTTGAGTTCTAACAGCTAATCTAGACCCCATCATTTTGTATGTATAGTTGGGGTTATGTTTCCCAATATTCATTACTTTGCATTTATCATATTGAATTTCATCTTCCATTTTGTTGCTCAGTCTCCCAGTTTTGTGAGATCCTTGTAACTCTTTGCACTCTACTTTGGACATAACCATCTTGAGTAATTTAATTTTATATCATCTGCACATTTTGCTACCTCACTGTTTACCCCATTTTCCAGATCATTTATTAATATGTTGAACAGCACTGGTCCCAATACAGGCTCCTGGCAGACACCACTATTTATCTCTCTCTCCATTCTGAAAATTGACCATTTATTCATACCCTTTGTTTCCTATCTTTTAACCAGTTACTGATGCCTGAGAGGACCTTCCCACTTATCCCATGACTGCTTACTTTGCTTAAGAGCCTTTGATGATGGACCTTGTCAAATGCTTTCTGAAAATCAAAATACACTATATCCACTGGATCGTCCTTGTACACATGTTTGTTTGATCCCCTCAAAGAATTTTAATAGATTGGTGATGCATGATTTCCTTTTACAGAAGTCATGTTGACTCTTCCTCAGCAAATTGTGTTCATTTATATGTCTGATAATTCTGTTCTTTACTATAATTTCAACCTATTTGCCTGGTATTGAAGTTAGGCTTACCAGCTGTCATTGTCGGGATTGCCTCTGAAAACTTTTTTAAAAATTGGCATCACATTAGCTATCCTCCAGTCATCTGGTACAGAAGCTGATTTAAATGACAGGATAGGTTTAAATCTAAACTCTACTGATACCCTGGCTCAGGTATGGGAATCTCCCTCACATCCTCAGCCGTGAAGACAGATGCTATGAATTCATTTAGTTTTTCCGCAGTGGCTTTATCTTCATTCAGCACCTCCATTATCCAGTGACCCCACTGATTGTTTAGCAGGCTTCCTGCTTCTGATGTAGTTAATTTTTTGCTGTTACTTTGACTAGTTGCTTTGGCTAGTTGCTCTTCAAATTCTTTTTGACTTGCCTAATTATTCTTTTACACTTGACTTGCCAGAGTTTATGCTCCTTTCTATTTTCCTCAGTATTTTTTCCCTCTAACTGCTTCTTTTACTTCGTTGTTTAGCCACAGTGGCACTTTTTTACTATGTATTTTAATTTGGGGTATACATTTAATTTACTTGCTTTGACTATCAGCTAATGGGAACTTTTTCATTTAGTTTCCTCTAAAATCATTGTCAGTCCAAAATCTTAAACTAAATTTACCATCATTTATGCATATATAACCCAATCCAAAACTGGCAACTCACAATACAGGTTGTATACAAATGTTGGCTTGTCTCTAATAATATCTCTAACTCTAATATGGAAACTTTTGTCCTCAAAGAGACGCAGAATAATGAATTATATCTTTCAACCAGGATAAGAACTGGGTGGGTAACCAGTTGAAAGAAACTGGGACAAGCCCCATTTTTACAAAAAGTAGCAGAGAGAAATAAATTTATTCAGAAAAACTTGCTACATGGAACTCAAGTCCATATATCTGTCTCAGAAGGATGAAGGGCTAAACCCATGTTGCTGGATTTTAAACCAGAACTCCATAAGTATTTCCTGCTTGATTCTTAGATCAATAAGTGCTTACTCTTTATGTCCATTCTGTGTAATCTTTAAAATTCAAAATTCCAATCCTTTTAATCCTTTTGGCTTTTAATATGATTATTTTAACAGATGTATTTTCTTTTATTCTGACATGAATTAAACAGGACAGTTACTGTTACTGCAGACTTATGTCACCTGGCTTATTAAGAAAATTGGAAATAATCTTAATAAATGTTTGCTATCTTGAGGGATCCTAATTTTGAGTTTATTAATCTGGAACAAATCATTAAGTGACCTCTCCTTTTGTTGTTTGCTCCATGGCAGACTTTCAAATAGAGAAACAATATGAGGAAGAAGATAGTTTTGACTTAAGGAACTATCATTCTCTTCCAGGTGGATTGGAGTCTCATAAAAGCTCTGCTCTTTATGTGAAAGTTTAAAACAACCTGAATTCAATCCTTGCTCAGCTAATTCAAATTAATAGTTGGAGAGTTATATATCTAGATACTAGCTCTGTGTATGTGTATAAATATATAATTTCAAACTAAAATGATCAAGTATTCTCCCTGGTGTATTAACTGGATAAAACAGATTATTAATTCATGCTGAAGAGCTGTTCGAGTGTTCCTGCTTTGGGACTTTTGAGTCTGCCATCAGTTGTTAGAGTTGCATTTATTGTACAGTACTGCGGGAAATTGAATCATATGTCCACACAATTTAAACGTAATCAATTTTTTACTGGGGCTGTCAATTAATTGCAATTAACCCAAGCAATTAATGCAAAACAAATTAATTTAGATTAAAAATTGGTCACAATTATTTCCAGTTTTAATTGCACTGTTAAGCAATAATAGAATACCAATTTAAATTTATTATAAATATTTTTGGATGTGTTTCTACATTTTCAAATATATTGAGTTCAGTTACAACACAGAATATAAAGTATACTGTGTCAACTTTATTTTTTATTAAAAATATTTGCACTGTAAAAAAGATAAACAAAAGAAATATTATTTTTCAATTCACTTCATACAAGTACTGCACTATAATCTCTTTATTGTGGAAATGCAACTTATGAACGTAGATTTTTTTTCCATAACTGCACTCAAAAACAAAATGATGTAAAACGTTATAGCCTTCTTCTTGTTCAGCCAATCACTAAGACAAACAATTTTGTTTACATTTATGGGAGATAATGCTGCCCACTTCTTATTTACAGTGTCACCTGAAAGTGAGAACAGGCATTCGCATGGACTGTTGTAGCTAGGGTCGCAAGGTATTTACGTGCCAGATATGCTAAACATTCATATGCCCCTTCAGGCTTTGTCCACCATTCCAGTGGACATGCTTCCATGCTGATCATGCTTGTTAAAAAAATAATGCATTAATTAAATTTGTGTCTGAACTCCTTGGAGGAGAATTCTATGTCTCCTGCTCTGTGGTTTTACCTGCATCCTGCCATATATTCTGTGTTATGGCAGGCTCAGATGATGACCCAGCATATGTTGTTAGATTTACTGCAGATCTGATAAAACACAAAGAAGGTACCAATGTGAGATTTATAAAGACAGCACTTGACCCCAGGTTTAAGAATCTGAAGTGCCGTCCAAAATCTGAGAGGGCCGAGGTGTGGAACATGCTGTCAGAATCTTAAGAGTGTTATCATGCACGGCTGTCTGAACCAACTTGCAGTTCCTATGTTTTTAGTATACTTTTTTGCCATATTTTCAAAATTGTCCTAAGAAATGAGATTAAGTGCTTGGTGTTTTTGATTTAAACACTGGAGAATTTCAATTTCTGGACAACATAATGTTCTTGTGTCAAGGAACAGCAGCAGCCTGTAAAGAATTAAGGGAACCCTGCCCATCACATGGCTGGGCAGGGTATATATGGAAGCAGAAGCTGGGCCCGGGAGTCACAAAGGAAGGGTGTCCTGCTTCCCTTGGCTGCTTGAGGTAGGGAAAACCCTGAGGGGACTGTGTCTCCCATTCATCAGTTGAGTTATTTTATTCATGATGTTTGATACAAGCAATAAACTTCCCAAAGAAAGGGCCTTAAAAAGGACTTGATAGTGGAGTTTGCTTCCCTTCCCCAGCTTGTGAAATAGCTCAGTAGCCTACAATCGTCCAAAAAATCTGGGGAAATAAAGGCACTGTTTGACACAGTAAACTTGTGGGTTAAATAACCTAAGCAGGATTGCACCCACCTGATACAATGCACATCAAGAGTTAATATGAGAAATTTCTTTGAATCCATAAACACAGTTTAGGCTTTGCCCTTGAAAAGTTCATCGTTCAATTTTGGTACCATATTTTCTTTCTTGTCAGATATTTGTGACTCAAGAATCTTTGGACGTGTTAAAAGCTATTTCTTCTGAAATGCTTGTCACAGGAGTGCTTGTCCCGCTCTCAGATCTGTCTGGTAAATGGCAGACACTGGCTTACATGTACATCCCCCAATAATAGCTTTGTAAATGCCTGTTTAATCACAAGATTAACAAAGCTGGCTATGCTATTCTCTAGAGAGAAGTACAAATATGTAGTTTTCCTAGTTTGTTATATTTGTTTGTAGTTTTTAGATGTTTTAAATTCCTCTCAAATATATATTAGAGACCAACAAGCTGGACATTTTGCAGAGTAAGTTTAAGGAGAACTAAATGAAATTTGTGTGTAAAACTCCTGACCTTAACTAAATTGAATATTAAGACCACTGTTTGGCACAGTAAGTTTGTTGCTGCGATTGGGTAATTAGATACTAAATTATGCTGCAGTCTTAGTTTCTGCCAGCAGGTGGAACCTTGGTATGAAATAGTCTATATCTGCTGACCTTCAGGACACACTGCATGACTCCCCTATTTCTTGGAGCATTGCGGAAGGGAGAGTTACTTAAGGAATGATGCTGAAGGAGGGAGGGGAGTATGATTTTTTTGTTAATTATAGGCAACATGTAAAAATCAGATGATATAATATAATGATGTATGTTTTTTCAAGGCTACACATCTTTCACTTTCAGAATTTTGATTTTTTTTTTGTGGTTGTGGGGTGATTTTTTGGAGGAGTTCAGATGTTCTGGCTTTATATAAAAGTTGAAAATGTTTAGTAGTCATGATTTCTTCAAGAAGTTTTTTTTTTTTAAAGTGTTTCTCACTCAGATGAGTTGACCTAATTCATCAGTTCCATCCTTAAGTGGAATGTTGCTTCAGTCAGGATCTGCACATATTTTTAAACCACAATATTTACAAAGACCCAGGGAAAAGTGGCTGTGGAAGCAGCAGAAGCTCAAGGAGCTCCTTTGTAGTGGTGTTAGTTGTGGCACAGGATGTTCAATAGACATCTTGAAGCCAGTGAGCTATTGCCCTTCTGAATGGTAAATGGTACAATGTTACATACAAACAATTCTGGAAAAATTGATCTTTTTATTTGGTATATTCAGTAAAAGCAGTATATTTTTGATTACATCTCATATAGTTTTGGTTTTGTCTAGTGGTTAATTACTATGGGTTAAACTTTGTTGCATTAACACTGTTTATGCCCAAATCTCGTTGATTGTTAGTGGGATTAGTGTATTCACTATAGTATATTGTACTTCCTGTGCATTGCTTTAATACTTTTCTCCTAAGAGGATGGGGTTTTCTTGTAGGCAAAAGCTGAGAAGTCGTAGGCAACTGACTTCTAATGATGCATTGCAGTGACAAGGTTTTCATTCTATTCAGTATCTTGATGTATGTGCAGACTTAGGTCCACTCAGACCATTCCCATAAGGATGGGGCTGAGCCAAAATGCCTCATCTGTCCATTGTCGCACTTTGTGGATGGATGTTTGATAGCCAACCCCAGATTTGAGTTTTATAAATGGCCCCTGTCTTTATAAAGGATAAGACCTCCAGAACTTTTGGGTTTTCAAGATCCTAATCTGAAATTATGATTCCCAGGCTTATGTTGGATGTTAGTAAAAATGGCTCGCTTTTAAGCTCTAGATTTTTGTTCATTGCTTGTTTTATTCTCCCACTTAGAGAAGTTAGGGTAATTTTAGAATTTCAAACTCCATAAAAAAATCCAACACTGAAATATATTGAATAAATACTATATAAAGTCACTTTGTTCTTTGCTAATAGTAAACATTCAGGGCATGTCTGACTGCTTTTTTTAGTTCACCTTTTTGTTAAAACAGATAAAGGTTATTTTAATCTCTAGCGATTGCTGGCTGATCACTGTGTTCCGTGTCAGAGAGAGGCTTGAATAATCTCTTTGAAGGCAGTATTCAAGCAGAGAATTAGCATTCTTTCCAGCTGTACTCCACTGTACACAGGTTGATTTCTCATTTGTCGTTGCAGTTTTTTCATTAGGTCAGCTGAAAAGCTGCCTTTCTCCCTTTCAGAATACAAAATGAGAAGCGAATAAAGAAAAACAGAATCATAGAAGTAACTGTTGGATAATGTGTGTCAATTAACCATGAAAGTGTCTACATTCTGATCGTTCACAAGTTTTAATAATTTGCATGTGGCTTTGTACACGGAAACATTTTGGACACATACTGGGGTTTTTTGGGTTTAAATGAGGGCAGAATTTGGCCCACTGCTGTTTAAATAAGCATATCTTTTTCTTTTGTTTTCAAATTAGAGTAAGTATAGATACTTTTTTTTCATTTTTGATTTGGGAAATAAAAAATTCAGATTGCTTTTGGTAGAAATTTTAAATGTTATCTTGTAGAAGTCTGAAAATAATACTGAATTCCTAATATTTTAAAATTTTTCTATGGTATAATAATCTTAATATTGTAGATGTATTCATCCTTATGTCTTACAAACCTAAACTGATTTTCTGGCAAAATGGAATACACATTACATTTTAAAAGTTTCACCTATTTTGAAATATGTTATTGTTTTGAGGGGTAGTGCTTATTAAAATAATGGGGATTAATGGTCTCAACTATCAATATCTCAACATCCCTCAAACCGATGTAAACTTTTAAAAATGCTTTGACATCTAAGATGAAAAGTGCTACTAAAACTCAAATATTCTTAAGTGCATCCACTGTGTGTTTGACATTTCCTAATTCTCTTTTAAGTTCCTATGAAAATGGGGAGAGAATTTTTTTAATAGTAAAGGCTTACGAGCATTAAGTATTAAAGGGAGTACTCTACAAACTCAGTCATTAGAATTATATTCCTTGTTGAGGAAATAAAAGTATATCTGCACTTCTGAGAGACATGTAAAGCAGTATATGGCTTTATTTATTTATATATCAATATATAATTAATAGCCACAAGGAATGTACACACTAGCGTGACTTTTCTGCACTTCTGAGAGAGGTGTGCATTCCTTGTGGCCATTAATAATTGAATCAGAACTGGTTGGCAATAGGATAGCTTCTGAACCCCAAATTAACAGCAGAGTGAAAACCCAGACATAGTTAATTAAAATTCACTTTGGAAGAAAAGCAGAAGCACAAACATTTTGCTGTGGGCTTAATGTTTACTCTGTCTTTTGTGAACTAGAATAAGTTGAAATGGATTTCCTGTTTACTGCATAAGATTAGATTGCAGACCAGATGATAAGAAAATGTAACAGTAATAAACTAGAGTTCACTATAGACATGGCCAGCCTTACAGATCAGATAGGTTGTACAAAGAATGTGATGGTGATCTGGAGAAGTGGATAAGAATGTTGTAGTAGTTTCTGGCACAGCAATAGTGTCTTACTATTTGACTGCAAAAGATGCAGTCAAATAGTGTGTGTTTTTCAAGTGTGTGTTTTTATACAAAAATATTGAAACTGAAATATGGGTCCTTTCGTCAGAACATGGATGCCTAAACAAACGTGGGAAAGGTTACAAAATCTGTTTCTCTGTTTGAATGAAACAAAGTAGAAAATCTGACTGTCCTTATTCTGCCAGGCTGCACTTAAAATAAATTTGATTAGAATATACCATTTCATGAATTTTGGAATTATTTTGGCCTCAGAATGCAGAAAATGATCAAATACAGAGAAGCTGAATAACTGACATAATGACTAATATGGTGTAATGTGAAATTTTACTGTTCATCCCACTTATCAAGATCTGTCTTGCAACTAATTTGTTGTAATATAGAGTGAACTGAAATTTTCAGTACTTTTTGAGTGATCACCTTCAATGACAATTTCTTATTTATTAGAAACCAAACCTTTTTTTTTTTTTTTACTTTAAATGGTAAAAATAAAATAATCCTTTTGGGTGGTTGTGATGTGCTGGGTCACAGAGACCCCCTTGGTACTGCTACCTGATGTTCTGGGACTACCTCTGAGCCCGTTTTCCCTGGGAGCTTGGGACTTCAGTACTCTGCCTTGTTGAGCCAGACACACTAGCCTGCTACTAACACAAGCCCAGGTCTGAACCACATCCCCGAAAAGATGCAGGCTTAACTGAAAACAGCATAATAAGTGCTCCTGTCTCCAACACCCAGATACCCATTTCCCAATGGGGTCCAAACCCCAAATAAATCCATTTTACTCTGTATAAAGCTTATACAGGGTAAACTCATAAATTGTTCGCCTTCTATAGCACTGATAGAGAGAGATTCACAGCTGTTTGCTCCCCCGGGAATTACTTACTTACTCTCAGTCAATTAATAAGTAAAAAGTGATTTTATTAAAGAAAAAAGTAGGATTTAAGTGGTTCCAAGTAATACTTTGTTCTGTCTGTTAAGTTACTAAGCAAAATAAAATAAAACACACAAGTCTAAGCCTAATACAGTAGAAAACTAAATGCAAGTAAATCTCACCCTCAGAGGTGTTCCAATAAGCTTATTTTACAGGCTAGACTTCCTCCTAGTCTGGGTCCAGCAATCACTTACAGCCTCGTAGTTACTGTCCTTTGTTCCAGTTTCTTTCAGGCATCTCTTTGGGTTGGAGAGGCTATCTTCTGAGCCAGCTGAAGACAAGATGGAGGGGGTTCCAGGGCCTTTTATAGTCTTTTTCTCTTGTGCAACATCACAGCCACAAGATGGGATCTTTAGCCACCTGGGCAAGTCATATGTCTATGAATGATTCAGCTTTTTGCAGGCTGACACCATTGTTTACATGGTAGTTTGAACGTTCCCAGGAAAGCTCAGATGTGGATTGGCATCTCCCAAAGTCCATTGTTAGTTAAATTCTCCCAATTACTTAAATAACCCCATCACACTATGCTGACCAAATTTGCCTTATGTGCTTCCTACAGCAAACACTTTAAATACAAGCATAGAGCCAGTACTCATAACTTCAGCTATAAACATGATACATGTATACAGATAGGATATATATATTCAGTAGATCATAACCTTTGCAAAGATATGTTACATGACATATCTAGCATAAACCATATTCCAGTTATGTCATATTTACACTCATAATCATATTTCTATTAATCATTATGGGGTGCAACCTCACAGTGGTGTCAAGTGCTTTTCACCTATTCTAACCAAAACAGAGAATGATCACATAGAATCATAGGGTTAGAAGGGTCATCTAGTCTAACCCCCTGCCAAGATGCAGGATTTGTTCTGTCTAAACCATCGAAGACAGATAGCTATCCAGCCTCCTTTTGAGAATCTCCAGCAAAGGAGCTTCCACAACCTCCCTAGGTAGTTGTTTCAATTGTACAGTATTGTAGGTTTTCCATAGTTGGCATGTATATTTATTGCCCAGACGGAGAGGTACCTGTGCCAAATTTGAGTGGCATAGGGGGCAGCCCTCTGAAGTGTTGCCTAGAGCAGCAGATTTTGTTGATTGGCCTGTGTACAAGACATTGACTAGGTCAGGGGTAGGCAACCTGTGGCACGTGTGCCAAAGGCGGCAAGCAAGCTGATTTTCAGTGGCACTCACACTGCCCGGGTCCTGGCCACTGGTCCAGGGGGCTCTGCATTTTAATATAATTTTATATGAAGTTTCTTAAACATTTTAAAAACCTTATTTACTTTACATACAATAATAGTTTAGTTATATATTATAGACTTATAGAAAGAGACCTTCTAAAAACGTTAAAATGTATTACTGGCATGCAAAACCTTCAATCAGAGTGAATAAATGAAGACTTGGCACACCACTTCTGAAAGAAGAACAGGAGTACTTGTGGCACCTTAGAGACTAACAAATTTATTAGAGCATAAGCTTTCGTGGACTATAGCCCACTTCTTATATGCATCCGAAGAAGTGGGCTGTAGTCCACGAAAGCTTATGCTCTAATAAATTTGTTAGTCTCTAAGGTGCCACAAGTACTCCTGTTCTTCTTTTTGCGGATACAGACTAACACGGCTGCTACTCTGAAACCTGTCACTTCTGAAAGGTTGCCGACCCCTGAACTAGGTCACTATGACTGGATAGTTTTGCCTAAATAACGGGGATAATGTGGACCAAACCTTAATGTGTACTAGTAATGAAGATTCCAAAAGATGCACAAGACCACGTAGTGATCCCTATGTCATCTGTCATGGTAGAAACAACACTGAGTACTTCTTCAATGGAAATTATCCACTTCATAGCACCCTAATATAAATTTAAATTGGCTTTTAAAGTCTTAAGACCGCAAAGTTTCTTTAGAGGTAAGAAAAATGCGCTCTAGCTTTGGCTAAGCAGAAGGTGAACTCCTCCGCTTATCATAGGTTCAGACTCTCATGAGTGTCTCCCTCAATCACAGCCATTATTTCTCCTCATATCTTGTGTGAGGGAACAGTAATCTTTTCTGTCTCCTACACTCAAATGTGTGAAGAATTAATTTAACAATAACAAAGATATGTGGCCTGATATAATAAGTACTACAAACATTCTATTTGTAACATGCCAAAGCCACAGCTTCTTAATGTTACCCTCTTCTTTCTGGAGCTTGCAAGCTGTCCCAGGTATTACCAGGTCATTTCTTAGGCTGAGAAATGTTGCACAGATCTGGGTGAGAAGCTTATTCCAGGCAGATTGCTCAACAACCTACGATGTGCTATTGCACCAGGCAAGTCGGTTCTGGCATCAACCTTGTGGATTAATGCAACCAAACTCTGTATCACCAAATAAGTAATTATTTAATCATAAGAAGATATTCAGCAAAGGAAAATCCATAGAACTTAAGGCTGAGACTGCTCTTGAAAAAATAAAATAATTTTGAGGACTCCATATTATCACTATAAGTTGTTGTTATACCTGCTAGAGGCGATCTTCAAATCTTTAGGACAGACCAAGACTCCAGATTTGTCAGAGGACAGGTTATTGCAGTTGCTCCTTCAACCCATCTTTCAGACCATCATAAAGGAGGCCAGGGTTTTTAGTTATAGGGGAAGAGGATATATTTTTCAGTCAGGTAAGAAGTTAGTGGACTCTGTGTCCCCAGTCACTGTCAGGTAGTATCTCTGGCTGCAAGTTGCAACGTTGTCATATACCAGTCTGATTGCTCTTGTGAATACTGAGGATAGCAAAACAAATGTACAACAACAATCACATACCCCACCCACATTCGCAAAGACTTATACAGGATTTAGGGAAAGACCTATAACATCAGTCTTGCTCTTAAGAGCTTTGGGAATGTCTCCTACTACGCTGCAGAGTAGGGACTAGCAACCTGTAAATTTTAATGTTTCATATACAAAGAAAAAACATTTTGAAAAAACTGAAGTACTTTAGACTTTATGTATTTTATTAACGTTTACTGCGCTTAGCTAACTGTTATATAATCTTACAATTTGTGAGAATTTGTAGGACTTTTTGCTTTTGAAAATTTGGCCCTAAACATTGTACATAATTTACAGCAACCACTCACAAGTCCTTCCGGAATGCTGTGATGTTCAGACATATCTTAGCTAAGGATACTTAGGCAATACTGGACTGTAACACATCACTTGGCAGATGTTCCTCATAAGTCGTGTTCATTTTCCTCTTCATTTTAATTTAACTCGGTAAGCTGTACCTCATTTATATAAATGTAATTTAGATTTACCAGCAATATAATCAAGGAACATCTTACATATTTTGAATCTTGTGGAGCTTTCCGCTGCTCATCTAGGAGCACTGCACAAAGCTTGACGTTGTTCAGGGCATCGGAAGCGGCGGGGATTTTTCAAAAAAAGAGAGCTGATCCTGTTTGCAAAAATACATGCTTACCTTTGTACTTTCAGTTCTTGCAAATTGCATGTGTTCTGATTAGTGTAGTGTCTAAATACAACTGTGTGCGCAAAACATTAATTAGATGAAGGAACATAAATCCACACTGTGTAGAGGTCAAGCATAGGAGTTTATTACGTACAGCGCTGACGGAGTGTCATCTTGCTTATCAGGCTCAGAGTCACTGTCAATCAATTGATTACAATGGAATATATGGATTTTCCATGGGCGAGGGAAAGTGACGGGGTAGGCAATTTCAAACCTTGGATAGGTCTAGCAGCAAGCAAGATAGCACAGTAGCCAGTGGTCAAAGGTTACATAATTTCTCCTCCCATGGTCTCAAGTTAACAAATTAACATTTAACATTTCATTAGTACTTTAATAAATGTATTAGGATAAAATATATATGTTGAATTCTGATTTGTGGTCCGTAGAAGTGAAGGAGCTCCTTTAATTGTCCAACAGGTACATTCCTAGGGGTTAAAGCAAAGAAACAGTGAAAGTATATGGCAATAAAGATTGTCTTTCAAGTTGCTTATTTGTATTTTAAGGCAGGCATTGGTCCCTGGCAAGGGAGGTGGGAGGAGGCCATATCTTATACTGACATGCTTGAACCATTCATAAACTCAAGACTGATGTGTGGGAAGAACATCTCCCTACAACAGAAACAAACACAAATAAACAGAGCTTCTTTGTTCTGTGTGCAACTTTGAATAAGACACAATTATTGCTCTTAGTAAAGCAAGGTTATTTTATGTTTTTTCTGCTTTTCTTAGCTAATCACTATTTGTTAGGCCTCTGACCTCTTGACTTTTGGCCTATAGAAAGAGCTGACAATCCATACACCAGGTTGTTACATAAGCAGCTAATGCGTTTTGACCCTTCATTAGACATTTTAATCCTGGGACCTGAAATTTCCCTTTTTGCAAGTTTGATTCCAAAGGGTAAATACTCAAAGCACATCCATAATTTCCATTAACTATAAAAGGGTATGCATCTAAGTGAGAATAGATGTCAAACAATCAGAACGTTTGAACTTAATTATGATACAACTGGTCTTCAGATATGTGAAAATAACAGCCTGTTATTCCATAGATATGCCTGATACAAAACAATGTGAAGATTATTCTTAGTTTTTCTTGCTCTAAAGAAGCAATTAACTATATGCCATCAGTTTTATATTTCAGTATTGTCCAATATTTTTGGAAAGCTGGCTGACGTACAGTGAATGAATCATGACATTGTCCTGGGTATTCAGAGACACTATCAGTTACTTGATGATTGACACATACAGCACCTGACACTGAGGGAGGTGAAGTGACTCCATTGTTGATATGAATCACCTAATTATGAGGACGGACAGAAGATGGGATTTGGGTGCAATCTGTAGTGTCTAAGACAGAGGGAAAATTAGCTGTTGTACAGTTCAGAAATAATCTGCTGTTAACACAGTTGATCTCTACATCTTCTGAAAATAGCATCCACAAACAGATGAATGCACTTTTTGTCTGAAGAGTTCACTAATGCATATATGGTGTTTTCTGTGGTGGTTTAAAAAGAGCCAGAAGCTAAAAAGCCTAAATAAATTCATATGTTTAAAACCATGGCAATGCATTATTTCTATTGGTAAGAGCTACATTTTTCTACTCGTACAGTTAGAGAGACTTCCATTGTTTCTACAGGATGGTTGGATCACTTCCTAAATCACCTTGAATAGTCAGTGAACTCTGCAGGTCAAACTATAGATAGAACACACATATTCTATATCATAGAATATCAGGGTTGGAAGGAACCTCAGGAGGTCATCTAGTCCAACCCCCTGCTCAAAGCAGGACCAATCCCCAGACAGATTTTTGCCCCAGATCCCTAAGTGGTCCCCTCAAGGATTGAACTCACAACCCTGGGTTTAACAGGCTAATGCTCAAACCACTGAGCTATCCCCCCCAATATGGGTCAATAGGTTTCTGTCCATTTATATTTATTATCTTCTTAACAGTTTTCAAGTTCTCAGTGAAAGATAACTTTTTGCTAACTAACAAAAAAGGTGCACAGGAAAAACAAATTGATTTTGTAAATTTAATTTTGGGGAGTAAATATTTCATCCCTGTTTTTGGATGTCTCAGATGACAGTGATCTCCTTCCACTGGGCCATTCTCTTTAAGCTATTATTCTTGAACTTTAGCTAGGCTTAACTAGCATGAATTCAGTTGCTTGTAATGTTCAATCTGCATGAAATTTAGCCACAGCCTACTTTTCTCTACCTTCTAAAGTTCCAGTGATTTGAAAGTTTACCTTGGGACTTACCCAAATCTGTATTTTATGTAGGGCTGAAGTATGGCTTGATACTGGAAACTCTATTGAGACTCGCACAGCCTTTTAAAGGAGGCAGCTTAAACAGGTAGAGGGAAGTGGATGTAGCATCCATGCAGAATGATGATTGGCAAATATATTAGTTCTACATACAAAACATGAGAATAAGATGCAGTGAAGGGGAGGAGTTACTAGAAGGATGGGAATAGGAAAACAATTAAGGAAAAGTACGTTGGTGGGGGAGGGAATGAAGGTAAGTAGGGAGAAGACAACAGGGAGAGGAGGGAGGTTAAGCATGGAGATAAGGTTAGAGGACCGGGAGAGTGCAGAAGTGCAGCCTAAATATATCTATTTTCTTTTTTCAACCACCAAGATGCACCTCACCACTGCATCCTAATCTAATTATTATGTATACTCTAAAGTTTTATCCAAGATATCTGTCCTTAAAAACAGACTGCGATCTCTCACATGAATGAATAAACAAAACTAATTTAGTCTTTTAAATACGTGTATTGATATCAAAACTTGCTTTTTATTCTATTTCTTGGATAGTTTAAGGCACTTATACCTAGAGTGACATTTCTATAAATGTAGCTGTTTTGGTAATTTAGGTACTAACCATAAACTATAATTTTATAGATTGTGTTATAGCACAAGGAGCAGGGCCTGCTCCAGGCACCAGCCCACCAAGCACGTGCTTGGGGCGGCACCTTGGGGCGGGGCGGTGCTCAGGTTTTTATTTTTTATTTTTATTTTTTTGGTTTGTAGGGGCAGCGCTGGAGGGTTTTATTGTTTCCGGGGCGCGGCACTTGGGGGGGTGGGGCTTCAGGTGGCGCTCGGATGGGGGGGCAGGGGTTGGCACGGCACTCAGAGAGGGACGGGGGCTTGGCGTGGCACGGCGCTCGGAGAGGGGGGGCGGGGGCTTCAGGCGGCGCGGTGCTTGGAGGGGAGCAGGGCTTCCGGCGGCATGGTGCTGGGAGGGCGGGGGCTTGTGTGGCGCTCAGGGGCGGGGCTTCGGGCGAAGGGTGCTGGGGGGGCGGGGATTTTGGCGGCGCGGGGGGGGTACGGCGGCGCGGCGCTTGCGGGGGCGGGTACGGTGGGGCGGCGCTCTTCTTTTTTGCCTGTGGCGGCAAAAAAGTTAGAGCCGGCCCTGACAAAGAGACAGATATCTATTTTTTAAAACTTGTTGGGAGAAAAACAAGTGGAAAAATAGGGACATTTTCAAATTTCTGTATTTACCTTTATAGTAATGTCAAAGAGAGGTTACATTTAGGAAATAATATCTCAGCAGTGTCTTTTAAAAAGATCATGTTTTACACTACCAAGTTCAATACATTGTATTTATTTTCTGTGACTAAAAATGCTGACAACTCTGACATAAGCATGTATCTTAAACATGAAATGGTGAGGCATGATACAACTATTCTAAAAAAATGTTTTGTGTAAACAAATGTCTGTTGCCATATGCACCAATCTGCATCAACCTTTGCAGCCATTTCAGTGGTTCATTTGGCTGGAATATTTGAGTGTTAATATGAATATTGGTGTGTCACCTTATTTAACTGTGCTTGATCATCTCATTTTAACTATATGCAATTAATGGCCAGAACCTGCTGCCCTTACTCAGGCAAAATCCTTAGAGATTCCAGCCCTGAGCTGATTCCTGGTTACCTCTTATTTCCTTCCAGCATGTAAAAATGCCTTACAGATGATTGTATTTTCAAAAGATTTAAACTCCTACTTTGGCCTTCCCTGACAGAAACAAGTTTAATTCCTCTCTGGTTTTCTCTGTACTTTCCCCATTCCTTAGTGCATGTTATGACCTTTAACAAAGCCCTAAATAACCATTGTGGACTTTGTTCTAGCATGTGCCATACTCCGTGCAATGCAGGGAGAGAGGGAGGGTGGGGTACCCAGGATGCACCATTTGGCTTAGGCAGAGGGGAGACTGTTGTGCATTATGGGAATGTAGTCTGGCCCATAGGATCGAATGGGGATGTGAAACTCTAAAACTACCACTCCCGTAAGGCACCATGGAATCCTAGGCAGATGGAGTTTAATGGTGAACTAACCCCAAACCTAAGTATTTCATTTTAATCTTCCACATGGGAATTCAAAAATTTTCTGAAAAATGCCATTGAAAGTGGAAGCTGCATTATCTGTGGATAAATCATTCTGACTGAAATTTCCCAACCACTTCTACTGGTTACAGCCCTCCAGCTCCCTCCCACCCCACCAGTATTCTTGGACCCTACAATGCTTAGAAGAGCTGATATCAGGTAGTTCTAAATTCCACCCCAGTAGACCTTCTACCAGTTGAGGATTGGGTTAATGTAGTGGAGCTCCACCAAAACCCCCCGCTCCAGGGAGCGGGACAGCAGGTACAGATCTGGATCTCACACAGTTTTGCTCAGCAGAGGGTTCACCTACGCCAGGGAAAGTCTCTGCTGGGCATTTGTTACTAGATTATGGCCCTTTTATGTTGCCTGAGTTCTGGCACTGTGAAGAATCTTTCCTCACATCTGTATTTGTGCCAAACAGCCTCAGTTAAGATCAGTGGAGACACAAGAGTAGGAGCCTTATAAGAACCTAGATGGATAAAATAGAGAAGGTTGTTTTTAAGGCTCTGGATTAAATCAAAGGGTTCTGCTTTAGTAAGGAGCTTAGCAGAAATGCAGTTGCTGTTCTTCCTTGCAGACTTGCTCTCATACAGTCTTTATATGAATTCACTGATTTTTTTCCTTTAAGTCCTTGAACAGCCAAACCTGGCAGGTATTATTTTGCAGGATATATTTATTTGTTATGTAAAGTATAATTTCTTCATTGATGCAATATCAGAAGGATATGGATATTAATAGATAGATATTAGAGAGATACAGATTTGGTTTGGTTTTCTCTTTCTCTCTGCCATTTCAGGGTATCTATGACAATTATTATTAGCAACTGTCTCGTTATTATGCAAAATTGAATTACAGCAAAAATACACGTTAGAGAAATTCAGTGTACTGTGACTTTGAAAACTTAATCAAAACTGACATGGCTTACCAACACAGTCCTGCTTCTTAAATCATAACAGAAGAAAATAAGTGTCTAGTCTACGTCTTTCTTTTAAAATGAAAATTTCTGTGTATAGGTCAAATCCCTGAAGCATGTTTTGTTATGAGTGCTGTATGCAGGTTAATCCCAGAACCAGAGGCTGTTTCAGGATTCCAGCAGGTTCATTGTATGTGAAAAATTGATTATTAGACATGCAATAAGCTGATAGCCCTTCCTTCCCTAGCCCAAGATAGTTGCTATTCTCCATTTGAGAAAATGATAGCATGGTCCAGTGGATTCCATTTTCATTTGTGCATTTGTAACACCAATAGACCCCAGTTGTCAGCAGGCAGGATTGAACCAGGGACCTCTGAAGCTCAGTGCTACGACATGAGATGGAACACCACACTCTGGAGGTGTGTGGGTTACTTACTTCCCCAAGCGAAGGAAGCATGTCCTGAGTTTTAGAGATTTCCCAGTTGAAATCCCGGACGAGCGCCCACTTGTAACGCTGACAGACCACGGTCATAAGCGGGCGGGGTTGAAGTGGGGACCTCTGAAACTTAGTTCATGAGCCTCTACAGCATGAGCTAAAAGCCAACTGGCTCTTAGCTCAGGTTGTAGAGCAGATTCATTTTTTTCCTCTCTTTAAGTGGTCTCGGTGCCGCTAGATGGGGCAGAACACCACACTCAGAAGGTGTGTGGGTTACACATTCA
Source organism: Malaclemys terrapin pileata (assembly GCF_027887155.1). Lineage (NCBI taxonomy): Eukaryota > Metazoa > Chordata > Testudines > Emydidae > Malaclemys > Malaclemys terrapin. The sequence continues at coordinate 53,456,520 of NC_071505.1, forward strand.
TCTACAAAGACAGCAGGTAGACAAGCAGTCTTTTAATTATTTCATTTCAAATGATTTAATATCTGCAAGGGGAAAAAGTATGTGTTTATTTTGTTATGGGTCCAATTGTACTCTGATTTACACTGGTGTAAACTTCCTGGACGTTACTCTGCAGTAATTAATAGTAGACTTTGGGCTGTGCATACACATACTATCAGGGTCAGCTCAGTTTAGACAAGGGTACCAAACGTACAGCTGCAAAGAATTCGTGATTGTGTTAGCCCCAACCTACTAGGTGCAAGTTGAAATAATGGTCTTACATTTACCACTCAAAGAGCAATCAAAAGGCAGATTAATAACCAGACACTGGCTGGCCCCTGTTTGGGTGTATATGGGAGGCTGCAAGAAGCACCTGGGTCCCCATGCAAGGGCCAGCCATAATTGTCACCCTTACATTCCCCTGAGTTCAGGAACTGTACTTTGTTGGCCCATTATAGACTATTATGGCTGGCAGCCTGCACAAGATGGGGCTGTACGTATGCAAGGATTGTAGTAGTGGGCATGTGCCTCCTGACTGTGGAGATCCCAGTGGCTTCATGCTTTTCTAAGACATAGTGTCACCGGCTGAGTTTATTGGGATGGTGATGCCAGCATACGGAGGCTCTCTTTACTGGGCTGCAAAATGATGGAAAGGTCAAAGGAGATGTGAAACTCTTGACTCTGCAAAAATGTATTGGGGGCACCTTTTGTTTTCAGTCTCCAGGTCTGATAGTTATTTGACTCCAACACTAGGACTCTGGGTGAGGCTTAATGCTCCTGTTAAGAAAAGGGTTTGCTGCAAGCTATTGGGTGGGCTCCCTGAGGATTTTTCCTCCTCCCCACTGCTATCCATGAAGCTCCAGCAGTGCTGCTTCAGCCAAAAGAAAAATGGTTTATGTCCTGAAGGCCAGTAGAAGCATAAGTGAAAACATATCCAGTAGCAGCCTTGGTTTAGGGTTGATTGTGGCAAGTCCCTTCCCTCTGAGGTTTCTAAGTGGCTTTTGGTTCATATTGGGCACAGGGATGCCATTTGGGGGGGAGCAGAGCAGGCTTCTCCCCTCTTGCCCCCGAGTCTTGTACAGGAGGTCTCCTCATGGCACACATCCTAGCCCCAGGTGGAGCTCTTAACTGCAGCACAGCCTGTATATTTGTGTGGAATGAGTTCTGCAGAGGAGAAGTGCTGCTCCCAGCTTGTGTCCCTGGCCTGGGGAGTCAGTATTTTGTTTATAAACAGAGGCAGGGTGATTAAGATAAAAAAGGGCTCATGATTAAATTAAGGATCTGGAAGTCCTTAGATGAACCTGTAAAACAGGAATTCTTCTGCAGAGAATGGGTAGTTTTGAAGACAGAATGAAGTGGACTCAGAAGAAATACAGCCAAGGTTACATTCAGAAAAGAAGGAGATGTGAGGGGGATGGGTGAAAGGAAGGGGTGAAAATCAAGGGAAGGGATAGCATTTGGCCCCATCACTGTAGTATCTGAGTGCCTTACCATGTTTAACCTATTTCTCCTCAAAGCCCCTCTGTGAGGTAGAGCAGTGCTGTTATCCCTATTGTACATGGGGCACTGATATGCAGAGAGACTAAGGGCTAGATTTTCAAAGGTATTTAGGCACCTAGTGAGATTTTCAAAAGCACCTAGAAGGTTAGGTGCTTTGTAAACCCCACTAGTTGCCTCTTTGAGTGCATAAAGCTCTGTCCCTAAGGCACTGGCCTGAGACCATACAGGAAGTCCATGGGAGGAGGACTCAGGTCTCTGAGAGCTGTCTATTTCTCTGCTGCATGCTGCAAAAAAAAAGTGACTCTGATAAATGGGAGCAAAACCAAGAAGGCCAATTCTCTGAGACTCCAGCAAACAGTCCCAGGAGATTGGGAAGGATGTCATGGTTGACCACATGAAAGGCAGCACAGAGGTCAGGAAGGATAATGAAAGAGAGAGAATGAGAGTCAGATGAGATGAGATCAGTTACCCCCCCAGGGATGGTAGGTTCTGCCCCAAGGTGGCTGTAGAGCAATGGCTGCTGTGCAATTTTACATTTTGACTGAAAACCATTTTGTTTTGTCATTTTTTATTCTGAGTTTGAGAAAAGGAAGGAAGGAAAAAGTGTCATATGCATATCAGATGTGTTTTCAGGCCAATTCCAGAACACAGAACAGAAATTGTATCCACAGAATCCATAAAGTCGATGATTATTGTCATTATTTGTATTATTCACTGGGTACCATCTGTGTGCTCAGCAATGTTCAGAATATGCTAGAAAATGTAGTACCTGAGCCAATGCATATATAAAATAATGAAATCAAGAAAGCAGGTTTCATCTGTTTCCTTCCCCCTTCCTCTCCCTCCCCGATTCTCCCATAACCAAGGAAGGGGAGATTTCAGACTCAAGTTTCAGGGCTCTAAATATTGACTTTCAAGCTAGAATGTTTCCACTGGAGTGTTTTCCAAACCTTGATGAAGAGTTAAAATGCAGACCATTATGAATGACCAAGAGGATGCAATTAATGGATGCGAAATGTATTTTCTTTGCCCTTAATTCAGAACAAGAATTCCTTAACAAAAAATAATATATTTTATAGATCGTAGAAGGACAGGATACATTATGTACAAGTTGCAAAGGCTGATACAGCGGCAGCTGTGCTAGCCAAGGACACTTCTATAGATGGAGAAGTTTTTCTTAGAGAGAATTCAGAAAGACACATAGAAGTGACTCTCAAGAGAAATCATGAGGCATTAGCAACTTCTCTTCAAACATAAGTAGATTCTATTTGTTCTGCAAGAGCTACTCTGGCTTGGTCTGCACAATTGAGAGACAGTGCATCTGCTGAGGATAAAAATCAGAAGTCGCCTACAGGTAGGGTGACCAGACAGCAAGTGTGAAAAATTGGGATGGGGGTGGGGGGTAATAGGAGCCTATATAAGAAAAAGACCCAAAAATTGAGACTGTCCCTATAAAATGGGGACATCTGGTCACCTTACGTACAGGAGACATCGCTTGCATTTCCCCCAGAACTCCATCTCAGCCCATAGGTCATTGCACCAGTCACACCCTGCTGACCTTAACTCTGGTTTCTTTTGCCCCTTGCGTGGGCATACCAGAATAATTTGTCCCTCCAGAGCCTCAATACCTTGGTGTCTGCCCTTCTCTATCTTATCATCTCCTTTCCTCGGGACTATCAGGGTAAGTTTGCTAGTCAAGGCCTCATTATCAGGACCCTGCTCCCTCTTTTCAGCCTGCCCTTTCTCTCAAGCCATGTCCCATGGCTTGTTTCTCCTAGGAGCCTCCCCCCTCCTTTTCCTCTAGATGTCTCTGACCAAGTACTTCCTGATTTACTGCCCCCTTCTTGAGTTTTTCTCCCCCCAACATGCTCTCCTGGATGTTGGTTCTTTCTGGGCTTGTTAACATGCAGTTAAGTGCTTTTGCACTACCCCTGGAGGGTCTACATTTGGGATTATTTTATTCAGACCCACCTATGGGAGTCGCCTTCTCCTTACCCCAAAATTTTTCCATATAATCATACTTACCTTTCCTACTAACGCCTGTTTAACCAGCAATGTTAATAAATGCCATGTATATCATAACTGCTATAATGAATTGTTTGCATCTCTGTATTATACCCAGTGTCACAGTACTTAGTTTTATTGAGGTTTATGTACTGCAGCAGTGATATATGGGACAGGATATCTTTTGTAAGAAACTGTATCCCCATATGTAACCTCTTATGCTAGTTGTGTTGTATGTGTTTGTTGGGGGGAAGGTGGGTGTTACAGGATTGGCTGGCCCTATAAGGGATTTGGGCTCAGCCCTACTTGTATCTTGTCATCCAGTCCCAGATAATGTGTTTGGGCTTAATCTGATTGTTGTGTCTGCTGATCAGGCATTACAAGATGGTACCAGGGGGCAGGGCTCTGTCAAAGAAAGGAAGACCAGGGTCTAGGAAAGACCGTGGAGAGGTCTCCAAAGAAGCCCAGAGTTTGGTATGGGCCCAGCAAAGCTACCCTGGTATGAGGAGCTGAGAGAACTGGTGCCTGATGCCTTGATTCAAGAGTAACTGGGAAGTCTGGTCATTTGAACTGTGGTGTTATTTTAGTAAACAAACTCCAAGAAGGGGTGCCGTTTGACTCGTGAGATTCTGCGCAGTTACTGGGAAACCCATGAAGGAGAAACTGAGGAAATGGCAGGGTTTGAGGCCAGACTGGGTAAAACCCTGTTACAGGGTGGTTACATTTGTTTAAATTCTTGCTTGTCTTGTTTTATATCTCATTTCTGGTTGTGTCCCCAGTAGAGGGCTGGTGAACATCCCATTTATGAGAGAGAGGGCAGTGCCTTAACAATTTAATTTCTCATAAATGGAATGTTCACCAATCCAACCCACTCTCAACAAAATAAATGGTATGTTATTATAATCTGTTCAAAATTAGCTGGATTGTTGTAAATGTGATTTACATTTTAGGCCATTTGTATTGTGGTTGAGTTCAAAGGGATTGATAGCTCCCATAGGTGACCAATGATTGACAGTCATAGAATTGCCTTTTGTTTCACCTTTTCTGGGATCCAATCTTATAGACAGGCTGCTTAAAATAATTTAGTTTTTCTTGAATATTTTTTCAGTGTGCTGGCACAAAAATGTTGTGTATGTTGTAGTCAGCCAGTTCAAACACACAGCCCTTCTGAGACTTATCTTGAGTCAAATAATCACCAGAAATAAAATGCAAGATGTCGCTGGGCTTAGGAAATATGTAAAACTATGTGTCTAAAGCAGGAAGAGGGGATAATCTTATCAACATACAGAATGCAAGACATGGAAAATGTTAAGAACATCTAGAGAAAGTGTAGCATAATTTATCAAGATGGAACCACACAGGGACTAAGGAAGCTAGTTTTTGAGGGCTTTGGCAACATAGATGAAATGATTTGGGGTATCTGCTTGAGGGGTGTGAATAGGTAGTAGGACTGGGCAAACTAATATAAACCACAGATTTCCCTGTCTCTTCACCCTAGAGTCTGATAAGAGTGTTAGGCCATTCTATTAATATTGTATAGAAACATAGACTATCAGGGTTGGAAGGGACCTCAGGAGGTCATCTAATCCAACCCCCTGCTCAAAGCAGGACCAATCCCCAGACCAATTTTTGCCCCAGATCCCTAAATGGCCCCCTCAAGGATTGAACTCTCAACCCTGGGTTTAGCAGACCAATACTCAAACCACTGAACTATCCCTCCCAATAGTATCTGTTGATTCTATCTCTGATTTTATTTTGACTCTATGAATAGTGTGGTGAAATAGTATTTGTAGTAACCATTAGCATTTCATTGATGTCACCGATAGCAATATACACAGAAGATAGCTAGCATAGTTAGTTTGTTCTTCAACTTGCTATAGATATCAAGTAATGTACAGAATACAACTAGTCAGATGTTTTTTTCCTCCTTTCCCCTCCTAGGAAAGAGGAGGCAGCACCTGTCCTTTTAAATAGGTATTTAATTAATCTCCAAACAAGAAAAAGGTCAGGTTTCTCCAGTTTGGGAGAAAAAATGTCTTCCAAAACATAAAAGGAATATTAAAATACTTGTGACCTCTGGTGTATTCTGTGAAATGATATTTGTGTAATTAAGGAATGGGGATAGATCCTGGGCTCTGAACGGTACATACGGTTTGGAAGAATTGAAGCAAAGAGAAAGGACGATGAGCTGCTGCTGCTGATACTGGAGCAGATAAGGGGAGGAAGAGTGTGATTTTAATATTATGGATCCATTTACCTTTCTTTTTCTTTTGGTGAGGCGTCTGCAGTTCCTTCAGTGAAGCACAAAAGCATGTATGTTGTGGAGAAGTTTTCTTAGTACTGAGAATTTTTGACTCATTAGTGTAGGGCTGATAGAGTCCATTCTTGTTTCCCTGCTATGCATTGTTCTCAACTTATTATGAATTGAGGGTGCTCCTGGCTAGCATGTATAAGTCTTAATTACACAATGTAGCCTCTGTTTTTCATGCAGGCTAATCATGTCTTTTTTTTCTATGATTTGTTCATTTAATTGGTACAGTAGAGAATAGCAAGCCACTCTTACAGCAGGGAAGTATTTAATGCATATGAAGGGCTTCAGCAGTGGATATCATTAAAGCCTTGACATTTAAAGTTTGCATAATAATTGAAGAATTCCACATTCTCACATATAGGGATTATAAAAAATATAGGTAAATAATATAGCATGATGAACACTAAAGGCCAGATTCAGGGCTGCACCTCTCTAGTTGCATCAAAGTCTCTGTGGTCCCTGGTGTAAAGTTCTGGGGGCTTTATCTTTCAGAAATTGTGATTGGCAGCTTATTGGCTGCTTTGCATCCCAGAATGATGGGAGCACAGAGCATTACAGGCATGTCCATCAGTAGCATTGATTCAGAGATTTCTTGAGAGGGCAAATTCCAGATACTGTCCCGGGCAGAGTCCCCCTTCTGATCCCTGCTTGTGCCTCTCCACTGGGACCCCAGGTTTCTCTCAGGTGGGGAGTCTCTCCTCTCTCTTACCCCCATAGTGCATGAGCCGATGCTGCCAGGAGTCAAGTTCTTGGCAGATTCCCTGTGCTCCGCTGTACAGGAACAGACTCCCTGGACTCCTGTGTGCCAGATTGCAACACTCCATCTGGACAGAGGAGCAGACAGGCCAAATCTGAGTGGCGTTGCAACACAATTCACTGAAGCTTGGGCGGATGCTCCTTCATCTACAGAGAGAGGTGGCTGGGTGAAATGTCAGTAATTTTGTGACTACGCAGCTGGAGCAACACTACAGACTTATCTGGAAGCAGCCATGTTGATGCAGTACAGGACCACTGCTTAAAAACTGGTTGGGCCATTGCTCTTCCCCTGTCCCCACCATCCATGGCCTTTGAGCGTTGGAAAAAACTTGGTAGTAGAGAGGAAGGGTTCAATCCCTTCCTTAGTTGATGCTACTGATGCCTCTATGCCAAGGGCTGTGCAGAAAGTGGTATGAGGCTGCTGACATTAGCCCTACATCATTCCTGTTCTGGGAATATTGTCCAGGGGTCACAGCAGGAGTAATCTGGAATCATGAATTTCATAGAATCTACTATATATATGTAGGGGCAGCATACTGTTTGCAATGTAGATGCAGTTAGAACTGTAATCATGTTTAATTGGAGAAATTACATAACTTTATATTTCATATACATGACACGTTACTAACGCACAACAAATCCAGATTTACCATGATTCTTAATTTTATGTAGTATTAATGTAGGGGGAGATTTTTTAAAAGCACTTGAGGGATGTACTTTTATTCAGAGAATTACACACACAATATTTGGGGGCACCTGTGATGATGTGTCCCTATAAGGTTAATATAGTATTGTAACCTAAACCCCAGCAATGCTTTCTCCTAGGGGAATTCTGTGCCTAGGGCGGAAAAAAGTTAGAGCCGGCCCTGTGTGGTGCAACCCGGCCCTTCCTCACTCTTTTCCAGAGCTGGATTTCCCGCACCCTCTCCCGTCCCTGGGAGAATGAGGATCAACCATGGCAGCCAGAGTGTGTAGCCTCTATCCCCGCTGGGCTAGGCACTCCACTCACTGAGAGCTGGGCTCTGCAGAGTCCAGCGGTCTCTAGTGGTGGCCAAAAGCTCTGCAGCCCCAAGTCTATGGGAGAAATATGGAATTCTGCACAAATTCTGCATTGCACAGTGGCTCAGAATTCCCCCAGGAGTAAATGCTGGATGGAATCTAGTGCACAAGCTGTCAGTGTGAAGCAGTATGCTAGGGCGCTGTAAGTTATACAGCATTAATCCTATACCTGTTGTGGAAAGAAATCCAGGCACACAAGATACAACAGCACCCATAGACCTTTTTAACAAACCAAGAGACATTCGATCAGTCACTTGACCTGTGAAGACTTGTAATGAATAATGCTATGAATTCTTGAGCAGTAATCTCTGCCTCTTTTTAATATAAAAGTGAAGGACAAAGTAAAAATGTATACAAGTTGTTAAACAGCAAGCATAAAAATATAAAAATCCTGGATATTAAATATATATGTGCTAGAAATTCACATATACTGTACTGGTCTTGTTTATAAGTGTTTTGTCAACTTAGAAATAGCACATGAAGCAGAGGTAGTGTAATACAGAAGTATTAATTCATGTAGAATCCCTCATTCAGGATTTATTCTCTCGCTGAAGAATGTTAAATTTTACTCAGTTATTGTGGGAATTTCTTATGTAGGATACTCTGTGCATTATAGGGAGAATAGACATTTACAGTAAATGTCTAGCAGATAAGTTACATTTCCTTAAGGGAGACTTAATTTACTGACTGACTTTTGAAAATGTGTTACTTTTCCAGCCCCCCCCACCCCCAAATAGGTATGTCTTTTTGCTAAGCTGGAGATAGAGCTGTAGCTCATGGGCATGTATTGGTTGGTTAAGGGACATTTAATGAAAAGTTGCAAAGCTCATATGCTGCTTTATTTCCTGCTGCATTGGTTTATTTTGGTGAAAGGCTGTGTAAAAAAAACTATAAGGAGTGTGTTTCCAGGCTTCTTTGTGAGGTATTGTATGTGCACTTTAGAAAATGGGAGCTTGATTTTTATTTACACTGCCTATTTTCATTGCTCTTGCACCTTAGTGTTATAAAGGGGCTTTAATGCAAATGATACCCAGCGACAGATGTTTAGTGAAATTTTAATGCTATGTGCTGAGTTTCAGAAATATACATATGGATAAAAATCAACCATTCTCTAGAACATTAAAAGAACCCTGAAGTGACTATTCGTAATTGGTACTCAACACTGATTTACTGGTTATGTGTGGTGGTGATTAAGGCTTTTTTTGGTCTGAAGTCTTACCATCGGAGACTGTAATCTTGCCATATTTCATAAGCGGGGCCAACACTTGGGTGGGAGACCTATAAGTAGAGCCCCGTGTGGATATAAAATTTGTATCTGCATCCGATCCGTGATCCGCAAACCTGGTCTGCAGATATAAAGCGGATATCCGCAGATTTGCAGGACTCTAGATATAGAATTTGGATTTGCATCCATCCGCTGTCCGCAAACATGATCTGTGGATATCCACAGATTTGCAGGGCTCTTCCTATAAGAAAAACAAAGGTTTGCATGTGATGGTTTAGGAGTTTCAGTAGTTGTGACACTCTCCTTTGAGCTTATAGAGAACCAATGTTCCATACTGGTGTCAAGAGCCACAGTGGTGATGGGTGAAGACCTGAGTTTTGGATGTGAGGTAAAAATGAAGTTTTGATCTTCCTTTAGTCATTAAGGATCCTATATTACTTTTAATAAATTAAGGGTTTAGTTTTGGTGTGATGCTGCTATGTGGTGTGTGCAAATCACCGACAGGGCAAAAACAGCTAAATTAACCAAGAGGGACAAACAAGCAATATAACAAATTCAGATGTTGCACATGTAGCACATCAGTCCCTGCTCTTACTGTGTTCAGGAAGAGTGAGGCACATATCAGAAGGGAAATTGGAGGTGGCAGGATTTTTCTAAGCAGTATCTGAGTTGTCTTTCTTCTGTGATATATCAAGATGGTGAGACCCTCACTTGGAGGAGGAGTGAAGCTTCCCAGGGCAAGCCAGTCTGTGATGGAAAGATGGATGGCAGAATTGCAATAAGGACATAATCCAATCAAGTCAGTGGGAATTTTGCTGCTGACTTCAATGGGAGCCAAATCTGTTTAGAAATATGGAAGCCTGGCATGCCTCAAATTCAAGAATTGGTTCCCCAAAAAGTCCAGTGTGACATTGTGCAGTTTATATGGTTTTATAAAAACTTAATAATAAGTCAATATAATGTAACTGAGATAGTTTTAGAGAAAATACGGTAATAAGTGAATGTAACGTAACTGGGATATGCCTCATGCAAAAGGTCTCTTGTAAGGTATCATTACAAAGCTTATAATCTACTGAGTATGATCATCTGATTTGTATAAATGTACCACTCTTGTATCTAAAACTAGAAATATAAAATGTAACTCTGAGGGCCTATTGTAATTGTGTAAAGTGTGGACCATTAATGATGGTTTGAAATCTTGATGACTCCCATTGTCTGCAGATGGCTGTATTTACCTGTGAGTCTTCCTGTATATGTGTGTGCTGGCAAGTAAGTAATAAAGTCTTGCAGTGACATGTGATCATGTCACCTGAACTGGAATCCATCTTTAACTTGGTGCTTTTCCAGTGAGGGGGGTGGAAAACCAGAGAGACAAAGAGTTCCTGCCTTATGCAAAAGATATATAAAGGGGTGGAAGAGAACAGAGAGGAAGAGGAGCCATCATAAAAAATCCCCTAGCTACCACCTGAGCTGCAACAAGAGCTGTACCAGGGGAAAGAATTGTGCCCAGGCCTGGAAGATGTCCAGTCTGAAAAAAACTTACTGAAGCATCTCTGAGGGTGAGATTATCTGTATTTAGTTTGATTAGGCATAGATTTGCGCATTTTATTTTATTTTGCTTGGTGACTTACTTTGTTCTGTCTGTTACTACTTTGAACCACTTAAATCCTACTGTCTGTATTTAATAAAATCACTTTCTATTTAGTAATTCACTCAGAGTATGTATTAATACCTGGGGGAGCAAACAACTGTGCATATCTCTCTATCAGTGTTATAGAGGGCGAACAATTTATGAGTTTGCCCTGCATAAGCTTTATACAGGGTAAAACGAATTTATCTGGGTTTAGACCCCACTGGGAGTTGGGCATCTGAGTGCTAAAGACAAGCACACTACTGTGAGCTGTTTTCAGGTAAACTTGCAGCTTTGGGACAAGTGATTCAGACCCTGAATCTGTGTCTGGAGCCAAACAGGAGTGTCTGGCTCAGCAAAACAGGGTGCTGGAGTCCTAAGCTGGCAGGGAAAACAGGAGCAGGGGTAGTCTTTGCACATCGGGTGGCAGCTCCCAAGGGGGTTTCTGTGATGTGATGGAAAGATGGATGGCAGAATGCAATAAGGACATAATCCAATCAAGTCAGTGGGAATTTTGCTGCTGACTTCAATGGGAGCCAAATCTGTTTAGAAATATGGAAGCCTGGCATGCCTTAAATTCAAGAATTGGTTCCCCAAAAAGTCCAGATCTTGGCTTTCTGGTAATAGTTAGGATTTCTGCACCACCCATAAAACCCTTACCATGTCATTAAACCAGAGTTCATTTCTTCCAGTTCCTACCTATGTAGAGCTTCAAGCACTGTCATGTTAAAATAAGTTACCTGCCTCAAAGGCAGTTGCTCAGTCATTATCCCATACTCCTCTAGGTCCACTAACAATTCTAGAATGAATACATTAAAGGCTAGATTTTAAAGGTATTTAGGCACCTAACTCCTATGGGATTTAGGCACCTAGATACCTTTTAAAAATCTGGCCCGAAGGCATTTGCCAAATAGGACAGTTCACTCTTAGAACTTTAGGTATTTGATTTGGAGGAATTTGAAGCCTGATTGGCTAGCAGCTAAAAGATAAGAAATCAGAACAAAAGAAAGCATATTAATAATCTGTCATTTGTCCTTTCTTCTCCTGTATCCCTCTAGTATGAAGAAAAAGAAATCTGAAAAAGGAATAAAAGATCTAGTAAAGCCAAGAGTAAATATTGATCCTGTTATTTTGATAGTTCATCTGTGGAGCAAGGCAAACTCTTGCATTTGAACTTGGAGCATTCTGAGAAAGATTATAAGCGCAGGATTCCTTCCTCTCCCATCCCACTTAGGAATGTCAGTGGTCATCCACACATCACCAGATTGGTCAGGGCAGCAAAGATACTCATCATGGTGTGTAGGTACAATGTTTCTCATCCTGTTCAGGTTGTCAGCCTCTTTTTTTGAAGTAAAAAAAAATTGCATGACCCCTTAAACTTTTACTCCTATTTTTATAGTAAATGTATCAATTAGCTTATATAATTGTATGTGTTTGTTTTGAGAGGTTGACAGAATACTTGACCTTGAAGGGTAAGGATGTGCAGAGAGTGAAATTGGTCTTTTCTTTAGAGTGTGAGGCATTGAAAATTTATTACAATCCCCATGATTGTCTTTCATGGCCAGCCCCTGGTGTCCTATCTGGGGGGGGGGGGTGACCCACTGATTGGGAAACTTTGGTCTTGTGGATAGGCACTGGAGTGGGAGTAAAGAGACATGGGTTCTAATCTCTGCTTTGCTAGTGATCCACTGCGTGATGTTGGGCAAGTCACCTCACCATGTCTCTGTTTGTGCTCCTACCTCTTGTGTTTTCTCCTTTGGGGCAGGGAGTGTGTTTTATTCTTTTATAAAGCGCATAGCGTAATGGAGTCCCAATCTCATTTGGGGTCTTTAGGCACTACGTACACATATCCACATATAATCCATAGATGCTTTAGTTAGCACCTTAATCTCACCTTCCAAGCTTTGATGAGCAGACCCTTTGACTCTCTGAAGGACATCTTGCTCTCCTTCCTGTCAGTTGAGGTCACCCTAAATCTTAAAATTCAGAGCTCTTTTCCTGTGGAGAATCTCTACTTTATGAATTACAGTAATAGGAAGCAAGTGGTTGGAACCTGGACATAGTTCCCAAAGTTTGCTTGCTATTTCATAGTTGACTTGCACATGCTCACTTTGTCTCTTCCTCTCCAATTCTCCCCACCACCCAGAGCAGATGGTTCAATTTTGGGGACAGATTGCGATGGTGCTTGTGCAGCTCTGCAGGAAGAGGAAGGGACTGCACCAGAAGCCTTCCCTGAACCTTTCTGAGAGGACCTCTCCCAACAGCAGTCCTTTTTCTCTTGGGAGAGCAGGGACTGCTTGCTTCCTACTCTGGCCTGGGGTACAAATTACCTAAAAGGGGGCAGGGAGGAGGCATGCTTTGATAGAGTGTGCTCCTCCATGTGCACTGATAAGCCCTAAGAAACTGTGCATGGTTTTAGGCACAACATCCCTGGTGCTTCCTCTAAAGTGGTGGTCCTTGATATCAGACAATCCACCAAAATATAGTATTGGTAACAAAGTTTCAGGGCTTCAGAGCTTATGTTTGTTGCATTCTGTCTCCGATGCAGAGATAAGGCATCAAAACCTACCATAGTTGGATGGATTACTTTGGGTACATCTCAGCTATCCAAGAATAGCTGGATGGATCAAGTTGTGCATTTCAGTGTCCACTAGACAGTAGAGGACAATGGCCTGTGCAGATGAAATGCGCATGGCAGAAATCAGAAAGTCTCTGCACCTTTTCCAGACTTGATAGTAATCTGGACTAGTTGTCAACATCCAATACAGCTTTCAGATGACAGATTCTATGTTTGGCTGCATAAAGTGGACAGAAAATGTCCATGATAAGGCAGCCAAAGATTCCCCTTATATAGGAGTGTTCCTACATAGGCCAGTGTGTGGCTCAGCAATCCACAGCTATCAGAGCAGGTCAGTCCCAAAGTCAGAGAGTAGAAAGTGCCTGAGTCACTAACCCCTGCCCTGTATGTTGGTTCCTGTGCTGAGGACAGCTCTGGTCCTATATTCCCTAGCATCAGGATGCAGACATTGATGCTTTCATTTTTCTTCAGTTCCTAGACTCTTCCTTGGTAGTGTAACAGATCTGCTGATGGATTAAGAAGTTAGTCTGTTGTATAGGTTTGATTTGGCTACTTGTCTAATAGCCATACTCACTGACCTAACTCCTGCCATGACGTAAAATCTGAAGAAAGTCATGTGTGTTTACGGGAGAACTGAAGAGGAAGATTATTTTGGAGCCTCTCATAAATCAGGTCTGGCATTTCCTGGGTTCAGTCTGCTGATTCTGCCAAACTGAGTCAATTTATGTTTAGTGGTTTTATAATGCAAGACTTTGATCCATTAAGGACTGAGAGAGAAATTATTAACCTCAATCATTCATTTATTATTTATAACATTTTAGACCTGGGAAATCTTGGGATTTTTGTGTGTTGTTTTTTCTTTGTTGATGTTATGGGAGACAGCACTAATTTTCTCTAGGGGAGAATGGCTGGGTCAGGGGATTGGCAGTGGGATACAGAACCTTTCGACTCTAGTTCAGGTTGAATATAGACTGAGGGTTGGATTCACAAAAGGATTTAGGTGCCTAACTGCCACTTTAGGCCCCTAAGTCCCAGAATCAAGCCACACTGGGATTCAGAAAGTCCCACTCAGCGCCCCCCCTCCCCCAACACTATAGGTGCCTAAACTTGCTCAGTACCTAGATTTTTGCAGTAAAAGTTCCCTTGGCGCTTATGTGTCTGCCTCTGAGTGTGCACGCTGCAGCACCATGGCATGCATCCAGATCCCACAGTGAAGCATGAACTGGGAGAAGATGAGCGTTCCTCCACTAAACTCACCTGCAGGGCCCAATATGGTAAGTGTGCTCATACCTTGCCTACTGGATCCTGCCCCGGTAAACAAGATGACACAATAGGGCCCTCGGGAAGGAAGGAGCTCATAGCCCAATGGTTTGGGTACTCACCAGGAATGTGGGAGACCTCCCCCAGTTCAAGTTCCCCCTGTGCCTGAGGTGTAGAATGGATTTTAAATGTGCTGTCATCTCTCAGGAGGTGATATAACCACTAAGCTATGGGATATTCTGAAGCAGGGTTCCCTCAGTTTCTCCTGATGAAGATGTTCCACTGGGGATAAATAATGTTAAACAGTCACTGGTGCGGGGGGAATGGATCCTGGAGCCAGGGCCGGCTCTAGGCACCAGCGTTCCAAGCATGTGCTTGGGGCAGCCCTTTTCCAAGGGGCAGCATTCCAGCCCTTTGGGGGCAGCAATTTTCAAGGGACGACATTCCTGCCCTTTTTTTTGTTTTGTTCTTGTTTTGTTTTTGCTTGGGACGGCAAAAAACTTGGAGGCTGCCCTGTCTGGGTCTCCCACCTCCCATGTGAGTGCTCTAACCACCAGGCTATCGAGTCATTCTCATGGTTGCTTGCTTGCTTGCTGTCTCTGGCCCAATGATTGTTTCTTTATTCATCCACAGTGAAACTAGGGCACTAATCTGAGAGGTGGCAGATCCCAGTTCAAATCCCTTCCCCCTGTCAGCTGGAGGGGGGGACTTGAACCAGATGTCTCTCACATCTCAGGTGAGTACCCTAACAATTGGGCTAAAAGCTATGAGGGAGGCAGTGGTGTTGCTGTTAAAATGGCATAGGTGCCTATGCTAAGAGAGGGGTTGCAGCTCAGAATCCCAAGTAGACGGAGGTGCTCAGTGTCATCGCGCCTAAGTTTCTTTGTGACTCTAGCCCTGAATATTGGGTGAGCATGTTACATGAGTTGGTGGCTTAGTCCAGCTCTTACTGGATAGGTGTACATAAACCCCTCCTCCCCCGTGTCACTAATTGAACCCCGAGTTGACTGTCTCAGCAGAGATACATGTGAGAAAATGAGGTATGACAAATGCCCTGTCACCCAAAGAAGATGCCTTTCTAGGTCCTGGCTGATGCACATTGGCTCAGCAGTGTGGTGAAGTTTGCCCAGATATTGCTTGTATTGTGTCTGTTCTTGTGCATAAATAGAAGACTTGGCTCTCCATGGCTTTTCGTGGGCACTGAGTTTCCTGGACAAAAGTTAAATATAGAAGAAATAATGAAAGAAATCTTTCCATTGCTGAGTGATGCTTTTGTTATATATAGATACACACATAATTTTTTAGATTATTCTATACTGGAGCTATTTAAAGAAATGCTAAGAAAAACTAGTACAGTATCTCTCTATCACACTGTAGTTATGTAGAGTTGAATTAATAAGTAACTGGGAAACTCAAAATAGACATGAAAAATATACTTTGGATCTGATTTTGCTATACATACAGAAATCAGCGTTTCTCTGTCTCAATATTTTTCAGTTATTTTGTCTTAGTAAATATGTCAAATGAACAGAAATTTTTGATAGTGCTTCACAAATCCAAGGGAGATGGCCTTGGTCTTCAATTCACAGTTAGTTTCTGAGAAAATCATTTTATTACCAAGTACAGTAAATAGAAGAAAACAAAACCTGTTGAAATATATTTATTCTAAATTATTTTTAGCAAGTTCATTGTATACTATTTGAAGTCTTGTATTTAGATTTTTGAATTATGATCCTCATGACAACAGATAATTTTTAGAAGTCATCTTGATCTTCTATTGAGAGAACAGTTGAGTACATTGAGGGCTGCAGATAGAATCACTTCTGATACATATTTCTTTTTCCATTTCCCAGTTTTACAGTCAGTGTTCACCTGATTTTTTTGGTTTGCTGGCAATTCTGAAAAATTGGAAAAAAAAAAAAAAAGTTTGATCAAATCTAAATATTGCAAAAAAGAATTAAAATTTAATGAATTGGAAAAAAAATCCATTTGGGGTTGAACAAGCTGGGAGGAAGGGTGCAGGGAAGAGGAGACTTCTTTTATAACTTTTAGCCCAGTGACTACGGGACTCATATTGGATATGGGGGAGACAGGCTTAAGCCCCACCATGCCTGATGCGGAGAAGGGATTTGAGTTTGGGTCTCCCGCACTGCAGAAGAGTGCCTTGGCCACCAGGCGTCTGAGGGAACAGTGGATTTGAACTGGGATCTACCATCTTTCAGAAGCTGCTCTAACCATTAGGCTATGGGATATTCTGAAGTGGGACTCGCTCAGTCTCTCCTGTTGAAGCATTTCCATTGTATATAAGCAATTAGTCATTGTAGCTAGGACTTCCACATCCTATGTGAGTGCTTTAGCCACCAGGCTAGAGAGTCTGTCTCTTCTCTGGGCCAGTGACTACTCATTGTCAGTTATATGGCAGTTCATAGTCAGAACTTGCTCATGTAGGATGAAATTCATCCCTCCCCACACAAAGTCTGAGTAATTTGGCTTTATGAAGAGGATTAAGAAGGATTTCAGGGTAGGATTCACCACACAATTCATGGGTTGAAGTGCTCTTATTGTAGTCAGTAGACAAAATTTATTTACCTGTGTGCAGGGGCTCTGGGCCACTGGATCTTTGAAATCACAGACCTTATTGTATGGCTGCAAGTCTGTCACAGAGGTCACAAAAGTCAAGGATTCTGTTACTTTCCGGCACCTCTGTGACTTCTGGGGTCAGCCACACTGCTGCTGCAGGGCAGCCCCAGCAGCTGGTGCAGCCCCGATACCAGCCGCACCGGCAGCTGCTCGGGAAGTCCCAAGCAGCTTGCCCCGGGGAATGCTGGAGCAGCAGCGGTCCCGGGTGCTACCGTGCCCCTCCCCCCCACTATCTCCCTGCCCCTGGAGCAGCCGCCCCCCCCCGAGCAGCTGTGGTGCCCCCTCTCTCCCCCCCCAAGCAGCCGCCCCTCCGAGCAACTGCGGCACCCTGGGCCGCCCTCCCTCCTGAGCTGCCGTGGGACTCTGGGCTGCACCTCCCCCCAGAGCAGCAGCAACACTGTGGAGCCCCCCAGAGCACCTAAGATTTAGTCAGGGGTATTTATTGTACAAGTTATGGACAGGTCACTGGCTAAATGTAGCCTTACTTATTGCTTTGTCCCTCAGCCATGATTTGGTGAGTGATCTGTTTAAAGACACAAACCTCAGAAGGCCAGGGCTTGAAATATCCGCAACTGGTAAATGGAAAAAAATGTCCGGGTGAATCAGGAAATATTACTCATCAACTTCATCATCATCTTAGTTGTCATCTTAAAAAAATATTTCTGGTGGGGAAGTGTATTGATTGCTGGGTTTTCTTGGTGCAGGGAAATTATGTAATTTTTTTTTAAATTTTAGAACTGAGGGATTTTGCAGTTTAGAGAGCTGAAGCAATCTCAATTGAATGTGTGTTTTGTTTCCCTCATCCCCAAAATCCAAATAGTAGAAATGCTTTTAGAAGTGAATAACTTAGGTATTCTAGGTTGAAACTGCCAGAACAAGATGTACACTGGGATAGTGACATGCAGCTTCTTACTATGCTGGGTAAAAAATATCTTTTTTTTATAATATGTAGATTATAGGACAATAACGAGAAATATGATTTGGAGCATTACTAGAGGAGTTGCAGAACAAAGTACTTTCAGTCTGAAAGTAAAGCCATTTTCAAGGTAAAATGGCAAGCATCTTTGGTTTTAATTTTTATTGGCCTTCCTTTGATTTAGGGTTTATTTCTACAGAAATGTACAGGTATTACTGATTACTGCTGGCAGATATTTTCAGGGTAGCCAGTATTGATTTTCCTATCAAGTCATGAAGGATTTAAGTTGCTAGAGTTAAGTTTTGATTATATACTCCATAGCCCCAGCCAGGCAACTTGATTGCCTGAATATTTATAGGCCTTGGTCTCTACATACTCTATGGAGTCTCTCCTGCTATATGTTTGCTGGAATATCCCATGTGTTTGTTTGAATGTGAAAAGATTTATATTCCATTTATATTGTATTAACTTATTAATCAGTTCCTACCCCACAATATCATCGTTAAATTATCATTACAATTATGACATACAGTGAACTATTTTTCAGCGGAAATGGGGACTGTAGAGGGGTTTGGCCGGGGTTCGTCCCTCTCCGGGGTGGCGGGGAACCACACTGCCTTGCTGCTTCCTTCCAGTTGCTGATGGGGAATTAGCCTGGCAGTGGGAGTCTCTTGACGCAGCAGCAATAGAGGCAAACACAGACAGTTATTCACACCTGGCCAGTGGTCGGCGAGCAATAGTGAGTCAAGGCCTCAGGCGGGGGCTGAGCAAAGGCAGGTAATCAACAAGCCCAGGCTCTTGGCTCAGAGGGGCCTGGGAGAGGGGGAGACTGCCACCCACCAGTTGGGTGGCAGGAGCGACGCAGGCTCACCCACTCCACGGCGTCCCAGCCCGGGGCCCTAGTAGTGGCAGAAGACCTGTTGCTGAGTCAGTGGGGATCCTGGCCGCAACACACTGACATAGGCTCTGACAGTGCTGCAGCCAGACTAGGGTTGGCTTCCCCGGGGCCACTTCCAAACTCCCCCTCTGGAGGAACCTGGGTCTGGACGATGCCCTCCGGGGGGGTCAAGCACCATGGGGTCCTCTGGGTAACTAGCGAGGGACAGGCTGGGCAGCTCCTCTGGGGGGTCAAGCACCATGGGGTCCTCTGGGTAACTGGTGAGGGGCAGGTTGGGCAGCTCCTCCGGGCTCTGGTCAGCATCGGGTGTCGGTAGGTCAGACCAGTCCTTGGGTCACTGTAGGTCGCTGGGGTCTCCCAACCAGGAGATAGGCCTCTCCGGCGGCTGCCTCTTGAGTGAGCTTAGGGGCCGGGCTGTAGGTTTGGATTAGAGACCCTGAGCTGGAGAAAATTTGTTACATCCTGATGTTTGTTCTTTGATTCAGGGTAGATGAACACTCATTCAGGGGATATGATTTCAACTCGTGTAGACATACCTGAACTAGCTTTAATCTGTCTAGCTTGAGTAATGGAGCAGTGAAGCCTTGGCAGCGTGGGCCATACAAGCCCTCCTTGGAGCCGGATAATTACTTGGTCAGCTAGCCCATGCTGACACTGCATCACTAGAAAAGCTAGCTCAGGTATGTCCATACAAGCTGCAGTCACACCTCTTGATTACAATGTAGGCATAGCTTCACATATAAAGTTCTCCATGAAAAAATGGGACATGACCTCTTTGTTGACCTCTGAAGCCCACTCATGACAACCTAAAAGTCACCATTGAAAACTTTATTTTACTGCTGATCATTTTAGCAGAAATATCCAACTTAATGCACAAACCCATTGTATTGGATGTAGTAGAAGCTATAGCTGGCAAGAGTTAAGTCATCTAGTCCATCCTTCTGCCAATACCAAATTTTCCTGACTGTGTAGCTTTTAAAGAACTAAATGCATTTTAAATTTTTCTTAGTGGTGTTTGTTATAATAGATTAGCTGAGGGCTTATGATATGAATGATGGGATGTTATCAATAAATCATATTCTACATGTCAAGTCATATTTCTACCTTTCAGTATCCAGATGGATTGCATATTTTTCTTGTTAAACTTTCTAACCTTCTCAACAAAGATTTAGGAGTTATTCTCAATTAAGATTAACTGTGAGGAAAATTTAAAATCCATCTGCTTGTCAAAAGAAGGAAAGATGGAATCAGAAGTGTTTAGTAAACATCATTTATGACTTTTAGCTAAGGAATTTTGTAATGCATAAAGTAAAGGAACTGCCTTCCCAGTAAGAAAGTTGAAGGACGTATCATTAGTCCAAGTTGGTCACCTGCTCATAAGTTTAAAAAAGCCAAGGTTCCCTTGGACATCTCCAGATCATGAGCTGTCAGTTGCTGTGTAGGACATCCAGATCACTTCAGTAGGAAAAAGGATTTCTGAGCAGCAACCAGACAGATATATATTTTATTATGAGAACTGATTGAGTTATCCTGAGGGCACTGCATCAGTTTGTATTATAAGATGTCTTCTTTGCATTCAGTTAATTTTCAGCACCCCACTTTTCAGTGATCATGCCTGAACTCACACTACTCACTAGACACCTATAATCTACCAATAGAAGTACCTTCAAGGCATAGTATCACTTTGCATTAAAAACAATTACTGCAATACTGCAATGATAATTCAGATTTGGTGCTTCCTACTGTACATGTGTTTGATTCCCATCTTATTCTCTCTCTCTCTCTCTCTCTCTCTCTCTCTCTCTATATATATATATACACGCAGAGATTATGTAGACATATATGGATGACATATATCTTGCTCCAGAATTCTATATCCATATCATACACACATTTCCAAATCTATTTTCAAACCATGAGAGCCTCTTTATTCATTTATAAGTTTGAGGAACTGACTTTTGAAACTGTCAGAAAACTGTTACCAAAACCCTGCTATTTAAAGGAGAGAGGGCCTGACTACAACTTTCTGACATTACTGTATATTAGGAGTAACTCCAATGAAGTCAGTCTGACTACATTAACACAAAACCATTGCAAGTGCAAGGGCAATAAACACCAGAAAATTACATTACTCATACAGAAATGACTATCAAGACTGCTATTTCAGCCTCCTTACTGATATAAAATTATTCTACTTAACTGCTAGGGGGCAAATTTGTCATGTACACATGGGAGAAAGAAGAAGGACAAAATGCAGGGTCAGCTATAGGTAGTCAGGAAGTTCCTTCAAGAGGAAATGTAGCCAAACTCCAAACCTGGAGACAATGGACCTTTCTGTGTCTGCGTCCTGTAGATAGCTAACCGCTTAGTTTGCAAAATAAGCAAGGAGGAGGGGGCAAATAGATGAACAATAAGGGGTCATAAGAGGGGCAGATACATGTAGCTTGCTAATTGTGTATGGTAATGATAGCAAATTTTGGCCAGTCATAGAGTGATAGATTATCATAAGCAACTGCATATAATGCTTTGGTGTAAGTGTTTTCTTTGTTCTTGCTGACTTATGAGCTCGAACCCAATTGCAATTGAAATAAACGAATAGGCCCTCCCGGGGCTCCTTGCTTGGCTAGCTATGTCCGTCTCTCCTTATTCCTCAGCTGGAACGGACAGAAATTTCTATGACATTATGAATTCAGATGAGTTGTTTAGTTACTAGGAAAGACCAGATAGCAGAAGCTCCTAACAAAGGTTGGAGGTCTTTTGCATCAGATTTAAAACCAGTCAAGTCTTAGATTTTTTTTGCTTGGAGTGAGGATTTCCTAATCTACTCAAAATATGCCCTACCCTCTGCACACACAAAAAAAAAAATCACAGAAACATAATTAGCAAAAACCATCACATTGGCATTAGTGGGGACAGGATTTCACACAGGGTTTCTCAAGGATTCTTCTCTTGGAAAGAAACCCCCCCCCTGAAAATGTGTTTTAAGAAAATTGCAACTCCCTCTGTTGGGCAATGTGCCCAAAAACCTAACTGCTGCTGTGTACCCAGACTAACACTGTAAATTTTCATGCTACCATTATAAACTCAGTTTAAAGAATATCTGCATATTTAGTTCACTGGCCTTTATTAATAAAGTTAAACTCAAATAGCAACTATTGATATATGAGAAATTACATGCAAAACTGTTTAAAAGAGTGGTATTTAGGTTGCAAAGCCAATATTTGAGAGTTCAGATATGTCCAATTTATGGTTGCCCACACAACCTTAAATTTGACCCCTTGTGCATCCATTCTGTGAACTGAATGAGGCAGGGATCTTGTAGAAAAAACAGACTGCCGCCACTACTTGAGCTAGAGAACTAACAGCATTAGTTGGCTGCAGGACAAGACTATGGTGATTTTTATCTCTGCAAAAACCAAATCAAATTTCATAGGTCAAAGAGAAGGCTCTTTTGTAGTCTTGAGAGTCTTCTCACAGCTGAATATCAAAAGCTTCAATATCTCAAAGAAAAGAGTATAAGAATCATTTAGTGTGGGAAGTGTTAGGCTGCCTAAATATAGGGGTTGTTACCAGCTTTCCTTTAATAAAATGAGTTTTACTGATCCTTGTTAATTTTGCCTGTTCTATAAGGAATGTACTGGCTAAAATAGCTTCCAAATATCTGAATTTAAAAAGGAAATAAGCTATGAGCTTGGAGTACAAATCCCCTAAAGGATGTGAACTGATATTAGCAGATGTAAAACTCAATTAGCCTGTACACCAATCATTTACTACTTAATATGGCAGCAATCTAAGGCAAATTTATGTGTGAAATTTAGAGTGAAATTTGTGTCTTTGAGA
Source organism: Malaclemys terrapin pileata (assembly GCF_027887155.1). NCBI lineage: Eukaryota > Metazoa > Chordata > Testudines > Emydidae > Malaclemys > Malaclemys terrapin. The sequence continues at coordinate 53,479,155 of NC_071505.1, forward strand.
TGTGGCATTAATAACTTTTTAGTTGCATCTGGGACCTTCATTATTCTGCTAAACTTAACATGAGACTGAATCAAATCAAATCAAATTATAAAGTGTATTGAAATCATCCCACTAAGCATTCCCACTAAGCATAGTAAAGTACCTCTACTCAAACCCCGCCCCCAACAAAAGAATTGCAGCTTCAATCTTTATGTGACAATTAGGGTTACTACACTCAAACTTTAAAAGAGCTTAGTGTTCAGAAAGCACTTGGGGCAGTCTATAATAGGTGTAATTTCAGGGGCAAATGGGAGAGTGGCTTAAATAACTTTTCTACTTCTTTTTATTGCTCATAAAATGGCTTTTAAACGGCATGTCTTTGATTCCGTACTTCATTACATTTCTGCATAGGCTCTCTTGCCTGTGTGCTAGTGGAATTATAGAAGTGCTCTTGCTTACTGTTTGTGCACTTACAATAATCGCTCTCCTGTTGCTTATGGTATTTGGTATTTTCCAAATGGCTCATGAGAATACTTTAAAAGTCCAGGAAAAAGATGTGAGAAGAGCCCTTATCTGTTTAGAATTTGATTGAGATGATTCTTGTGCCCTGTAATTTTTTCTTGGTTAACTATCACTTCTTCTTTAATAGCCTTTCATTTGCTTATGGCAAATGCGATCAGGGCAAGTTTGAATTTTCTCACTCTTATGTTATCAGACTGTACCAAGAAACTAAACTGCAAATCAACACTCTACAGTTTTTCAAGAGTTTTGTTGTGAAAAAGTTATGGGAAAGGCCATATGTGCATGCATATTAAAACAGATGCTTAAAAGGATGAGGTGAAAAAGTGTACAAAGGGTTTAAAGAGGATTCTCATGAAAAGGAAGTAAATTATCATGAACAGCTTTGACAAAAGCTAATGGAAAATCCCAGAAGTCCGTGCTATTGTGACTCATAGCCTAAGTCTGAACACATCATATCCCTTTGTACCATTTCAATTTCCAGATTCAGAAGAAGTCAGTTTTTTTAGTATTCTGTGGAAACCTATTGTAGATCTTGATTTGGACTTTGATATTTGCAGATAGATGCAGCCTAGTTCACTGGATAGTGTGGAAAAATCCAGCCACTGTGTCTGCATATGCAAAGAAAGCATCAGCTTTTTATGAGTTATACAAGTGCATATTTTGTATCCTAAGGCAGAAGCAAACTCAAAATAGATAATAGATATCTATTCCTGAATGATACAAAAAATTGTTGATCACCATTTATAACGATTTGGGGAATCTATCTACAGCTTATGAATTCTGGTTGGTTTTAGTAAATTAGGGTTACCATATTTCCACGATCAAAAAAAGAGGACACTGGGGGGGAGCCCCGCCCCTGCCCTGCCCCCATCCACTCCCTCCCACTTCCCACCCCCTGACTGCCCCCCTCAGAACTCCCAGCCCCCCCGCTTCTTGTCCCCTGACTGCCCCCTACTGAGAACCCCCACCCTAACTGCCCCCCAGGACCCTACCTGTCCCCTGACTGCCCCGTCGATGGGTGGAAGGTTTGTAGAAATTTTGGTGGTGCCCAGAACCCGCCCCCTCCACATGCCTAAGGCTCTGGGAGGGGGGTTGGGTGGGGGAAGGAGGTCTGGAGTGCAGGTCCTGGGCTGGGGATTAGGGTGCAGGAGGGGTGCAGGGTACAGGCTCTGGAATAGAGTTTGGGTGCTGGGTGCAGGCTCCGGGCTGGGGCAGGGGGTGGGTGTGCAGGAGGGGGTGTGGGGTGCAGGCTCTGGAATGGAGTTTGGGGGTGGGAGGCGGTGCAAAGGGAGGGGATGTAGGCTTTGGGAGGGAGTTTGAGGGCAGGAGAGGGTGTGTGGGGAGGGGGTTGGGAGGGAGTTTGGGGATGGGGGTGCAGGGGTGAGGGCTGTGGGTCTGAGGATGAAGGTTCATGATGCAGGAGGGGGCTCAGGGCTGGGGCCGAGGATTAGGGTGTGGGGGGATGAGGGTTGGGGCTGAGGATGAGGGGTTCATGATGCAGGAGGAGGCTCAGGCCTGGGGCAGAGGATTAGGGTGCATGGGGCTGGGGGATGGGGATGAGGGGTTTGGGGCGTTGGAGAGGCTCAGGGCTAGGGTGGAAGGGCAGTGTAAGAGCAGCCTGCCTTGCCATTAATGGTTGGGGGGCACTAGGACCCTGGGGCAGCAGACAGCAGTTGCTGCTGGGAGCAGGGTAGGAATGTGCTACTCCAGCAGCACAGGCACGGGAGAGGGGCGCTCTGCTTTCTTTCAGGCAGGGACGGGGGCGGACCTGCGGGGGGGACAACGCGTGGAGGTGGGAGTGGCAGGTGGGGGCCAGGGCCCACTCCAGGCAGGGCTGGGGGAGAGACTCAGCTCCAAATATAGCTGGAGCAGGGCCCCCAGCCCTGGATATTGCTGGAGCTCGGGCACCACAAAAGAATATAACCCGCCACCCCCCCACCCCATATTCATACCCCCACCCCCAGACACGCCATTCCAACCCTCCCCCTGCTCCCTGACTGCCCCCCGGGACTCCCCTTACCATGCCCATGCCGGTCAGATGCTGGCTCCACGTGTAGGCAAAACATGCTGTCGGTGGGGCTGTTTGTGTCGTTACACCGGGCTGCAGGCAGCGGGGGGGGGGAGCAGGGGAGGGGCTCTGGCTGCTGGAGGCCAATGGGAGCAGCTCAATCAGGCCCAGGCGCCCAATCAACCACTCCACACTCTGCATGGAAGGGGGCGGGAGGGGATCCCGGACCTTTTAACCTTGTTACCAATTCCTCCCGGACGACTATTTAAAGACGCAAAAGCTGGACATGTCCGGGGAAATACGGATGGATGGTAACCCTAAGTAAATTATGTTATCATTGAATGCATCAGTGTATGTGGAAGTCACGATCCACTGTCAAGGCTGTGTCTTGTGTCCCCCCCAGACTAGGGACAGTGGGGATCATTAAGCTTTGATGGCTCCTCATAGGAAGCACTTTCAGACAAATAGGTTGGCCGAATCCTCATTGAAACCAGTTCTCTTCAACCTTTCCACAGGGGTTTGCAGTTTGGAAAGTAGAAAATCCGCAAACAGGAAAACAAAGAACCTAACCTGTTTGTGCTAATTCTTAAAAACTAGAGAGCCTGTGAGACTCTGTTGAAACTAAGATTTACTCATGGAGACAAAACTTTGGCAGGAAAGAGGAACACGTTATCATAGCAGAGGGGTCTTTTTTAACTTTGGGACCAGCCAAGGAAGAAGGAAGCTGAGAGAGAGTCCATGATTCAGAGGAAAAGCCATATGCAGAAAGGGGATATTGGACTTTTTAGCAGACTCTGACCTATGCCTAAAGAATGCTCGAGAGTGGTGAGGAAACTGAGTCAGGGAAATGCATACAGTTTGTTCTTGTTTTGTCTAGATCTGTGTATTTCTAGTGCTAGCTACTGTAAAGAGTGATTGGTTTTTGGAACCCTTTGCAAAGCCTGTTCTTTGAGTGCTTGCTCGTGTGTCGGTATATTAGGCGCTGCTAGCCCTATGTCCTCTCAGTTCCTTCTTACTGCCTGTGATGGTTAGTCAGAGCACCTTTCCCTTGCCTCACAAGGGCTAGCTGTTCTTCTACTTCAGTCTTCGGCCTTAAGGCCTTGTAGTTTGTTTACAGTAGTTAGTTAATAAGTAGTTAAATAGTGTAGTTAAAGATATGGTCCCAGTGGGGACTTTGCCCCAGGCAGAGCATGCCCGGGTCTCTGGGCTTTAAGCCATGCTCTGACTGCAACAGGACTATGCCTGTTAGTGACCCCCATAGCAGCTGCCTCAAATGTTTGGGGGAATCACACGGGAAGGAGAAGTGTCGCATCTGTAAGAACTTTCGTTCCAGAACTCGAGCGAGATGTCTGTTTGAGTGCCCTCCTCATGGAGGCAGCTTTCCGCCTGGTGTCTGAGCCTTCCTGGCCTTGGTCTTGGTGCGCAGCGCACCCCTGGCACCACGGTCTGCCTGGCACCACTCCCAATCACCGGTGCCTAAGAAAAGGTTGAAGAAGTTACTCCCCAGCACCTAGCAAGAAGGGCAAAGGACCCAATTTGGGCCGACAGCCCACACCGGAGCCACATAGGGATGCCTCCCAAAACGGGGACCTCTAGCCCCCCCGCGGGATCTGCCACTGACTCCAGGGAGCAGTAGGGGACCCAGACTCGTGGCAGTACTGACGCCTTCCGAGGCTCTCCTGGCGCTCAGAGAGCAGAGGCCTCTACCAGCGCTGCCGGCAATGCATGTGTTGCAGGTCACAGCAAAGTCTCCTGGCGTTAGAAAAGGTTCAGAGAAGGGCAACTAAAATGATTAGGGGTTTGGAACGGCTCCCATATGAGGAGAGATTAAAGAGGCTAGGACTTTTCAGCTTGGAAAAGAGGAGACTAAGGTGGGATATGATACAGGTATATAAAATCATGAGTGGTGTGGAGAAAATGAATAAGGAAAAGTTGTTGACTTGTTCCCATAATATAAGAACTAGGGGCCACCAAATTAAATTAATGCATAGCAGGTTTAAAAAAAAAAGGAAGCTCTTCTTCACACAGTGCACAGTCAACCTGTGGAACACATTGCCTGAGGCTGGTACTATGGGTATGTCTACACTATGGGATTAATCCAAATGTACAGAATTCGACTTTATACAATCTGTTTCCAAAATTCGAATGTATGCGGACACACTAAGCACATTAATTCGGTGGTGTGCGTCTATGTACCGGGGCTGGCGTCAATTTCCGGAGTGTTGCACTGTGGGTAGTTATCCCATAGCTATCCCATAGTTCCCACAGTCTCCCCCCGCCCATTGGAATTCTGGGTTGAGATCCCAGTGCCTGATGGGGCAAAAAACATTGTCGCAGGTGGTTCTGGGTACAGCCTCACCCCTCCCTCCATGAAAGCAAAGGCAGACAACCGTTTCGCGCCTTTTTTCCTGGGTGAACACTGCAGACGCCATACCACGGCAAGCATGGAACCCACTCAGCTCAAGACAGCAGTCGTGAACATTGTAAACACCTCGCGCATTCTCGTGCAGTTTATGCTGAACCAGGACCAGAAAAACGAGGCGAGGAGTAGGCGGCGACGGCAGCGCAGCGACAAGAGTGATGAGGACATGGACATGGACACAGAATTCTCTTAAACTGCGGGCCCCGGTGCTTTGGAGATCATGTTGTTAATGGGGCAGGTTCTATCCATGGAACGCTGATTCTGGGCCCGGGAAACAAGCACAGACTGGTGGGACCGCATAGTGTTGCAGGTGTGGGACGATTTCCAGTGGCTGCGAAACTTTCGCATGCGTAAGGGCACTTTTATGGAACTTTGTGACTTGCTGTCCCCTGCCCTGAAGCACCAGAATACCAAGATGAGAGCAGCCCTCACAGTTGAGAAGCGAATGGCGATAGTCCTGTGGAAGCTTGCAACACCAGACAGCTACCGGTCAGTCGGGCATCAATTTGGAGTGGGCAAATCTACTGTGGGGGCTGCTGTGATGCAAGTAGCCAAAGCAATCACTGAGCTGCTGCTACGAAAGGTAGTGACTCTGGGAAATGTGCAGGTCATAGTGGATGGCTTTACTGCAATGGGATTCCCTAACTGTGGTGGAGCAATAGATGGAACCCATATCCCTATCTTGGCACCGGAGCACCAGGGTACCCAGTGCATAAACCACAAGGGGTACTTTTCAATGATGCTGCAAGCCCTGATGGATCACAAAGGACGTTTCACCAACATCAACATGGACTGGCCGGGAAGGGTTCATGATGCTCGTGTCTTCAGGAACACTACTCTGTTTAAACGGCTGCAGCAAGGGGCTTACTTCCCGGACCAGAAAATAACTGGGGATGTTGAAATTCCAATAGTTATTCTTGGGGACCCAGCCTTCCCCTTAATGCCATGGCTCGTGAAGCCATACACAGGCAGCCTGGACAGGAGTAAGGAGCAGTTCAACTACAGGCAGAGCAAGTGCAGAATGGTGGTAAAATGTGCATTTGGACGTTTAAAAGGTCGCTGGTGATCGTTACTGACTCGGTCAGACCTCAGCCAAACCAATATCCCCATTGTTATTGCTGCTTGCTGTGTGCTCCACAATCTCTGTGAAAGTAAAGGGGAGACCTTTATGGCGGGGTGGGAGGCTGAGGCAAATCGCCTGGCTGCTGTTTACCCGGGCGATTAGAAGAGCACACCAGGAAGCGCTGTGCATCAGAGAAGCTTTGAAAACCAGTTTCATGACTGGCCAGGCTACAGTGTGAAATTTCTGTTTGTTTCTCTTGGATGAAAACCCGCCCCCTTTATTGACTCATTCTCTGTAAGGAACCCACCCTCCCCCTTCGATCACAGCTTGCTTTCAAGGGAAATAAAGTTACTATCGTTTAAAAATCATTTATTCGTTATTAATTGATTATAAAAAGAGGGAGAGAACCCGGATGGGGTTTGGGAGGAGGATCAGCGGGAAGGAAAAGGCCACTAAAAAAAGGTTTAAAAAAATGACAGCCTTTTGCTTGGGCTGCCCACTGGGGTGGAATGGGAGGGTGCACGGAGCACGTTCTTACATGTCTGGGTGAGGAGGCTATGGAACATGGGGAGGAGGGAAGGGGGTTATACAGGTGCTGTAGTGCCTGTCTGTGATCATGCTGCCGTTCCTGAAGCTCCACCAGACGCCGGAGCATGTCTGTTTGCTCACGGAGCAGCCCCAGCATAGCATCCTGCTTCCTCTGAACTTCCTGCCATCACCTCTCATCTCGAGCGTCTCTCCTCTCCGCACGTTGGTCCCGCCTGTCCTCACATTCGCTGGCATCTTTCCTATCTTTCCTAAACCATGTCCTTCCACTCATTCAGATGAGCTCTTTCACTGCGGGTGGATTCCATGATTTCCGCGAACATCTCATCTCGCGTCCTCTTTTTCCAACGCCTTATCTGAGATAGCCTTCGGTACGGAGGAAGGAGGCTTGAAAAATTTGCAGCTGCTGGAGGGAGGGAAAAAAGGAGAGAATTTTTTAAAAAGATACATTTTACAGAACAATCCTTATACTCTTTCACGGTGAACAACACTATTCACATTACATAGCACATGTGATTTTTGTGCAAGGTCGCATTTTGCCTCTTAATATTGAGTGCCTGTGGCTTTGCTGCTAGAGATCAAAGACGCAGATCTCTGTCCCCTTAATTAAATTCTGGTATTTCAACCAGGTTACCATGAGCGATATCACTCTCCTGAGGATTGCACAGTGAGATAAAGAACGGAAATTGCTTGAATGCCAGCAAACACCGGGACCATACGCTGCCAGGCTTTGTCATGCAATGATACCAAATTACTTGCTACTAGCATGGCGTGGTCAAGTGTCCTACCATGGAGGACAGAATAAGGCTGCACTGCCCAGAAACCTTGTGGAAAGGCTTTTGGAGTACTTCCAGGAGAGCTTCACGGAGATGTCCCTGGAGGATTTCCGCTCCAACCCCAGACACGTTAACAGACTTTTCCAGTAGCTGTACTGGCCGCGAATGCATCCCAAATCCTCAGGGCAAAGTAATCATTAAAAAACGCTTGCTTTTAAAACACGTTTTATATTTTAAAAGGTAAACTCACCTGAGGTCCCTTCCATGGGGTCATGGTCTTAGATACTGGGTTGGGAGGGTACTTCAGTCAGGCTGAGAAAAAGATCCTGGCTGTTGGGGAGAACGGAGTGCTGTGTGCTCTCCGCAAGCTCGTCCTCCTCCTCCTCCTCTTCCCTGTCCGCAGAATCCTCAGGTGTGGCTGATGAGATTACCCCCAGTTTGGAATCCACGGTCAGAAGTGGGGTAGTGGTGGCGGCCCCCCCTAGAATTGCATGCAGCTTGGCGTAGAAACGGCATGTCTGCGGTTCTGACACGGAGCGACCGTTTGCCTCCTTTGTTTTTTGATAGGCTTGTCTGAGCTCCGTGACTTTCACGCGGCACTGATCTGAATCCCTATTGTGGCCTCTCTCCATCATGCCATTGGAGATTTTTTCAAAAGTTTTGGCATTTCGTCTTTTTGAACGAAGTTCTGCTAGCACTGAATCCTCTCCCCATATAGCGATCAGATCCAGTACCTCCTGTACGGTCCATGCTGGTGCTCTTTTTTGATTATCAGCCTGCATGGTTACCTGTGCTGATGAGCTCTCTGTGGTCACCTGTGCTCTCCACGCTGGGCAAACAGGAAATAAAATTCAAATGTTCGCTGGGCTTTTCCTGTCTACCTGGCCAGTGCATCCGAGTTCAGATTGCTGTCCAGAGCGGTCACAATGGTGCACTGTGGGATAGCTCCTAGAGGTCAATACCATCGAATTGCGGCCACACTAACCCTAATTCGAAATGGCAATATCGATTTCGGCGCTACTCCGCTCGTCAGGGAGGAGTACAGAAATAGATTTTAAGAGTCCTTTATTTCGAAAGAAATGGCTTCGTTGTGTGGACGGGTGCAGGGTTAATTCGATTTAACGCTGCTAAATTCGAATTAAACTCATAGTGTAGACCAGGCCTATAACAGGGTTTAAAAGAGAACTGGATAAATTCATGGAGGTTAAGTCCATTAATGGCTATTAGCCAGGATGGGTAAGGAATGGTGTCCCTAGCTCTGTTTGTCAGAGGATGGAGATGGATGGCAGGAGAGAGATCACTTGAGCATTACCTGTTAGGTTCACTCCCAGTGGGGCACCTGGCATTGGCCACTGTTGGTAGACAGGATACTGGGCTGGATGGACCTTTGGTCTGACCCAGTATGGCCATTCTTATGTTCTTATGAGGGCAGGCCAGCTGTAAACTGCCCCTCCAGAGTACGGGCAAACAACGCCAGGCTTTGGAGACCACTGGCCTGTCCCAGGAAATGCAGACCTTATTCCAGGATCTTCCCTTTGATGGGAATGGTCTCTTCGCAGAGCAGACTGATGCTAGGCTGCATGGACTGAAGGACAGTTGGGACACCTTTTGCTTACTGGGTCTGCGTATACTGCAGTCGGCGAGGAAGCAGTTCTGGCCCACCCTTTGGCAGCCTTGACAGGGGCCTGCATGGAGAAGGGATAGAGACATGAGTTGTAGTAGTCACCACCCTTCATTACTCCACTCCCCTGCACAACCCGGCCCGTCAAAGCCTCAGAGGGGCCAGAAGCATTTGTTTTGAAGGTGCGTTCGAGAGCGATGCCCCAGTCAACTCCCCAGATCCACCTTGTTCTTTCTTCAACCGTCTTCGTCCCTACTGTTGAGCTTGGTTGTGGGTCACCTCAGACCGTTGGGTGCTCAAGATTGTATCTTGGGGCTACACCCTGCAAGTCTTGGCTGAACCTCTCCCCCCCCACTCTCCTTCCCTGTCCCTCTTCAGGGACCCTTCTCATGAGCAGCTCCTCTTTCAAGAGGTCGAGAACCTCGTGCAGCTGGGGGCAGTGGAGATATGAGGGGAAAAGGGTTCTACTCCCATTATTTTCTAATCCCAAAAGCAATTGGTATGTCGCCCTCCATCTGAACATAAGAATATAAGAACGGCCATACTGGGTCAGACCAAAGGTCCCTCTATCCCAGTATCCCGTCTTCCAATAGTGGCCAATGCCAGGTGCCTGAGAGGGAATGAACAGAACAGGTAATCATCAAGTGATCTGGCAAACAGAGGCTAGGGACACCATCCCTGCCCATCCTGGCTAATAGCCATTGTCTGAAGGATGCTTATTTTCATATCATGAAGCTCAAACAGGACAGGGCGAAGGTTATCCTGATAGCCCCTGTGTGGCCTTGACAGCACTGGTTTGGCACGCTGCTGGAGCTTTCGGTAGCGGCCCTGCTACAGCTACCTCTCTGGTCGGATCTGCTGTCCCAGAACCACAGAAGTCTTCTACACCCAAACCTGGCGGCATTGCACTTGACAGCCTGGCTACTGCATGGCTAAATGAGGAGGAATGGGAATGCTCGGCCTGTGCTCAACAAGTGTTGTGGAGGGCTTTCTGCTACCCAACCAGAACGGCCTACCTGTCTAAATGAGAAGAGGTATCCAGGCTGAGCAGGCTTCACTGCAGGCAATCCTGGGCTATCTTCTGCACCTCAAGCTCCAATGGTTGTCCTTGTCATAGATCAAAGTCCACTTGGCTGCCATTTCGGCCTTCCACTCTCTGCTCCAGGGGAGGTTGATCTTCGCTCATGACATACCAGTTAAGTTTTTGGAAGGTCTGGAGCTTCTCCACCCGCACATCAGGGATCCCGTTCCTCCCTGGGATCTGTACCTCATGCTGTCGTGACTCATGGGTCCTCCCTTCGAGCCTCTCGCTTCCTGCTCTGTACTCCTCCTCTCCTGGAAAGTTTCTTTCCTGGTCTCAATAACGTCCGCATGTAGGTTCTCTGAGATCAGGGCGCTTACTTCAGAGCCTCTCTATCTGGTGTTCTACAAGGAAAGGTCCGGCTGCAGCTACACCCAGCATTCCTGCCCAAGGTAGTTTCACAATTTCATACAGGCCAAGACATATACTTACCCGTCTTCTTCATAAATCTGAAGAAGAGCACAAATTGCATGTCCTGGACATCAGGAGGGTGTTTGCCTTCTACATCAACAGGACTAAGTCATTTCATAAGTCAACACAGTTTTTCGTTGTGGTGGAGGACAGGATGAAAGGTCACCCAGTGTCCATGCAGAGGATTTCATCTTGGATCACGGCTGCATCTGTTACTGCTATGACCTGTTGAAGGTGCCTCCACCGGTGACCGTGACTGCCTGCTCGACTAGGGCACAGGCTTCATTGGCAGCCTTCCTGGCCCAGGTGCCAATTTGGAATATCTGCAGGGCTGCTACCTGGTCGCCTATCTATACATTTACATCTCATTATGCACTCACCCAGCAAGTCCGAGGCAATGCTGGCTTTGGCAGAGCAGTGTTGCAAGCCGCATGACTGTGAACCCGCCACGAAGTATACTGCTTGGGACTCATCTAGAGTGGAAACAACATGAGCAAGCACTTGAAGAAAAAAAAATAGTTACCTACCTTTCCTAACTGTTGTTCTTCAAGATGTGTTGCTCATGTCCATTCCATTCCCTGTCCTCCTGCCCCTCTGTCGGCAAGGACTTAACTGAAAGGGCGTAGGGCCTACATCATCTAATATACTGATCCATGGGCACGACACTCAAGAGGGCACTATAACCAACCCTACCGATACTGCTAAAGCAAAAATCTCTGATGGCCGCACACATGGGTGCGTGCACATGTAGAATGGAATGGACATGAGCAACTCATCTTGAAGAACAACTGTTACAAAAGGTAGGTAACCATTTTTTTCCCCCACTATCATGTGTCCCTGAAGAGGTGAACTGTAAGCCTAGAGCATCCACAAGGTTGGAGCTCTGATAAAGGGTGTGCTTAAGTTACAGGAATGTTGTGGGTGGGGTGGGGGTTCAACACTGTTCCTGATGGGCGAAGGGAGTTGGGTTGAGAGGTCCCATTTCCATGAAGGATAGCAAATAGAGTCTGTGCGCAAAAAATGTATCAGAGAGGCGAAGGTAGAGAGAGACAATATGGAAGCCTACTCAGACCAAGAGAAGCTTAATAGCACCAGGGTCTAGAATGATGGAATCCAAACACAGCAGTGTGAAGTGCATCCAGTAGAGTGAGCTCTGCCAGGGCTGTGACACCACTTAATTTGGGAAACTTTTTTTTGATAGGAAGCCTTAGAAAAATGTACATGTTGAATTATTTTCAGCAGTTTTTCCTTATTGCACTGCAGGGTTTCTTTCCATTGGTGACCCTTGTATACCACATTCAGTAAATCGTTCTTTGCAACAATTTATCAGTAGAATAATCAATAATACAACAATTTTTTCCATGTATGGTTTAATTTATGATGACCCATTTTTCCCCATCATTACCCCTACCAAACACTCTGCATTGCCTTGATCTATCCTTCCAGCCAGTGAGAATGGAAGTGACTTCTACAAAAGCCCATCAGTTTAGCTTAGGAATTGTTGAGTTCAATAATTCTGCAGTGCTCCCTCCCTTAGCTCAAAAATATGACAGAAGCTGAAGACCTCAACTTACAATTGCAAAGCTGATTCTAAGTTTTGTGTGGTCATCTGTAAATTAAGATGTCTGGGGCCTCAAACAGACATATACTTACCCTGTAGTAAATCTGGAGTTGGTAGGTGAGGAAATGTTATTACTGGTGAAAGAAGCGTTTAATCAGCTAGAATATTGGTCATGAGAGAATTTTGTCATTTGGGATGGAGGTTGGGCTCTATGGTTTGTCTTTCGGTGTGAAGTATTGCCATGGGCACTTTGGTGGAAGAAAGCGTGGGTGCTTGCTTACAAATAGGCATTTCCCAAAAGCATGTGTCTTCTGCTGTGGCATATTTGGTACCCATTTCATGAATCTTCTCTAACTTTACTTCCTGTATTGATTAAATAAATACAGTTAGACATGAAGAGTATCCTGTGCCCAGCTTCTCCTGTGTTGCCAGGCTACTTGCTAGGAGATGTGCAGGTGGTTGGAATCCTACCCGCCAGGCCTTAGAGAAAGCAGCTATGGATCTGCTGTGTGCAGAAAGCTCCACTCCAATGTCTTGAGTGGCCTTTGTGATTCCTTGCCCTTCCGCTTGCTCTGCAGGGATGAGAATCAAAACATCTGTGAAGTGGCAGTTTCCACACCCTACCCCTCTCTGGCTCCCTATGCACTGCTCTGCAGGGGTTGTGCACCCTCTAGAATCCTTCCCCCATCCTGCACTTGTGCAATGAAACCATGCTGGTTTAGATGCCAAATGAACCTTTATTGCTGAGGAGGTAGGTGCAAAATTTGTTCTTAACTGAAGATTGCCACATGAGGCAAGAAGATTCTCGCACAATTATGAAAAATGATATTAACTGAGATCTATTTTTGTTTTTAGGCATAATGTAGTTTGCATTTTGGAGAGACACATTTGGATAGAGGTAGTCAAATTTTATGGGATTTGAGGAAACTTCACATATTACCCTAGAGAGACAACGGGTGTAAGGTAGTATCTTATTGGGCCAACTCGTGTTGATGAGAGAGACAAGTTTCTGAGCTTGCACAGATCAGATCTGAAGAAGAGCTCTGTATAAGCTCGAAAGCTTGTTTTACTCATCAAAACAAGTTGGTTCAGTAAAATATATTACCTCACCCTTTGTATCTAAAATCCTGGGACCAACACAGCCACAGCAACCCTGGGGGAATCATGGTAATAAGGTATAGATTTTTTCCCCGCTGATATGGAAAGATTGATTGTAACTCACTGGAAATGTTTATTATGCATCTGAATAATTTACTTCATACTACTAAAAATGAAGGAAAGCGTAGTCAGGAAAAATTACCTATTTTGATGTGCAGATTAAGAGTTAATTGATCACATATTTAAGAAAAAATTACAATGAAAATAATGTATATGTACAGAGTTATTGCGCTTAATGTCTGTGTAGACTTTAAGATTTTCACAATGTTTAAGGACCAGGAGAATTTGTACAGATTGGGAAAACTGAGGAGTCTAAATTTGTTAAAATTTTCTTCACAATTCTTTACACATCTGAGTTTAAAAGCATTTTAGGGTGAATAATTGTAGCACTGAAGATTTTGTTGGGAGATAAAGATTATTAAATTTCAAATTCCTACCCTCCCAGACTCATGAAGATGATGATATTCAGACAACCAACCAACAAAGCAAAACTCCTCTCCCTTATCCAATGAATTGTTAATTTAGGCTTCTGTTTATCTAAATTTCTTTTATAACATGCAACTTATATTGTGGTTGATTTTTCTAACAATTCTAATTTAAATTGTTAATATTTAAATACTCTTAATTCCTTCCTGTAGCACCACTAAAATCTGTCCTCAGCTTATCTTGTGGGTTTTTTTATTACTGTGTAATTTTTGTAATAGACCACAGTTTATGTTTATAAACAAGTGGGAAGGAAAATAGGCAAATGTTGCAGAGGAGGTTTTTGGATCTTCATTCTGCATGCTCTGGATAAGATCATTAGCGCTACTGATTATCTGTGTAATTCCTGCAACTCATAATGACCCAAGTGAGAGCTGCATGTGATCACCCACTGATAAGTCCCACAGAAACCCTTTAAGAAGAATGTGAATTATTTCATTTTTTAGAAATCGCATGATCAGGGCTGCAGCTGATTATTTGACATAGGATTATGAAAGCTGTGGATGCCATAAGCAAACACTGGGTTTCTCAATACAGTCCTCAAACTGTATTATAATATTCTTTTGTTCTTCAGTCTGTATTGTGCATACCTTGTAATCTGTAATATTGAGCCCTGCGAATTCATCACTGATAGTCTTACTTTATTGTTTAGTAAAGGAAAGTGATTTATTTATATTAAAATATGGCTACGAAGAAATGATGAGAGAACAATGTCATAAGCAGTTTCCTGCTTTTATGATGATTTAAATTTTTCACATTAGTCATCTAGTATTAACTTTATATAACCTTGGCATTTCATGCCGAAAGTATTTACATACTAGTGTGACATGAATTTTTGCCCTTTGACTTATCCCCTTTCTTTGTGAAGTGACTGTGCACATACAATAATAAAGCTCCAGATTGTTCTGCCTATGGAGAAGTCCTTCATTTTTATATACTTGTTGAATTTTAAACCTGTCTAAATAACTGTTGCAGTGAAAACAATTGTATTTGTGCTGCTTTAGATTGAGAAAAGTATTAGATTCTTAGACTTTAAGGCCAGAAGGAACCATCATTATAATCTAGTCCAGTGGTAATCAATTATTTTTGTCAAAGTCCAAATTTCTTGGTCAATGTATAGTCAAGGTCCAGACTCCAGAGAAGATAATACAAAAATAATAACTAATGATAAGGAAATAAAAAGATTTTTGCCATCTATTCAAAAGCATCTGACGGTCCGGATTTGGCCCGTAGTCCGCCTATTGATTACCCCATTTAACCTCCTGCACATCACAGGCCACAGAACTTTGCCCAGCCACTCCTGTAATAGACCCATAACCTCTGGCTGAGTTACTGAAGTTGTCACATCATGACTTAAAAACTTCAGGTTACAGAAAATTGACCATTTACACTACTTTAAACCTGAAAGTGACCTGTGCCCCATGCTGCAGAGGGAAAACCCCCAAGATCTCTGCCAATCTGACCCAGGGGAAAATTCCTTCCTGACCTCAAATATGGCAATCAGTTGGATCCTGAGCATTTCAGCAAGATCCAACAGCCAGACATCCAGAAAGATTCTCTGTAGTAACTCAGAGCCCTCTCCATTTAGTGTGCCATCACTAGCCATTGGCTACTAGTAGTTGCAGATCAGGTACATGCTACTGTAGGCAGTCTCATCATACCATCCCCTCCATAAACTTACCAAGCTCAGTCTTGAAGCCAGTTAGGTTTTTTGCCCCCACTGCTCCCCTTCCAGAACATCACTTCTCTGATGGTTAGAAACTTTCACCTAATTTCAAGCGTAAACTTGTTGATGGACAGTTTATATGTCCACATGGACACTTAACTTAAATAACTCCTCTCTCTCCCTGGTATTTATCCCTCTAATGTATTTACAGAGAGAGAATGTATCTCCCCTCAGCCTTCATTTGGTTAGGCTTAACAAGTCAAGCTTTTTGAGTCTTTTCCATTCCTTTGATCATCCTAGTAGCCCTTTTCTGTACCTGTTCCAATTGGAATTCATCTTTCCTAAAAATGGGAGACCAGAATTGCACACAGTATTCCAGACGATGTCTCACCAGTGCCTTGTATGATGGTACTAACACTTCCCTGTCTCTACTGGAAATACCTTGCCTGATGCATTTTAGGATTGCATTAACCTTTTTCATAGCCACATCACATTGGCGGCTCATAGTTATCCTGTAATCAACCAATACACCCAAGTCTTTCTCCTCCTTTGTCACTACCAGCTGATCAGTCTCCAGCTTATAGCAAAAATACTTCTTGTTAGTCCCTAAGTGCATGACTTTGCACTATTAAATTTCATCCCATTTCTATTACTCCATTTTTCAAGGTCTTACAGATCTTCTAGTACGATTTGCCAGTCCCTCATCTGTATTAAGAATACCTTCCAACTTTGTGTCATCCACAAATTTTATTAGCACACTCCCACTTTTTGTGCCAAGGTCATTAATGAAAATGGTAAATAAGATTGGTCCCAAGACCGATCCCTCAGGAATTCCACTAGTAGCCTCCTTCCATCCTTGACAGTTCACCTTTCAGTATGACCCACTGTAGTCTCCCCTTTAATCTGTTCCTTACCCATCTTTCAATTCTCATATTAATCTCCATCGTCTCAAATTTAATTGATAATTTCCCATGTGGAATCGTATCAAATGCCTTATTGAAATCCAGGTAGATTAGCTCTACTGCATTTCCTTTGTCTAAAAATTCAGTTATTTCCTCAAAGAAGGAAATCAGGTTCGTCTGGCACAATCTACCTTTTGTAAAACAGTGTTGTATTTTATCCCAATTACTATTTACCTCTGTCTTTAACTACTTTCTCTTTCAAAATTTGTTCTAATGGGCTACTGTCAGTTTCTACTAAACCTCTTCTTTATAATTTGGATTTTGTTTGCACCCACAATGGGGTAGATATTATGAATACACACAAACCAATCCAGCCCCTACTGCAAAATGCTTACAAGCATAGATTAACAATTATGTAAGAATCCTCTCCAGAAGAAAAGTGCATATTGGGCAACTAATATAAAATTTCATTAGAAGCCTGTGCAAAAAGCCCTTTTTGTCTTCCTATTTTCCAGTAACATGGAGCCATGTCTAACTTCTCACATCTTCAGAGTCTAATTTACATTTGATAAATTATACATCAGTTCTGGTCAACCTTGACAGATGTACAGTACTTAGGAAAACCTTAAGTGCTATATGGGTTCCTATTCACTAAACCTCAGAATCATGAAAAACGACACAATATTTAACGAGAGATTGCAGAAGAAAACAACTGGAGAATGGAGTTAGTTCCAGCTTTCTCCCTTGTTACCAAGAGAGAACCTACTAAGATGTATGCATCACCTTAAAAAAGAAAAGTTGTGACATTGCATCAAACTAGTATGTTTTAGGAGCAATAATCATATCTGAGAATTTACCTTGGTGCTATTTATAAATTTTGGCTTTTTGTTAGGATTGACTTACCACATAAAGCTGCTATCCGTTCTTCCAGCAGTGCTTCGGTGCAACAGGAGGTTTACTGACTGGCATGAACAATTGTGATTCTATTATGCTACTATGTATTCTTTACATTGTTTTTTAAAATGTTGCGGATTGACTTTAACTAAACTTGGTTAAGCCCCAGCTATTTCTGTTTATTGTGTGTATTATGGTTGAGTCTACGTGCCCAACTGAGATCAGAACCCCATTGTCCTAAGCACTATCCAAATTCATATTGTACATAAAGACTAAAACAGAAGATAGACAAAGTAAAGGGGAAAGGAATTACTTTTATTCCCATTTTACAGGCGGAAAGCTGAGATGTAGTGAGATTACAGCGCAAATCCTGAAAGGTATTTAGGCATCTAACTCCCATTGATTTCAGTGAAAGTTAGGCACCTACTTACTTTGCCAAAGGTCACACAGGGAGATTGTGGCAGACCTGAGAACTGAACCTAAACCTCCTGAGTCCCAATGCAGTGCTTAAGCCTGTAACTGTCCTTCCTACTAGTACCTGAACCTTAGCCTGATAGCTATTTATCCTCTCTTAGCACCCATCCCTTAGGGCTTCCATTATTGCTTCAACAGTTCAACAGGTGATCATGCTTCTATCTTTACTGTACAGGACTCTTGGTTTAGAACTCATTCTTGCTTTCCAGGTGTCTGTCAAATCTACTTTCTCTTTGGAAAACATTTTCCAAATGTATTTTTAGTCTGACCATTGTTGTCATCTTCTCTTTCCCTGTAGGGAGTGGGGTATTTTTGTTTGTTTCCTCTTGCATTGGGCCCCATATATTTGTTTTTGTTTGTTTGTTTTGCTTAAAGATTTAAGATTTTTATTAGAATTTTTTTGTTATAAGGTTGTTTTATTGTAATTATTATTGTTGAAATATCCCAAACATTTCTAAAGAAAAGGGAAGGCACTTCATAAATGGTTCATGTTTATGATGAAATATTGTGTGTGGGCAGAGTGGTTCCACCAGTTGAACAATCATTCATCATAACTTCCAACATGGCTCTGTGTGACACACTTTCGGCACACAGGGAGACTAGTCCTGTAGACCTGACTTAGGCAAAACTATCACTGTTTCCTGAATAAGGAGTCTTGCCTGAATAAGGACTGCTGATTAGGCCCAATATATCTGATTAAGCCACATAGAAGACTCCTCTAAATCCTGGCCTTGGATATACACGAAGGGTAGGTGACCAAGTATCAGTTTTTTGACCGGAACACCTGGTCGAAAAGGGATCCGGGCGGTTCTGTTCTGGTTGGCAGCCCCGCATAGCGGGACTGGCAGGCTCCCTGCTAGCCTCTGTGTTATGCAGCTCCCGGGAAGCAACCGGCATGTTCCACCTCTGGCTCCTATGCATAGGGGCAGCCAGGGAGCTCCGCATGTTGCTTCTGCCCCAAGTGCCACCCCTGCAGCTCCCATTGGCCGGGAACCATGGCCAATGGGAGCTGTGTGGGCGGCGCCTGTGGACGGGGCAGCGTGCAGAACCGCCTGGTCATGCCTCTGCATAGGAGCTGGAGGGGAAACATGCCACTGCTTCTGGGAGCTGCTTCAGGTAAGCACCGCCTGGAGCCTGCACCCCCTAATCCCCTCCTGCACGTGAAATCCCTCATTCCCGGCCTCACATCAGAGCCCGGAGCCCTCGCCTCCCCGCATTCCAATCCCCTGCCTCAGGCCAGAGCCTCCTTCCATACTCCAAACGCCTCAGCTTTGCCCCCCTGCCCGGAGCCCCCTCCTGCACCCCAAACCCATCATCCCAGCCCCACCCCAGAGCCTGCACCCCCAGCCGGAGCTCTCACCTCCTCTTGCATCCCAACCCACTGCCTAAGCCCGGTGCCCCCTCCCGCACTCTGAACTCCTCATTTTTGGCCCCACCGTAGAGCCCCCCCCCCAGCTGGAGCCCTCACCCCCTCCGACACCCCAGTCCCCTGAGCCAGCCTGGTGAAAACGAGCAAGCGAGTGAGGGTGGGGAGAGTGAGTGACGGGGGTGGGGGGGATAGCAGGGTCAGGGCCTCGGAGAAGGAGTAAGGCGTGGGCAGGTCCTCAGAGGAGAGATGGGGCAGGACAAGGGTGTTCAGTTTTGTGCAAGTAGAAAGTTGGCAACCCTGATGAAGGGTTCCCATTTTAGACAATTGTCGAGCATACATCTGAGAGCAAAATTTGGTCCTAAAAGTTCAAGAGTAAATAAGGCCCAGATCCACAAATGGATTTAAGTGTCTAACTTCCCATTTAGGCCCCTAGGTCCAAAATTTAAGCATGACTGAGAACCTGAAAAACGCTGCTTGGTTGTCGCCTAAACTTATTGGTGGTGAAAAATTTTGCAAAAGTTTCCTAAACACCTATATTTCTGCTGTGGGCATGAGTGCAATGCCTCAGTCTAGGTGTCTGGCTGCCTCTCTGATGCTCAAACCCCAGCAGGATCTCAGGCCAGGGAACCTCTATCTTCACCTGGTTTATCTTGTCTGAGGGGCCCAAAAGAGAAGGTGGTGCCTCCCTTATAACTTTTAACCCAGTGGGTAGAATACTCAGCTGAGATGTGAGAGACCCAGGTTCAGTTTCTCCCTTTGTCTGAAAGGATTTGAAGAAGGGTCTCTCACCACTCAGGAGAGTGCCTTAACTGCTGGGCTATTCCCATGTGGGGCTTTAATGTTGAAGCTGTTCCACTCTGGATAAATAATTAAATGGTCATTGAAGCAGGGGGAGTGAGCCCTGGGTCTCCCATCTCCTAGGTTTATTCCCTAACCATGCTCCCTACCTCTGACCCAATGATATGTTGTTAAGTATTTATCCAAAGTAGATACCACTTAAGACCCTTTCTGGAGCAGAAGTTCATTTTTGAGTACACAATAGTATTTGCTTAGTAGTAAATTCTGTAGCAATACCATTTCAGTTATAACTCCTGTGATTAGCTTCTTATAACTTTTGAAAAATTCTCCTTGGGATGTAAATTTGCCACACTTGGCCTCAAAAGCGAAGTTCTGGAGAGAAAATTAGGGGAAAACCCATTGAGCTGTTACTGTAATTACATCTTTTTCCTCCTGCAAATTGTAAAGCCAGATTTGCACTTAGTGATGTGACTATTTTAGTGATATGACTGTGGTGTACCAGAGTTAGCTGTTTAGGTGGAGAGGGAAAATAAGTTGTTCTATAGGACTGTAGCCAGGAACCAGGCAGGAAAACTGGTGAGGAGGCAGTCAGAGAGAATGCAGGTTTTCTGCAAAGTTAACATGTTCTAAAGTTTGCTCTGCTCATTTCTCCGCTCCTTTTACCTGAGTGAGGTGAGACCTACTGATCCTAATCAGGACCATTATTATGCTAACATTAATAAACACGGGATATTTCTTAAAAGCAGTGAAGTTAATTAAATTTTAAAGTTAAAGTTAAAAGTGCCTGTTGTGATGGAGGATTTTTTTATTTTTATTTTTTTCCCCCTGAGTGCTGGAACTGCTAAAGTTAAGGTGAAGACTCAGATTCAGCTCCTATCTGGCATTTTGACACCTCTTTCATGCTGCCTTCTTGTTCTTCACAGTCTAAGACTTCACTTACTTTATAATAAAAATAAAATAGTCTGTAGTAGATATGCTTGCTGAGATACACTCAGGTTGCATTTCCAAGGCTAACTGATGCAGTGCGGTCTGTATGTATTTATAAAATATGAAATAAGAGCTCTAAGAGGTGTGACTTGCCCCATTCATTTCCATGTGTACTACTCAGATGCCAGTAATAGTACTTTAAATGTCATCATTGTTAACTCACTGCTCCTTAAAGCAGAAAGAGGGAGCAATATATTATGAAGATCTGCACAAACTACTGTGACATAGCTCATTTGGCACTACCACTGAGTGAGTGGGCCTGAGAGAATACAGCTTACTCCCCCTTCACCTGCCCATTTAAGAAAGAGCCAAGCCCCTAGAGCCTAGGGTTGTTCAATGGGCAATTTGAATTCCCACCCAAGGGAGAGCTAACTCAAGAAGTCCAGAGGAGCATATGAACATCTCCACTCCTGAGGCTTTGATGTATTTGGACCTCACTGAGGGGTAGCTGAGCCCAGAGGAGCATGCACTGTTATATTTTAACATCTGTACAATCTAGTGGGAGTAATATCTCATGTGGATACTTTATTTTGTGGGGAAGGCTTGGAATAGAGTACCAATAGCATTTTTCCAATCTGTCTCCTTTAAGCTGCCCTGAGTAGTGTGACTTGGTCCAGTGCTTTTTATATCTTGTGGTATCTTGAAGGTAAGTTTTCCACTTCAAGTGGTGAATAAATCTCTTAATTAAACAACAATTGATAGAAATCATTCTCCAAGATGGATTCTTTCAAGAAAGAAGACATGTTAAATATATACATACTTTAAATCTTAGAATTCTACCAGAAAAGTAATAAGTTGATTTAAAGTTACTTTTTAAGAATTGTATCTAAAAATGTTAATGCTTTTTCATAGTATCTGATGTCATGTGAAATTTCATGCAAATTCTAGAAAAGCCCAGTATTTTTTTTTGGGGGGGGAGGCAAGAATATTCAAGATATAATTATTAGAATGGTTTCCCAAAACAGTTTATTTTTTTTGCCATGGAAGCCAATTGGACACTATTTTCCCCCAATAAAAATTAATCTCCTGTTCAATCTACCTTCCTGATTCCAGGCTACAGCCATTGGCAACTTTCGTCTGTACCTCTTTTAATTCCTGTCCATTTTCACTTGAGTTGTCTCTTTTTTCATTCTAAAATTTACTGGGTGGAAAGTCATAATATAAATTCTTTCTATTCCTTGGGAAAATCTGATGTAACTTCAGCCATCTTTTAAAATGATGTGGTTCAATATTGCATCATGAACTGGCAAACTGAATGGTCTGTGAGAATTAAATCTGAATTAAGTTACTTCTGTTGTTTTCTTTCCTGTATAACTGATTAAAGATGTCATGGTAAGGGACTGCCAGAAACAACAGGAAAAAAACAATGTTAAATTGTTCCAGATGTTGTGAAACAAACACAGACCTATTATGAAGTTATTAAAAATTGGATCACTGTCTCTGTTGATTATTCCACCTAACACTTCGTATCCAACGTGGTTTTTTAAAAAAAAGCATGTTTAGAGAAGCATTTGGGCTAAAAAATTTGTCTGGAAGCTTAATGCATCCAGCTTTGGGATATTCTCCGCAAACAGCCACTAATGATAGATAAATGATCAAGGTTTATAAAGCATGTCAGAATCCCTATTTTGAATGTATAGGTGGGCCCAGCATAACAGTAAGCATACAGACAGGAGGATTTGATCTCTGATCCTTCTAAGCCTGCTGGATAAATGGAGTTTGTACTTTGCAGTTTCCCACATTGTATTCTTAAGAGTCCCATCATTAAACCTCAGCATGGTATTGTTCTGCTGTTCCCTAATAGTAACAACAGTCTCCAATGCATGCTCTGTTCCAATCTATCTTCAAATGCCACTACATTATTGCCTATTTTTGTAGTATTCTATTTATCACACTTGCAAATTCATTTCTAATTTCCTGATCTACAAAGTAAAAACATGTTTCTGTTTTATTTTAGCAACTGTATAGCTGATACAGGTTTCTCCATAATGTATTGTTGACTAGATATTAAAAATTAATACTCAGACAGGTGAAATACTTATAAATGATGGACTAATATTACCCAAAATGCGGTTGAAAGGGGTAGAATGCATTGAATTTATTCCAGCATATTTCTAACCACCTGTTGCCTCAATCATCTTCCAGTGAAATGGATTCCTATTGATCTCTTTCATCTTTGTTGGCTTCTTGCATTCTGCAACAGCTGTTGGCTTCATTTGAGAGGCATACAGCAAAACAAATACAGAGTTTTATATAACAAACATATTTTGAAAAAAAAAATAGATATAGAAGTCTAGGTATGTTTTTAATGTTAGGATTTTCCACTAAATACGTGACAGGAACTAGTTAACACATTTTTAATTTATAAAAACATTATTTTTAATCAACATAATTTCTATGAAAACTTCACATATTTTGAATAATTGTTTGTAATTATCTTGTGGGTGGCATGCCCTTGCCTCAGGGCTTACAATGTGTCTATCTTTTCATCCTCTCCAAGGAAGGGGAGAAAGGGGTTTAAGCCCTTTCCACCAAAAGGGTAGGGTTGTAGGGAAGCCTGGGTCTTCTCTCTCCACAAGACTCCAACCCAGGGCTATGTGAGAGACAGTAATAACAAACTCTCTGGAGTGCTTTGGGGCTGCCTCCCTGGGCCACTTCCTACCACTTCCCCTCCAGGTCTTAAAGTCCAAGAAGAAATAGCACAAAACAACTGAATCTTTGGCTCAGCTGGTAGCCACCTTCTTTGCATGCTAGCCCCAGCTTCATGCTGGTCTAGCTTCCTGGTTTCACTGTCATCACCTGGGGTCTGCCACTCTCCCTCTACCCTGGGTTTCAGGCAGGCTGTAGTCCCAGATCAGCCCCTATCTCCAGTCAGCCTCCAAGGCTTCTCTCAGTTTTCAGCCCAAGAGAGAGAGCTCCCAGCTACCTCTCCCTGGAATCCTTTCCATGGATGCTCCTCCAGAGCCTGGGATAGCTGCCACGTGCAGTAAGGACTCTGGCTATACCTTATTCAGGGTCTCCCAAGATAGGTCTCTCTGCCTTTACGGTCCCTGTCTTCTCGTTTCTCCCTCCCTCCCCTCTGAGCTGTCTGTCTCCCTTTTCAGCTCCTCCTTCCGCTGGAACAGGCTCTGCAAGTGCAGCGGGGCAGATCAATCTGGGCCCAGAACTGCTTCTTAACCCCTGCTATTCCAGTGTGGCTTATATACCTTATCACAAGGACCCTCAGGCTAACTTTTCTGTATCTCATCATGTCTTCTCAATCCAGATTATAAACTGTGATGCAAATTTGTACCTTCTCTTTATGAAAGATTTAGGGGGAAGGAGGAATGGTGGTACTTTTTGTCTAAGTGAGTTAGTGGAGAAGCACCTGTCTTCCCCCAGTTCAGGGATCACACTGGGGCTTAGGTGGGAGGTGAATGTCCAGATGCCTAGAGGGAGGCAGCAGCACACATGCTCAGAGGTGGAAACAGGCATCTAGGAACTCTTATTGTAAAACCTAGATGTGGAGCGAGTTCAGGTGTCTACCAGGATGCTGAGCAATGGTTTTGTGGATCACAGTGGTGCCTAAAAATGAGGTTTGGGTGCCTTACTCTGAAGGTTGGGTATCTGAGTACCTTTGTGGGTCCGGGCCTAAAACTAATGACCATGCAAATGACAAGTTGTGATGAGTTGTACAAACTCCATACTGACCAGGAAGGCTGCTGTGGGCTGAATCAGCCTCACCCTGCTACACCTGCTGTCAGGCTTAGAGGGAGGGATTAAAAGGGGGAGAGCACAGCTCTGGTGGGATCTGAGTATGAAGGAGCGCGGACCCCATTCTGTGAGAGAAGCCTGGCTGGGGCCAGGAACAGCTTGAGAGGCTGTTCCCTGCTTGCTAGAGCCCATCGGCAGGAAGATGGGACTATTGTTTTGACTTGTCACCGGTGACTCACCAGCAGGTGCAAAGTGAGTCTCCTGCAGTTACTACCCTGCCTGAAGAGGCTAAATAAGACCTTTTATTTCCTTACACTCAATTTCGGACGCAGCAGTGGTTTGTCCTGTGCCCAGAAGACCTCAAGTGTTGATGCACTGCCTCTCAACCGCCTTGCTCTTTCTCCACATCATCCACATAGGTCTGGGTGGTTTATTGACAATCTGTGACAGATCTGTTGTGAAGGGAGGAGGCAGGTATGCCTTTGATGGAGAACTGGCACAGCATCTGCTGAGCTGTAGTCTTGAGTGTCTAGGTACTCCTATTTTATGGCCTACACCCCTCACACTTCTTCTGTCACTTTGTCATTACCAAAACTCTCACTTTCCTTTCTCTACTTTCCCTAGGGTGACCAGATAGAAAGTATGAAAAATTGGGATAGGGGGTAAGGAGTAATGGGCTCCAATATAAGTAAAAGCCCTGAATATCAGGACTGTCATAAAATCATGACATCTGGTCACCTTAACTTCTCTCCCCCCTGCTCCTTATTCTTCCACTCTTCCCCATACCTGCTCTGCCTTCAACATAATTTTCTCTCTTACTTTCACTGCAGCCCCAGTGTTATTTCTAGAGTATTATTTCTAAAAGACTTTGTCTTTTAAATAATCACCCATCTAACTTACTGTTTTTTTGGAACTTAGGACAATACTTACCCTATTGCTCATTAAAAAGCCTTCCTGCAATAATAGAAACTGAAGCACAACAATGAGGATAGGAGATGTAGGTGGGGACAGGGGGATGGAAAGCTAAAAGCTATGTGGCTGAATCCTAAAATGGCAAGAGTGTGGTTCACTTTGCTTTACAGGTGAGATTACATCTTAAAAGCCTTAGGAAATTGCCCATAGGGCAGAATGTGGATGCTTGGTTATTAATCGGTATCCTCCACAGAAATATCCCAATCTACCATTGGATCAGTGGTCCACACCAGATACTATTTTATTTCCAGGTGTTTGGTTTTGACTTGTGTAGTCCTAAAAAATGCCTGAGAATGCAGTTAAAGGCAGCTGAGTGATACTTGCAGCTGCAAATCAGAGAAGGTTTGGGAGTAAGATATCAGAGAGCGCCTTTTCGGTCATCAACAAGGATTCTGAGTGGTTAGGAAAAAGAAATCTAGCATGTGAAAGTAAGACTGAAATAAGAAGAGAAATCACAGGAAATATAGTCTGTGGAGGAATGAATAATTGTGGGGCAGGGAAGGTTGGAGCTCGATGAGGGTGATACAGAGCATGTGTTCAAGCAGTGAGCTTGGCATAGTTTTATGTGAGAGACAGTTGAGGAACCAAGTTTTTGAGATAAGATATTAATGATCTTTTGGTCATTTGTATTGATTTTAGAAATGTATAATAGCTTGTATTTAAGTAATCAGGAAAACTAAAACCACTCATGCTAACCTTGCATTTATAGTTAATGAAGATGGGATTTTATGAATATGTTTTAAATTGTTTCTCACAGAGTGACTAACTGGAAACCCATAGGAAATGATTAATGTCAGGTTGTTTCTTGGAAACGCTGCACATGAGTGAGTGTTGTGAAAGTCTGTTATACAAATATAAACAATAAGCTGTAACAGTCTGGCAGTAGAAAATTATGTTTAAAAACACCTGGATTGAATTCTGTCTGTATTCACTTGTAGGTAATGATTCAGGATCTGTACTGAAACAGTTTACTACATATAGTAAGGGTAAGTAACTTTTCTTTCTAAATTCCCTCACTGTTGTTCAATAGTAAAATAATTATTCATTGGTATATGTAAATAATCAAGTAAATGATATGAATGCTTGGGGAGTTAAAATATTTTTACGTTGCATTGAGCTTACATTTAAAAAGATGGGTAATATGACATCCTTAAATTCTACTATTGTATGTAACTGACACGCACAGGCGGGTCTTGCTGTTTTTCATATCCCTAACACTGCTTTTTAAACCTTATCTAAAGTAAAACTCTCAATTTTTTAAATTTACTTAAGTTTTTTAGTTTGAGGTTGTGACATTATTGATATAATCTGGGGCCATATAGATCATTGTTGCAACCATGGTCCTGTAGTGGCACCAAGTCTTGTATAAAGGGAGTCAAATGAGGTGTCTAAGACAAGGTTATGGTTTACTGGTTATGATTATGCTGTGTATATGTGTGTATCAATTTTGTAGTTGAAGTTATGAATATTGGCTCTATACTGTCTGTATTTCAAACTTATGCTTCTGGGAGACTTCCCAGACAAGTTGGTGTTAGCTCTGCCTAGCCTGCTTGATGGCCCATTAAGGACCATCAGCTATACAACTGACCCATTAAGAGAAGGCAAATACGCCTTGCAACTCAGCAAAGTATGCAGGGACTGGCCCATGTGACTCCAGACTCCATTTTGCTGTAATTTTCCACAGTAAGGACAAAGAGGTGTTCTTAAACCTGGAAAAGACTATAAAAGGCTGATGCCATCTTGTCTTCAATCCTGTTTCTTATCTCTGGAGAGACTTTGCTACAAACTGAAGCTCTGAATAAAGGACTGATGACCCATCCCAGCTGGGGATGTACTCCAGAGACTTGATCTAAACCTGCAGTTTATTCTATCACTGCTACAAGCCTGAACCAAGAACTTTGCCATTACTGTATGATTGATGTAATTGATTCCATTTAACCAATTCTAACTCTCATCTCTATATTTTTCCTTTTATGAATAAACCTTTAGATTTTAGATTCTAAAGGATTGGCAGCAGCGTGATTTGTGAGTAAGATCTGAGTTGTATATTGACCTGGGTCTAGGGCTTGATCCTTTGGGATCAAGAGAACCTTTTTTCTTTTCTGGGGTATTGGTTTTCATAACCATTTGTCCCATAACGAGTGGCACTGGTGGTGATACTGGGAAACTGGAGTGTCTAAAGGAATTGCTTGTGTGACTTGTGGTTAGCCAGTGGGGTGAGATCAAAGTCCTCTTAGTCTGGCTGGTTTGATTTGCCTTAGAGGTGGAAAAACCCCAGCCTTGGGCTGTAACTGCCCTGTTTCAGCAATTTGTCCTGAATTGGCGCACTCAGTTGGGTCCCGCCAGAACCAGCATCGTTACAGAGGTAATATTTTGATTTACAGGCCTTGCTTCTTGTTTGAAGGGAGCGGCAATGGGCACTATTGAGATGATGTCTGAGAAGCCATTGAAACAATGACAAGAACAAGTAGATAGAATGCCACTCTCTTATATGCTATGTACATAATGTTCCCATTCTCACTCCCATAGGACCTGATCTAAGGCTCACTGAGTGATTGGAAATTGTCCATTGTCTCTAATGCTCTTTGGTTTGGGGTTGTAAGGAGTGAGTTATGGAAGGGAGGCACACAGAGTATATTCCTGTCCTAGGTGACTTCTGTTGGTGGGGGAATGGATTAAAAACCTGGAATGAGGGCATATGGTAGTGCAGCAACAGACAGCTTCTGAAGAACATTTGATGTGCCGCCCCCCTGTTTAGCATGGGGCAATATAATGTATGTGAGAACCTGACTAAAGTAAAGCTCAGAAATAAGACAATTCTATATAGATTTTGGAAATGTTTATCAATATATTATTTAAAAAGCATGAAGTAGCATTTCTTGTTATATGGTAATAAAGAACCAGAAGAAGCCCAGTCTCTGTGTCTGGAATGGACTCATGACTACTCAGCCACCTCTTGCCTAAATATTATGTATTTTAAATAGCTTTACACTTTTTAAAACTTTTGTATTTTTCACTTTATAAATCATTAACGTTTTCTGCCAGAGGGATAGCAAAAAGCATTTCCATATAAACAGACTGGAAACCCTCAGCCCCTAGAATGCTGTAAGTTATCCCTGAGCCAAAACTAATACCCTTTAAAATCATTAAATTCTACATAATCACCCAAGTTTTGCTTAAATATATTAATATTTGACTTAGCTGCCTCAATTGGATCCTATATTTAGGCTCTAGTCCTGCCAGGATTTACTTATGTGCTTAACTTTATGCATTGTGAGTGGTTCTATTAAAGTAAATGGGACTACGCTCAATATGCCAAATTAAGCATGTGTATAAATCTTTAAGGCACCAGTCCTGCAGACCGTAAGCTCTTTGTGAATGGGGACAAGGCTTTTTTTGTTATGTTCATATAGTGCCTAGCACAATGGGGTCCTGTTCTTTGAATTGGGCCCCTAGGTACTACCACAATACAAATAAATAATAATTCCTCCTATTTATTACTTTCTCTATAAAATACCTTCTTAAATTCTCCTTATACATGTTGTTTCTTAACTTAAATGTACCATATATATCTTAGTTCTGGTTTGTCCACTTACTTTAAATAGATCAAGCTGAATTTCATAATAACCCTTAGCTAATTTAAATACTTCTGTACTTGATGGAGTCTTGAAAGAAAACAGCTAACTCCGTCAACAGTTAACTTTATCAAACCTCCCTCAAATTTGAACCCTACCACTCAACCTGTTATAGTAGCCCCACTATTCTGTACTCTTTCAAATTTCATGACATTTTCTCCTCTACTGTATTAACTAATTCAGTGCCATAGAAACCAGATATGGCATGGACACTATTTCTGTTCGAACGCATCTTCTATCTTTAGAGATATTGCATTTTTCATATTCCACCTGTGAGCACTGATTTATCACTTGGTCTCTCCTTTGAATGCTATTCTTTTTTATGGCTTGGAAAGTTGATTTCTTTGGTAACAAGGACAGAAGGGCAGTTTGTTATTACAGTATTACTTACTTTTTGGCATGAGCCAAAGATTACTGAAGTCAGTGGCAGCCTTTCCATTGTCTCAGTGGGTTTTTGATTGGGCTCCTATGGATCCTGGTAGGTACTGAGGCCCTATTGTGCTTCATGTTGTACAAAAGTAAATGATCTTTGTTATTTTTAATGATAAAATGTAAGGGGTAGGGTCTCATCTTGATACATGAGTATATCTATATATAACTTCCATAGCTCTTTATCGGTGAGATCCTGCCAAAGTTCAGTAAACTGGTTTTATGTGGTGATGAGAGAGGACAGAGTTCACCTCAAACCTGGGGCAGTGCATGGGACTACAAGCAGACTTTCTGCATTTCTGTAATTGTAAGGGGTACGAAAGGGCGGGCATGTTCATTCCTGGCTTCTGGATTCATATATGCATCTCATACATATCAGTCCCTATCAGACACCCCTGATAAGATACGGTCCCGCATCAGACATTTGCTTCTCCTGTACGATCTGCTTTCTCTCTGATGAATCTCATGTTGCTGTGATGTTGCATTCCATATGCTTTATAAAAATATGTTTATAAGTGTGAATATGATGTAACTGGAATATGCTTTACGCAAAAGATCTCTTGTAAGGTATCATTACAAAGCTTATGTTCTACTGAGTGTGTTCATCCTATTTGTATGTATGTATCATTCTTGTATCTAAAACTAGAAATATGAAGTATTACTCTGAAGTCCTACTGCAATTATGCAAAGTGTGGGCCATTAATGGTGGCTTGGAATCTTGATAGCTCCCATTAACTAGGACAATTGATTGTAAATGGCTCTGTTTACTTGAAAAACTTCCTGAGTACGTGCTGGCCAACCTTGGAAGAATGGAGACTAGGGGTCTCACAGGACATGTGACCATATCACATGATACTGGAATCCATCTTAAACCTGGTGCTTTTCCATTTAGAAGGAGGGGTGGGAACCCAGAGAAAGACAAAGGATTCCTGCCTTGTGCCAAAGTTATATAAGGGGGTGGAACAGAACAAAGGGGTCCCAGTCATGTGGAATCCTCTGCTTTTCACTTAAGATGCCTGCTGTAACTAACAAGGGCTGTACCGGGGAAAGGATTGGGCCCAGACTAGGAAGGAGTCTAGTCTGTGAAAGAAGCTTATTGGAACATCTCTGAGGGTGAGACTTATTTGTACTCAATTACTTAATGTATCAGGCTTAGACTTGCGTGTTTTTGTTTTATTTTGCTTGGTAACTTACTTTGTTCTGTCTTTTATTACTTGAAACCTCTTAAATCCTATTTTTATACTTAATAAAATCACTTTTGATTATTAATTAACCCAGAGTAAGTGATTAATACCTGGGGGAGCAAACAGCTGTGCATCTCTCTCTATCAGTGTTATAGAGGGCGGACAATTTATGAGTTTACCCTGTATAAGCTTTATACAGAGTAAAATGGATTTATTTGGGGTTTGGATCCCATTGGGAACTGGGTATCTGGGTGCTGGAGATAGGTGACCCGCTGAGCAGTTTTTGTTTAAAGTCTGCAGCTTTGGGGACGTGGAC
Source organism: Malaclemys terrapin pileata (assembly GCF_027887155.1). Classification (NCBI taxonomy): domain Eukaryota; kingdom Metazoa; phylum Chordata; order Testudines; family Emydidae; genus Malaclemys; species Malaclemys terrapin. The sequence continues at coordinate 53,510,105 of NC_071505.1, forward strand.
CTGACCGGGGTCTGTGTTTACAGCTGACTAGCATGTCTGACTCAACAAGGCAGGGTTCTGGAGTCCCAAGCTGGCAGGGAAAATGGGCTCAGAGGCAAATTAAGTACATCAGGTAACAGTCCCAAGGGGGTCTCTGGGACCAACCTGTCACAATTGCATCATAGGATAATGTGTAAAAAGCAGAGGCAGCAAATGTGCTTCCTCTCCCACACAGATTTCTTACTCCCCTTTTAAATCACCAGCTACCTTCTTTTCTTATGCAGATTCTCCATCCCCATTCAGCCTCTCATTCCTTCTTCATACAGAAACTCAACCACTTGCCTCTCTAGTGTGGGCATACCACCACCTTTTAATGCTGATACTGGGTGGAAATAGAGGTTACTAGTTCTAGTGGGTAGACATTTTGCTCATCCTGGTGGAGTGTGTATGTAGTGAGGAAACAGGAGCCTGAATGTGTGGGAGTGATGGTGGTGCTGCTGGTCCCAAAGGCAAGGGTGTGGTGGCAGTGGCGGATTAACGCATGGGCCCACAGGGTCCGTGCTCCGGGCCCGTGGCAGGAGCACCAGAACCTGGGTAGAAGTGGGGAGGGCCGCCAGTGCCAGAACTGTGGCCCACCCCTGCTCCTTCTCTTCCACTGAGGCCTGCCCCCTGCTGCTCCTCTTCCCCCTTGGGCCCTGGCCAGGCCAGAAGCTGGAGCTGGGCCATGGTAAGAGCCACCCAGGGAGCCCAGGCCACTGTGGGGAGCACTGGATCCTCCATGTGCTCTCGGTGGTCGCTCCAACCAGGGCAGATGGAGGGTCCAGGGCTCCCCACAGTGACTTGGGCTCCCTGGGTGACTTACCACGGCCTGGCTCCGACTTCTGGCCTGGCCAGAGGGCGCTGCCTTGCGGGGAGAGGAGAAGCAGGGGGTGGGGCCGCATGGTGAGCGGGTTGTGGGGGGCCCAAAAGTTCTTTGTGGCCAGGGCCTCAATAAATCTTAATCCACCTCTGTGTGGTGGTTATGGTGGGATGTAGGGAAAGGATGATGCGCACCTCTCCCGGGTGGCCAATTGTTGTATTGCTTAGGGGTCCCTCAATCTGCTTGTTCACTGTGGGCAGATAGTTGCCTTTGGAAAAGCAGAGGAGGCCTGTTTGGTGAAAGACCTATAGTTTGACCTGGGTGGCAAATTTTTTGATGTTTCTAGACAGGCAAAAATTCATAACATTCACAGTACCAGAAAGGCCAGCTATTCCAGCGTTCCAAGCACCGTGGTTCTGTCCCACATCTTGAGTGTTGGATTATGACAAACCCAGATTTACCAGTTCTCATAGTATTATTGTGTGTCTCATGGTTTTACTCATTGTTTTTATTTTTAAGCTGCTCATGATCTCAGGAACAGCTGGGTTTTTTTGATGATTTTTTTTGCCTTCATTAAAAATGGCCGTTATCTCCCAATGTTGCTCCCAGGCTGCTGTCAGTAATGATTAGGGCTCAGATTTTGTCATGGATATTTTTAGTAAAACAATAAACAATAATTCACAGAAGCCCATGACCTGTCCCTGATTTTTACTAAAAATACCCCTGTCAAAATGGGGAGGGAGGAGTGTACAGCACCCACAGCGGCTGGACTGCTGCGGGGTCCCCCTACCTGCCACCTGCCGTGCCTGGACTGCTGTGGTCCTCCTGCCCTCCCCCACCGCCCTCCGTGGCTGGGCTGTTGTGGGGGGTCCCCCCCCGCCGCAACTGAGCTGCTGGGGTGGGGGGGTGGGGCACTGTGGCTGCCTGCTGCAGGAAGCCCAGCTGCCCGCAGCGAGTGGGAGCTCTGGGGATCCCCCAGGGAGTTCCGGGGTTCCCCTGCTTCCTAGCGGCTAGCAGGGGAATCTTGTGACCTCTGTGACATAATCGTAATTCTAGTAATGATGAATACTCCTTGTGTTTTTATCTTGGAAATCTGTCATTAGATATTAGATGCGGAGGAGAAAGTGGAGAGACAGAGACTATAGAGGCAACAGAATGTGGGAATAGGGGAAGAAGGAGACTGCGAAGCATGGGCAAGATGGGAGGAGACTGAGGAGTAGGGAGGGAGAATGGAGGAGACTGTAGAGGAGTAGGGAGGCAGACTGAGCTGCAGGAGACTCTGGGGAATAAGAGGGAGGATATGAGGGGGACAGGAGGCTGGGAGAATAGAGAGCAGTTTGGGCACTGTGAGGATAGGAGCTGGAAGTAGGGGGTGGCAGGAGAATGTGAGGGGAAAGCTGAAGATAAAGAATGGCAGCTTTTCTGCTTTAGGGGTTAGGGGATAAATGAAATTCCCTCTGCTAGCAGCCAGGATGGCGGGAGCTACACTTTTAGGTCTGCATTGAAGGTTGCACTTTAATCCTGAAACGATCACACACAGATCTGTAGGATGAGGGGGCTTCATCCCTGCCCCTAATGATTTAAAAAATCAAGAAGCAGTCCAAAAAAACCAGCAAGATTTATTATTGTTTAGATCTCATTTGGTTTTGGATAATCTGACATGCATTTTGAACTTGTAGAATTAATAATACTACACATCTGAATAGGAAACCATATTTACTAATCTGTTTGTGGCAAAGTTCTGGAGCTTTAAACGTTGACATTTCTTCACAGGGCCGGTGCAAGGAAGTTTCGCGCCGTAGGCGAAACTTCCACCTTGCGCCCCCCCCCCCCCCCCGTGGCAGCTAACCCCGCCCACTGCCCCCCCAGTGGCAGATAACCATGCCCACCCACCCGTCCCACCTGAGGAGCCCCCCCCCGCGGCAGCTAATCCCCCCACCCCACCCGGGGAGCCCCCCCTCGCAGCAGCTACCCCCCCTTGCAAGTCCCCCCTCCATGGCAGCTAACCCGGCCCGAGGACCCCCCCCCACGGAAGCTAACCCCGTCCCCCTCCACGGCAGCTAACCCCACCCGGGGAGCCTGCCCCAGCTCTCCTCCGTGAGCATGCCGGCGCTGCTCTAATTCTCCTCCCCTCCCAGGCTTGCGGCGCTGATTGGAGGAGAATTAGAGCGGGGGCTGTGTGCTCAGCGGAGGAGGCAGAGTGGAGGTGATCTGGGGCGGGGAGTGGTTCCCCTGTGCGCCCCCCCTGTTACTGCAGGCGTCCCCCCACCCCCGCCACCGCCCCAGCTCACCTCCACTCCACCTCCTCGCCTGAGCGGGCTTTTAGGCGCCCTCAACCACTAGGCGCCCCAGGCGGCCGCCTAGTTTGCCTAAGTGGTTGCACCGGCCCTGTTTCTTGAGGGGAGGGGGAAAGTGCATCATTTTTCCTCCTAGGAATTCAGTGTTATTTCAATGAACTTCACCAGGCAACACAGTGAAACCTTTCCAGTACAGGTGCAATTTAAGACTCCTAGTTTTAAACACTACAGTATTAGCAATATGACTTATGTCCAGCATGTGCTGTTGTATCAGGATTAATCTAATGAAAGAGAAATACTTTAAATTTTATTTGGGGAAAAGAACTTAATCAGGATCTGCTGGTGCTCAGCACCTCTGAATATGATGGAACTGGTAAAAACAGTTCAGATCAACATTCAGCTGGAAAGCCTTTAGCAGGATATATTCTATTATCTATTCTATATTATGTTAACTTATGCAATTGGCCACTATGTAGGCACCATTATTTTGTATTATTAAAGTACTTTAAGAGTTGTGCCCTTGGTGAAGGCATAAACAAAGTACAAAGGCCAGTCTGTTTTCTAAATAGTAGATTGTTGTTGAAGAGTTTGTGCCAGCCAGTACAGAGAGAGCAATCATGTTTTATTCCTCTCAAGAGAGCTGAATTACTCAACTGCCTCTGCTCCTGCTGTATTACAATCTTATCCCTGAGTTAGAAAATGAAGAGGTCTACTCTGTTTGACTGAATTGCTGTTGAGAAAAAAATAATTTCTAATATAACTGGGCACAAGTTAGATATAAATATATAGAATTGTTCTAGATAGGGTCATTACCTGTGCAGTGTCTTGGACATATGCATGCAAGGCTTCTCAACAGTTTGGGGTTTTTTGTTTGTTTGTTTTTTTGTTTTTTAGAAAAGTCAGAGTAAGTTTTTTTGAGGGGAACGAATTTGTTCAGTCATCATCAGCACATTACAAGTGGCTATGTCACCCATTTATATGTTTTGATGTTCCAGGTAATGTTCTGTACTATTCTGCTGTCTGGAAAACTTGCACATTAACTCTCAATAATATTGATTTTCTCACTGCAGCAGGGAGATGTAGAGTTAAGGTAACTTGGAATAAGGGAGATCACTTAGCAGTTTGGGTGTATTTGCATCTTTATTTCAAGTCACCTTCATTTTGTTTTGGCACTCTGACCTCTTTCTAGACATGAAATAGCTTTCATTGTGTACCATGTCTTGCAAACAGTTTATCAGTTTTTTAGTTTGCATTATATAGTGAAATAGATTAACTGTGCTATCTGTTAACAGTGTTGTGCTGTTACAATGCAGGCCTTAGCCCTTGGTGTTAAAGTGGGACTGACATGCTAATGAAGGGCTCGTCTTGATGCCACAGATCAATGACAAAACTCCCTGTGACATCAGTAGGAACAATAGGGGCTGTATGATTAGCTATGAGAAGGCACTGAACAGCATTGCTAGGAAACCAGAGATGAATGCGGAAGGATATGCATGGAAGAAACCAGATTGCCTAGCCTGTAAGTGGATTGTGTGTAAAAAGGTTGGTTGCCCATCAGGTATGCAGTCTGATATAATTTTGGGGAAAGAAAGAAATTAAGATAAAGGACATTAAATCTGTGTAGTTTGGGAAATTGATAGTTTCAAAGAATATTTCATAATCAGCTTTACTTGCAAAGAGAAGGTACACTTGTGTACTGTCACTCATCATTGACTGTGTAAGAAAATAGATGGATCCACTTAGGAGGTAGATAAGATTAAAGGAACATAAGAACGGTTATAGTGGCTCAAACCAATGGTCCATCTAGCCTAGTATCTTGTCTTCTGACAGTGGCCAGTGCCAGATGCTTCAGATGGAATAAACAGCACAGGGCAATTTTGAGTGTTGTTCAGTCCTTGCCTGTAGCAGTTGGAGGCTTGGGGGGGGACGCACAAAATTTGGGATTGCATCCCTGACCATCTTGACTAATAGCCATTGATGGACCTATCCTCCATGAACTTATCTAACACTTTTTTGAACCTACTTATACTTTTGGCCTTCACAATAACTCCGGCAATGAGTTCCACAGTCTGATTGTGCATTCTGTGAAGAAGTACTTTCTTGTGTTTTGTTTTAAACCTGGTGTGTATTTTATCAGGTGACCCCAAGTTCTTGTATTATGTGAAAGGGTAAATAACAATTCCCTATATGCTTTCTCCACAGCTTTCATGATTTTATAGTCCTCTGTCATATCCCCTTAGTCATCTCTTTTCTAAGATGAACAGTACAGACTTTTTTAAATCTCTCTTCATATGGAAGCTGTTCCATACTCCTAATAATTCTTATAGCCCTTTTTTGTACCTTTCCCAATTCTAATATATCTATTTTAGATGGGGCAATCAAAACTGCATACAGTATCCAGGTTGTGCGTGTAGTGTGGATTTATATAGTGGCATTATGATATTTTCCATCTTATTATCTGTCCTTTTCCTAATGGATCCTAACGTGGTTAGATTTTTTGACTACTGCTCCATGTTGAGTGGATTTTTTCAATGAACTATCCATGATGACACCTAGATCTGTTTCCTGAGTAGTAGTAATTAATTTAGATCCCATCATTTTGTAGGTATAGTTGGAATTACATTTTCCAATGTGCATTACTTTTGCATTTATCAACACTGAATTTCATCTGCCATTTTGTTGCCCAGTTACCCAGTTTAGTGAGATCCCTTTGTAACTCTTCGCAGTCAGCTTTGGACTTATCTATCTTGAGTAATTTTGTATCGTCTGCCAATTTGCCACCTCACTGGCAGATTATTTATGAACATGTTGAACGGCACAGATCCCTGTAGAGCTCCTTGGGGAACCCCTCCATTTACCACTTTCCATTGTGAAAACTGACTATTTATTCCTATCCTTTATTTCCTATCTTTTAATCAGTTGCTGATCCATAAGAGCATCTTCCATCTTATCCCATGACTGTTTACTGTGCTAAAGAGCCTTTGGGGTGGAACCTTCTGAAAGGCTTTCTGAAGGCTCAAGTACAGTATGTCTAGTGGATCACCCTTGTCCACTTGCTCTCTCATCTCTCACAAGTGGCGAGAAGCTTGTCATATTTCCATAGTATTATAATTCTTTATCTTTCAGTGTTCTGCACATTCAGAACCAATCTAAAGAAACTTATTCAAATATTTTTATTGGGCTGTTAAATCTGGGATAATTTCACAGGGACCATGATGTCTGTCCTGTCAAGGTAGACAGAAGGAAGTGATGGGAGTGACTTCTGTGTAAAAGCCATGTAGTAGCCTTACAGATGAGCTGATGGGTGATTAAGCTGATGGGTGACAAAGTGAACAAAGGGGTTTGAGACACTTGTTCCAGTCATAACATCTAGCACAGTGGATGAGAGCCTTCACCCTTACCACAGATAAGCGGGACCTTCCCCCTATCTTGGTACAAGAACATATTTTAAATATTGTAAACATAAAGAATGAGGAGTACTTGTGGCACCTTAGAGACTAACAAATTTATTTGAGCATAAGCTTTCATGGGCTAAAACCCACTTCATAGGATGCATGCAGTGGAAAATACAGAAGATATATATATCTATACACGCAGAGGACATGAACAAATGGGTGTTGCCATACTAACTATAACAAGAGTAATCAGTTATGGTGGACTATTATCAGCAGGAGAAAAAAACTTTTGTAGTGATAATCAGGATGGCCCATTTCCAACAGTTGACAAGAAGGTGTGAGTAACAGTAGGGGAAAAAACCATGTAGTCTGCTCCCAGTGCAAGGCTCTTCAAGGTAGATGCAGAGCTCAGATGAGTGATGTTTAAGGGATTCTATTTGATCTGACACAGGCTTACCAGGAACAAGAGTTTTGACTTCCTGACAGGAATTGCCCCTCAAATATTGTCATCAGGTGTTTGTACCTCTTAGTTTTCAAATTATATAAGCAGAGACTCATGTAACTGAAGATAAAGACAACTAAGCAGTCATTCTTTATATAGGCAGTAAGGGGCACCAGAATCCTCCCTCCTGCAAGAAACTCCAATCCTGTTGAATTGAGCAAAAATGATTTCACTAAGAATGTCATGTTCCAATACTTGGCTCAGCTGACAATCAGTGAAATGTACTTTCCACCCATCGGTTCCCTAGATGCTAGGGAGGAAATGGGGTCAGCTTTGTTCAATCTGTTTTACTTCAGAAATGAAAAACTAGATAATGGGCATATAGCAGCACTATTTCCATTATTTTAGTAAGTAGATTGCAAGATTTACATTAAAGAAGGTTATATTTATACTTCTATGTAAGGTTTCATTACAGCACTTAAAGACTTGCTCTAAATAGCTATGTTCTTACAGCTTCCTCATTTGGGTGCTACCTCTCCCCTTTGTTTTTCCATTTTGCCTGGCACATTCTCCCCTCCTATCTCCTCAGTTGTGTGTTAGATTTTCATTTTTTTTTTGTGAGAAGGCCTTATCAGAGAGTACTAAAGGAATCTCTACCAGGGCCTCTGCCCAATCCTGAGAAGAGATGTGACTCTCTTGTGTAGAAGTGTGTGTGTTTTGGGATTTTTTCCCTTTAAATGTAGTCAGTGTTGAATGGAGAAAATACTTCTTTCTTTAACTTTAGCAAAACTAGTAACACTATCCAGGACTCTGGGACTTTCCTTTGCTCTTCAGAAAATTGCCACAGATTTTGGAACTGTTACCTGGACAGATACCACAAAGAAAGTTGGTTCAGTATCTCATCTGAAAGATGGCACCCCTCACAGTACATCACACCTGCACTGGTGTTAGCAGTGGGTTTGAGCCAGTGTGTGGGTATGAAGTTCTTAGCGTAGGATAAACATTCTACAAAGTGAGCTAGACTGCTGCATCTGGAACATGTTAAGCTCTTTATATTACAAAATTATAATACATCTGAGTTGGCTCTATAGTTGGTAATTAGCTAACCCTTTTAAAAAAAAGTCTGAATATATTTGCAATAGAGAAATGTGGCATCAACAAAAGTGCAAATTCAAACATGTTCAGTTCTGAATCTTTAGTCCCTAATCCATTGTGAACTACCAAGTACATTTCTAAAAAATTTTTGGATAGCCCCATTAACCTTCATTGTTAGGTTAGGATCCTAGTCTTGTAAAGTAAACAGATACTGCCAGGGACCACTGGTCTTGAACTCATGCCTGTGGGATTGCTGAGCCGGAACTTTACTCATTGTGCCTCAGCCAGATAAGGAAACTGTAGCGGATATTCTGCAAACAGAGGCTACATCCACTGACTAAGCAGGATCAGCTGAATGGCAGCTAACTGCTGATTGGTAACTGCCTAGCATAAAGCTTCCTGTTCCTGCTACACCCCTTTTCTGACTGACTAGTCATTAGGCCTGTTGCTGACCAGACCTCTAAGACGAAGTTCCTGCCTCCTTGCCTGGTTCCCACTCCTTGTTCTTGTTACCTTGCTTTGTTCCTTATTCTTGTTCCCTCGTCTTGACCCCAGTTATTGACTCCAGCTTTGACTCCTTGTGTGACTTCTGGCTCTGACTCCAGTTTGGAAAATTGCAACAGCGACATAGGAGCAACAAGAGGGAATACAGTGAGGGAATCTGCTCAATATCTTAGATGTCTATATACAAATGCAAGGAGTAGGGAAAAACAGGGAGACCCAGAAGTATTGGTAAATTAATGACTTATTTATGACTTAATTGTCATCATAGGAAGTTGTTGGGATAAATCTCATGACTGGAAGACTGGTAGAGAGGGGTACAATTTGTGTAGGAAAGACAAGTAGGGAAAAAAGAGATGTGTTTCACCGTACATCAAGAATATATACACTTGTTCTGAGGTCCAGAAGGAGGCGAAAGTCAGACTAGTTGCCCCTTTCCTCTTAACCCAGAGACTTTCAATGTCATGGTAGAGGTTCACTGTAGACAACAAAATCAGGAAGAGGAGGTGGATGAGGCATTTCTAGAACAAATAACAGAAATATCCAAAGCACAAGACTAGGCAGTAATGGGGGATTCTAACTATCCAAATATCTGTTGGAAAAGTAATGTGGCCAAACACAAAATGTTCATTTTTTCAGAATGTGGAGGAAATAACTGGAAAGACAGCCATTTTGGACTTGATTCTGACTAACAGGAAGGAATTGGTTTCAAATCTTGAGCAAGGCAACTTGGGTAAAAGTGATCATAAAATGAAAGATTTCATGCTTCTAAGGAAAGGAATGTGTAAGAACAATAGAATAAGGAGAGTGGTCTTCAAAAAAGCAGTATTTAGCAAACTCAGAGATATGATAGGCAAGTTCCCATGGGGAAAAAACCTAAGGGGAAAAGGAGTTCAGGAGAGCTGGTGGTTTCTAAACGAGACAATATTAAAGGCACAACAGCAAACTATTCCAACACGAAGGAAATATAGGAAGGATAGTAAGAAGCCAATGTGACAGCCTCAGAAGCTCTTTAATGTTCTGAAAATCAAGAAGTGGAAACATGGACAAATTGTTACGGATGAGTACAAAAGAATAGTACAAGCAAGTAGAGAAAAAATGAGAAAGGGTAAGACACAAAATGAGTTAAACCTAGCAAGGGACATAAAAGGCAATAAGCAGAGGTATTATAAATCTATTAGGCGCAAGAGAAAGACAGGGAAAGTGTAGGTCCAGTACTAGGCAAGGAAGGAGAGCTAGGCAAGGAAGAGAATAATGGATGAAATCAAGAAAGTTGGGGTGTTTAATCCTTTTTTTGCTTCGGTCTTAACTAAAATGGTTAATTGTGACCAGATTCTTAAAACAATTAACAAATACTAATTTGTTAATTAGTATTATCCCTCGTGGGAGGGATAGCTCAGTGGTTTGAGCATTGGCCTGCTAAACCCAGGGTTGTGAGTTCAATCCTTGAGGGGGCCACTTGGGGATCTGGGGCAAAATCAGTACTTGGTCCTGCTAGTGAAGGCAGGGGGCTGGACTCGATGACCTTTCAAGGTCCCTTCCAGTTCTAGGAGATGGGATATCTCCATTAATTAACAAAAAGGGAGAATGAACACATGAAAGAATAGGTTAAAATATTTAGATATATTTGATGTATTCAAGTTAGCAGGGTTTGACTAAATGTACCCTAAGGTATATAAAGAACTAGCTAACACAATCTTGGTTCCATTAGCAATTATCTTCAAGGACCCATGGAGAATGGGTGAGGTACCAGAGGATTGGAGAAGGGCAAAGATAGGTACTTGTCTTTAAAAAGGGGAACAAAAAGGACCTATGGAATTTTACACCAGTCTGTCTAGCTTTGATATCTGGAAAGATACTGGAACAAATTATTAAAATATCTGGAACATAAAAATCTACAGTTTGCTTTCAAACTGGGAGGACATATCTAATTGTTACCTGGGGTTCTTTCAACCCAAAGCTCTTGGTAACTTTTACTCTGTGCAAAGTGGTGTCAGGAAATAAATCAGGGGAGATACATCCATCCGACCGATAGATGGCTGGCACAAACAGGACAACACAAGAGTGCTTTCACTTAAAGTTAAACTTTTACTTAGCCCTACACTCCGAGTTTAGGTCGAATTTAGCAGCATTATATCAATTTAACCCTGCACCCGTCTACACGACAAAGCCGTTTTTTCCGACTTAAAGGGCTCTTAAAATTGATTTCTGTACTCCTCCCCAGACGAGGGGATTAGTGCTGAAATCGACCTTGACGGGTCGAATTTGGGGTAGTGTGGTTGCAATTCGACGGTATTGGCCTCCGGGAGCTATCCCGGAGTGCTCTGGACAGTGCTCTCAACTCAGATGCAATTGCCAGGTAGACAGGAAAAGGCCCGCGAACTTTTGAATCTCATTTCCTGTTTGGCCAGCGTGGCAATCTGCAGGTGAGTGCAGATCTCATCAGCAAAGGTGACCATGACGGAGTCCCAGAATCTCAAAAGAGTCCCAGCATGAACCGAATGGGAGATACGGGATCTGATCGCTGTATGGGGAGACGAATCCATGCCAAAAGATGAAATGCCCAAACATTTGAAAAAATCTCCAAGGGCATGAAGGACAGAGGCTATAACAGGGATCCGCAGCAGTGCCGCGTGAAACTTAAGGGGCTGAGGCAAGCCTACCAAAAAACCAAAGAGGCAAACGGCCGCTCCAGGTCAGAGCCCCGGACATGCCGCTTCTATGATGAGCTGCATGCCATTCTAGGAGGTGCCCCTACAACTACCCCACTCCTGTGCTTTCACTCCATCAATGGAGTAGCACGCAACGGGGATGCAGGTTTTGGGGATGAGGAAGATAGCTCACAGCAAGCAAGCGGAGAAACCATTTTCCCTGACAGCCAGGAATTGTTTCTCACCCTGGACCTGGAGTCAGTACCCCCCCTCCCCCGAACCCACCCAAGGCTGCCTCCTGGACCTGCCAGGTGAAGAAGAGACCTCTGGTGAGTGTACCTTGGTAAATATTATACATTTAAAAGCAAGCGTGTGTAATGATTAATTTGCCCTGTCATTTGCGGTCAGTACAGCTACTGGAAAAGTCTGTTATCGTGTCTGGGGATGGAGTAGAAATCCCCCAGGGACATCTCCATAAAGCTCTCCTGGATGTACTCCCAAAGCCTTTGCAAAAGGTTTCTGGGAAGGGCAGCCTTATTCCATCCTCCATGGTAGGACGCTTTACAACGCCAGGCCAGTAGCACGTAGTCTGGAATCATTGCATAACACAGCGTATGGTCCCAGTGTTTGCTGGCATTCAAACAACATCCATTCTTTATCTCTGTGTTATCCTCAGGAGAGTGATATCATTCATGGTCACCTGGTTGAAATAGGGTGATTTTATTAAGGGGACATTCAGAGGTGTCTGTTCCTGCTGGGCTGTTTGCCTGTGGCTGATCAGAAATGTTCCCCGCTGTTAGCCATGCAGTGGGGGGAGGGGTGAAGCAATCATCCCAGAGACTTGAGTATGTGTAGGGGGGTTAGTTGGGTTTGTGCTGCACGTTAACCCGAAAACCGCAGCCCCTCCTTTTAAATTGCCAACTCATTTTAAGTAGTCTACCCATTGTTCTCTAAAATGTGTCTTTTTAACTACCACTCTCCCTTTTTTTTCCTCCACCAGCTGCAAATGTTTCAACGCTCACACTATCTTCTCCTTCCCAGAGGCTAGCGAAGATTAGAAGGTGAAAAAAACGCACTCGCGATTAAATGTTCTCTGAGCTCATGCAGTCCTCCCACACTGAAAGAGCCCAGCAGAATGCGTGGAGGCAGACAATGTCAGAGTCCAGGAAAGCACAATATGAACGCAAGGACAGATGGCGGGCTGAAGATAATAAGTAACGGTCTGAAGATGATAGGTGGCGTCAGCTTGGTGACAGAAGGCAAGAGACAATGCTGAGGCTACTGGAGGAACAAACTGATATGCTCCGGTGAATGGTTGAGGTTCAGGAAAGGCATCATGAGCACAGACCGCTGCTTCAGCCCCTGTGTAACCAACCGCCCTCCTCCCCAAGTTCCATAGCCTCCTCACCCAGACACCCAAGAACACGGTGGGGGGACCTTCGGGCACCCAACCACTCCACCCCAGTGACTGCCCAAGCAACAGAAGGCTGGCATTCAATAAATTTTAAAGTGCAGTGTGGCCTTGTCCTTCCCTCCTCCCCCACCCCACCCAGTGATTCCCTCCTCCCCCACCCCTCCCGGGCTACCTTGGCAGTTATCCCCCTATTTGTGTGATGAATTAATAAAGAATGCATGAATGTGAAGTAACAATGACTTTATTGCCTCTGTAAGCGGTGATTGAAGGGGGGAGGGGAGAGTGGTTAGCTTACAGGGAAGTAGAGTGAACCAAGGGGGTGGGAGGGTTCATCAAGGAGAAACAAACAGAACTTTCACACTGTAGCCTGGCCAGTCATGAAACTGGTTTTCAAAGCTTCTCTGATGCGCACTGTGCCCTCCTGTACTCTGCTAACCGCCCTGGCATCTGCGTGTAATTAGCGGCCAGGCGATTTGCCTAACCTCCCATCCCACCATAAACATCTCCCCTTTACTCTCACAGATATTGTGGAGCGCACAGCAATCAGCAATAACAATGAGAATATTGGTTTCGCTGAGGTTTATCCAAGTCAGTAAACTGCACCAGCGCGCTTTTAAACATCCAAATGCACATTCTACCACCATTCTGCACTTGCTCAGCCTATAGTTGAACAGGTTCTGACTACTGTCCAGGCTGCCTGTGTACGGCTTCATGAGCCATGGCATTAAAGGGTAGGCTGGGTCCCCAAGGATAACGATAGGCATTTCAACATCCCCAATGGTTATTTTCTGGTCTGGGAAGAAAGTCCCTTGCTGCAGCTTTTGAAACAGACCAGAGTTCCTGAAGATGCGAGCGTCATGTACCTTTCCCGGCCATCCCACATTGATGTTGGTGAAACGTCCCTTGTGATCCACCAGTGCTTGCAGCACCATTTAAAAGTACCCCTTGCGGTTTATGTACTCGCTGCCTTGGTGCTCCGGTGCCAAGATAGGGATATGGGTTCCATCTATCGCCCCACCACAGTTAGGGAATCCCATTGCAGCAAAGCCATGCACTATGATGCACATTTCCCAGAGTCACTACCCTTGATATCAGCAGATCTTTTATTGCGTTGACTACTTGGATCACAGTACCCCCCACAGTAGATTTGCCCACTCCAAATTGAGTGGCACAAGCACTTTGGAGGACAGGATTAGAATTCAAAACAACCTTCACAAATTGGAGAATTGGTCTGAAATCAACAAGGTGAAATTCAATAAAGATTGTAAAGTACTACACTTAGGAAGGACAAATTAAATGTACAAATACAAAATGGGGAATAACTGGCTATGCAGTAGTACTGCAAAGATGGAACTGGGGGTTATAAAGGATTATAAATTGAATATGCTCAATAATGTGATGCAGTTGTGAAAAAGGAAAATGTCATTCTGGGATATATTTGCAGCAGTGTCTTATTGAAGACAGAAGAGGTAATTGTCCTGTTCCACCTGGCACTGGTGAGGCCTCAGCTGGAGTACAGTGTCCAGAAGGCTGAGGGGTACATAATAAGTCTTCAAATATTTTAAGGGCTATTATAAAAAGGATAGTGATCAATTGGACTCTGTGTCAACTGAAGGTAGGACAAGAACTAATTGGCTTAATCCGGAGCAAGGGCAATTTAGGTTAGATATTAGGAAAAACTTTCTTTTTGTAAGGATAGCTAAGTATTGGAATAGGTTACAAATGGTGGATGTGGAATCCCCATCTTTGGAGGTTTTTAAAAACAGGTTAAATCAATACCTGTCAGAGATGGTCTAGCTTACTTAATCCTGGACTAGATGACCCCTCATAGTCCCTTCCAGCCCTACATTTCTATGTTCACTAAATCCTTTTCAGAGTTACTGCTTTCCAGGATACAGTCACTCACTGTGTAAGTGAAATTGGGTTGTTTCATGATGATTCTTCAAGACAGCACTAATCCAGTATTTTTTTAAAATACCTCTACCCTGATAATTGAGAAGAGAACCTTCAAAATGTGAACCAAACTTAATTTGATTCAGTAACGTTTTCCTGACTCGGCAGGCAGTCTGAAATAGCTCTGAGAGAACTGTACTCTGTTGCCATATGTCTGAATGGGGATTACTCATGAATCCTAATGAGAGTTTGTATGTCAGTATTGTTAATTGATTCACTGCTCGCATACGCAAAAAGAAATAAATAATCCTATTGTATACACCTGCACTGTCTACTATGAGTGGGATCTGTTGTGGTGTTATGGAGTCAAGGATGTTTTATATTTTTAAGAATAACCCTTGGCTCAAAGATTCTCCTCGAATTCCTCTGAAATACCTTGTTTAAATATAGAATATAGTGGATACCATTATACTACTTAGAAGTGCCTTACCAAGTAATTAACATTACCATGATATTCTGTTTACTAAGAATAGAATACCACATGTACCACAATGATGTACTATTTGGACTATTTGTAAAAGCAAATGTTAAAAAGATTCTAATGGTGACTCTAAAATGCAGTTCAGGAAAAGCCTAGAAAATCTAATTTTGCTTCCAGTAGTTACCAGCATCTTTATGTATTTACTGATTCAATTGGTGGCTCTGCAGATGTGGAGTCCATTGAGGGTTACGAAACTCATAGGGGGTGATCATATATTTTATGGGATGGATCCCATGCGTACTGTGGAGTGAAATGACTGTGTAATCGAAGACGCTTTACAAATCAGGGAAAATGGGACAATGAGTACATGTGTAGAAAGGTTAAATTCTTAAATATGCTTAATATAATCAATAATTATAGATTGAGTTGGTGCTATGTTTTTAATAATGATTCAGCTGAAGAAATTACACTTGATAAAAGTCAAGCAGTCTTTTAAGGATTTTAATTATGCACACTGCTCAGTATTTTCTCGAAGATATGAAAAATAATCTGCAAACATTGAAGTGAAAAGTAAAAAAGTTAAGTAGCTGAAGAATCTTTTATTTGCCATATATATACACTGCACTATATTTTCTGCGTATTTTATTATATATTTATGTAACATGGTTCTTGTTTTTTTTCTTCATTTTAAACTCACCATTTACATGAAAAGCTAATCAGGGTGCTCAGAATTTTTTTGATTTTGGTCTTCATTTCTAAACTGTGTTTCACTCCAGAATTATACATAATTTTTTAAAGAATTCTTGTGTACTACGGGTACACATTTTTTGTCTCTCTCACCATCTGTATGTGTGCATACATACATACAGACTGTATGTATAATTAATATATAAGTATAAACCCAGTGAAATGCCCAAGACTGCTATAATAGTTTATTTCAGATTCCATCAGCTTTCAGTTTTGGTAAGTCAGTAACGTCAATTGGAATTTTTCTAAATATAGTTATGTAAAAGTTTCTGCAATTTCTGTATATGTTATCAGTAATTATTGTAATGTAAGTAGTGGTATATTGAAGTCATCTAATCAAAAGATGTGATTAGAAATGATCTTTTCACTGAAGAAACACACATGGTCACTGCCAGTGGCCTGCAGGGACCCCTGTTTTTAAGGACTAGAGAGAACTTAATTTTAATGCTACATGTTTAGTTACAGATCTCTGTTGGAAACAAGCTACTAAATGTGTGAAATTGTGCATGACATTAATAAATGCAAATAAATGCACATTGGAAAACATAATCCTAACTATATGTACAAAATGATGGGGTCTAAATTAGCTTTTACCACTCAAGAAACAGATCTTGGAGTCAGCATGGATAGTTCTCTAAAAATATCTGCTCAATGTGTAGCAGCAGTCAAAAAAAAAGTTAACAACGTTAGGAACCATTAGGAAAGGGATAGAAAATAAAACCAAAAATATCATCATGCCACTATATAAATCCATGGTACACCCACACCTTGAAAACTGTGTGCGGTTGTGATCACCCTGTCTCAAAAAAGATATATTAGAATTGGAAAAGATACAGAAAAGGGGAACAAAAATTATTAGGGGTATGGAACAGTTTCCATATGAGGGGAGATTAAAAAAAGACTAGGACTCTTCAGCTTAGAGAAGAGACACCAAAGGAGGGATATGAGAGAGGTCAGGGATGTAACCCTAATCTCTGACTGCCAGAAGCTGGGACTGCACCTCGAGACGGATCACTCAATAATTGCCCAGGTCTGTTCATTCCCTCTAAAGCATCTGGCCCCGGTCACTGTCAGAATATAAAACATAGTGCTAGATGTACTGTTTTCTGACCCAGTATGGCCATTTTTATGTTTTACTGCATCAAATATGCTGTCAAATATGAACAGAACTCAGACCACACACACAACTGCCTCTTCTCTTTTTTCTCTTCTCCATCTCTCTCTTTCTCTTTCTTGGACTCAGGGTGAAATCCTGACCCTACTGAAGTAGAATGGGTTTTTTTTCCATTGACTTCAGTGAAGTCAGGTTTTCACCCAGGGTCTTTCTCCTCTGTTCAGCGAGTGGATCTCTCTTCCATTGGGTCTCTCTTTCTAATGGAAGCTCTTTCTTTATCTCTGTGCCTTCAGTATGTTTGTGTACTCCAGCTTGTGTGTTCTTCCCAGCACTTCAGACACAGTCCACTTAAGCCCTAATAAAAATGTCCAAAGTAGCACCCTAGCTCTTTTGATTAGTCTAGAATCCCTTACTCCCAGCACTTTGCTTCCTACTCCCAGCTGCTTTCTCCCCCACAGATATGGGACTTGTGGGGTCCTGCCCTAGTGAGCATCAGCTCTGCCCATAAAAATCACTGAAGTGGGGAGCTGATGGTGCTAGACTTGGCACTAGTCCTCTCTCAGCCCTACTCTAAAGTCACTCTCAGACACTCAGAGAAGGGAGGTAGGGCACCCAGCAGGGGTGAAATGGTTGCTCATCTCTACATGTCTTGCCCTCTGGTGAGAGGCAAAAAATGCAGTTTTTGTAACTTTTTAATGTGTTCCATCCCATGTCCCCTTGCAGAGATTGAGCACGAGACAGCTATCTAAACTGAAAATATTTAATTACTGTAGCCATAAGGCACAGTCTGATCCTGTAGATGCTGTGCACGTGGAAATAATGTGGGCTATGAAATAATAATGGGAATTCTGGAAAAGGAGCAAAGGCATACTGGGAGCCATGTTCTTGACACACATTGCCTCAATGTCAATTTGCAATGGATTTAAAAATGTTTCATAACACATGGCATTAAGACATTGAAGGATTGTATGTTTGTGCATATGTATTGTACTATGTATATGCCACAATTAAAGTTGGCATTTGATGGAGAAGATAATATGACAATTTTTCCATGGATAACCCAATTATATGCCAGTATGGTTGAATGTTCAGTTATTTAAAAAACTTGAAATAAAGGGTTGTTCCTAATGTACTGTCATAGGGCATACCTGCCCTTTAGCATTCCCTGCTGGCTGGGTGTGGTTCTGCAAGCACTCCCTGCCTCAATTTCTCCTCTCCCAGGTTTTCTGTCCCTGCTGGGAATTCGTGTGGCTCAGCCCGCCAGCTGGGTCACTCTCCGCTCACTCCCCCTCTGATAACACAAACAAAAAGTTATTGCCACCCAGCTTGGGCTTCAGCCCTTCCTCAAGCTCACTTCCCAGTCCCTTCTTGGCTACCTTTACGTTTCTCTGGGATAGAATCTGATTTCCTAGCTGCTTCCCTTCCAGACTCTACTTCAGGGCCTTCCACAGGAACTTAACTTGCTCCTTGTGGCTCCTCCTCCAAACTGAGTTTTCTCAGTCCTTTGAGACCCAGGTGTTTCAGGCTGTCACCTGACACCAGTCAGTTCAGCCCCCCTTAGTTGAGGAGGCAATCAAAATATGGCTTGTAATGGAATTCAGCACACCACGTTAATTATGGAGCTGTATCCAGTGCTTCCGTTTTGTGTGAGCATCTGTGTGTAGTATTATGATTAAACAACACTAAATTGCATTTCATCCATCTTTGGATGGCATTCCAAGTAAGAGTAAAACCACCAACCAAATATTTTTTTAAAAAATGGGGTGGAAATCTCAATAATATAATTTCTAATGTCTAAGGATTCAGTCCTGTGAGGAGGCAACCACTCTGCCTGTGAACCAGCAAAGCACACAACTTTCAGTATGCAGGTAATCCCATTGACTTCAGCAGGACTATACTCAAATGCTTAAAGTAAAGCATGTACAGTACTTAAGTATTTTAATAGACTAGGATGTAAGATTCTGGACTGAGTACGTAATTGAGCTCCATAAGCTTGCAGTCACTATACTATCAACAGCTAATTAATTACCATGTAAAGAGTTTTGAGACATTGTACCTGAAGTGTGAAAGGCAATCTACACCACCATAAATTATTCTTCTGTTCTATTTCGCAGTAGTGGAAAAATGTATTTTACAGTTTTTACTAAACAGTTTTGACAGTTTAGGGGATGTCTGTCAACTTATGAATTCCATTTTGGTTCTGTGAACACCATGTTTTATTTCAGTCTCTACTTCCCTTTTGAATGTAACCTTTAGTGTGACTTTCAGCATACATTTTGTAGCAGGAACTTGACTGTCAGGACTGGTATGCATTAAGAAATTAGGTCGATATAATTACATTGCTCAGGAGTGTGAAAAATCCACACCCCTGAGTGACACAGTTAAATAGACCTAGCCCTCTCCCACTCCTCACCCTCCGATATAGACAGCTCTAGGTTAGCTACTGCCTCTCAGGAAGGCGGTGTACCTGTGCCAACAGGAGAACCCCTCATGTCAGTTTAGGTAGTATCTTCACTTACGCGATGCAGTTGTAGCGGTTTATGTGTAGACATACCCTTAGTGGAGAGACAATGTCTGGGAAATTGTGACAGAGCAATCAAGGGCTATCAACATTGAATAGCCCTAGCCTGGTGAAACAATGGATTGGCTGCCAGGATGATCATTGACTTTGAACAACTCTACCCAGAAGTTGACTGGGGCTGGGTATAGTTTCTTGCTTGGAAATTCCCCAGTGGAAGCTCAGGGTCAAGTAAGGTTTCCAAAGCAATTTCAAAAGAGGAATGCTCTCTAAGCAAAGGAGACCATTCCAGTGCCATAAAGAAGATCATGCCAAAGAGGAGGGAAATCTGTCTGTCCTAAGGACCTCGACTGAACTCAGGATTCACAGGGGTGAATCAAACTGGATCAAACTCCTCAGCAGTTTCCAAATTGTATTCAGCAGTTTGTTTTCTGAAGATCTAAAACTCTCTTGTGCTTTTTAAGAGTATTTGTAGCTAAGAAAATCTTTTGCTAAGGCTGTGTTTCATTTCTTTACTGCCATGTTGGTGCTGAAGGGTATAAATAGGGGGAAAAAAACACGTTGATGGGGGGGATACATATCTAGGTTACTTGGGGCTCAGGAGACACTGTTTCCAGGATCTAGGTGGCCAGATTGCAGGGTCCCACTGTCTAAGTAGGGTAGGGAGTGTGTCTAAGACACAGAGCTGAGAACTAGGGCTGGCTGTAAAACAAGAATTTCTTTTTGTGAAACTGTTAAGAGGCTTTTTAAATTGGTTTCCATTCTAATGTGAAACAAAACCAAGACCTCTCAAAAAATTATGTGGAAAAACCAGAGAAAGAGACCCACTTCAGAATAGCCAATAGCCTGTTCATAGAATCATAGATTAGTGTTGAAAGAGACTTCAGGAGGTCATCTAGTCCAACCCCTGCTCAAAGCAGGACCAACCCCAACAGGATCAGGAGTAACCCTTGTTGGTAGGTTACTCACCTGGGTTGTAGGAGACCCAGGTTCAAGACCTTGCACTGTTTGATTCAGACCAATTTCTCAAATCAAATCTCCCACACCATAGCTGAGTGCCCTAATTAGTGGGCTATTAGCTAATCAGGGTGTCTCTCTCTTGTTCTGACCAGAAGGGCCATGCTGGACCTGAGAATCCTTCAAACCAACGCTTTGTTGAAACAGGTAAATCTCCATGAAAAGTTTGTTTTGATTAATCCGCATTCTAAGACAAAAAAACATTTTGTTGAAAACTTCCCAGTCATCTCTTCCAGGACCAGTGATCAGTCATTATCTAGAATCACGGGACCTAGAAACACGTGGGATTCTGCAGTTGGATCTAGAGAGGAGGACAGGAGCCAGTTGTGACTGTAGTTATTAAAAAGGTTTAAATTGTAAGCTCCCAGTCCTGCATTGAGACCTATGCAGATGCACTGTCCGACTCAAGTCAGTTAATTTCAGGATAGGGGCCCTAGAATGGAAAAATGGATACTTTAAAAGGTTGCTTTCAGTTTTGACTTTTGTTGTTTGTTTGTTTTTGTACTAGGCAGAAAATTGGAAAGGTAATGTGACTAGGTGAAACAAGCTGCTATAATTTACACAGAAGCCCATGATCCAAGCATCACTTAAACTGCTTTTGAAAGTTTGAATTCAGTGTGGCCATTTTGTATTGTTTTTCCTGAGAACGTTTTCAAACAGTCTAATTACTAAAATACAACCTAAATAATACACCATATATAGTGTACGTGAAATAGGAGTCTGAGAAGAATGAGGAGAAAATTGGGGGGCTTTATATAGTATTTGTAATATTCCAGCTTACACTTAGTCTTTAGAATTGTTAACTAAGAACCGTTTGCAGGACCAGATTCTGTTCTTTGCTGTGCCTGTGACCTGTAGCCTTTAGAATTTTTTTTATTACTGATTATTAAATTCAAACCAAGAAAAACACATCTTGGCTTGTCAGTTAGAGAATTCTTCTTTTTACCTGTTTCTGAGCAAATTTGCTTTGGCACTCATGAAACACAGTAAACATGGAATCTCTTAAGGCTGCTTTTTCAGAATCAATTTTTCACAATAGAACAACACTAAAAGAGTCTAAATGTCTAGCTGCTGGCTTTATCATAAGACATCCACTAACTACTTACGTATATTTTCTTATTGTCTTATAACAAAAGAACTTATGCATTATACAGTGATTACTAAAAACAAAAAAACCTTCAAAATTAAATCAACAGTCCTACCTTTTACAAAAGCTTGCCAGGCTCAGTTCATCCAGCTAACCAGAACACACAATAATATTAAAAAAAAATTGCCTTCAACAGCCTGAGTGAACCAAAAAGCTTTTCAGCATGATTTAAAGTTTGCCAAATTCAGGTCCCGATGGATGGTTGGGGAAGCAAGTTCCAAAAATGATGGCTTGCGACTAAGATTGTCCCGTCATTGTCCTCAGAAAGCCAAGCTCCTGGCACTAATATCATACATAGATTCAGTAGATCTGTTGTGGTGAGATGTAGGGATGTGCAAAGATTGTACCTTGGAATATACCTAGAAATGAATGGGTTTCTTAAAAAATGTCAGTACATTTAATTAAATGTGAAGAACTCCAGAGGAGCAAATAAAGGTAAGTGAATGGACAGCATGATGGCTGATGAAATTGTTTCTAAATGGAAGATAATGCACATTGGAAGGAAATTTGAACTAACTATTATACATTGTTGTCTTTTAAAATTAATTGCAATTACTGAAGAAAAGAAAATATCATTCTACACAGCTCACTGGAAATCTCTGCTGAATGCTCAGTGACAGTCAGAAATAATGTTGCATTGTATTGAGAATTGGATTAAAAAAATGCTAAAACTAATGCTATTACCTAACATGATGGTACCTCTTCTTCTTGATCAGTGATGAGGGGTGCTGAAAATTTACAGCTACATATGATGAAAGCTAAAACTGACTAGGACTGTATTTTAGAGAGGAGACATATAAAAGGGAGCATGACTGGAGATATATAGTGTAACAAATAGTATAAAGAAGGTAGATTAGGAACTCCTAGTTATCTTTTCAAATAATAGAACAACAAGGGGATGTATACAGAAATTACCAGATGATAAATTTAAAATGTGTTGAACTCATTCCCACCACATATGATTGAAGCAAAGAGCTTGGCAGTGTTCAAAAAAACAGTAGACAGTTAGTTTCTTTAGAGAGAACAGAAAATATAAGGGATACATACTCTGTGTTTCAGGGTATAAGCCAATAACTAACAAAGTTTAGAAAGAAGGTGTTCATTAAGGGGTGATTCTGACATTTTCTTCAGAAGCATAAAATTGTAAGACTTGAAGGGACATTGAGAGATCATCTTGTCCAGTCCCCTGCACTCATGGCAGGACTAAGTATTATCTTCTAGATAGACCATCCCTGACAGGTGTTTGTCTAACCTGCTCTTAAAAATCTCCAACGATGGAGATTAACAACCTCCCTGGGCAATATATTCCAGTGCTTAACTGCCCTGACAGGAAGTTTTTCTGAATATTCAACCTAAACCACCCTTGCTGCAATTTAAGCCCATTGCTTCTTGTCCTATCCTCAGAGTTAAGGAGACAAATTTTTCTCCCTCCTCCTTGTAACAACCATTTATATACTTGAAAACTGTTATCATGTCCCTTCTCAGTCTTTTCTGCACACTAAACAAACCCAATTTTTTTCAATCTTCCCTCAGAGGTCATGTTTTCTAGACCTTTAATCATTTTTGTTGCTCTCCTCTGGTCTTTCTCCAGTTTGTCCACATCTTTCCCCAAATGTAGCACCTAGAACTGGACACAGTACTCAAATTGAGGTCTAATCAGCGTGCTGTAGAGCAGAATTACTTCTTATGTCTTCCTTACAATACTCCTGCTAATACATCCCAGCATCTCGTGCTGCCCACTATTAAAGAGAATACTGGACTGGCTGTAGCATTGGCTTGATCTGGTTTGGTAATTCCTATGTGTGATCATATCACTATAACCCTTGTTCTTCTTAACCCTATTTGGTCCTTACTATTCAGCTATGAGTACTCATTAGGGTTACCATATTTTAAGTGTCCAAAAAGAGGACACTCCACTGGGTCCCGGCCCCGCCCCAACTCCGCCCCAGTCCCACCCCGTCTCTGCCCCAACCCCAAAGTCCCCGCCCCAACTCCGCCCCCTCCCCTGAACGCTTTGCCCCCTGCTTCTCCCCCTCCCCTGCTTCCCACGAACATTTGATTCGCAGGAAGCCTGAAGCAGGCAGGCAGCAGGTAAGCTGGGTCTGGGGCTGGGGCTGGGGGGGAGGGGGGAGGCGTGGCCCAGTCCGGCCCCCCCAGCCGAGTGGCTCCATCCGGTGGCCGGCCCCGGCCAAGAGTCTCTGGCCCCAGCGTCCTCGGCTCGGGCCCTGGGCGAGCGGCGCCGGCCGGCGGCTGAGCAGCCCTGGTCTCAGTGGCTCTGGCCGGCTTGGCTCGGGCCCCGGTTCCAGCCAAGCAGCTTCGGCCCAGCCCCGGCCCTGGCAGAGCGAGCGGAACCGGCCGGCAGCCAAGCACCCGCCAGCCCCAGCGGCTCCGGCCCTAGCGGCTCCAGCCCAGACCCAAGATCCACGACCCCTCCCTCCCTATTTTCCCGGACATGTCTGACTTTTTGGCAGTTCCCTCTGGACGGGGATTTGAGGACCAAAAAGCCGGACATGTCCGGGAAAATCCGGATGTATGGTAACCCTACTACTCATGGAGCTGGGTACAGTCACTCAGAGAGGGGGCAGTTTGCCCTTGGCCCCCATTTGACAAAGCTCCTAAACTGAGTGGCATTATGATCTGGTGCACAGGCTTGCAGTGCCACTCAAATTTGCTCTGACCACCCCTCTCATGATTGAGGGGCTGGTGGGCCAAAAATGAGCAGTGCTATCACCCCGTATGTCAGGTAGTAATGGCCAGAGCAGGGAGCTAGGCCTCTCCCCATGAGACAGGAGTCTCTGTTGCAGGGTGAGGAGTGGTTGAGCTTGCTCTCCAACCCCTGCCCCCCGGCTTCCCCTCAGTGGTAATTTTTTTTGGAAGGGTGGGGGGTCCTCAGTTTCAGATTTAGTTTCAGTCCCCAAAATATGTATCTGCAACCCTGGAGCTGGGGGTGTGCCTCCCAGCTTACGTGGACATACCCACACTAGCTTACGCAGAGCTAGCATGCTAAAAACAGCAGTGTAGTTGGGGTAGCCTAGGATACGGCTCAGGCTAGCCACCCTGAGTACATACCCAGGGGTTCTGGGTGGGTATGTACTTGGGTAGCTAGCCTGAGCAGCCACCTGTGCCACCCTGGCTATTTTTAGAGTGCTAGCTGGATCAGAGCTGAAGCGGGGACATCTACATGAGCTGGAAATCACACTCCCAGCTCCCATTGTAGACATAGCCTATGTTACAGTCACCCTGTCACATAAAAAGCTTAGATTGTAGGATCTTCAGGGGGAAAACACAATCTTTCTGTGTTTTCTGTCAAGTGCTTACCATAGTCTTGGGAACTGTATCTGTGTAATCAATAAAATGTATTTCCATATCATACTTTTCTGTTTTAATTTTCTCGCTGACTCATCTTTGCATAAACCTTTAGCCTGAATGAGCCAGGCAATCCATTCATCTTTTCAGTGACTGTATAATTTGTTTTGCTGCTGTTAATGCTGTTTGCTATCATGTTTTTTGGTATTGACTTATCTTTAATAGTGTTGGAATATCCTTCAACATGTAGAAGGATGAAGTGGCCTTTGCATCTTTTGTGTGTCACTATATCTTGGATCTTGCTCACAATTTCCCCTGTTTTCTTTCAGATGCCTGTCATCCCCTACCAGGTAAATAGCTTAGGGGAGGGAAGGATATCATGGGTGATTAGTGTTAGAGATTATTACTGTTTAATAGGAAGTTATGCAGATGAATAGTGCTCTGAAGAGCTGTACTTCAATGATTGTACATTGATTCTGCACAGGTGGGAGGTTTAAATTAGTATTCAATGCTTTTTTGCGTAAATTTGGCAAGAGTCACTTCTCCATTTATGGACTCAGCTGCCCTATACAAGGAGCTAACCCTATGGGATGGAAGGCGATGGTGCTCCTGCCACCCTTTTCTGAGATTTTTATCAGGGGACTGGAACTTTTTAAAATTCCATGCAGGATTTCATAGGACTGTTGCTGGACAGCATTATAGTGTAAAAAAAATTCCCCTGGGGTGGGGAACTCAGTTGATAGTTGATTTTTACCAAGTTTTTTTTTTCTTTTCAGTTTTTTAAAATTGTCACTGAAGAATTTCCATATATTGGAAAATATAGAAACTTTAGCCTCTGCTATCAATGTGTGAATATACATTTTAATTATTTTAACAATTAAAAGGGAAGGGTATAAGATCTCTGGGGTGGAGGCCATCTTTTATGTGTGTACAGTGTCTCGCACAATGATTGCTGATTGGGGTCTGTACATGCTACCACAGTACAAATGAAAAGGAGAACATGAAAGGCTAGATTCACAAAGAAACTCAGTGAGCATTACTAAGCAATTAGGCCAAGCATCACCACACCTAATTTTAAGGCACCTAAAAAACTGCTGGGATTCACAAAGCCTAAGTTTGGTGCCTCAATTCCCTAGAAACTGGTGGATGGGAAGGATGACCACCCTCATCAATTTTAGCCCAGTGGTTAGGATACTCACCTGGGGTGTGGTAGCTCCTGGCTTAAGTCCCCTCTTCACCTTTCTCCACTCCAATCATGGCTTCATAAACCTGTATCAATGTTGTCTCTTTTCTAAGATGAAAAGTTCCAGTATTTTTTAATCTCTCCTCATATGGAACCTGTTCCATACCCCTAATATTTTTGTTGCCCTTCTCTGTACCTTTTTCCAATTCTGATGCATCTTTTTTGAGACAGGGTGATCACAACTGCACACAGTATTCAAGATGTGGGCATACCATGGATTTATATAGTGGCATTATGATATTTTCGGTTTTATTTTCTATCTCCTTTCTAATGGTTCCTAACATTGTTAGCTTTTTTGACTGCCACTTAACATTGAGTGGATGTTTTCAGTGAACTATCCATGATGACTCCAAGCTCTGTTTCTTGAGTGGTAACCGTTAATTTAGACCCCGTCATTTTATAGTTATAGTTGGGATTGTGTTTTCCAATGTGCATTACTTTGCATATATCAACACTGAATTTCTTCTGCTATTTTGTGGCCCAGTCACTCAGTTTAGTGACTCTTAGTGACACTCTGATCTTCACAGTCAGATTTGGATTTAAGTATTTTGAGTAATTTTGTATAATCTCACAATTCTGACACCTCACTTTTTACCACCTTTTACAGATCTTTTATGAACATGTTGAACAGCACTGGCCCCTGTAAAGCTCCCTCGGGGACCCCACTATTTACCTCTCTCCATTGTGAAAACTGACCATTTATTCCTACCCTTGGTTCCCTCTCTTTTAACCAGTTACTGATCCATAAGAGGATCTTCCCTTTTATCCCATGACTGTTTACTTTGCTAAAGAGCCTTTGGTGTGAGACCTTCTGAAAGGCTTTCTGAATGTTTTAGTACACGATAGCCACTGGATCACCCTAGTCCACATGCTTGTTGACGCCCTCTGTCACATTGTCTGGAGTGGCTCACAACCGTAAGTGCCAATCTCAGGTTAGACTATCAGAAAACAGGGCAGACACCCCAAACTGGCAGTATGTTCTTTAATTAGATTTCAGGAAGCCATAACAAATATGAATTCCTGGATCACTATATTAGTCTTACCATGGAGTCACACACAGTCCACTTAGGCTCTTCAGTTTTTCTGGGTGGCAAGATAAACTGAACTTTTTAAGGAAAACGTTATATAAACCAAAAATCCCATCGCATTAGGTTACTCCCAATCCCAAAGGATCAGTCACTTACCCTAGATCAGTGGTTCTCAAACTTTTGTACTGGTGACCCCTCTGCCTTATAAATTAAAAACACTTTTTAATATATTTAACAACAACATTATAAATGCTGGATGCAAAGCGGGATTTGGGGTGGAGGCTGTCAGCTCATGACCCCCCATGTAATAGCCTTGTGACCCCCTGAGGGGTCCTGACCCCCAGTTTGAGAACCCCTGCCCTAGATCAATTTGGTACTCTGGCTCTCACACCAAAGACAATGCTGGCAGCCAATTCTTTAGTAAACTAACTAAAGATTTATTAGCTAAGAAAAGAAATGAGTTGTTGAGAGGTTAAAGCAAGTAAAATACATTAAAAGGTAAGTCAAAGAATGTAAATCCAAAATGATAGCACAGACGTAATAAACTTCCAATTTCCCAAAAGTCTTGTAGGGTTACCCAGAATAACTCTGGGGAACTCTGTCTTCTTGTCCAGATATTCCACCCTGTTAGAATCCAAACAGTCCAGACATAAGGATTATTTCTTTGTATCTGTATTTATAGTTTCCCTTCTCAGAAGGCAATCTGAACAGTGTCTTCATCCATGTGGGCCAGTGAATTTCCATTGTCGAACACAATGGCCCTTGCTTTGAAATTAGCATTCTTCTTCATTTACATTTCCAAGGCTCCAGTCGTGTTTGATGGGTAATTTAATTACAGGGATGTACATAATGTAAAATGTAATGTAATAACAAACAACAATCCCTCATTAGTATTCATGAAGTTTTCACATCAAGTACATTCTCATCTTAACACTAACACACACTTTTGATGTATGGTTAACTAGTTACAGGGATATACATAATGTAATGCGATAGCAATCAACAGGTTATAGATAAGTGAAGACAACAATACTATTAACATTTCCTTTGAACTAGAGGAACAGAGAAGTGCATTGGCCTTATTATACTACAATACCTTCTGAAACTCCTTTGATTTCTATTAGCATATGAGTGAACTAGTCTGTAGTTCTGTTCTGAGTTGGCATCTGGGTAGACCGTGTCACAGCCTCAAAGAATTGTAATGGATTGGTGAGGTAGGATTTTCCTTTACAAAAGCCGTGTTAACTCTTCACCAAAAAATCATGTTCAACGGTATATTTTATAATTTTGTTCTTTACTATATTTTTGTATGAGATTTGCCAAATGCTGAGGTTAGGTTTACCTGCCTGTAATTGCCAAGATTGCCTCTGGAGCCTGTTTAAATATCGTCATCATCCTCCAGTTGTCAGGCACAGAGGCTGATTTAAGTCATAGGTTACATACCACAGTTAGTATTTCTGCAATTTCATATTTGAGTTCCTTCAGAATTCTTGGGTGAATTCCATCTGGTCCGGGTGACTTATTACTGTTCAGTTTATTAGATTGTTCCAAAACCTCCTCTATTGGCACCTCAACTTTGGATAGTTCCTCAGATTTGTCACCTAAAAAAGAATGGCTCAGGAATTCCCTCCCATTCTCTGGAGTGAAGACCAATGCAAAGAATTCATCAAGCTTCTCTGCAAAAGCCTTGTCTTCCCTGAGTGCTTCTTTAACATCTTGATCATCCAGTGAGTCTCCTGATTTTTCCTGCTTCTGATTTACTTAAAACATGTATTTCTAATTTCTGTGTCTTTCTAGTAGTCTTCAAATTCTCTCTTGTACTTTTACACTTGACTTGCCAGAGTTTATGCTCCTTTCTAATTTCCTCATTAGGATTTGATTTCCAGTTTTTAAAGGATGCCATTTTGCCTCTAACTGCCTCTTCTACTTTGCTGTTGAGCCATGGTGGCATTTTACTGGTTTCTTACTCTTTTTTTTTTTTTTTAACTTGAGGTATGCATTTAGTTTGAGCCTCTATTATGGTGTTTTCAAATAGTTTCCATGCAGCTTGCAGGCATTTCACTCTTGTGACTGTTACTTTAAATTTCCATTCAACTAGCATGCTCATTTTTGGGCCTATTGTGTCACAGAGAGATTCTACAGAAAGCCACCAATTTTTTTTAAAGGATTCAAAAATTTATATAATCTTTTATTCCACATAACTATCGTGCCTGATCCCTAACCCAAACATCCAACAGGAAGAAGAGTTTGAAACACGAGTGATGGAATGAAATCCTGAGTTTCTTCCTTCTCTTCTGGCCTTTAAAATTGATGACACAGGTTCGTAGCCCAAGCCTTTGTTTGTTTTTTATCTCTCTCTTGGCCCCATTCCTGAAGTATGTGCTGAGGGAAACCCCCCATTAAGGTAAATGGCGTAGAGGGACATCCATTGACATTAGAAAGGCATTTTGAATGATTAGTTCAGGATTGGGCTCACTCTGTTGGTGAGTCTGCACTTAACTATAATAAAGTGCCATCAGAGGAAAATGGCCTTGGCCTTGGTAAAATTTAAGTAAACACTTGTTAATATTTTCAGATTAACTTGACCTGAGAGCAGCTCCCTCCACCACATGAAAGCAGATTGACCAAATATTCTTTTAAATATTTAAATAACCTACAGAAATTTGATAAAATAAAGCTGTTACACCAGCCTTCGCATATGTTCAGAATATTGCTTTCATTTTCACTGATCCTAGTAACAAAATAGGAACACTGCACAACTGGGTGCAGTAGTGTGTACAGTTTGATATAGTCCCTGTGCTGTAGGCTGGCAATCTAAATAGACAACAAATAGGCAAAGAACAAACACTTTGCTGCAACAAAACACACATGATTGAACATTAATTTTAAGAAGCTCACTTGTTAATTCCACTTCCTTCTCCATTCTAAGCAGTATTTACCAATATCAGAACAGAGAAGGTCTATGGCTTGTAGGCATTTTGCAAATGGTGCGTGTTCATGGGGGACTTGAAAGGGGAGCATCTCTAATTGAGGGGGGAAGATGAGAGTGAGAGAAAGACATGAATAGGCTCCTAGTCTATCTTGGGCAGAGTGAAGGAATGGAAAATGAAAAAAATATTATCAGAAAAATTGGCAGGAACTGAAAGACAAGGGGCACAATTCATTGTTGTCCTTTGGCATACCCTCAGTTTCAATAGATAGCACATATGTAAAGAATCATTCCACCAGCTAAAGAACTGGCTATGCATCCCCTACAGATTTTCCTCCTCTGCCAATGCATGTTGGGGCATTCCAGGGTGGGCCAGGGGACAAGCTCTGAATGGAATTTGGCAGCTGGGTTGAAAGTCAGGACAACTGACAGGTCTGCCCTCGCCTGCATAGATGGCTAAATTGACTCCTGCAGCTCCTAAATAAGGGAAGCACGGGTTATCTCCTTTAGATCCCTGCACCAGTACTTGTGCTGATGCAGGAATTAATCCCAACCAAAGAGCTTAATCATAATGCAGTGGCAGAAGGGAAGCCAGTGAAGGATGTGAGTCTAAGCTTGGAGCAGCATATGAAGGTGATTAGTTTTTGAGTAGCATTGTGGTTGGATTGAACAGCACAGTGAGGACCGAGGCAGGAAAATTGGGGAGGAAAAGCCTGATTTTGGAATTGTTGTAAAGGAAAAACGGGAAGGGTTAATGGTAGCATGGATCGAGGGGGAAGAGAGTTTGTGCAGAACAGTCTTTGAACTATTTTTCAATGTTTTAGGCCCAGACAAAATTTTTAAATGAACGATACACATGCTTAGCTGAAGCATATATAGGTGAAAAGCAATCTTGTAGCACTGTATATTGAGTCCACTGTAAGAAAATGCTATTCTCAAACTCTCCATTAATATCTGCAAAAAGAAGAACAGGAGTACTTGTGGGGCTGTAGTCCACGAAAGCTTATGCTCTAATAAATTTGTTAGTCTCTAAGGTGCCACAAGTACTCCTGTTCTTCTTTTTGCGGATACAGACTAACACGGCTGTTACTCTGAAACCTGTCATTAATATCTGGGTTTCTTTATACTCTAGTTGTGATGAATGAAGTCCTTGCTCTGCACATATGCCTGAAGATTCCTGTACTGCAGCAGAGCACCTGGTACAGTTTGTTTTCTTCCAACATCAGCTTAGGGGGATTTTTTAGGTGGGACCTTGTTTTATATAACTGTTGAGAATGCACAATTCCTGAAAATGTGCCTTGGTACCAGAAAGAGGGAATGTGAACACAACAGATATCTAAATAGTCTATGTATCCATTTATTTATGTTCATGTTTTCAATAGCAACGAGTGCTGGAGGTGGACATGTCACAAACATCAATGCATTATACAGGATTTGTCTTTGTTGTTGTCCAGGCTGCACTTGAGTGCAGAACAACATAGTTCTGCCCATATGCTCTGTAATGTTCAGTAGGGTTTATGGTCTAACCTCCCACTGGTTCCGATATAGTTTCTTTTACTTGGAGGACATTTTGTCCCCCTCACCATGCTCTTGATCCCACTTTGCTATTAAAATCATACTGTTCCTGTAAAAGAAAATGAGACAGTGTTCACTGATGTGTCAGCTTGTTCTGCCTGAGCCAGCTTTTTTTGACCATATAACAAACAGAGCTAATATTTAAAGACCAAATTCCTCCCTAACTTTCACACCCTTCCAGTCCTAGTCATGGGGGTTGCCTAAGTTCTTAAACAGAATTTGGGCCTAAGGCTGCAAAGATCTAATTTCAAACTCTGGCCACAGTGTAATAGTCTGTATCTCTAATCTCAGTGTCACTTGTTTGTCCAATATGCTTCATAATGTATGGCAGCACATTTATGATTATTAAGAAATGAAAGGATAGTTCCCACAGCCTTCCAACGAATTCCATGAATTCCTGTACTCCTGATGTTGCAGAGCATTTCACTCTTTCAGGAGTCATAAAGCGTAAGCATTCAGAAATACCCGGTCAAATCAGAACTGCATGGAAGCCATTACTGTTCAGAAAAATCCTCTCCTTCTGAATGGACCAGATATCTTGGGACATTACTATAATACCCTCTGACAGGAATAGAAACCTTCTGGATTCTCATACCTTCCAGTTCTGTGTCCTGGATTTCATGGGACTGTCCTGCTTTGACACCCGCTCCCCCATTCCCTGAGTCCCAGTTGAAGAACAGTTTGCCTTAGGCCCTCTGTTTGAGAGAGCCCCGAAACCAGTTGGCATTGAATCCGGTGCACGGGGTCACAGCAGCATTCAGGTGTGACCTAGTTGCCCCTCTGTCTTGGCCTGTGGAAGGCCAGGCCATATTTGTATGTGCTAGATTGCAACTACAGTCAAATTTGGCATGTCTGACTCCACCTCCATCAGCGGAGGTGCGGATGGGCCAATGCTGAGTGGTGCTGTGCCCAGCTTTAGCAGCTTAAAATGTTGGGAGGTATGCATTCTGTTTTAGCAGGAAATACACTAAAAATGAGCCCAAAGAATGGTGGAATATGGCCAATTCCACTAACTTGAAGACTGATTCCTTTCCTTTGTTCCTACCTAGAGCACATAACAAAAATGGCCTTCATTCTGCAAAGGATTAATCTGCTCTCCCTGATATTTTTTAACGTGTGTGCCAGAAGTTCTACATTCTTAAGACAATTTTTAAGGCCATTTTTAACCCTATCATACTTGATACTTTAGAGAATGTGGGTTGAAAAGGTACATTTCTCATTTTGCATTTAAGTAATTGGCATTCCTGTTTTTTTTTTTTTCTTAAAGTGCTAAAGTTGCAGTGCAGCACAGATTTAATTGATTTCACAATACAGTCTCAGTGACATGTCACAGTTCTTTTCACTTCCCTTAAAATACTAGATTATTTTCTGATACAAGGTATATACTTAAAGCTAGTGTTTGAGTTAGTGATTTTTCACAGTGTGTTCCTAATAAAAGATTAGAGACCTAACATCTTGAGAGCTTTTGGGAGCCATGTTGGGAACCGATGCCGCTGCGGTAATGGCCTAATTCTCTACCTGGTAATGGCACCACATACAAAAATCTTTTCCAGGACAAGCTGCATCTCAGATTTGCTTGTCAGGTGACAAAATGTGGTTGTCATAAGGCCAAAATGCGTAATTTTTGTAATTTGTATTTATCTCTAGTCAGACAGGACTATTGGGAGTGTTATGTGGAAGAGCATCTGTTCATACAGAGTTGTGAAAAAGTGGCGATTGTCAAGTCAAAAGTCATTCTCTGGTGAGGGTTTGAGAGGGTTCCATCCTTGAGGTAAACAGAGCCAGAGGCTGATTCTGACTGGTAGTTCATCCTGCTGTTGGGGAAAGAGCTTGGCTTCTGTGTATTTTGACACTTTACTGACAAGCTACTGATCTGATCTGACCTGGACTTGAAAACAGTGGTTGCTGCTGACTGACAAGCTGTCTGACATGAGATTGAAAAGTAAATATTGGCCTAGCTGCATCCCATGCTCCATATCATGCAGCAAACAGATGCACTGCATTTTTGGAAAAAAGAAAGTATGTGTGAGATGCAGAGCAGTGTCATTGGACATATGTGGCAAAATTAGCAGGCCGGACAAGCAGATCATAGCTTTCTTCTGCCATTCGGTGGTATTTACAGGGGAGTGAAGAAAGCAGGCCTGTTTTCATTTTTAGTCATATGAATCAATAAGTGCACCTGAGATTTGCAGGGCAGTTGTCAAGGCTGAATCCCAACTTTGTCACTCTGAGTGCAGAAGTGGGGCCTACAAGGATGTTTAAAATTAATACTTGCCACTCCAGGCTTGTATTAAACTCCCAAGGTTACAGCTTTTCTCTGAACTTGGCTTGGTAAACGCTGCCACCACCCAAATGAGAAAAAAAAAAAAAACCCTTTGAACCCAGGAAGGAGCTCTTGGGAATTCCTTCCTGTGGGGTACCCTCAAGCCCTTTCACACCCCCTCTGGGGAAGAGCTAAGAAAGAAAACAAATGAAATCAGCTGTGGCTACCAGCTAATCAAACAACATATGCACAAACCTCTTAGGACACCAAAAATCCAATCCGTTCTTAAAAAAGGTAAATTTTATTAAAAATAAAAAGGAAAACATTACATCTGGAATTTAGGCTTTTTATTAGATCTTAAAAGAAACAATTACAAAAACTTAAGCACCCAAAATTGCTTTTTGGGGGGTTCATCTTAAAGGTTACAAGCAAACAAAAGCATCTGGGGTTGGCACAGAGGAGTCCACAAGCCAATAAGAAATAAAAGAAATAACCCTAATTGTGTCTTTGTAGACATTCCCTAATTTTACTTACTTATCTGAGGCTCCAGAGAAGTAGGTTCGAGGTATGACTGGATAATTTATAATCATACCTGGCTTAAAGCTGGTTACGGTGTTACTGCCCGTGTCCCTGCAGCTCAGAGAACAACAGACAAAGGAAATGTTTCTTTTCCAATTTTAAAAAGTTCTACCTTCCCATTGGCTCTTTTGGTCAGATGTCCACATCTGAAGGCCCTTCCCCCAGCCTCAGGGGAGAAGCCGGTGAAACCAGGGCTCAAGTAAGGTTGAGGGACAACAAATGATAAAACAGGGTTACAGGGTCAAAAGCAGGGAGCCAGAGGGAGACACCGAGCAGAAAACCCCGGTCAACTGAGACCTACTGAATTCTGGGAAAGGGGCGGGCATGAGCCCACCCTTATCAGAAGGCCCCTCCCCCATCTTAAAGGGGAGGAGCCATTAAACCCAGGGTTCAACTGATCACGTGGGGCAACAAATGATTAAGCAGGAACAGGAGTGAGGGTCATAGGTTCAAGATCAGGGATCCAGAGGGGGACACTGAGCAGAGAACCCCGGTCAGACTGAGAACCAGCAGCTGAACCAGCACTCTGGTCAGGGTGAATCCAACTAGTTCCCTGGAGAAGGCCTGATTGAGGGAAGGAGTAGCTAATTACTAGATCACCCTGAGCTGGGGAGAGCTAAAGGAGATAATTAGCCCATTAACTGCAAGAGTAGAAAAGGAGCATAGGAAAGAAGTGCAAGGGGGAGGAGAGAGAAAAAAAGAAAAGGCTAAGGGAGATCTTTGCATAGAGATATTTTTTCTCTCTCCTCTCTGGCAAAACAGGATGATGGTTGTATGTTACTGTAAATCGAATCGCTGCATGGGACAGTGAAGGGGTGGTGGCTGATACAATACAAACTACATGGTGAAGATTACAGACTAGAGGCGTTAGAGCCATTTGTGCAGGAAGACCTCGTTGACTGGGGCTCGGACTGCCTGGTCAGCACTCCACTGAGCTCAGGCTGTCAGTCCCCGCTGACCACTGGGGCTTGGGCTGCCGGTCCCAACTGCCCAGCCCCATGCTCCATGGGGCTTAGGCTGCCAGCCCCCGCGCTGACGGGGGCAGGGCTCGGGCTGCTAGCCCCAACTGCCTGACCCTGCCCTCCAAGGGGCTCGTGCTGCCAGCCCCGCACTGACTGCCATGGGCTCAGGCTGCCGGGGGCAGGGCTTGGGCTTCTAGCCCCAACTGCCATCTTCATGCATCCCCCATGCTAAACCCTGCCTTGGTCATTGCTCCCCTTGACTCCCGCACCTGCCTCCTTCCTCAGCCCCGCCAAAGTATTGTAGCTAAAATTACCTTCCTTCTTGCTGCTCTGCT
The DNA here is from genome assembly GCF_027887155.1 of Malaclemys terrapin pileata. Taxonomy (NCBI): domain Eukaryota; kingdom Metazoa; phylum Chordata; order Testudines; family Emydidae; genus Malaclemys; species Malaclemys terrapin. The sequence goes on from NC_071505.1 coordinate 53,545,875, forward strand.
CATGTCTCTCACTTCTGCAGAACCCTTCACTGTCTGCCCCGTTCCTCCTGCATCAGTCAGACTTCTACTCACCTGCAGGGCCCTACCTGCTCTGCTTCTGCTTACATCTCTTCCTGCTCCCCCCTTGCTCAGACCAAGCCTCTCTCCTCACCACCCTTTTGTAACCTTCTCCCCACTCACTTCATGCTGCCATCTGTGCCCCACTTTGTGCAGTGGTGTACAATGGCTCTCTCTTCCCATGCATAGGTGCTGGAGCTAGGGTTTCTGGGGGTGCTGCTGCACATCCTGGCTTGAAGTGGATTCCATTATATACAGTGTTTACAGTTTGGTTCAATAGCTCTCAGCCAGGGCCGGCTCCAGGCACCAGCTGAGCAAGCTGGTGCTTGGGGTGGCAGCTTGTTGGAGGCGGCATTCTGTCCAATCCTAGGGTGGCACGGCCGCTTTTTTTTGTTTGTTTGTTCTTGTTCCGCTCCTGCCGCCCTGTAGGGGGCGGAGGCGTGGAGAACCAGAGCGCCCTGCATGGCAGTCCTCTTCCTTCCCTCCCCGCCGACCGGAGCGGAGCCCTCACGGCAGGCGGCAGGGGGCGGTGCAGCGGGAGGGGCCGCGTGGCAGCGCCCCTGCTGTAGCCCTGGCCGCCCCCTTCTCTCTCTCTCGCCCGATCCCTCCCCCCGCCCCACCCCAGCCAGTCTCCCTGTACCTGCGCTCCGGCTGCGCCGCAGGTTTTTTTTTTTTTTTTTTGCTTGGGGCGGCCAAAAAGCCAGAGCTGGCCCTGCTCTCAGCACCCCTACTATAAAAATTGTTCCAGTGCCCTTGTTCCCGTGTGTCAAATGATATCCCTCTCCTCCTTCACATCCTCACCACAGCTTACTCCTCCTAATAGCATTCGCTGTGAGATCCCTGCACACAGCTCCAGGTGTACTCTGCGGTCTGAAGTATTCTGACTGGATTGTAAGCTTCCAGTTTTTATCCAAATCAATAGGGTTTTGCCCACTGACTCCTAGAACACCCCTGAAATTATGGAATTGATTGGCTGTCGTTTTTCAGATTTATTGCATTACTGATAGACAAACAGAGAAATGTCATTAAGTTGAGTGTAAGGCATTGCTTTGCTTAGCTAGTGATACCATTTCTCATGGTGATGGGGGAAAAGGCCAACAAGCTGTGTTTTGAGGGAAATGACAGAGATGGGTGCTTGCTGTCCATGGTTAGGGAGAGCATTCCAGAGGTAAGGCATGGTAAAGAAGGCATGTACTACATGTGGGCAATACATGGTTGGTCATGAGATTTAGGCAGAGTGATCGTGGGGAAATAGGAAAAGATCAGAGAAATGTGCAGAACCTTTTCATTGAGCATAAGGCACTTAAATTTTATGCAGAGGTTCAGATGCTATAGTGATAGGCATAGTATATGGATCTAAATAGGACAGCGAGCCAGTGAAAGGATTTGAAGAGGTGAGTGATGTGATCAGAGTAACGGTGATTTTCAGATCATTATTTTGGATAGTCTGTAGGGGGAACATAATTTCAAGCATGTTGCTATCTACTTAGCACTATTTTTTTTTTTGAAGCAGTAGCAACTTAAATTATATCACTCTACAATTGCTGAAATAAGATTGGAACTAGGGTACAAGGATTGGACTTTTGACTGAAAAATCAGGCAGTGGGCTAGATAAGTCCCATGGAGGAGCACTGGGTCCATTTTTTTGCAGATCCTTCTTTGGAGGGAGGTGTTTGTCTGTTATTACAGTGTTAGCATCACAATAATAAGCAGCAACAAATAGAACACAGAAGAATTATTCTCAGTGCTCCTTGGCTCTGTGTGTATGTATTTAGTTACTGAATGCAGGGTGCCATTTTGAGTGAGTTACAACTACCACATATTCATGATCATTTGGTGCAAAATAACTGTGTGGTGGCTATTTTAACGTCTGCAGAATATGTGCACAAGTCTTGGCATTTTCCTCAGTTCAGACTATATACAGGATCCCTTTATCCATCACTGAAATGCATTTACCTCTGAGTGAGAGACAGCAACTGTTTAACAGCACAAAGCAATGCTGCACAGCAGTTTAGTACAAAAAGTAAATTATCATTTATATAAAATATTTGAAAGTATTTCAGTCCTTGCAAAAATGAAATTCTAAATTAAAGGTAAGTAGACACGTTTTTAGAAAAATATAAAAACTATTGAATATCTGAAATATCTCAAGACAGTGACAATATAGTGTATTTATATACTTAAATGGAAAATGCATATTTGAAAAATTGTTTAAGTGGTAGTACTTGTGTCCCAGCCGGGAATGTTGTTTATGCATTCAGCTCTAATGACTGAATTGACAATCTTAGTTCCATCAACTTCTAAGACTCTAAGTAGGGCCTTTATTGACTCATTTATTAGATGCTTGATCCTGGGGAAGAGGTAATGTAGTGTGAAGGCTGGGATGGTAGATATGGGGTACTAAAACTGATGCGTGTGATGCATCAGCAAGAGCAGAGATACTTCTTTGCATTTGTATGTCTAAGTATCGGAACTCCAACAAGATACAATAAATACATGAGACCCTGCTGTACAATGATATGACAGCTTTAGGTTAAAAGGTCTGGGCAATGCAGAAAGAGACAAAAGAAGGTAAGACATTTGAGCTATCTCATCTTCATCTTTAGCATTCTTTGGAATGCTAAAACCAGTTTCTAGTGCTGTTTTGGTCAAGGACTGTCTCTTACGATATGTATGTGTTTTGGTTTGTTTATTTTTGACTGTGCCTAGGATGATGGGGCCTTGAGCTGATTGAGGCCTTTTGGTAGTGCTGTAGTACAAATAAGACATACTCAGATTCAACAGTAATATTTGGATTCAGTTAGGGCAAATTCTAGACCCCATCCATTCAGATGGGAAGAATCTCAGTATCTGTTGGCCTCAGGGCTGCCCACCAGTCAGCTCCTCCGGTGGCCCAGGGCTGGCTGCCAGTCAGCTGATCCAGTGGCCCCATGGCTGGCTGCCAGTCAGCTGCTCTGGTGGTCAGTGCTCCAGCAATCCCAGAGCTGACAGCTGCTTCAGCCCTGCCCCAGAAGAAGTCATGGAGGTCCTGGAAAACACGGAATCCATGACCTCTTTGACTCAAAAAGTAATAGCAATTTTTTTTCAAAGTATATCAGAAGCAGGAAGCCTGCTAAACAACCAGTGGGGCCACTGGATGATCGAGATGCTAAAGGAGCACTCAAGGATGATAAGGCCATTGCGGGGAAACTAAATAAATTCTTTGCATCGATCTTCACGGCTGAGGACGTGAGGGAGAGTCCCAAACCTAAGCCATTCTTTTTAGGTGACAAACCTGAGGAACTGTCTAAGATTGAGGTGTCATTAGAGGAGATTTTGGAACAAACTGATAAACTAAACAGTATTAAGTCACCAGGACAAGATGGTATTCACCCAAGAGTTCTGAAGGAACTTAAATGTGAAATTGCAGAACTACTACCTGTAGAATGTAACCTATGATTTAAATACGCTTCTATACCAGATGACTGGAGGATAGCTAACGTGACGCCAATTTTTTTAAAAGGCTCCAGAGGTGATCCTGGCAATTACTGGCTGGTAAGTCCAATTTCACTATCGGGCAAACTAGTTGAAAATATAGCAAAGAACAGAATTATTGGACACATAGATTAACATGATTTGTTGGCGAAGAGTCATCATGCTTTTTGTAAAGGGAAATCATGCTTCACCAATCTACTAGAATTCTTTGAGGGGGTCAACAAGCATGTGGACAAGCATGAACCAGTGGATATAATGTATTTTGATTTTCAGAAAGCATTTGACAGGGTCCCTCATCAAAGGCTCTTAAACAAAGTAAGCTGTCATGGGATAAGAGGGAAGGTCCTCTTATGGATTGGTAACTGGTTAAAAGATAGGAAACAAAGGGTAGGAATAAATGGTCAGTTTTCAGAATGGATCGTGGGAAATAGTGGTGTCCCCCAGGGGTCTGTACTGGGATCAGTCCTATTCAACATATGCATAAATGATCTGGAAAAAGGGGTAAACAATGCGGTGGCAAAATTGGCAGTTGATACAAAACTAGTCAGGATAGTTAAGTCCAAAGCAGACTGTGAAGAGCTACAAAAGGATCTTACAAAACTGGGGGACTGAGCAACAAAATGGCTGATGAAATTCAGTGTTGATAAATGCAAAGTAATGCACATTGGAAAACCAGAATAGCAACTATACATATAAAATGATGGGATCTAAATTATCTGTTATCACTCAAGAAAGAGATCTTGGAGTCATTGTGGATAGTTCTCTGAAAACATCCACTCAATGTGCAGCAGCTATCAAAGAAGCTAACAAAACGTGGGGAATCATCAAGAAATGGATAGATAATAAGACAGAGAATATCATATTGCCTCTATATAAATCTAAGTTGCACCCAAATCTTGAATACTGCATGCAGATGTGGTCGCCTCATCTCAAAAAATATATATTGGAATTTAAAAAGGTTCAGAAAAGGGCAATGGAAATGTTTAGGGGTATGGGACAGCTTCCATATGAGGAGAGATTAAAAAGACTGGGACTTTTCAGCTTGGAAAAGTGAAGACTAAGGAGGGGAATATGATAGAGGTCTATAAAATCATGACTGGTGTGGAGAAAGTAAATAAGTGTTATTTATTCCTTCTCATAACACACAAACTTGGGGTCCCCAAATTAAATTAGTAGGCAGCAGGTTTAAAACAGCCCAAAGAAAATATTTGTTCAGACAACGCACAGTCAATCTGTGGAACTCCTTGCCAGAGGATGTTGTGAAGACCAATACTATATCAGGGTTCAAAAAAGAACTAGATAAATTAATGGAGGATAGGTCCATCAATGGCTATTAGCCAGGGAGGGCAGGGATGGTGTCCCTAGCCTCTGTTTTGCCAGAAGCTGGGAATGGGCAACGGGGTCGATTTCTTGATGATTACCTGTTCTGTTCATTCCCTCTGGGGCAACTGGCAGTGGCCACTGTTGGAAGACAAGATACTGGGATAGATGGACCTTTGGTCTGACCTAGTATGGCTGTTGGTATGTTCCTTATCTGACATAATGACTTGCAGATGACTAATACCTTGATACAGACGTCAAAAACATATTTTCAGTTTTTATATGTAGCTCCGTACATAGTATCTGTATGTATATTTCACAATAATATTTATGACCAGTGTGACTGGCTTTCATTTGAGACTTCTAGAACATTATTTGGTGAACCAGAATGTATACACCAGACTCATAAGATCTGCACCTTATTGCCAGTTGGCATTAGGGGGTTCTTGGGTCATACAAAAAATCCACAGACAGTGAAATTCCACAAAATATCGGACAGACCCATTGTAGTACCACTTGGAAGAAATTTTGTCAAGACTGTACTGGGACAAAGAGAGAGAGAGGTTTATTCTTGGTATTTTCTGATACAGGGATGCATTCTGGTCACAGAATCCAACTCAGATTTCTATTAGGGAAATTTACTCACAGTTCAAGGTGTTGCTGTTTGGTCTGACTTTATTTTTGTAGAATGTTTGGTGGTTCCTACATTGAACTGGAGAGTGTAATCATTCTCCTATCTGTATGACTGACCAAGGTTGGAATTCCAGAAGGAATCTGTCTGAAACAACATGTCTGTCCTGGAGTTCTGCCCACCTATCAATAAAATCAGTTACAAGCTTTTATCATAAACTATTTAAAGACCACATGGATTCCTAGTCACGATTGGGTTAAATATAATAAAGGTCATCAAAGTCAATATTTTCCAACAATTACCATGTCTCCTATTCTGTGCTTAGATATTTGGACAATCCATGGTGTAGTGACCATTGACAAATACTGACATTTTAATGGTGACCACTCTGTTAGCTCTTCTAGTTATGACACAGATTAAACTGTCATTCTTTCCCATCCAAAAGTCCAAATTATATTGGTTTTGATGGGAAGTATAAGAATGAGCTATTGGGTTTTGTCTCTGCAGTGATGGTTGATGGCACCCCAGGGCATGCCTTAATACGAAGGGTCATAAATGAGCACTAAGATCTGTGGTCAGAGACCTCATTTTGCATTTCATTTGGGTAAAACTCCCTCCCTGGTTTCCAGGTCTGTTGAAGGTGACAGTGGCCTATCATATACATCATCAAAGAGGATACATAACTTAACATCCTGAACTGGATTTTTTGGCTTAATGGGGGGAGGGTGAAGGTTGACAAGTTTGATATCTGAATCTCCTAGCCCTCATGACTGTGTAGAAAGGGTGTATAAAAAAGACTTATAGACTCAAGATCTGTTCTCAGTTACATTTGTGCAATCCCATTGATGTTAATGGGGTTACACTGGTCAAATGAAAGCAAAACGTAGCCCATATTTTGTGAGTGGACAGGCTCATGCTCTGGTTTGAAGTGAGTTATGTGAATCCCTCCACGCATACCTCACAAGCTCTGTCTAATTACTTTGTGTGTCAGTCTGGGTTACGGATATTTGTGCCAAAATCTGCTATTCTACACCAAAGCAACTGAACTCATTGGAGTTACGTGGAATTTACACTGCTGTAAACAAGAATAGAATTTAACCTATGGCGTTCTCAGCTTTCTATGGATATGTGAAAGGTCTGTAGTGATCCCTCTGAAGGATTTGCTACAGCTGTTTTTCACTCCTCCCCCTCCAAGAAACCATTGGTGTGGCTCTTAGTAATCTTGAGAATGTTTGTTTTTGAGATGCTGGAAACCTGTAAGTTTCTTGCATGGGAGGGGCTTTATTCTGAATGACAATTACTTTTGCTTATAATTGGAAGAAAGAAAGTTGGTAAACTGTGCTGGGAGCTTTTTGTTGAGGTCAGTGTAATGGAAGAAGAGGGAGCATGCTGGAAAGACTTCACAATGTTCCGATCTCTGGATAAGGGAGGAACCATTAGGATGCTGCTCTGTACTGCAGTTTTAATCAAATCAGAAATAAATTACCATGTGAACTATGCTATTCTAGACAAAATGATACATGTGTACAGATTTATATAGCGTGCATGTAATATATATGTGTAAAAATAGGATTTCAGTTAAAGAGATTGCTCTTTATATGAACATTCTGATACATATGGATCATCTATAATAGTATAGAAAGTAAAACAAAGCTTTAGTGTTATAGCAGCTCTGTACGTTTAGTGGTTTGCTTCTTATATTATTTAGTGCAGGGGTCGGCAACCTTTCAGAAGTGGTGTGCTGAGTCTTCATTTATTCACTCTGATTTAAGGTTTCGCGTGCCAGTAATACATTTTAACGTTTTTAGAAGGTCTCTTTCTATAAGTCTATAATATAAAACTAAACTATTGTATGTAAAGTAAATAAGGTTTTTAAAATGTTTAAGAAGCTTCATTTAAAATCAAATTAAAATGCAGAGCCCCCCCGGACAGGTGGCCAGGACCCGGGCAGTGTGAGTGCCACTGAAAATCAGCTCGTGTGCCGCCTTGGGCACACGTGCCGTAGGTTGCCTACCCCTGATTTAGAGTATAAAACAAATGACTGCAGAGAATGTACACTTTGAATAAAAGAACAGATGATGCAGCATTTTATGAAGGGTGAAGAAATGCAGGGCCCATACTCTGCAGTATGTAAATGCCATGCCATGTACGTTGGGGTTATGCTTGAGTGCTGCAGGGGTGGAAAGTGTGTGTCTGCATCTGATTTTGGTTGTATATTGTTTGTTGCAGTAAACCAGTTGCCTAGCCTCAATTGTTTTAATGATGAGCAGATCAATATCCCATTATTGGATATAACAGTGGCTGCAGGAAGTGCCCAGAAGATTTTAATGCATGAATTATGCATTCTGTGCTCATTTTTTAGTCTCAAAGCACAGTAACAGAGATGGTGAAGATGACTGGGATAGTTTTTTGCATAAAGTAACTGCAGTCAAATGCTTCATATTTTCATGCACACAGGCAGCATCGAGTGGGACGGCCTATTTAAGAAGATATAAATCCCTGAGTTTACAGCACAGAATGCTTGATTTGAAAGCATTGCAGCCATGTACAGAGCCAGTTTTCCTGCTGTCTAACCTGTTTTCTACAGAAGGTTGGCTGAGGGATGCTAACGGCTGTGCTTTGCTCTGAGGTCACAGCTTGAAGTCTTTTCTTTTTTTTTTTTAATTTGCTTTCTGCCGCAGGAGAGGATCTGTGAATTTTATTGGTGCAGCCATCATTGTATTTTCAAAAATATAAACTTGGAATAGTTACTATGAACAAAAGGACATGAAGGAACTCACCTTCTCAGGTAAAATGAGTATTTTTTTCTGTAGGTTTGATTGCAGAAACTGGAATGTGCTGAGGCAGGATTATGTGGTAACATTGACACAGATCTCTGTACTGGAATTCAGAGTCAGGTTTCTCAAATGGTTATTGCTGAATTTATCCTACTATGATTATTTTTAAATGACTATTATTGTGAGTGACTGTTTTATACTTTTTGCATATTGCAGTTTATATAGGAGTATATATTGGTGATCAGTTTGTATCTTCTGTAGATGACTGCATCATAGGGAGGGGCTGTATCAAGCTTAATTGATAAAAATAAAGTGATCTGTTTCATTAGAGGTCCTGGCAGGAAAATGACAATGGAATTTCATTGACGTTTATTCCTATTTTTGTGCATTTACTATTACATTTGCAAACAATAGTAAAATAAAAAGCGTATCTGGGATGTGAGATAGCAGAATCTACTCCCAGACTGTCCTGTAAATGATTGAGATGATTAAACTGTTAAATCTTGGCTAAAAGTCATGACTCTCATATAGTACAGAAACAAATCTGTCCGTATTGTCCTTCAGAATACTCCATGCTGTCTGACAGTTTACATCCTCTGAGATCTATTTATAGTGACTTAATTTGCTGGAACTACGTGTTCTTGACAAGAAATATGGGATTAAAAATCATGTAGAATCTTTACATTTGCACACAACATACAAATTGTGAAATGTTTGTAATTTCTATATAATTAATCTAGAAGTACAGTATAGCAAACACTATTCTGAAATACAAGAGTACAATCAGTTTATACAATTCTTGCTCATCAAACCAAATTTTCTAGTACAGGAAATGCTTTATATGTTTGTATCATTTCCAAATATTTTTGTATATTTAAATGTTGAACTTCTGTGTTTTGGAGGAAATGGGATCAAATTAAATGCAAATCTACAGTCTCTGTAAAATAACTTGTAAAGATGTATCCAAATTTTTTTACATAGAAATATTTTTTTCTGAATTACAGGTACTGAAAGACCCTGACAGATAATTTAATAAGTCTGAAAGCTATGTGATATGAATTGTTGAGGAGCTAGTTAGTGCCATCTGTATTGTGTAAAAAAAAAAAAAATTAAAGGAAATTCCATGTGTTATATTTCTTCAGATAAATAACTTTGCCTCTGAAATTACATTATTATTTAACAGTGTCGCAGTAGCATCCGGAGGCTCCAATCAGAATCAGAGGCTCATAGTGCTAGACTCTGTACACACACATATGGGCCCCAACTCAAAGAACAGGCTGTGTTTGATTACTTGCAAAAAGTTCCCTTGAGAAATATGTAGGAAACTAACTAATCAACTAGCAAATGGATTTTCTTAAACCGATAACTATTAATATTTCAGATTTGTGTGGCAAGATTATTGCTCATTAGTGTTGTTTTTCTATTGTAAGCTATCTTTTGGTTGCACTCCCATATAAAAGACAGAGTTTAGACCATGTTTTATTATTCTTTTTGAATTGGGTGTATTGTAGAGGTGACACACACACACACAACTTCTAGGGAAGGGACTGTGTTGCTTGCTTGAATCTTAAAGGCCACTCGAATGCTGAATCACAGAGCAGTTTTAGGTAGGGCTCACTTGCCTCCTGGCTGGAGATAAAGCAGCTATTGCAGTATGATGACGATTGTGAAAAATTAGGGAAAAGTGCTATCCAAAATGAGTGGAGAGGGGGAAGTCTTAAAAATCTTCCATGGCAAAAACAGTATCTTAAACTAAGAATAATGTGTGAACATGCTTCTGGATGTGTGATTTTTCAGGGTGAAGTGGAAAGATGTAAATCCTGTTGTGTGAACTGCAGCAACATAAATGTAAAGCTAACACAGTAATTTTAACAAGCACATGTACATCAGTTTATTTTTTGGCAATGTGTTACTCACTAAATGCTGTTCTGCATTTGTTGTAAAAGTATTAAATATATGACGCCACTTTTCTCACAAGTGATACAAAAGTAACAAGAACCAGCTTCTTAGAGGAGTTAGACAATACTTAACTTTTGTGTATGATAGTAACTAACTACAAAATAACTACAAAATTTGTATGTATTTGTGGGTGTGTTTGCACAGATAATGTGTTCTGAGCATATAATACCTACTAAAATGTCAAAAATGAAGTTACATGTTATTCAGATAATTATGTATGTTCTTAATTGTCATAGTTGAAACATTAATAAATATTAAAATGTCAGAATACAGTGTTTAGCATTAAAAAGGAAAAATACTAATTTTCAGAAAAAAATTGTGGCTGGGGTTTTCCACAGTGGCTAAGTGAGTTAGGAGCCCAAACACCATTGTGTTTTAATGGGAATTGGGCCCCTATGTCCCATTAGCTAAGATTATCAAAGGAGCCAATATAAATATTTAAGTGAATACAGCAGGGACAGTTTGGCTAGAAAACAAGGACAATAAAGGCAGTTTGATTGTTCACAGCTGTTAATATAAATCTGGAGAATAATTAGAGAAAGATCAGAAATCGTATTATTTTCTCCCCACATAACTCTATTATTGTTTTGTGAAAGGATCAAGAGGCAATGCATGATGTTACAGAGAAATGAATTTAATATAAGTTGTTGGGAGAATCCTGAAAACTGTCTTATTATTAAGGGATTTTATTGAAAAAATGCAATTTGATTCAGGCATTAAGTCATATTTTACTAATCTATTAGGGTTTTTTATATCTCATACTTACGTAAAAGACTAAATAAAAGAACTAAGTGGACATAGTACGCTTAATTTTCGCTTTTGACTTTGCAGGTTTTGAAAAACTATTTTGGAACAAACTACAGCCATGTCATCTTGGGCTCTAAACTAAGCACAGTTCAGTGTAGCCAACAGCTGAATGGGAGACCACTTACGAAAACCAGGTACTTCAGGAAGTAGTAATGAGCTTCAAGGAGTGATGTTTAGATGGCAGTCCTATGAGTCAGTTCTGGACCAGTGCTATAACGTAGCAGCACTATCGTAATATTGTGCTCTATTCACATGTAAACAAAACTGAAGACTTTATTTCTAATTTCCATGGTACTTGTTACAACAGGAGAGAGAGGGAGGAGAGAAGGTATTAGTAAAAGATCAGCAGAGGCTAGTGAGCATGTAAATGAGGATGCAATGAAAATGGAAACAGAAGTTAAGTGGATGATTAGTAAAGTAATAAGAAATATTTACACAGTGTATTTTCCAGCAATGTTGAGTTTATCAGTCATTAAAGGGGATAAGGAAATTTCACTTTCTTCCATTCCTTATGACACTGTTTGTGAAATGTCTGAGATATCCTTGTCAAGTATCAGAGGGGTAGCCTAGTTAGTCTGGATCTGTAAAAAGCAACAGAGAGTCCTGTGGCACCTTTAAGACTAACAGATGCATTGGAGCATAAGCTTTCGTGGGTGAATTCTCCAGATTGATTCTTGCCAGCATATTTATACCTGCCCCTGGAAATTTCCATGACATGCATCCGACGAAGTGGGCATTCACCCACGAAAGCTTATGCTCCAATACATCGGTTAGTCTTAAAGGTGCCACAAGACTCTCTGTTGAGATATCCTTGGCATTAGTGCTGTGTGTTTCCCAGTGAGGGAGAGAGGAGAGAGGTTGTTGAGAATAACAGAATTTTTTATGAAATGATTGGACACACCTGAGATAACTAGATTACCAGTTCAGATCTATTCTCTGAAACTACAAGTTTTAAAGAAAGTGAGGAAAGAAATGTGTGAGTTCTTCAACTGTGTTTATGGTCAGGTAAGTATTTATGTATACATGAAAGCACAGTTTTACTCAGCAAATAAATTCCATCAGATCTTACTTTACTTTACCAATAAAGTACTGCTACTTTTTACTCCAGCTCACACTCACAAGCCAATACCTCTCTATGATACTGAAGTGATTTCTGTTGGCATCACTCATTCACAGAACTGAACACTACTTTGGCTTTCATATTCTATTGTGAGTTAACTGAGCAGCAAACTCAGAATTCCATGATGCCATTTTACAGAGATGCTCTTCAGAGTGAAGTCACACACCATTGTATTTCTGAACTTCTCAGAGGTTGGAAATAAGCTTCTCCATCACATCAGAATTGGTAAAAAGGATGCCTTGGGTGTCTTGTAACTCTATATTTATTAAAATGCTGTTGATACACTATGGACTAGTTTTCTTTCTACCCTATTTTATTTATTTATTTACCTGCCTAATTAGTTAGACACTATAAGCCTAATGATAAATGTAGCTCAATGAAAGCTTTTAGAGTTTGTCTAGTTCTCAAAAGTACCTCTTTATCCTCTTCTTAAAAGCTACTTAAGTGTTTTAAAGCAATATTCATTGAATTAGAACAGATATCCCTATGCCTCCTGCAGCAACTGTGCCCTAGGGGCATATTAACTGCTGGAACAACTGAGCAGAAAATTAAACAGTTGCAGATACCAAAGTCTCTTCCTCAAGATTCAGTGTTTATACCAAGAAAGTAAAGTATATCAACATAGTCGGACAGAAACCCAGAAACCTCTCCAACATGGTATTCAAGCACAAGCTTTCACGCACAGGCCTTGGCTCCCACCCCTGCAAAGATAATCTTCCCGCTTTCTCCTAAGTAGACATTCTTTTATAGTCATTACCTTAAGCACTTGTGCCAGGAGAGGGGTACCTGACCTGGAGTTATCCCTTTACTCACCTGGTACTAGGTTGGGCTCCTGCACCCTTTTACAGGGTGGTACTTTTTTCAGGCAGTGGAAACGTAAGTGTCACAAAATGTCACATTACAGCTTTTTATACCTGATATACTTTATAGCTTTTATACTTGCATACAAACTGTGGGCCAAATCCTAACCTATGCATTTTGGAACAGATTTTCAAAAGTGCTCCACTCCCATTTAGAGACCATGGTAACTGGCCGGATTTTCAAAGGAGCTCATCACTTTGGGTGCATGTTGGGAGCAAGCTCTTTTCAAAATTCTGACCTTGGTGGGTGAGGCGACCAACCAGGATTCAATAGTATTCAATAGTATAAGCCAGGGAATTGTTTTGGGTGCATGTAGTGAGGGAACTCATGTCTATTTCCCTGAGTTGCTCCTGAACAGCAGTCATAGAGCTGTCCAGCCCTGCCTCTCCTCTGCTCCCCACCCTCTTAATTTAAGTGGGAAGCACAGGGTGTTGACTCTAGGTGAAGTCTCATCAGCTGAGTTGCAGATCAACCAGAAAAAGGACTGATTCTGACTTTGAGCAGTAAGGTGGGAATGGCAGGGTCCATTGGTCAGAAAAATACCATTCCCCCAAAAGCAAATGGGCATAGGTTATCAGCAGAGCTTTTCTTTCTACCTTTCTACTCTCCCATATTTCCCCTTACCACAAACTTCTTTGAATGACTCTAACTGAGCCCCCACTCAAAACACACAAGGATTTACTGAATCACCAGGACTGCCATAGTCTTTGTAGCCTTTTGGTGGGAGAGGGAAAGGGACAGGGATCTGCAGAAAACCAGAGAAGAGCCTCTCTGGGGCTTCTTAGGACCTGATCTGGGAGTGGCTTTCGCCACAGCTGCTACCATATCACAGTGACTGTCCTGAGGATCAGTCAGGCTGAAATAAAGTTTTGAAGCTTTCCTCAGGAGTAGCAAGACCTTTGCATCTTTCAGGATACCTATACACAGCAGGTCCCTTTGCTAGACGCACAAGCACAGCTACCACTAAGATCAACCTTGGCCACCTTGCATAGCAGTCTAAAGTAGCATGTGAAGAATACTGTATCTAATTGAAATTGGGGGAGGTATATAGATATGCAGAATGTTATTTTACCCATGTTAAGATTTGACCAGGACAAACACTGCAATAGGAATGTTACATCTCATCTGATGAGGGGACTTGAGGATTAGGTTCAGTACAAGTAGGGAGGGTGGGCCATTCGTCTTCCTTTCCTATGATTGTCTTCCCCTGTTTGCTATGATTTAAATAACCTTGCAGAGAAAGGAAAGTGTTGGTTAATGTCAGTGCCACCACAGAAGGCCCCGTGGGAGAAAAGAAAAGATGCATCTTACAAAGAGAGACTGTCCATGTGCTGTTTTTGGTATAGGAGTCATGTCATCTTTCAATTTACATTTATTTGCTGGCAGATTGTTTATTTCTCCTGTCTTATAGCATGGAGTGTTTTTATTTATTTGCTGTGGAGGTCCAATTATGTTGCCCAGTTCCACTGACTTCCGGAAATGAAGCCCTAGTGGTGGAAAACATGCATAGTAGAAGATGTATCAAGGTAAACTGGCTGCAATCCTTGTGCAGCTCACATGTAGGGCTATGGCAATTTGCTGTCCTCTAAGCAGAACTCTGCTGACAAGTCTCATTACAGCCTGAAACTGAACTTTATGCTGGCATGGCATGGTGCGTATCTGAGGGAGAAGGGTTGTGTAGTGCCTGCCCTACTTCAGGAGTGAATTCCCTATGGGGTAAAATTAGCATTTATTTATTTATTTGCATCCCCCTTGTCCCTGAATCAAACCTGGACTCTTCAAATAACAACATACCTTATTTATTTGCTGAATCATCGAAGACCTGAGTACTGCTGCAAATGCCAAGAACTGTGGACATTTAAGGTTTGATGTTGCCAGTTAGGCCGAACCCATAATATGCGGGGCTGTAGAGTTTCAGTACACCGTGCGCATGGTGATCATTCTGTCTCCTGATCTCCCTACTGCACAGCAGGAGCCTGCTTCTCCTTTCTGAGGTGCAGTCTGCCCCAACATGGAACCAGTCCCACCCCCCTTTGCATCTCATTTGGAGCATCCTACATCTCTGGCAGAATAGATACCTAGCAGTTCCTCCCTTCCCTTGAGTGCAGGGACTGCAATTCCTTCTGCTATATGTGGGCTTCCTAGTGCCCTCCTCATCACTGCTCACTCACATACGGGCCAGACAGCATGTGTCCCTTCACCAAGACTGACCCACTTCTTTCCAGTCTTGTCATTTCTTTCCTAGCTGTTCCTGACCAAAGGGTACAATATCAATAGATATACAGCATGTAACACGTGGGGGTGGAAGGGTGAGGCAGTCTCAGTTGGGGCTTCTAGGCACTACTGGAATACAAATAATATGTGAATAACAGTAGCCCTGCCCTCCTGTCTCATTTCCGCTCTAACAGCACCGCTACCATTGGAATTATTGATCTCCTGAGGAGAGCTTTGTTTCTTATCTGAACCAATACCACCGCTTTAGAGTTTTTTTTTCAGTTTTTCCTTGGGAAAAGTAAGGATTCCTGACTCTTACTTCCATCAGTAAAGGTCTCTTTAACCCTAATGTATATGGGGAAATCCCCAGCTGGCTCCTTAGTTGAGCTTTCTGTCCACTGCTTCGTGGCACAAAGGGGACAGAGAAGGTCTGAAGATCTGGCCATGTATGTCACTGTGATCTCAATATCCCTGCCATTGCAGGGCCTTGGGCACTGGTGCACTTCAGTCCCTCCTGTTCTCAGCCTGTGGCGCATAACAGTCTAGTCTCCTATGGGCTGTAACACTTGGGTCTAATTTAGGTTGTTGGGTTTAGTGTCCTGGGTGCTGGGTGGTGTTGGTGGCCTGTGATATACAGGTCAGACTAGATGATCTGGTGGCCTTAAGCACCATGACTCTCTGTGACTCAATATCAAATATACTGAGGTTTATGTCTTCTAGCACATGTTTCTGTATTAATTAGCTGTGATGGAGAGTTTTGCTCAAAACTGAATGCTAAAAACCCGCTGTGTATTCAGGATCCTAAATATATATTTTTACTGTGTAGGTGCTGAAGTTAAATTTCCTCTGAGTAAATGTTATGATAATTTAGGATTTATTTGTCATAGCTGCATTCAAAGTGCCATTTTTGTACTTTGCTTTTTTTCCTAATTTTATGCTCAGTTTGAAACAGTGAAAATTCTGCACTGGAAAATACTATGTATTTGTGCTCCAGTTCCAGAAATAAGAGTCTTCCTTTGAGTTGATTCACATATTTTATCACATCATTTATGAAAACAGGAGTACTATACTAGTTACCTTTCAGAACAAGAAATCTGGTTGTTCTTCTTTTCCTTTTCTGAGATTTACTCAATTGAAAGGTACTCCTTTAAAGAAGGAAGTGATGACATACACATCCATAGTTTTATCTGAGTGAGATAAAATATACAGAATAGGAACTCTGAGACACTCAAGTGAGTTATTGAAGCTACTTTACTGCCTGCCTTTAATAAATGTGTGCATTTGCAGAAAACCTCAGAACAACTATTTATGCAGTTAAACTGCACATAAACTCTGGCTTGTGGGATTAGAAAGTTTTGAGTTAGTTTCTTAATTATTCCCCTTTACACAAAGTTATCTTTCCCCACTGATGCTGGCTATTTTAGCTGAATACAGTTATGACAATTAGGGCCCAGTGTGACAGACTTTCTGTGCACTTTCTCTTGTACAGCGCTGGCGCTAAAGGCTATGTAAAAATTCCAAAAGATGACTTCAGAGTTCAGTCTGTTTTGAGGTTGCCAAGTACTCCTTGTGTATTATGCTTAGTTTTCTCCTGAGGGACTTCTGCGCCACTGTGCATGTGCAGAATTTTTCTTCCCCACAGATTTCTTTGCTTCCCCGCAGAAAAATGATTTTCTGATGGGGATGCATAAGGAAGCCACGAGCGGTCATACGACCCTCCCCAGCAGTATGTTTTGGGTGTCTAGGGCAGCCGGAAGAGAGGTAAATCATGGGGCGGGGGTGGGACTGGAAAAGACCCTGCTGGTGGCTCCTACCCTGCACCATGCTCAGCTGCTAGTCCTGGCTGTGTTGGGAAAGACGGGACTTCCTTTTTCCCTGCATGGCATCTGGGGCTGTGTCAGACCCACCCCACCCCACCCCCAGATTTATCCCTCGGCAGTAGAAAGCTCTGTAACCCTCCTCCCCACACTTCCTTCACCCATCACTCCTCACCTGCAGGGGGAGGGATCACTGTACAGGGAGCTGCTTCCACATTCAGCCAACCCCCATGCATCCAGAACCCCTCATACCCAGACCCTCCCACCGAGCTTCACCCCCCCCCCCCCGCACCCAGAAACCCCCCTGATGAGTCTCACTCCCCCTACCCCTGGACCTCCCTGGCAAGCCACCTGCATCCCCACCCTCCCGAGCCCCAACCAAATGCACAGGTATCCCCACTCCACTGAGCCCCACTCCCCCAGGATCTAGAACCCCTCCACTGAACTCTGCACACTCAGACCCCAGCCGAGCTCTATCCCCCCCCACACCCAGATGCCCCCTCCCCACTGAGCCCCAATCACCTTCACCTGGACTCCCCTGCAGAGTCCCATTATCATTGCCACCCAGAACCCCCCAACAAGACCCTATGCATCCATATCCCCCCCCACACCCAGATACCACACTGCGCTGCCCGCACCCAGACTGCCCCACACAGAAACCTCTTATGCCACACCTGGATCCTCCCACACTAAGCCCTTGCACACTTGGATCCTGCTGGGCTAAGCCTGCCCACCCACACCTGCTGCATCTGGCATGAAGGGGCAGGGTCCTGTGGTGTTTCTGGGGCATGCCGGTTCCTTGCGCTGTGTCAGGGTTTGGTACAGCCTCACCGCTGAGTCCATGTCCCGGTGGGAGCTGCACAGTGATCTTTTCCCCCCACCCCCGTGCAGCCAGTGGCCTGTGCTCCCCAATGCCATGCTGGAGCCTGCATATCTATTTGACAAAAATTTCAGAATTTTGAAGAATTTTAAAATATTGTGTGCAGAATTTTTAATTTTTTTGGCACAGAATGCCCTCAGGAGTATTAGTTGTAATATATTGATTCAAGCATCAGAGCACCTATATATGGTATATGAGGGAGAACAGGTTCTCATCATAGTGTGAAAAATGTAAATATTTATATTCTTTGCAGTTTCTGTAGCATCCCATATGTTTGAACGGAAGACACTTTTGTGACCCATTGAATACAGCTTTCAGCTAAGGGCAAAACTGAGATACTTCATAGCATTTTTTATAAAAGATGAACCCATATTCTGATGTGTGTCTTAAAGAGCAATCCACTCTGCAGCATTCAGTCCATGTATCTTAAGTGGTCACAGGAGATGCCTGTCAGGAGAGGAATAGCTCTGTATTGACTTAAGGCTTAGGTGGCCTCTATGACCTTCAGCCACCACTTTAGCAGTAGGAAGGCACCAGTAGATCTTCTGGTTCTAGCTTTCCCTGGGCCTGCTCCACTATCAGATACTTCTGTGTGCTTTCACACAAGGGGGACACACAGAGCCCACCTGCTACCTTTTTCTTTGTTACTGGTACAGCACTAGTTCCATTATCAGGATGCTCCCTGAACCCACTCACATAAGGGCATAATTTGCCTCAAAAATTACATCTCACTGCTGAATGCAATGCTGTAAAATCAGCATTTCCCAGCTGCATTGCTGGTCAGTCCCCAAAGTGTTTTCACTTTGGCTACGGACAAGGACCTCTTTGCAACATTTCCTGAGCATAGCAGAATGTGCAGGTATGCCCATCTATGTCTTATAACAGCGATGTGATTTTTAGTGCAAGTGAATATTAGCACACTTCAGCAGATCCAGTTATTTTGAGTCACTTGCTCAGTTTCTGACCCTTCTGCATAATTGCCCTTTACCCCTGAATATGACCCACACAGAGCAAATTAAGCAGATTTTTTGTTTAGCCTATTACATAGGCTGTCTATTCAATACATATAATGAGCACATAAAAAGAATTTATGCTTGAATTCATCATATCATTGTGCATGTTTCAATTCTTTATGATTAGCTTTGATTAGTTCTTTAGTATTGCTAAGAAATGAATCCACTATGTAATGTATTACAGTACACCCAGGAAACAGCAAAAGAAAGATGAAATTTAGTTTGGGGTATGAGTATCTGGACTCGTGGATGCAGATCCAGGAAGGGCTCTTCAAGTTGGGACAGAATCCTGACAGAGTGATTCAATCTCCTCTTAGATGTGCTCTATCTTTTAAAAATCTTTGTTCCTTGCTCTAATAAAGTTTTTTAAAAAGTGTTATGACCAGGATGTGGGTGGTTTGGCCGAGTGGGTAGGACCAGGAGTCAGGCCTAGTGATCAGAGCAGGAGTGGGGAGCTGTGGGTCAAGCCAGAGTCGGAAAGCAGGAGTCAAACTGAAGGCCAGAACCAGAATTGTCAGGAATCAGGAGTCTAGTCGGAGATTGTCGCAGTGTCAGGGATCAGAAGTAAAACACTGGGTCAGAGCTAAAGAACAGAGCCGGGGTCCAAAACAGGGAACAGGAGAGGGGTCTGTTGTAGCAGGAGGCCAGGTACTGCTGTGTTGCTCAGATAGCTTCCTGGAACTTCTTCCATGTATAAATAGTGTCCCTGGACGAATCAGGGTCTTCAGTCGGCGGCACTTCTTCTGGTGCTTAGTCTCCTAGGGTTTACAGTGTTGTGATCAGAGCTCAGCTGTATTGATCAGAGATCAGAAGCATTGGTCACCTGGAGCCATGCAGACCTGGGTTTTATCCTTTGCAGTGTTAGTTTAATCTTTCATGTGACACCAAATGTCAAAATATGACCTGACTTAAATCCTTCCTCCATACTTATCTGTATATCATTCAAGGTCACAATAAAGTAATATTACTTAGCACTTAACATCTTTAAAGCTTTGTACAAAAACTAACTAACTCTTGCTGCACAGCTGTGAAGTAAGTGAGTACTGTTATCCCCATTTTACAGTCAGGCAAACTGAGCTAGAGATGTGACATGACTTTCCCAAGAGGCCACTTTTTCTCTATTTAAGTAGAAAATGTATACTATAAATTTAAGAAAATTACATGGTCATAACTTAGAAAAGATCATATTGGAACGTTGAGAAGAGGAGAAATCAACAATATGATTTGTGTATCCACTTAATGTCATAACTCAGTGGTTCAATGGTTGCAGATTACTAACAAGGTTTAGAAAATGTAAACATATTGCTACTAAAAAGTTTCTATTCCTAGTTGTCACATGAAAAAAAGGTAAATACAAAACAATCGCATTGGCTGCTAAATGCTGAGACAAATTGGGCCAAATTCATCAATTGATTTATCTAAACTGGGAAAAAACTGGGTGACATTCATGCCCCTACTCTGGCCACTTCAAGAAAAACCAGAGGAGCCTATAAGGGCTCTAAAAGTCCCAAGTCCAATGACTGGAGGAAATAGGGTGACCAGATGTCCCGATTTTATAGGGACAGTCCTGATTTTTGGGTCTTTTTCTTATATAGGCTCCTTTTACCCCCCACCCTGTCCCGATTTTTCACACTTGCTGTACGGTCATCTTAGGAGGAGAATTCTCTCAGTGCAAGAACTGAGAAGACAGCTACAAGCTGTTTGATGAGGCCTCTTTTGCCAAGCCACAGCCTATAGTGTGTGCCAAGTAGTCAGAAGGATGGGGCAGGGCTGCAACGCATAGAGCTGTGTGAGTTCTGGGCAATACTGCTGCCCATCGGCAGCTCATGACAGGCTGTCATAACTTACAGACCTCTCAGAGCTTTCTAGGTTATGTCATGAGTTATAGCCACAACCAAGACTCCGGTGGCTTAAAGCCCCCCTCATGGGCTGCAATTTCTGTGCTGCGCCTCAGAGGTATAGCCCAGAAACGCACCCTCTGTCACATACGCAGTAGAACTAAAGTGTAGATTAAATGTTTTAAGCCATTTTGTTTGGTCGTTAATGTTAAAGGTTTTAGAAGAAGGAGGTAAAAATATTGTCAAGATAGTGTGTATTACTATAAAAAATAGTTCACAGCAGTAGGATGGGTATATTTTAAGAAACCAATACAAATATTTGTATAAATACATATATATTTATAGAAGTATGTAAATAATTTAAAAAGTCTTATACAGCCACACCAAGCATAACATACTAAAAAAAAAAAAAAAAAAAAAAAACTTGTTACTCCATACCTTCAGATGTGAGAGATTTAAAAATAAAATATAACAAAACCTTAATTTACACCTACAGTACACTTAGCATTCCATCAACAACAAGCTAACACGTTGGAAGAGATGTCAGATAGTATTGTTGCATATGTCATAAAATATAAACGTTTAACCTATTATTTTGCAAAGATCTGTCTGAGAAACTGTAATCTGGGGGTCAGCTGTTGGTGGTCTGGTAGCCAGTCAGATCCTAGTAAAAACTGGCATCTTGTCTCAGAAAAGGAGACTCTGTTTTCAGAGACCGATAGAAAAAACAAGCATATAGTATTACCCAGAGGACAGTGGCTCGGGTTACCTATTACCCACGGCTTCTCCAGCCACCCTTTATAACACATATTATCAGTCTCAGAATTTATAAAGAACAGTTTGTTCTTTTGCTACATCTTAGTGTCCAGGACTAATGTATAATGTGTGATAATTAAAATTTAAAATGTACATGGGGTACAGAGGGATTGTACGTGTGCTCTCATTTTCAGTCTGATGCAAGCTGAAACAGTGGAGCTAGAAGATTCCTAAAAATGGGTTAGATGGGAATGGATAAAAGAAATTTTTAAACTGAAATATGGGTTTAAAAATAGTACTCAAAATAGAAACAACATTTTCTTAACTACCACTGTGCGTATTAGCGGCTGTAATCTGTTTCCTTTTCACTCCCCACTGTGAAGATGAATGCTGTGCTTCAGTATTTTTCAAATGACTCGTGAACTTTTCTCTTTTATGTCCCTTATGATTGCAAACTCCTCACAGATGCCTTTTTCTGACTCTAGCAGGCCCTTTTTATGCTTTTTATCATGAATTATAGAAGTTTTATATACTGTCAGAGCCAGTTCAACCATTAATAATGGTATTCAAAAGATAGAAAGAGGTAAGCAGTCTTATGGAAGTATACATGTGCATCTTAATTGATTAATATGAAGTAATCACTCATTTATTATCATCTATTGATTTGAGAAAGGATGGTCTTGTGCTTAAGGCACTGAACAGGGACTTAGGAATATAGGTTCTGTTCCTGGTTCTGCCACAGACTTCCTGTATGATCTTGGGAAAATCATTTTGGGTGGGATTTTCAAAAGTGAAAGGAAAAATGAGACTTGCCTTACTTTAATTCTTCATCTGTAAAATGGGGATGATACTTCTTTTCTCCCCACCTTTGTCTACCTTGTGCGTTTAAATTGTAAGCCTTTTGCGGCAGCAACTTTCTCTTACTGGGCTTTTTTACCGTTCCCAGAACAATGGAGTCACAATCTTGGTCGAAACATCCAGGCCCTACTGTAATGCAAATAAATAATAATGAGTATGATTTAAGTGGCAATTTAAAAATATAAAAATTAAATTCACAAACTGATAACCAAGCTCACATGTAATCAGATTTCTTTCTATGTAGCTAGTAATTTAAATATTTTATCAGCATCAAACATCTTGAGAGATGAAAAGCAAACTGTACTTCTGAAAAAAGATGGAACTTTCATTCCTGAATCATAAAAGCACTATCTTTTTATTACCTTTCTAAAATATTAAGCACTGAAGAACTGTGATATCTAAGTACTTTTTTCATTTGGTCAGAGAGGTCATGATGACGAAGGGAATGTGGCTTATTCCATCAAATTACAGTTCCTGGTTTGTTGGACTCAAATTACAAATTACCAATTTCTGAATAGCTGCAAATAGCTGTACTATTTTAACAACTTACTTTAATCAATCAGTTTTTGTCATGATGGGGCTATACAAACGTTTAGATAAGAAGATAGGAATTGCCATACCTGAACAGACCAGTGGCCCATCTAGTTCCCTATTCACTCACTGACAGTGCCCAGTACCAAATGCTTCAGCGGAGAGAGAAAAAAATCCCATAGTGGTGTAGCCAATTATTTTAGTTTATTGTTCATTTATTGTGTTGTTAGGCTCTGATAGGGGCCTCTCTATAGGATTGGGAGCAGGCGGATACCGGACACAGTGCTGGTGTATAATACTCTAAATACTATTATTGATTACAATATAAACCCCATTCACTCCGCATTCACACCCTAAACATACTGCACCAGAGACCAAAAATGACAACGAAGTCCCGATGGCCAGTCGAGGTTCGCTCTAATCATAAGGCGTGGGGAACTGGCACTGCACACCTCTTCAAAATCAGGGCTCGGGATCGGTGACTGACTCCAAATTTCAGATATGTCAGGCAACTATTTATAGACCAGTCCGTTGCGTCATCAGCTCTTTCTCTCTGTTTGCTAGGCCTTTCACCCATAACTTCAGGAAAACGGTTCTGGGCAGACTGCCATAATCCCAGATGATTTTTTTTAAGTACATCAGAAGTAGGAAGGCTGCTAAACAACCAGTGGGGCCATTGGACGATTGAGATGCTAAAGGAGCACACAAGGACGATAAGGCCATTGCAGAGAAACTAAACGAATTCTTTGCATTGGTCTTCACATTGAGGATGTGAGGGAGATTCCCAAACCTGAGCCATTCTTTTTAGGTGACAAATATGAGGAAATGTCCAAGATTAAGGTGTCATTAGAGAAGGTTTTGGAACAAATTGATAAACTAAACAGTAATAAGTCACCAGGACCAGATGGTATTCACCCAAGAGTTCTGAAGTAACTCATATGTGAAATAGGTTATAGACTACAGTTTGTATTCCTGCAATCATTTAAATCAGCTTCTGTACCAAACGAGTGGAGGATAGCTAATGTGACATCAAGTTTTAAAAAGGGCTCCAGAGGTGACTCTGGCCTGACTTCAGCACCAGGCAAATTGGCTGAAACTATAGTAAAGAACAAAATTGTCAGACACATAGATGAACATAATTTGTTGGGGGAATAGTCAACATGGTTTTTGTAAAGGGAAATCATGCCTCACCAATCTACTAGAATTCTTTGAGGGGGTCGACAAGCATGTGGCCAAGAGGGATCCAGAGGATATAGTGTATTTAGATTTTCAGAAAGCCTTTGACAAGGTCCCTCACCAAAGGCTATTAAGCAAAGTACGCAGTCATGAGATAAGAGGGAAGGTCCTCTCATGGATTCGTAACACGTTAAAAGATAGGAAGCAAAGGGTAGGAAAAAATGGTCAGTTTTCAGAATGGAGAGACGTAAATAGTGGTGTCCCCCAGGGGTCTGTACTGGGCCCAGTCCTATTCAACATATTCATAAATGATCTGGAAAAAGGGGTAAACAGTGAGGTGGCAAAATTTGCAGATAATACAAAACTACTCAAGATAGTTAAGTCCCAGGCAGACTGCGAAGAGTTATAAAAGGATCTCTCAAAACTGGGTGACTGGGAAATAAAATGGCAGATGAAATTCAATGTTGATTAAATGCAAAGTAATCCACATTGGAAAACATAATCCCAACTATACATGTAAAATGATGGAGTCTAAATTAGCTGTTATCACTCAAGAAAGAGATCTTGGAGTCATTGTGGATAGTTCTCTGAAAACTTCCACTCAATATGCAGAAGCAATCAAAAAAGCAAACAAAATGTTGGGAATCATTAAGAAAGGGATAGATAATAAGACAGAAAATATCATATTGCCTCTATATAAATCCATTGTACGCCCACATCTTGAATACTGCATGCAGATGTGGTCACCCCATCTCAAAAAAGATGTATTGGAATTGGAAAAAGTTCAGAGAAGGGCAACAAAAATGATTAGGGGTATGGAGCGTCTGCCATATGAGGAGAGATTAATAAGACTGGGACTTTCAGCTTGGAAAAAAGACTACTAAGGGGGGGATATGATAGAGTTCTATAAAATCATGACTGGGGTGGAGAAAATAAATAAAGAAGTGTTATTTACTCCTTCTCATAACACAGGAACTCGGGGTCACCAAATGAAATTAATAGGCAGCAGGTTTAAAATAAACAAAAGGAAGTGTTTTTTCACACAACTCATAGTCAACCTGTGGAACTTCTTGCCAGAGGATGTTGTGAAGACCAAGACTATATCAGGGTTCAAAAAAGAACTAGATAAATTCATGGAGGATATGTCCATTAAAGGCTATTAGCCAGGGAGGGCAGGGATGATGTCCCTAAACTCTGTTTTGTCAGAAGCTGGGAATGGGTAACAGATGATGAATCACTTGATGATTGCTAGTTCTGATCATTCCTTCTGGGGCACCTGGCATTGGCCACTGTCGGAAGACAGGATACTGGGCTAGATGGACCTTTGCTCTGACCCAGTATGGCCGTTCTTATGTTCTTATGTTCCATTTCACCCAGTTTTTATCCACAGCTGTAATGGATACATTATCATGACAACACCATCGATGTTATTCTGTTATCTGCTGATTCTTCATATTTCCCATGAACACAACACAGTTGTTTATCAAGAACAGTTCTTGACTGCTCATGACCTTAAATCCTCGCTTCAGTTGCCAACACGCAACTCATGTACTCATGTCAAACACACAGCATTCATACTAGGCCACAATGGCTTATAACATATTACAACGTATACTACTATATATATTCCAACAGCGTGATGTTATACTTAACTAACATGTTATGTTATATATAATCATTGTATGATAAATAGAGTTAAACTGTAAGATTATAGAAGTATAAGACTGATCAATATGTAGAGGGAATAATCATGTATAAGGTATCTAAGTACATAGTGTTGAAATGCAAGGCCTGTAGGCTGAGGCCTGCAAGATTTTAGCTTAGCTATTTTAGGCCTTGGAGCTAAGAAATGCTGATATAAGTAAGTGACCGAAGAATAACCCGATGCCCTAAGGTTATGGGAAAAGAGGTACCAAGTGGTAATATTGCAAAAAAGTAACCAGAAGATTAACTTTAAATCATAAAAATGCTGCAAAGGAACATCTGTTTCCAACATATGCCTTAACCACAGGACACAGGTTGTGCGTCAATGCTAAAGCGAATAAAGAGAGCTGACACAACCTATAGAAATCAGGGTCCCTTAAGTTTCTAGGGAACATCAGACCAATAAGGAAAAAGAGGGTTGACACGTTTATGGACATGCGCAGAATGTAGGTATAGACAGAATCACTTTATAAAACGAGGGAGCCTTGAGCAGCCAAATTTAGCTCCCTATGGGAAACTCCAGCAGGAACCATTCCTCTATTGATGATCAGTTCATGAGAGAACCATCAGAGCCTAACACTATTGTTAAGGATGTGAGTAAGGGAGGGTGTAACTTGTGCATAGGTCTGTATAGAATTTCTATATGATTGGGTATTCATAACTTTCACTTGTAAAATAGACTAGACCTTATATATATATAGAGAGAGAGAGAGAGAGTGTGTGCTATCTCATAGAGCTGGAAGGGACCCTGAAAGGTCATTAAATCCAGCCCCCTACCTTCATTAGCAGGACCAAGTACTGATTTTGCCTCAGATCCCTAAGTGGCCCCCTCAAGGATTGAACTCACAACCCTGGGTTTAGTAGGCTAATGCTCAAACCATTGAGCTATCCCTCCCCCACCTTGTACTTATGAATGTATGTGTGGTCACTACCCTTGGTCTTTGTGTTCCTACAGACTCTAAATCTAAAGTAAGTAGCACAGGTGGCAGTGGACAATTTCATGGAATAATCTATTGTTGCCCTGAACTGTGACTGCACCTGTAGTCCCCTCTATGGTCCAGCAAGGGCACCCACTCTCAAGCTTCCAGCTCCCCAGCTTTTGGGAGAAGGCACACTTCTCTCTCCTTCCCTGACTTTGGTATTTTCAGGCTGCACAGTTCCCTGCTTGCACTATAAATTCCTCAGCAAAGTCAAACTGACAAAGCAGTGTGCTATGCTTTTCTCCCTAAAGGCTATAAACAATGTAATTTACACATTTAGAAGTTACCACACAGTGCTTTCTAAGCAAGTACATTTATTCTTATGGTAAAAGCATTACAGAGAAAACATATTAAAAACAATAAAAGAACCTACATGCATGCTAATAAGCTTACCAGAGGTCACCCCCTCACTCCAACAAGGGTTTTGGCAGGCGGACAGTCCTTCAGACCCCATGAAAGGGTTTTTCTGTGGTCACAAGTTCATAACAGCTGTTAACTTAGAACAAGCACACCCATGAATCGGAGAGTCCCTCTTTTATCCAGTTGGGGCCTCTGATCTTGTCCTCATGTAACAGGTAATCAGCAGACAATGAGTTTCTCCTCAGACTGCAGCTTCAGAAGGATGGGCCCAGAGAAGGATAATTTGCATTCCCCTCTTCCTAAGTATTTCCTGGGAAGCCTGCTCAACTAAAAGTTCAGTCTTATCTGGCCCATTGTTTTAGAGTCCTTTGAAGCTCATAACACTCCCTAGAGTTTACATTAGTCCTGTCTCCCCCTTAACCAGGTTACATAGAATCCCCCAATAACACATAAACACTTGCATTTTTAATATAATGAACTCCTTAAATACTTACACTTAATTCAATAGGTTTAGCTTAATTCTCCAGGAAATTGCCCACACCTGTCACTAACGGAAGGTTTTATTTTAAATAGCTGGTTTATGCCCTGAAACAGAAAGGTTTATATCTCTCCTAGTTTTTTAATTTAATCTAATGTGACTTTGTATGTTCTCATTATGCATATAAATGTTGTTCTCTTTTAATCCTACTGAGCTCAGTCATATTTTGTGGCAATGAGTTCCACAGTTTGTGCTGTCTAATAAAAGTATTTATTTTAATGATTTATTTTTTGCTTTTTAGTTTCCTTTAATGTCCTCTTGCTCTTTAATTATCAGAGGAGATAACTAGGAGTGCCTGATTTACTTTGTACCAGTCATTATTTTGTTTATCTCTATATTCCTTGTTATTTATTTATTCTCAAGACTAAACAGTCCAAATCTTTTCAATCTCTTTATATGGAGGTTTTGCCATGCTTCTGGAACCTTCCTGCTTCTGCTCTGTTTTTTAGCCCAGGTGACATTTATTACTGAGCTACAATCTAAAGGCCTGATTCATAAATGGTAACTCCAGTGTCACTCTATTTCAGCAGGGATGAATCAGGGCTACAGTGTACATGACTCTGCTTTATTAGATTAATATCAATTCCTAATTAATTTGACCTTTGTTTTTTAAATATAATCAAATGCGTGTTTTGAGTGAACTGGGTGTTAAATAATTAATAGTTGCAAATAATTGGGCTCTAGATGCTAATCTAATCCTTACCATTCTCAAAATAGTTCCATGCTTGAAAAGGTTCACTTTACTGTAAAGTTTGAACAAAAGTGGTTCATCATATGCTCTATTTTTGAATTGGAGTATGAAAAAATAAACTTTCTCCATATGTTCTGATCAGACTTTTTTTGTTCATGTGGCTTGAAAAAGGATAAAGATAGAAAATTCAAACATGCCTGTTTTGTAGTCTTTCCTGAGAATTAAGACATGATGGATTCAAGTTTTGAAATATTTGGTACCTTAGTTTGAAAGTTATGAATAATTTGCATTGGCAGTTTTGTGTATTTGGCATAGAAGTTTTCCATTTTCTTGTATGTAGTTTTAAAATTTCTTTTAAGCATTTGTATCAGTTATTTTTACTATCTGTACTTAAGGCAGTATCTGAGCAGTAGATCTCCAAGTTATTTAATTCTGGCAGTTTGTTTGATTATTTAGGAGTCTCAGATCTAAACAGCGAACATCTGGAAGGACTGCAGCATCTTCCTAGTTGTAATCTCTATAAGAGGAATAGCTCTGGGTCAAGTAATTTACAAGTGCTGCTAGTGCAGCATCACTTAACCACTTAGCACTAGCTTAATGTTTTCACCATATATCAGAATTTATGCTAATATGGTCCTGCTCAGTCACTATAATTATGATAAATTGTTTCCCTAGAAGATATTTCAACATGTGGTGATGATATTAAAAGTGTGATTGGGTGACGTGTTAAACTACCAGTATATTGACAAATGTAACTGAAAATGCATGGGTTAAAAGCAGATACAGTAATGTCACTTAATTTTATTCCACATTTAGTCTCCTTTTTGATCAGTCTGCTATTAGTTTAATTTATGCCAGATATGTTAGGCCACTTTTGTAAAATAACCATGTGAACCACTTCATTAACATCTATTGAAAAGTTGTGAGTGAGCCATGCTGCCAGAAGGGAGGGGCAGCAGGAGACCAGCCATGTACAGGACCTGCAGCAGAATTCCATGTGGCTTCCTGGCTCTGTAGGTTTAAAAGGCAATGCCCAAACTGTTGCTCCCTGAACTCAACCTCCCAGGAAGAGAATCTTTTTGTTAAACACTCCTGTGCTCTGTTGCCATCCCGTAGGTTTTACTATGAGAGGGCACAGAATGGCCTTCACTGTTAATGCTTCAGGATGATCATTTTGAAAACTATAGTATTGCACTTCATTAAGGCAGGAATAATTTCCTCAAGCCTCTCAAAGTCTTTGATGTATGACAAGCCGATCTCAATCAGAAGTTGGACATATTTATATACCGTAATTACTTTCATACAGTATAAGGTTACAATTTGATTCAGTCATTAAGAAAATAGCAGATGTCTGTGTAGAGATGTCAAGGTAATCATAACCCAGAAATGATAAGGTAGAAATAATTACCTAAAAAGCCCAACTGTATGCAAAATGTCAAGTGCTATATATTTTTGTACTTGTTTGTTTATATTTATTGTACATAGTATTTATTCTCTACTCCTTGCATTACTATTAGTAGATTTATTTAAAGACAAAATGGATTCACTTAATTCCTAAGCTATCACATTTTCAAATTTGTATGATTAAAATGGACACCTGTAAGTAAAGCAATTTCTCGTCATAGAGCTCTGATGCTGCTTATGCTGGTGCAAATCATGAGTAACCATTTAAATCAATGGAGTTATATTGATGTAAAACTAGGGTGAGAGCATAATCAGGACCATGGTATCTACAGTTCTCGGTACTTGATTCTCCAGTGCTGTATACCCTGTGAAGTCATTTGTTCCAGTATGAAGTGGGTGGAAAGCTGGCTCTCTGTCCCTCACTCCTGGTTCTGTCTATGTGTATGGGGATGGGATAGGGTGTGGCTGGAATGCTTTGGGCTCTGGTGACTCTGGGCCAGTGGAAAGGCCCCTACTGGGCAATTACCAGCCAGCATATCGTGGAGCAGGCCTGAGGCTGCATCCAAACAAATGTGAATATAAGATTTCATTGGATAATCTTAGTTACACTTTTTCAGTCGACAAGGTGTCAGTTGACCCTAAGGACACTAAACATATTGCTGAACTTACCAGTGGGACTGAAGTCAGGAGCCCCCTTAGATTTGCCAGTGTAATCCACCGGTGCCAATCCACAGAGGATACGAGTTGTCAGCTAGATTTGGCTCACGTTCTGATAACTCATGCTTTTAGCTCTGGAACCTTGGTTCAGTCCCTGGTATGTTGGCCAAGAGGGCCACCATCACACCAGCACATGACTCTGAAAGATCGCTAGGTAAGATTAATCAAGGAGTAAACAAAGAAACATCTTGTAGTGCTCATTCATATTAAGAACTCTCATCAGTGGGTAAATAGTGGTCTGCTTAGTCAAGGGGCTATGGTTAAATGCACAGGGCACCAGACTGGGAAACATGAGTAATTGGGCCAATTCCTGGCTCTGTCAAAGGACTTGCTATTTGGCTAAGGACAAATCACTCTGTGCCCCACTTTTCTTGTCTATAGAATAGTTCATTATGATCATTGTTTGCTACCTTTCTACAGAATTTCAGATCTACAAATAAAAAATCTAAATATTATTAATACCTTGATCCATTCAAGGCTACAGAATTTATTATTAATGCCAGAACAGTTAATCTTGGGGTTCTCCTGGTACTATTTGATTCTCAGGATGATGTTTTTACCACTTTCTGTATATGGCAACAAAACTTTGTCACTAGTCAAAGAATATTATTTATTAACTGAGTCATTTGTTGTCCTCTGGGGATAAAGATGCATGTCTCTTTCTCTCTCTCTCTCAACACAACTTTCCTGTTCTTGCCAAGCCTTTGCAATTCATCTTTAAAATGCTTCTTTCCATCCACTAGCTCAGGTTGAGCATTTGATGCTGAAACTACAAGTTTATTGTACTTTTTTTTTTTTTTTTTTTAAACAGAAATGTACAGTCTTAGTTGACTTACCCTGCCGGTTACTTCTTTAACACACTCTCTCGGATATCTTCGTATAGACATTTCAGTGTTATTTCACTTCTTAGATAATGTCCTTGCAGAGTCATAAATCTCAAATAGGAATCCTATAGAAATGTTATTGTCTTTAATGCCTTAATTCTTTAAATCATTTAGCCTTAACTGATACCTCATCTTGCATCATCAGGAGCACAACTACTAAACTGTCATGACTCTTATCTTTATATTGGTCTAGTAGGGTGTCTGGGTGTCTAAACTAGCTCTTCCAGACACCAGTGATCCCTGGATGAAGAAAAATCCAATGGGCAAATTTCTTCTCTCTGGAAATTCCAACACTTTGCTAAATTTTAAACCCTGCACTGTTTTATCCCTTCATACATAAACAGTCATTGAAGTAGGTTGTACCACGGTCTTACTCAGAGCAGCATCAAACCTGTTGTTCCCTCAATTTGCCTTTCTTGGGTTTCTCAGTAACTGCACACATATTGTCATATAAGTCAAACAACGTGCATCTTTGGGGGTTGGTTTATTAAAACAATATCACAATGCAAATGTCAAAACAAATCTTCCCCTAACTTCACAGTTTCTTCAGCTGCTTGCTTCCTCAAATCTCATCATCAGGAGAGACAGCTAATAAGGCATAGGTGGGGTTAGCCCAATCTGTTTTGTAATGCTATTGTAAAGACTTCAGAGTGGAAGGAGCTCTCTGCTCCCTCTATTGGTGGAAGGGGGAAAGAATAGCTATAGGCAGCTTCATTTACATGTGTTACTTACCTACAATTCCACCAGTCTCATTTGGAAATCATCCTAATTTTGGGAATAAGACAGAGAATATCATATTACTTCTATAAAAATCCATGGTATGCCCACATCTTGAATACTTCATGCAGATGTGGTTGCCCCATCTCAAAAATATATATATTGGAATTGGAAAAAGTTCAGAAAAGGGTAACAAAAATGATTAGAGGTATAAAAATGGCATCCATATGCGGAGAGATTAATAAGATTTTTCAGCTTGGAAAAGAGATGACTAAGGGTGGGTGGGTATGATAGAGGTCTATAAAATCATGACTGGTGTGCAGAAAGTAAATAAGGAAGAGTTATTTACTCCTCATAACACAAGAACTAGTAGTCACCAAATGAAATTAATAGGCAGCAGGTTTAAAACAAAGGGAAGTATTTCTTCACACAATGCAAAGTCAACCTGTGGAACTCCTTGCCAGAGGATGTTGTGAAGGCCAACACAAAAACAGGTTTCAAAAAAGAACTAGATAAGTTAACGGAGGATAGGTCCATCAATGGTTATTAGCCAGGATGGGTAGGGATGGTTTCCCTAGCCTCTGTTTGCCAGAAGCCGGGAATGGGCAACAGGGGATGGATCACTTTATGATTACCTGTTCTGTTCATTCCCTCTGGGGCACCTGGCGTTAGCCACTGTCGAAATAGCGGATACTGGGCTACATGGACCTTAGGTCTGACCTAGTATGGGTGTTCTTATGTTTTTATGTTCTTAAGCACCCTAGACATATGGAGACTTGCCCTTATTGCTGCTATTAAACCTTCTGCATTATAGTTACCCTTAAAGGGCTAGTCCACCCTGCAACATATATATTGAAAGATTTGCTGACAGAAGGATAGTAAAGGCACCCACTCCAGAGCAACTTCATCTTGAGGAATATCTCCTAACTGAGGGATGCTTCTTGCAGCAGGGCCGGCTCCAGGCACCAGCCTGGCAAGCAGGTGCTTAGGGCGGCCACTCCAGAGGGGGGTGGCACGTCCAGCTATTCGGCGGCAATTCGGCGGATGGTCTCTCACTCCCACTTGGAGCGAAGAACCTCCCGCCGAATTGCCGCCGCAGATTGCGATTGCGGCTTTTTTTTTTTTTTTGTCTGCTTGGGGCAGCCAAAACCCTGGAGCCGGCCCTGTCTTGCAGTCAGTTGTCCATGAATGAGCCTTTCTGCTATTCTCTGTCACAGTGGTGTGCTGAGTCTTTCCTGCTCTGGCATAAATTCCATTTTTTGTGTGGCTATGGTGGCCATCCATTCTGATAGAGTTTCCCCCTAGTTTGGGCAGATAGGATACATGTGAGCTGTTATGTCACATACCATGTAAGTGGTAGGTCAGATTTGCTGCATTCAGGTATACTGACCTTTTCCAGAGCCCAATCGTAACAAAACAGAAAAAGGCATCTACAGCCAGAGATTTAAATTGGAAGTTCAACAAGCTGTTTCTCTTGGCCCAGTTTGCCGAAGAAAATCAATGAAATCAAAGCCAAAGGAGTCCAAAAGGAGCATTTCCACATTCCTACAGTAGAGTCTGAAGGCCAGATTTTTTAAGCTATGTAAGTGCCTAAAAAAGCAGATAGGTTCCTTCCTTTGAGGATCAAGGCCCAAGCAACAAACTCCTGTTGATTACAGGCAGCTAAGATCTGGGCCTTAGTGGGATTTTCAAAAGCACCTAAGTGCCTAACTCCCATTGATTTCAGTTGTCCTGCCATAACAATAGACATTTTGTCCTGCATTTTTCACTCTTAACAAAATAAATTCTTCTGCCCTGAGTTGGATCTCAGAAAGTTTCACACTTTCTAGTCTTTTGCTCATGCTTCAACAATGAACATCCTTAAAGAGATCTCCCCTGCCACAACTGTATTGTGCATGCACAGTGCTTTATGCCCCCTCCCCCATCCTTTGGAATCTATTTCTGGGAATGAAATACTGGGTGAAAGCCTCCTCCAAATTTGGAGTATGCCATTCCAAATTAAATTTCCCTCAGTCTCTCCTTGAGAGTATTTCATAAAGGTCTAGTATTGGATTTCTAACAGCAGGCAGAAGCCTAACCGTATTGCTCATTGGTTCCCCCTGAGCCTCATATTTCCTTTGAAGTGGTTCCCTTGGGAACTCAGTCTAGGTAAAGCATTCTGGTGACTGTTTTGCTGTGGTATGAGATAGTTGCATAGGGAGGAGGGTCTCAACCCTCCATCATTCAGTAGTTTCCATGGAGGCACAATGGGATTTCGATAGTCCCCTTGACAGGGCTGGCGCAACCCATTAGACGACCTAGGCGGTCGCCTAGGGTGCTAACATTTGGGGGGCGGTGACCGCGGTGGCCGGATCTTCATCCGCCTCTGTTGGGGCCGGCATTTCGGGGATGGGACCTGCCGCTGCCTAGGGTGGCAAAAAAGCTGGCGGCGCTCCTGCCCTGAGGAGAGATTATCTCAGATTTGTTTAGCGTGACTCAGAATTAATGGCCTGATCATTTGGGTAGACGTGAAGTGAGGGCCTGTGAGGAGAAGGAAAAGTATTCAGCCTAGCAGTCTCTTGGTGGTTTTTCTAATTAAGACCTGCATAATCAGCCTTTTGGCATGAGATTCAGACTTCCAGGAGATTTCTGGACTTGCTCAGAAAGCTCAGGACTTTTGGTGTGGCCAGAACAATTAGTGACAGAGGTGCCATGGATGCAGTGACCATTACCAAATAAAGGAATAAAGAATGGGTCCCACAAAAAGCAGACTACAAAGACAACAAAGAAATAAGCTTGACTCTTTTAGTCTATTGTTTCACTTAAAATAGGAGATAAAATTATTTTTAACCCTAAAGTTAATAATCTGTGATATTTTCTTGAATGGGAGAGAGAATGCCATTGTTTGTGTGGGGGTATTGGGGAGACCAGGGAATGACTCCAGGGAGTAGCCAGAGTTTAGACTTTTTAATTTGACATTGTAAGCAATGACTCTGAAGACTATCAGATGTAACTTTTCCATCTTCCCCCCCTTTGATTACTCCTTTGGCAACTGTTTATGATATCCTCAATTCAGTATCCCCAGTCCTTGCTCAAGCCAGGAATTGGACATGAACACTGTAAAATTATAGGACAAGAGTTTAAAAGGTAGGAGCCTAAAGTTATTGGGGCTAACTGCAAGTTACCTTGGGCTGTTGTTACAGAATGGTTCTTGGGGAGCTAGTAGTGAACTGGCTTTGAACTGGTTTGCAGCCACTCGACTGGATAAACAAGTAAAGAGATAAGGAAGACCAGAGGGTGTTGAGTGTGAGAATAGAAAGCAGTAGTGTTTCCTGCCAGAGCCTGCTTGTGTGTGAATATGCACCCCCTTAGAAGCAGATGATAAAAGCAGCTTTGAGAATTGCTTTAGATGAACAGTCTCACCTGCAACCCTGGCCTTATGGGTGCCCAGGAATTCCCCACGCTGGAGCAACACCTCCTATGAGGCCTCAAGGACAAGGCTAGAGGGTCCAGGACTATCCATAGCAGAAGGGATGTAAGCATTGATTCTTGCTTGCTTGCTGGAAAGCACGTATTTAGTAACGCGTGAAGGCTGGGAGCTGCTTATACTTTGGCAATAAAACCGGTTATACTTATGCACCTGGTGTGGCTTCATTGAGTGTATCCGAGCCCCCCACACTTTGGCTTGACAAAAGTCAGTCCATGTTGAGGCACTTAAATAAAGTACCCTGATTTTCAAAAGTATTTACCATCCAGTAGTTCCCACTGTCCTCTCTGGAGGCTGTTAGGTGCTCAACCGTATTAAATATCGAGACACTTTAAGTGTCTAAATGAGGATTTAGGAAACTAACTCTAGGCTCTTATTTAAAAAAGAAAAATCTTTGTCACTATTTTTGATATAAAATTAAACAGCAAAAAGAATTGGAGTGGGAGTTAGTGCACCTAATATTTGAAAATCTATTAAATTGATTTTTTGGTAAAATTCTACGCCCCTGAGCAGATTTGTCATGTATTCTTTGTTTGACCAAAGACTGGAAACAGAGTGAGGTAGAACCACCACTTCCAGAACAGAAATAGAAAAAGGACAACACAACATGTAGATAGACCATATTTTATTTTAAGTTTTTTAGTCAAGAGAAGGCACTGCCGAAAAATTGAAAAGGAATCTCCATACATTTTACCACAGAAATAAGTCTTAAAATATTTCCTTTTTTTTATAGTACATCTGGAAATCTCAAGCTGTTGTCAGAAAAGCTGTTCTATAGGTAACATTTAAGTCTAGTTAACTATTAAGAGTAATACAGGTTTATGATGGAGAAACAAATTAATACAATTTGAGGACAATGAATTGGAGTCAGAGTGAGTGAAGTTATCAGTTAATATTATTTCAAAATTCCTTTACTAATTTTGTTTTGCATTTGTAAATGTACATACAGCACAAGGTTTGAAGGGATTTTTTTACCTTCACTTTGCTTTGCTTACATTATACCTGCATTTGCTTACAGTATATGTGCAATAGTTTTTAGTGCACTGTTCTCAGTTACTTCATCATCCATTTTACAAAAGAAGTCCCGGAAGCTGTAAACGACTCCCAAAAAGTAGCAAATGTAATTATTATGAATTAAATTTTGTCTGTTATAGAAATTAGAGTGGTTTACAGCAGTGTTATTTTAGTCATACCTGCTAAACCAGCTCAGGGGGCATATTTTAAAAAAAAAAAAAAAAGAATTTTTGTTATTTCTTGAATCGGGGGCAAATAAGTAAATATCTTAAAGACTTTAAGAGGATTTCTTCAGCAAGTCCCAGTGCAGAGGATGACAAGAAAGATTAATCTGTCATTGAATATACTGTTTCTTAAAATCTACTGGACCATTCATAGAAGAATATAATTGAGGGCTAAATAGTGCTTTCCTTACTCAGGCAGACTTATTGGGCTAAGGCTCAGAGAGGCATCGATTTTGTGCAGATGTGGAATGTTATGAGCAGAAGGTTAAAAAAAAGTCAAAATCATTTGCAAAGGAGAACCCCATGCTTAATAAATAAAAATGCTACACTGTAGCCTCCAAGTACTAATGTCTAGTAGCAAAATAAGATCAAAAGGAGCCATATTCAGCCAAGGACTCCTATCTCTGAAATAACCTCTCTCTTACTCTGAGCTCAAGAGGTTTTGCAGGATCAAGGCCAGAATTGGCAATAAGTAACAATGCTGCAGGATAATGCATCTATCTCCCAGCATTTCAAGAACCTAAATTGGATATTTGCATGAAGAAACTCCAGAAAGGGTGGTTTCTTCTGATCTCGACTTTTACAGTAGTTTTGTAAAGCAGTATATTCTTCATGGAATAACCCTATAAAATAGATATAAAAGGAGTATAACGTACTCACATACTTTGGAAATTTTAAAAGAATTAAGACACTTCAATGAACTCCAAGCACATCCAGTTCCTGTGTCGATCTTGGACATCATTCATTTTCTCTGTTACACTGGAGCCTGACAATATTACCCAAACACATAGCTAGAAGTGTGTGAAACAAAATTTGCTGCACAGATTGAAACCTTTTAATGTTAGATTTATGTAGGATAAATTTAGGGACAAATCTGCTTTGTTATATCAGTATAATCATTTTTCCAGAGCTCCTAGAGATTTAAACATTGTAACTGAAATCTGAATTTGGCCCTGTGTCAGGAAAATAAATGTACATCTGTTTTTTTTTCAAACCTGGGTGCCCAAACTTATGCTGCTAAATCCATAGTTAGGCATCTAAATAAAGGTGGCCAGATTTTCCAAATGCTGATACCGGCAGCTCCAGTGAACTTCAGGTGATTTTGCAGGTGCTCAGTACCTCTACAAATAAGCTACTTTTATTAGGTGCCTAGTCAGGGATTTAGGAGCCTAACTTTAGTCACCCAGTTTTATTTTGGCCTTAATTTATAACTGCAGAAGGAGCAGCAGTGTCTGCTACAGTTAATATTGTATAAGCATTTCTACTCTTCCCTCCCTCCCTGCTAGTAGTCCACTAGAAGTTATAACACAGTCAAGGGCAACAAAAATGATTAGGGGGCTGGGGCACATGATTTACGAGGAGAAGCTGAGGGAACTGGGGTTATTTAGTCTGCAGAAGAGAAGAGTGAGGGGGGATTTGATAGCAGCCTTCAACTACCTACAAGGGGATTCCAAAGAGGATGGAGCTTGGCTGTTCTCAGTAGTGGCAGATGACAGAAGCAGCAGCAATGGTCTCAAGTTGCAGTGGGGGAGATCTAGGCTGGATATTAGGAAACACTATTTCACTAGGAGGGTGGTGAAGCACTGGAATGGGTTACCTAGGGAGGTGGCGGAATCTCCATCCTTAGAGGTTTTTAAGGTCAGGCGTGACAAAGCCCTGGTTGGGATGATTTAGTGGGCGTTGGTCCTGCTTTGAGCAGGGGTTTGGACTAGATGACCTCTTGAGGTCCCTTCCAACCCTAATATTCTATGATTCTAAGGTAAAACTGAAGGCAGAGGGCTACCAAAAGGATGGTGGGGTTTGGAGAGGGCAGGAAGGAGGATGGTGCTACTGGGCTATTATTTATAATTTATTTCTGTATAAGGCTTAAGCTATGCAGGAGTGAGTTACGAATTCATAGTGGGTAAGCAGTCATAATAATAAAAAAAATAGCATAATAATATAAACTTGAGAGCTATAGGAAATAAATTCCATGAAAAATTCTTTTGAAAAGAAAAACTAGTTTTTTTTCCTCATGAAGTCCATAAAATAATTATTGTAACTAGTAGTTTTAACTAAAATAAAGGATACTGTCAAATAGCTTACCCTCCTTTTCCCCGTTACTATAACTAAACACAGTGTATAAATGAATGAAAAGGATTTAGGTGCTACTGTCATACAAAGAATATTAATAATTTACAGAAACCTATCAGATTTTAATCAACAGTCAATAAGATGTTACACCAATGTCTGTTCGATAGCTTGACTGTAAAAGGTATTATAGAATTAGAGAGTGTGTGTTTTCTTACTGCATTTGTGCTAAATAATATTATGGTACATTTATTATGCATAATACATGTAATTGAACATTGCATCAAGCTCTTGAGTATTCTAGATGAAGAAGCAGGAATGCATGTCTCAGTTATCTCAGAAAGGGCATGCTGAGTTTTGGACAATATACTCTACAGAGAGGCAATAGAAAATTTCTATTTCCTTTAGATATTCACATCCTCATTTATAGCGTGTAGAGTATTAATGCTTTGTCCCCTAGTGGTAGAGTCTTTCATCCTGTGATTTCAAAGCCCTTTACAGACCTTAAAGCCCCAGGACTCTATACACACTGTGCAAAGTGGACATAAAGAAGGGATCATTTTTAGGATATCAATTTTCCATACAGTTGAAAGAAAGACAGAGAATTGTGACATGACTGCAAGACATGCAGCAGAGCTGAGAATAGAACTCAGAAGTCCTGACTTAGTCCTCTGATCTAACCTCTAGAAAACAGTTCTTTATGAGGGCTGTGTGCTTGGATTTGGTGGTAAACATGTGTTTCACTCTTCAAATGGTCAGTAATATTCCATTAGGGTAAAACTTGTCAAGATGTCAGCATGCACTAATAAATTTTTCAAAACTATGCGAAGTACGCACAAATAAAACTGCAAATAAGATCTTCAGGGGAATATTATATATATACATTTTTTAAAAAGATGGTGGGATTAGATGGTAGGATCCTCAAGTGGTGCAATTACCAGGCATGAATTTGCTTCTCCCCACCCCCACCAATGCTTTCCTTTTTAAATGTTATTGAAGCTAATAGAACACTTTCAACTTAATTAAATTGGAGAGATGATAAAAGCAAAAACTAAGGTAATAGAAATAGTGATAGAAAAGGAAACTTAATAGTGATAAGCCAAATTCCTGAGACAGCAGTTTCCAAGCTCTTATCTCTACTGCCTGATAAGTGTGGTTTTGGTTGGCATTTTGTTAAGCAGCAGTGACATCCGGTGGCCAGTAAGACTAATCCCAAATCTCTTCACTCAGAGATGATCCAGATATATTAAATATCCATCTCTGAAGTTGGTACTCTGAAATTATTTCATTTATCTACTCTCTTATTTGGCTCATCTTTTCTTTACAGTTTTCCTTTTAGATTATTGTATGCTGCATTGACAATAAGATTCAATAAATGTCTCCAGCTGGCATTGCCATTTTATTGGACTGCATGATATGCTAATTGCTATGTATTGAAGCCACATGTGATACCAGCTAATGTGTATACTTTAGAAAAAGACGACAGGACAATTAAAATTGTATGAGTTGGCTTCCCATACAGTACAATCAGGGGTCGGCAACCTTTCAGAAGAGGTGTGCCGAGTCTTCATTTATTCACTCTAATTTAAGGTTTTGCGTGCCAGTCATACATTTTAACGTTTTTATAAGGTCTCTTTCTATAAGTCTATAATATATAACTAAACTATTGTTGTATGTAAAGTAAATAAGGTTTTTAAAATGTTTAAGAAGCTTCATTTAAAATTAAATTAAAATGCAGAACCCTCTGGACCGGTGGCCAAGACCTGGGCAGTGTGTGCCACTGAAAATCAGCTCGCGTGCTGCTTTCGAGACCCGTGCCATAGGTTGCCTACCCCTACAGTACATTATCAAGGATAAATTCAAGTTTATTCTGAAACTAATTTTTCCTTGTTTATTTAGCATTCATTTTATTAACTGTTTATTTTACGTAAATGTATCTGAGGACTGTGGTTTGGTAATACATTTCTGTTGATTACAAACTACTCCTTCTATAGCAATTTATGACTAGAATGTAATAGGTAAACATGAAATATGCTCAGTTCTGTCATGTGCCTCTCATTATCAGCCCATGAGACAAATGCAGTTTTCAATGTTAACAGTTGTCACAATTATGGAAAAATAAACCTGTCTTGCATTATATATCATCTAAACAAAGCATATCAATTAGTAGATATGACTCATTCCTAAATGTATAAATCAACCATGATTTTAATGTTTTTTTTTAAACTTGATCTCTGTTCACATTGAAGTGAAGTCCAAAGGAGTTGAGGATGTTAAAACATTTCTCAGAAGGGCTCAGCACCTTCCAGAATTGGGCCCTAAACAAGGTCTTATCCAAGTGAATAATTAAATTTCGCTTATTGTTATGTATTATGTATTTGATTTATGAGGCTTGTGACAGGGTTGGGGGGATCCTGTCCAGTGACGGCAAGTGCATCATCTCCCTTAAGGTGTAGGGGCAGAGTATACGTAACCTGCATCAAGTCAATATACTCACCTCTGTTAGCATGGCAATGAGGCCCAATGGCCAGAGTCAATAGATTCACCCCTCTTAGCAGGGTAG
Source organism: Malaclemys terrapin pileata (assembly GCF_027887155.1). Lineage (NCBI taxonomy): Eukaryota > Metazoa > Chordata > Testudines > Emydidae > Malaclemys > Malaclemys terrapin. The sequence goes on from NC_071505.1 coordinate 53,587,296, forward strand.
TAAGGCCTAGTGGCCAAAGTCACTGTATCTGCCCTAGTTAGTAGGGCAGTATGGCATAGTGGCCAGAGTCAGTGGGTTCATCCCTGTACGCAGGGCAGTAAGGCCTAGTGGCCATGTGTCATCACTTAGGGAAGGGGGCCATCACTCCCAGAAAGGGGGATGGTGGCAGCCTGGGTAGGGGGGCCAGGCCGTCCCTCTCCACCAGGCCCCAGCCCAGGGCCCTGGAAGTGTCAGGAGCGCATACCTATCGCTAGCAGTTCTGAACTATGTCAGTGTATGTGTGTGTGGGGGGGGTCTGACCAAAACATGTTGATTCAATATTCCAGTTCACTAACCAGACCACTGCCTGATTCCCCTGGGCTGCTTCCTCCCCTGGTGCCTGCTGCTGCTGTCCACATGTCTCTGGGTTCCCCAGTCTGCGCTGTCCCTGGCGACTCCGAACACTATGGAGCCTCCATGGGTAGCCTAGTGTCTGCCTGGGTTGCGGTGTCTCCAGCTCCCATAGCTTCGGCTGGAGCCAACAGCGTGCACCCTTCTTCTCCAGCAGCCAGCTCCTACTGAGCTGAGCTGCTGCTCCCTTTTATAGTGGTGCATTTGGAGCATGCCCAGTAGAGTTGGGGGGTCATGGCTTCCTTAGCCCACAATGTAGGGTTAACTCTTACCCGTCCAGTGCGGGGTGAGTGTGCCCTGTCACAGGGCTAACTAGAGGTCCCAAGTGAGATGGTGGGGCAGCGGAATCACTGTGCTATACAAAGAAGTAGTATGAGACAGTCCTTGTTTAAAAATTAGAAATTTATTACTGAAAGAAAAAACCCTGGAGATTTTAAATTATGGAATATGCTTTTAATAGATAAGAGATTTTGATTGAGTCCACCAAGCATGTGCTGTACACTTATTCTAGTTAATACAATACGTCTCTCAGCATTTATTGTTTATAGTGTGGTTGCAGCTAACTGTGTGAGTTATTTTCCAGAGGGGAAGTTGCAGCCTCTGCTCAGAAGATCATACAGTCTAAAATGACAAATACAAAGACCCCAATCTTGCAAACACACTGATGCTTAAATGTATTGCCCGGAGCAGTCCAATTGAAATCAAAGCTAATGGTAGTGAAGTTAAGCACGCTCATAAGCATTTGTAGGATAAGGGTCAAAGTGTATAGGTGGTGTGGATGGGAGAGGGAGGAAAGAAAGTTACTGGTTTGGCAACAGTGATAAAGATTTGGGAAAAGAGTGTATTCACCCCTTCAGGAAACTAAAAATAAATGGTCAAAATACTGAAAAAGTGAAACTAGTAAAAATATTACAATAAAATTTTAGGTAAGGAAGATAATTGTGGTTTTGTAGATACATGGCAGATTAAAACACTAGATACATGAGCAAAGAGATGTCTTCCCCCTTCCCTCCCACCTTCTCTGAGTGGTATGCCTTACTTGTATGCTTACTTACAGTACTTACTCTGTATTTTCATTCATCTGTCAAAAGCACACATCATAGCTAGATGTTCATGGATATGTGCACAACAGAACATGAAATCACATGGATCATTCATAGTGATAAAAAGCTTGATTCTAAGAGGCACTGAGCACACACAATTACCACTGATGTTGACGGAGTAAAACTGCAGAATATTGAAATCAGTGAATTTGTGTTTAGCATCTCTCAGGATTAACCCACTATTTTTGTTTAATTATAGTGTGAACGTTCAGGCTGTATCTTCCGGAGTGAGGAATGGGCATTTTGCCAAAGCTTTGAGGAGAGACCCTGGGATTTGCAATCTGTCCCTCTCCAGTATTCTGCTGTTCAACTGTAGCAAGAAATAAAAAATAGGATTTAATAGAGAAAATGGGTGGCACCAAAGTTGTGTTTAATATATTTGTATGGAATACGTTATGTCTTTTCAGACAGGCCTTTAAGTGATGTTCCACTTTATACTGGTTTATTACTGAGAGACCTTGTGTTAAACTACAGTCTTGCCTCTCTCTGATATTCACACAGTCTTATCTCTCTCCAAATCTGTGGTGATCTTCTTAGTTACACTAAGATCTTCAGGACACTGTTATTTACACTGCACAAAGTTATTTACAAGAGTATATGAATGAATTGTTGGATGCTGCTGTGATCCCACTGAGATTACTGAAAGCAGAAGTGGGACTGGATGCTGTGCTTTCCATGCGTCCATCACTTATGGGGTGGCTCCTTAATGGAAGTCAGTGGAACTATAATAATTTACATCAGCTGAGGATCTGCCGCATAGTTACTTTAGCGACTGTCTGTACTGGAAATGAGGAGAGGTATTAAGTGTCAATTTTATTTTAAATAAATTAAATACATTTTATTTATTTTTTACTGAGGAGAGTTGTTAGACTAAAAGTCTAAATGTGAGTAGCGGGACCAAATGATTCAGGGGACTGAAAGTTGGGTGTGTAGGGTTTTTTTTTTTAAGTAAATAGTTCAAATGCATCCTAAATCAGTAGTGAAATCTGACACCATTCACTGCTGTAGAGCAGCTTCTGTCAAATAGGTTGCTGGACTCAATCCATTTCCTGATGGACAAATGTCCCCATCGCAGAAAACACTCTTTTGACTAATTGGTCATTGGCCTTGTTAACCTTGATGGTGTTGACAATCTCAGTAGTGAGGCCAAGGATTCAGCAGGCATCCCCGGGCCTCAGGTATGGTCCTTTTTTGTCAGGGTTGAGGCTCACTGACAGGGAAGTTTAGTGAAGCTGATATTATTGCTGCCGGTGCTGTAATGGTTTGAGTACTGAGGACTTTAGTTTCTAGTGGCATCTGGCACATTCCACAAGTTCTAAATTCATCTCACAGTGTGCTTGATATGGATGGATAGGGTCTCATTGTACCCAGCCCTCCACAAGTACACTAGGGTGCCGTGCATACAACTTCCAGCACCCTGGAAACTGAACAAAGGACAGGTGCAGTCTGCCCATTCCAGTCCTCTGAGCACAAACACTTTGAGGCTAGTGCCAGTAGCAGCTTGAGCCACTTCAAAATGGGCAGGGAGCTGGCATGAGAGAAGGGGAATAGAGCTGCCTCTTTGCAAGGAGTGCCAAAGGGGCTGTGATCCCCCTGCTGCTCCAGTACACATTGTTCCTGAGAGCATTGCCTTTGGGAGCTCCTGCTGAGGCAGTGCACCATCACAACATTCCTAACAAAGAAGTGTACCTTAAAGGCACAGTATAGCCCATAATGTTCTGTTGGCTAGAATAATATAGAAACTCTTCTTTGGGGGGATAGAATTTTTATTCTGGCATACCTCTCTAGGGACCAAGCTGGAATTTGCAGATGTAATATTAGTCTTAAGTACCTTTGTTTTTTAATGCTCAGTTTTAAAGTGGCCGGTTTTCAGAAAGTACCAACCATCCACCCTCTGAAAAGCAGGCCCCTTTAAAGTGTCTCAGATTGAACCACTGGCACTTGAAAATCTATATGTAACTTTTCTGTGTTGCACTACAGAAGGTTGCACATGTCCCTTTTGGGAGCTTAAGTCACTTTGCACATCATATGCATTGGTTGGGCTTCTTATTTAATCTGGTTCTAAGATTTCATTCTAAATTATAGGTAGGTAATTTTGCCATCAGGTATATGTGCAATAAGTTATCACTGGGGGAAAGAAAGAAGCTCCCTGTGCATGCGGGGGTGGAGGGAAAAGGTGGGTAGGAGGGCAGTCAGCTCCAGGCTGGGAAGGGGTGTCCCAGCAGTTCCTACTGCTGTTCCTACAGCAGGTCCTTGGTGGCTGGGGCCTAGTGTTGTTCCTCCCCCAGTGGCTGGTGCCCTGTGTGCCCTCTGCCCAGGTGCTAGTGCCCTGTCCTCTCCCCTACTCCATCCCAGCAGCCGGCTGATATACTCCTGCCCCTCCCCTGGACAAGAGTCTTCATCAGGACCCATGCTGTCTGGAAGGTGGGCTCAGACTGGGCCGGGGAGTTCTATCTGCTCCCTGGCAACTGGCCCAATGTTTCTGATATGCTTTGCGCCACCACGAGCCCACCAGCCCCTCCTTTAGGTCCTGCTCTTGTCTCTGCCCCTCGGGCATGTGTGTGCTCAGCATAGCCAGGTGCCACTTTTGCTTCCATGATATTGCGGGAAGAGAAACAAAGATCCCCTCCCCCAAATGTCTATAGTAGGGTCACTAGCTGCATCCCCACCCTGCTCTGCAGCCCCTGCTTATCACTGCTCAGCAATGCATTTCAAAGTGTGTGGGTGTTTGTGGGTGTGAATGTGTAATTTTTTTCCCTATTCATTTTGTGCTGGAATTGTCCACAGTGAATTCAAGGCTTGAAAAGACTGAGAGGCTGTGTGCTGGCTCTCTGCACTGGAGTGAATTTCTTACTTTGATTATGTTACTGTCAAAAAAGGTTCTTGTTAGTACCATGAAATTTACAACAAAACAATGGGCCGCATCCTCTGATCTAGCCAAGCTGCATTTGATGCAGGATGTGGGCGTTATAGGGTGGAGAGACAAAACATCGTTTTACTCTACCTTTGTGTTTCCCCAACCCACAGCCCTCTTAGGAGGCTGGGGGATCATCTGAGGGTATCTCAACTCTGGCTACATCCCGTTCCCCTAAAAGTATGTCTCCACTTTGAGCTGGGGGTGTAATTCCCATCTTGAGGAGACATACCTGTGCTAGCTCTGATTGAGCTAGCACACTAAACATAGGTGTACCTGCAGTGGTGCGAGTAGTGGGAGGGGTTATCTGCCCCAAGCACATACCTGTCTGAGATGGTAGGCATGTACTCGGGGGGCCGCTAACTCCTCCCTCCACTAGCAATGCTGCAGCTACTCTCTATTTGTAGTGCACTAGGTTGATTAGAGCTAGTATCTGTGTCTCCATGAGCTGGGAATCGCACCCTCTGCTGATCAAATACACCTACCCTAAGACAGGAACCCAATGATTCGCCTTATAGCAGGAGAATTCTAAGCTAACAAATTTAGAGCACTGGGACAGTAGCAGAGTTAAGAACTAGCACATTTTTGGGGGGGAATTCAGTGCATAATTTTACAAGTATTTGTAATCAGTTTAAGTCCCATTTAAGCCTTTAGCTTGGGGTGTCAGTAGATATGAGGGCATTGTCTGAATACTCTGGAGAGAATTCCACTCATTGTGAATGAAATTTTCTCTTAATGATGTGATAGAGATCTTTACAAGCAGTTTTTTGTATAATTGCTTATTAAGAAGTATACGTTATTTTTCAATTCATTAGCGGGAAAGTACCAAAAATGCAAAATTAACAGATGCAAAAATGAACATCTCACTTCCTGTTTGAGAGACATTATGCAATGACCTGGTGAAATTTATCTATTTGGCCGAAGAGGAACCTCCTTGCATCAGCCAGACCATATTTTTTTTCTGAAGCATTTCTTCAATTGAAAAACAATTCTATCTTTACTCCTATTAGCAAGTCTAATAACCATTTTTGTTTTTAAATTGTCAAATGCAATCAGGTTTTTTTCTGAAGATGGGTGTATTCTGAATATTGGGTAGACAGTGACCAAATATCCAAGTAGCTATTTAATTGGTGCTGTTTTGCTGTGTGTATACCTTTACAGGTGGCTTTAAAGCAATAGAAAAAGATTGCATGCATCATAAAATATTAATAGAAAATGTTCAGATTGAATCTTTGAACTTTTAAATATCTACTTTTGTGATGAAAGCTACCTTGTCTGGAGGATGATTGGAACTGGAACACAGGCCTTTGAACGTAAACCCATTGCAGGTGGAAAGAAAATAAAAGTTGTCACTGTTTTATTTTCAGTAACATACTGTAACTGGGACAAACAAACTTGGCATGAGGGACTTGGAAGTGAGCAATCCCAAGTTCCTTTCATGACACTGGAAACTTGCCGCCAGAGTACAAAAGCGACTGTAATGCTTCAGTGACTGTGCTGGAGTTCTTCACTAGCTTTCCAAGTGGAACTTGGAATTTGGTTGGCAGTGAATGATAATCTCCCCTGTACTGGAGTGTTTCACTGAGCACATTATAGATTTCGGTTTATAATAATGTACTCAACTGTACAGTCTCTCAATCTGGGAGTTAACCAGTTATTCAGAAAACACTAGCTGCACTTAATATGAGCTAAAGTGTTGGATGGAATGCCATCCCTTTAGATTTGGAGGTTTTTCGTATAAGCATGACTGGCGTGATTCATATGAAGGTGGCAGTTAGAGACCAGCATAAAGAACTGTTTCTGAAAATGAAGGTCTGTTACACAGGTTCCAGATGCTGAAAAATAAATCTTCCATGTTGATACCTCTTCATCTGCAGAAATTAGCATTGCTGAGTTCAGTATGCTTTCCGTGATAAGGCCTTATCAAACCCCCATTGAAGTCAATGAAAACACACCCATTTATTTCAATGGATCTGGATCAGGCCCAGCACAGGCTATTGTGAAAGTAAAAGAAATAATGACATACTCTGGCATCTTAAATGAGGGGAGAAGAATGAAAAAAGGGTATGGGGACTACGACAAAAAGGAACTCTCACCCCAAATGTCAACCATGCAACAATTGGAGGAATTCTTTACAGCCTTTGAAGGGTCTTTTTAAAGGCAAAAAGTCTGTAGACCTGTACAGTGACACAGTCTTCAATAATTCTGCATTATTCCTCTGAGGAGATTAGGTGAATGAAACCAGGTGAGTTTTTTTGGTTGGTAGGAGATCTTAAATGTTGTTTTTTTGAAAGACACGTGTGTGCAGGCACTGTGCTATACTCTACCTCCTATTGCAAATGAATTAAAGGCAATGGCTGGGAAAATGTACGTTTACAAAATTGCATGTTACAAAATGGGAAATGAAATTATTTTAAATTACTCATTCCGTGTTTTGATTTGTTTGTTACATGACATTTGTCCATCAAGTGATGACGTCTACTTTGTGTATGATACTTGGTTGTAACAATTAAGAGGACAAGGCATGAAATCAGTCACTGTAAATTAAGTTCACTGTAATGTAAGAATAATTAAGTATGGGTATGTCAAATCACTCTAAATACATATGTTTTTAATGCATCAATGTATTTCATCCATGAATTCTGTTAAAGGATATTTCTACACTGCCGAGGGTTAGTGGGACTTGAGTCAGCTGACCTGTGTTAGAGAATCCTGGGATTGAGTGTCTACATTGTTTCTTAACCCTACGTTAAGGCTTTTCTAACCCAGGCTTGAACCTGGAGCTGTGGTGTCCGCACTGCAGCACTCAGACCTAAGTCAAATCAATCATATTCCATAGTCTCTAACACCTTCCTGAAATGTAGGCGCTCTTGCTCTTTGATTGTGATGCATTGTGAAAATTTTGCTGCCCATCCTGAACTTTACAAGAAGTTTGAACAGCTCGCCAACACAGCCTGCCAAGCAGTCATTTTGGTCTGTATGCTCCCAGCTACCAGGGCCAGCAACATGACCAAGGCGCTTTTTGAAGAAGTTCTCTTGCTTGCACTTTCAGTCTAGTCAGCAACTAGGCAGAGCATTCGTGAGGCACTGGTGGACATTTCGGCAGGGTCTTCTGTCCCACCAAAGGTACATAACAGATTTCCTGATGGAGCAGCAGGAGCTGGAAAAGAGAGGAGGCAGAGGAAGAGGACTGGCATGGCAGACACTGCTCAGTACAATTGGCAGAGCTGCTGATACCCCTTGTGTAGACTGGTGCTTCTGGTCCACAAGCACAGACTGGTGGAACCATATCCTCATGAAGACCTGGGATAACGAGCAGTGGATCCAAAACTTTCATATGAAGAAAGCCATATTTCTGGAGCTTTGTGAGCAACTTGTCTTAGTCCTCCAGGAAAAGGCACACAAATGAGATCACCCTTGTCTGTTCAGCAGTAGGACACTATAACCCTCTGGAAACTGGCTAGCCCAGACTGCTACAGGTCTGTTGCCAACCCATTTGGTGTTGGAAAGTCAGCTGTGGGTAAAGTAGTGACAGAGGTTTTGGAGGCATTCAGGCATGTGGTTACCCCAAGGTGGGAGGCATTAAAGATATTCTGGAGATAATTGCTGGCTTTGAGAGAATGGGGTTTCGGAACTGCACTGAGGCCATTGATGGGGCTCATGTGCCCATAATTTTCCCTTCTCAAGGAGCACATGAGTACATACACTGCAAAGGGCTCTATTCCATTGTTACGCAGGCCCTCGTGGACCACAGAAGCCAATTTATGAATGTCAGCATGGGCTGCACTGGAAAAGGTCATGATGCCAGAGTTTTTTGCCACTCAGGAGTCTGCATTCATGGACAGACTGGGACACTATTCCCACCCAATGACTCATAAACAGAGTTACTGTCACCACTTATTCTGGGGGATCCAGTGTGTACCCCCTTTTGCCTTGATTTATGAAACTATAACCTGATTTCAGAGGCCCTGACAAAAGAAGGTTTAATTACACTCTCAGCAGGTGTAGAATGGTTGTTGAATGTGCTTCTGGCAGATTGAAATCCCATTGGAGGATGTCATTAATGCTGCCTGCATTAGTGTGGCTTGCTGGGCTCTTCACAATCTTTGTGAAGCCAGAGTTGAGCCATTTCCCCCTCTATGGACCTGTGACAACGATTGGTACCCTCAGCCAGAAAGTCCACCTACCACTGCAGAAGCCGGTTGCACCCAGGCAAAAAAAGTCAAGAATGCTTTGTGTTCTCACATTATGGACCTCCAAGGGAAGAGGAGGAATAGTACCTCTATGAATGTGCTTGTGTGGGGAAAGGGGCTAATTATTTTGTGTGTGGGGGGGGGTGTCAGCGTTTGGGAGGGGTGTGAGCTTGATTGCCATGCAGTGTCCTTATGAATGACATGATGAAGAACAAATCGGGGGAGGGAGGGGAATCACACCATGGGTTTATATATGAAATTTATTGAAGTATGAATTGCTGTACCTAACTAAATAGAGGAACGGTGTTTGCTTATTAATGCATAATTACTCCTGATTATATGTTTAGCTTTACTCTCAAATCATGGTTGCATCATGAGATGGACTGATAAATAAATAAACTTTCTTGATATACAAGGCTATATTTGTAATCATGGATTAAAACAGTACAACAGTCACCCAGTGCTGGGCAGTCCAGCTCCTATGCCCTGCATTCGCCTTTCCCTTCTTTCCCCGTTTTCTGCATACTTAGTGCCTGGCGAGGAGGAGGGTGAAGTTATCCACAGGAGAGGGGTTGAAAAAGGAAGGCTATATGAGGTTTAGTTGCCCTGTCCAGTTGCTCATAGGGGCTGAATGTATGGGCCATCCTGACATGGAGTTGTCCAAGCTACTTCTGGACTGAGACTGCATTGTGGGGGGATCAGGCCATGGTGTGGGGGAGGCAGCAGGAGCCGATGCTTTTGCAGCCATGAGGGAGGTGAGTCACTCAGGCAGTTCTCTCTGGTGAGCTCTGTCCTCCTCCCTTAGCTGCCATTCCTGTTCCATGAACTGCTTTGCAAGTGCCTGCTCCCTTGCTGAAAGCCTGTCCTCCTCCAGCTGCGTGGTGAGCCTCAGCCTTTTCTCCTGGTTCTCCGCATGCCGTTGTTCTAGTCTTGCATCCCTGTGATTCTGGTATGGGACCTGCTGGTCTGCCCTCTCAAGAACTTTGACCATAACTTTAAAGTTATGGTCAAAGAAATGCTTCCTTTTGGAACCATCTGTGCAGTTATGTTGGGCCAGGGATTGAGTTTTTTATGAACAGCAGACAGTAGAGGTGAAATAGGGCAAGAAACAGAGCGTTATTGTCTACAGTAGCTCAGTGGAGGAGCACTGAATTAATTCTTGTGGAATATGAAGGACATAAAGGGATGCTTCAGTCCACATTCTCTGGACACAGTCTGGTTAATCTTTAGAGAGCCTTCCTATCGCTAGCAGTTCTGAACTATGGCAGTTGTTTATTAAGAAGAATGATTTGCACTTTACTACAGTGCACAATTCCTAAAATGTAGTGAACCCAAAAGAGGGGTTGGTTCCAGGCTGACAAAATCAGGAATTTTGCCATTCATCTCAATAATCTTGCTAAATATGGATGAGGAAACTAATAAAAAGGCTAATATTTTTGCAAGGATGAATTCTTCAACAATTTTCCCAGCCAGAAGCTACTGTAATTGGTCAGCATTTGCCACGGAGTGGGAACAAGTGTAGGATAGATAGAGCAGAGGGCAATAATAAGAAGCTGGACAAAGAGTATAAAGGCTTCCATCATGCACAACACAAGTGAGTGGGGTCTTATGTTAAGAAATACTGGCATGGGAAGTGGAAGAGGAAGCAGCAATGCAGCAATACAAAGCTTATATAAGGGCAGCATTTTCATGGTACTCGGCAAGCAGAAGTACACTGATTATCTCCCTTTGGCATGCTCCCTTGGCATCGGCTTTTGCATGTACTTCAAAGCAGGGTCTGCTCACTTTAATTGTTTGTAATTTTGTTTTGGGTTTTAGGGTACAAAATCTTATTCTAACAAATATCTATATTTTCCTGATTTGTATTTCCAGAGGGCACCTAGCCCTCTCTAAGTACCGTACATCAGCTCCATCTTTTTGTACACTCTAATTTTTGTAACTCATAGCAATAAATGTTTTTTTAAATGAATACTAAATATACACTCCATACCCTAAGCACTGGGAAGTGTAGGGAATACCATAAACTCTGAATTATCATTAGCTGTTTACTTAAGGCAAAATGATGAGGTTTTTAGGGCAAGCTTTGTAAAATGCTTTGAGATCTGTTTGTATGACTGGCAGTAAAATATTTATTATTTCAACTGGTATCTTTAAGTAGGACAGTTTGATGAGCAGTAAGGGGGAGATCCTCAGCTTGTGTAAAGAGCCAGGGCTCAGTTGACTTCACTAGTGATTTATATTGCATGGAACACTTCCTGAAAGTTGTTCAGCATAAATCACTAATCCCAGGGTGAAGTGCCTGTGTTATGAATCACAATTTCTGCAGTTATTTACTGTCATCTGGAAAAGGCAGGAACTTCACTGCAATGCAGGTTTAAGAGCTGAATCCTAGAAATCGGTGAATATATTATCTAGCCCTTATATATGCTAAACTCAGGTGCCATCATTCACACTAATTCTCAGAGGCTCAGATTGTATATGCATCGTAACAGGAATATAAGCTGTTGAAAGTAAATTGGTGATTTTTAGTGGTTTCCCTTCACTACATTTGTACATACAAATCAAATAATATTAAATGTTATACTACGTAACCAAATGTACAATACATGTAGTGTCATGTTTTGTGCAAGTCCTAAATGAAAGTAAATGCATAATTGTTTCACTAGAACTACCATCCCCTACATATTAAGTATTTTTTTTCTCTAAGGTAGCCCACGTACCAAAATGGTATGAACTGTATCTAGCTGCCTTGGTAGAAAATCTGTACCATCTGCACATCGTTGCTCACACCGTTTACAAACTGGGGAAGGCAATATAAGAAAACGTTCAATGGCAAGAGATAGCATGTAGAGTAGAGCTTCACACATGCAACAACACTATCAACTAATGTTATTTTAATAACACCAAAGTTTTATGTAAGAGCAAGAAGCTGACCATCTTATTTAGAACAAAATGATAATATGGATCAGAGGCGGGGAAACCGCTTAAGGAAATGGAACGGACTCTAATCCAGTTGGATATCACAGACAACATATTAAGCCAAATAACCATGTTTATTCTCCCTCCTGCAACCCATCCTCCTCCCCTCAGGCCACTACTCTTCCTTCTTCCGAGCAAGTTGTGGAGGGCTTGATACCTGATGTGATCACTTTGCATGCCTGGTTTCTGTTCATGCCAGCACTTAGCACTGGATGATTTAGTTGAGGATTGGTCCTGCTTTGAGCAGGGGGTTCAACTAGGTGACCTCCTGAGGTCCCTTCCAACCCTGATATTCTATGATTCTATGAATAAGATGGAGCAATGTTAATATCTATTTCTGTAGAATGGTGTTCTAGAATAACTTGCCAGGGACAGTATGTTTTGTTAAAATACCAACAAACATAAACCACCCCCCCCCCCAAGATCTTATTTTTTTGTGCATATTTCCTTCCAGGTGCAATTCATAGTGAAGTGGAATAAAGGAAGAGAGGGGGATAAAAAACCCCTAAGGAATGAACTATGTTAAGGCAATTTTATTATTATTTTGTGTAAGTTTGATGCAATAATGTTACCCCATGGCATTAAACTTTCAACAAAATAGTAAGTATAACAAGTGTATGCTTTCCTTTCCTTTTTTCATCATTCAATCCACTTTCCTTTTAATTCAGTCACTGTCTGTTTTTTACTTGATTAACTTTTCTATCACCTCTTTCTACTTCCCTCCCTTCTAGAGAGAATTATGATCATCTGAAATCATGGTCCACTCCCCTCCCTTTTAGGCCAGTTAAGGCACATGCAGTCTATTTCCACCCATCACCTGCTGAGCAGAGAGTGGTGGTCCCTTTTCTTCCACCCAATAGCTGATTGCTAGCAAATAGGAAGCACCTGAGTCACTCCAGGTGAGCATTGCTGTGTCCTTCACAGTTACTCAACATCTGTGCTGGGAATTGTTTCCATGGGGGTGGGAGGCGCATGAGGGGGGAAAGAACATTGCCTTTAATTCCCCACTCTAGTGGGCCTGTGTTCACATCTTAGTAAAGACAGGCAGATACCATTTCCTGTCCCTGGTGTCAATCGCTTGAAAAATTATTTAGAAATAAAAAAATAAGAAGGTTATAGCAGCCTAGAAACAAAAGGGCTTGATTCACCACTGCGTTACTCCAGTTTAATGCCAGTGTAACCCTATTCGCAAGCTGGAGTAACACAGCAGTGAATCAGGCCTGCTTTTATAAATGCTTTCAAAGTGACATGCAGATTTAGTTGGATTGAGGTGGTTAAGAATTCAGACTATACCCTGAAGCAATGACTGTCTTGTTGGTTGAAAAGAGAGGTAACATCCGACATATTGGTTACTTCTCTTAACAGCTCGTTATTACAGCCAGTATAGTAATACTGCAAATTCAAATGAACACAAAGAAAACTGTTGATAATGGCAATAATAAAAATCACAAGATTCATGAAGCAACCACAAAGCAAGGAATGTGATGAATGTAGAGGGCCATTGGGAGATTTTAGCTTTCTGATTCCATTCTTTTTGTGCAATGCCTCTGTTAGATGTCTCTATTCTCTTCTAACACAAGTGACCGATATTTATATGCTATTTCCAGTGATGGAATTTCATTTTTATTTTTCCCTTTATTTTTCTTCTCTTGGAAAAGTACTTACTGTTTGGGTTACCTAGTAACATCACTTGAGTAGGCAGAGTGCAATCAGTGGTATATTTAATTGGCAATTAAATAATAGAGCAGACCGTGATTTAACTGAAAATCATTATGCACACTTCATTTACTGCGTTTCACTGTATTTTTGTTTTATAGTTTTAATAAAACACATAAAACTGTTATTGAGTCACATTCTTTTTAATAAACAACATGGGTCCGGAACCTGTGAAGAGTGGGGTGAAGCCAGGCTACCTAAAACCCTGAGGAGCTCTCCCTAATTAGCCTTGGTTCTCACAATAGGCATAAACTCTCTTCATACTAACTAAAAAGTATTCAATTCAAGTCTTTCTTTTACTTAAAAGTTGATTGGATATTAGAACAAATAGGCACAGATGTGCTCAGAGCATTAAAGAATGATGGTACAAAAGGCTAACAGAGATCAACAGGTAAACAAAATAGTTAAGGGTCTAACCTATAAGCACTAGACTTAGTGCTATACTATTAAGGATATAGGTAAAGAGAGTGATCTCAGACTTTTGTAATAGATATGTTACAAACACACACCAAAAGAGATAAAAGAGCAACTACAAGTAGAGAAAAGAAAACCTGCCAACTCTGGCTTCGCTCCCCAGTCTGGCTTCTTTGATAGTGCCTGTAGGTACTGGCAGTAAGCAAGTAATGAGTCCGTTCCCTAATTTATCTAGGGGCTTGTCTTCACTACCCACCTGGATCGGTGGGTAGAAATCGATCCCCGAATCGATGCGCGTACTCCACCAGCCCAGGTAGGAGTAAGCGCCGTCGACGGGGGAGCCGCGGTGGTCCATTTGCCACCGTCCTCACAGTGGGGTAAGTCGGATCAGATACGTCGAATTCAGCTACGCTATTCCCGTAGCTGAATTTGCGTATCTGAAATCGATCCCCCTCCTCCCCCCCCCCGGTAGTGTAGACATAGCCTAGTAGAAGTGTACAGCAGTTTTCTAGCATAATCTTCCCAGAAGTAATCTCGGGGTCAAATATGATGGTATGGATTAAGGGAGTTTTTTCACATTGGCCGTGTTGAGAAATTTGTCTGTTGGGTCAATTTGCTGTATGCCTTCTAAGGGTCCATCCTTTCCAAAAAGCATAAAGAAGACTGCTCAGCTAGAACATGTACAACAGAATAGGATATCCAGGCATCTTCTCAAACATTTGACATCTAGCTAGTACCCTGTGAGGTAATATGATAGGAATTCTATGTACCTGATTCAGATCTCACTTATAGTAAACAGTGTAAATCAGGAGTAAAATGTGGAACCAAGCAGATACAAGGCATAGAAGTCAAAAGAATCACTCAGAAAGAATTCTCCAGCTGGTACTTTATGCTCTGAGGTCTTACATCATGATATTTTGCCTTATGTTTCTCTGTGCTTTCACCATCATCCCTGCTTCATACAAGCCATTCTAGTTGGGAAGGGTTATATGTATCTCTTGACACATATTATTGTAGTACCAAAGAGTGTGATCCCTAGAACATTGGAACAGCCTGCAAATGATGGTATTTTAGAACTTTAAAAATTGTCAGTGCTTTTCACTGCTGATTGACCAGATCAAATCCTGGTTCTGGCATTAAGAGAAACTGTGGGTATGTCTACACTGCACGCTAAGTCCAGGTACTGACTCAGGCTTGAGCCCAAACACCCCTTCCATCCACACACAAATCAGTCTGACGTGGGTCAGCAAGCACTCAGAGCCTGGGTTCTAGGACTTTGTTAGGGGGATGGGTCAGAGCCTGAGTCTGTACCTGGACCTGGACTTAATATGGACATAATCAAGCCACAGAGTCGAGTCAGAAGGTGTGTGTAGTGCAGTATGGATGTGTTAATGCGTCTGTGAGACCCAGGTCCATCAATTGTAAACCAGATTTACAATGTAGTGTGGATGCTCAAGCACGGGCTTGGAAACACTGAGTCCAAAAGCCCAATTCCCACTAAGCCCAGTTTATTGTGCAGTGTAGACATATCCTATATGTCTGAAACAATAACAGATTATGCATTCTACACAGTTAATATAAAAAACTGTATTCAAGTTCATGACTTATATACTGTCAAATTTGGAGACTTTAAAACAGGAGTTTTCAACCAGACCCTGAGTTTAGATGTCTGCTCTCTACTAAAAATGTGGCCTTTTATATGTGACCAAGAGCTTCTCTCTAGCAAATCAAGATAGGATGTTTTTCCCAAAAGATCTGCTCTTGGAATTATTTTGGGAAAGTTCTATGACCTGTGTCAGACTAGAGGACCACAATTATCTCTTCTGGCCTTGGAATTTATGAAATGCAAATTAAAACCCTTGATGTATTAAAAATAGGCACCGTTTTAGTAAACCTAGTTTGTGCTTTTGTTGTTTAGGTGCTGTCAGTAGCTCCTGAAATAGCCTTCTGTGTTGTAAAACACATACACTGCATGGTGTGGATGCTGTAAATCTTTAATTAGCAGGGACAGCAGTAAATACTGGGTTAATGTACCAGAATTCTTGGGATTTATTTTGGAATTCAAAGGCAATGCCATTTTATTCCTCTGAGCAAAATGGAGCTGTGGCAAGATGTTATGGTATTACCGTGCAATCATTTTATGATGCATTTGATGGTTATTCTGCTTTGTTGGTGTGTCACCATATTTGGTTGGTAAGTATTTTTGTAACTGCATCTATAAATAGGTACTCATCTATCTAGTGGAACAGCTAATGTCTGGAATATCCCTAAATGTTTAAAATTATTCTGTCAGAAAATCTCACACTGATGTTACTTTGACAACTAAAGAGAAGACATGGCTTTTTTTGTGTCTGACTTGCCTAATCCATATTCAGAAATGTAATTTTTTTGTCACAGCAATATCAAACTCAAAACAAAATCTATAAACTGCTGCTTTTTAGGGATCAGTCCTGCAAACTGATGAGCACCTCATATCATTTTGCTGCATATCCTCCTCTCATAACCTAAATAGTTGCTGAACCCTCACAAGATCAGACCTTTGACTGACAGGTGATATTTGCTTGTTTGCATTTAAATTGTCTCCCTAAGTGCTTTTAAGCAATATAAAGCATAGCAATGTCATTGCTAAGTATGGCAAACCTCTCTTCTCTCTTTCACCTTTAATTATAAATTGATGAATTGCTTAGTTGTGCTCTGAAATGTCCACATATGTGCAAGTGCTCCATTGATTACTCATACTTTTTCAATTTAAAATTTGTAGATGATTGATTTTTTTTAAAAAATTTAATTGGTCTCCAGCGCTTTGGTGCTATCAAATTTTAATCAGGCATACGTTACTCCTAAAATATTTATATTTTTACAAATAAAAATTATTTGACTACCAATCTATATGCACAATACTCGTATGATAGATTGTGATGTCTAAACTGGAACTTTTATATGGATAAATCCTGTATGTCATTATGGAAATTTAGTCTCTTCAGCTTTGGGCCTCAGTATATGTTGAGTTTCTCAACAGTTCAGTAGCAGAAACTTTGCAGTTCTGTGCTCACGTACTACTTAGGTTTTAGTAGCAACCCATGTCTGTGGTTGATGGTATATTCAAATCACTCATTTAGACTTGGAACCATAACCAGTGTTAACAGTGAACTAAAAAACAAAACAGATTGTTGGATTCTTACAGGTTCCCTCCTTTTAATGATATGTTCCAATTGTCAGCTACCTGGGACAAAGATTAAATACGAGATAAAATTTATTTGAATGCATTAGGCAATAAAAGTCACAGGGTTAGATTCATGTCATACCTGCCTGCATTGCATTCCATTATTATTCATTATTTGTTAAACCTCACCATTCTCAGCACCACGTTTCAGGAACGATGTGGACAAATTGGAGAAAGTCCAGAGAAGAGCATCAAAAATGATTAAAGATCTAGAAAACATGACCTATGAGGGAAGATTGAAAACATCGGGTATGGTTAGTTTGGAAAAGAGAAGACTGAGAGGGGACGTGATAACAGTTTTAAAGTTCATAAAATACTCCTGGGGGGATTCTGCGCCAAAAAATTCAAAATTCTGCATACTTTATTTGTCAAAATAATACAGTATAATCACACCAGTTTCAATTATTTTAGTAATTTATTTAAACTACAATACAGAAAGAATTCACAATAACTATTCACCATTTCCTAAACACATGAAAGTTAAGTTACGAACACTTGGTTACTAATACCCTGCATTCCAGTTATAATCCTGGATTTTCATTTAAATTACATTACACCAAACAGCAAAGAAAAAAAAAAAGAAAAAAAAAAGTAGAATGTAATTTTAAATTGCTCAGACTTTCACACATGAAAGTCATACACTTCTCTAATCATTGTCCTGGACCTGGCTGGGTACTTTGGGAAGTGCTTGGTTCTGATTGTCCTGACATTTTATTGATTGCCTGGTAAATGTTTTAGTTGCATTCAAAGTCTTTTTTTTTTTTTTAATGGGTAAGTAAAATAAATCCTGAGCTGTAATCTAACCTCATTGTGCCACTTTGGCACAGGAAAAAAGTAAGAAGGCACATAGATTTTCCTAGCTGAGGATTCCCTTACTGTCATTTATAATAAGGCTCCTTTACATCACTCTGGCAATGTAGGGGCCTTAAAACTTTCACAGGTTTTTTGCTCCTGTGCGGGTTGACTGAGGATGGGAACAGTTAACTAACAATAGGAACATTAACAATGTTATTACATAGGCAGGCTGCTACATATATGCCTCAGAGAATGAGATCAATTAACCATCAATGGCAACTTTAACAACCTTACTACACAGTCAGGATGCTACATTTCTGCCTCTAGCCTGCCACGTGCATAATAAAAAGCCCTATTCATCCACGCCAGCGAGCTGCAGTCATGGGAGAGAGACAGTCTCTCTCTCTCTCTCTCTCTCTCTCTCTCTCTTGTTGGCATGCACATATGCCTGGCCCTGCCCTCCTGATGGTGACCAACCATGCAGGCACGCACCACCAGCCTCTCCCCCGTCTCTGAGGCTGCTCCAGGCATGCTGGAACAGACGTGCTGCCTCTGCTGCCAGGGAAAGGGCACATGTCCCCAGGTGGATTTTTTTGTGTGATTTTCTGCATGGGGGGCACAGAAAAATGTGGGCCATATGAATTCTGTGCCCCCACAGGGGCACAGAATTCTGTCAGGAGTAATAAAAGATTGCTACAAGGAAAAGGGAGAAAAATTTTTGTTCTTAACCTCTGAGGATAGGACAAGAAACAATGGGCTTAAATTGCAGCAAGGGAGGTTTAGGTTGGACATTAGGAAAAACTTCCTAACTGTCAGGGTGGTTAAGCACTGAAATAAATTGCCTAGGAAGGTTGTGGTATCTCCATCATTGGAGATTTTTAAGAGCAGTTAGAAAAACACCTGTCAGGAATGGTCTAGATAATACTTAGTCCTGCCATGAGTGCAGGGCACTGGACTAGATGACCTCTCGAAGTCCCTTCCAATCCTATGATTCTATGATTGTAGAAGTCACAAAATGATATTTCCTGTTTTGGGAATTTTTATAACCTAAAAAATCATAAAGGGAGAAAGGGGAGTTCTGGGAAGCAGAGACATGGGGTTTTGGTGATAAATGACTAGATGAAAGGTATAGGGCCCAGCAGAGTTGGGAAGGGAATTGAAAATGTGGACAAAACATTTAAACTTGATGTGGTAGACAAAGAAGAACCTATGTATGGGAGTGTGGGTGACATGATCTGAATCCCTGGAAATGAAAATAACTTCAGCAACCATGTTTTAGATGGACCAGAGTGGTGGAAGGCAGGTAGTGTTCTCTGATAACACTCCTCCTGGGATGAAGCTACTTTAACCCATGCTGGGAGCTCCAAATGAGCTCTGCATGCAGGACCTACTGAGGGAGACTCTGAATTAGCTCACTAATTCTCCCAGCTGGCATGGCCTTGCCAATTCTGTGATCCACATATACATATTTGGGGCTGTCTTGGCTGCATATTCTCTTTCCTCGCACAAGAGAAGTGTGGCTGCCTTGAATGGCCATAGCTTTGTGTCCTGTTGGACTTTCTACCTCTGGAACCCTCTGCTAGGTTTTCATTGAAAACCCTGATGATCTGTATTTCTTGATTCTGTATCACTAATTACTCGGAATTACTGGGAATTACCAGAGCTAGACATGTAGCCTATGCGGTAACTACAATGGGTGGGAGAATGATGATCCCCAGTGGCAGGGTGGCCCACTTTTTTGGAGTCTGCACAATTGATTACTGGGAGTTACTGAGGGCATTGCAGTGTATGCATAATAAATTATTTGGCTACGATGTGGCAGCCTGGGTTAAGGGGGCACAGAGAATATTGTAGTTAAGGTTGACTAACACTTCGTATTATAAGACTCTCTTTTCAGTTACTTATAACTGTCAAACTTTTACTATTTGAACTGAAATTTTCCATGCTAGGTGTCTGCCTCAGGCTGAATATTTTTTTGAAAGTTTCGGAAAAATTGGTTAGACATTTCTTAGAATGAAGTTAGGAGAAAATTTGTTGCTTTGATTTTTGTTAAAATTCTTACAGCAGTTTCATTGAGAAATTCTAGAGCCTCCAGGCTTTGGAGCAGGGATTTGGAAGTTGGTCAGAGAGTTGCCTTTATGTCTGGAATGTGTGTTTTACTGTTTCGGGGGTGGGGGCAGGGAACCAGCAACATTTGGTGACGTTATAGCCCTTTGAAAAATGTTAGCTCACACATGATCAGTAGAGACCTGTTAGAGTGTGGCAGGTAAATTCTCTGAAGATTCTTTCTGCATAGAGCATACTGCAGCCAAGGGATGCAGGTACTGAGCAGGACTTTCCTTCCAATCACTACTCCCCGCTGTGGATGGCTGTGGTGCCTGGCCCTGGATTTGGGTGCTGTTTATCCTGTGCTCTCAATGCTCCTCCTGTTAGACCCAGGCAATGAGGAGGAGGAAGCAGAAGGGACACAGTATGTGATCACATACGGTATTTAAAAACTATATTATAATGTATACTCACAAGGGGGCCACATTCAGATTGTATGAGCAACCTTAATACTGGCATTTCCTGACTCTTGAGTGCTGACTTTGCAACCTTAAGGTATTTGTGTATCATTGATTGATTGATTGATTGATTGATACTACCAGGACTGCCTGATGTTTTGTACAATAATCAAGGGCCTGACAATACCCAATGATGTAAATTAGATTCTTTCTGTTGATCTCATTCGGCACTACATCAGTTCCCACTAAAAGGAAAAAAATCCAAAAAAAAACCGACTATTGCCTCATGTTTACTACCAATAAGTGTTGGGGAAACTGGTACTTTCAGGTTCCACTGTCTGATAACTGTGGCAACCACTGTATATCCTTCTCTTGCTTTCATTTAGACCAGTGGTTCTCAAACTTTTTTTTTCCTCAGACCACTTGAAAATTGCTGAGGGTTTTTTGGCAGACCACTTAATGATCTTTCTAAATGTTGTTTGTACCGTTAGCTGTAAAGCGCTTTGGATAAAAGCGCTATATAAAAAAACTTAATAATTAACATTTTTTTGTTCTACAAATAAAAGCACAGAACTCATATTTTAATATCAGTAGTCTTACCTTACTAATGAGATGGATGTGCCCTCTCTCCCCCGCCGCGGCAGCCACCGAGCTGGACTAAGAAGGAGAGGGGTCTCTGCCTCTCTTCCCCACCGTGGCAGCCCCCGAGCTGGGGCTGGGAATGACGGTGGTATCTCCCCCACCACAGCAGCCACAGAGCTGGGGCTGGGAAGGAGGGCCATCTCTCCCTGGCAGCTGCAGCCCTGGAGCTGGGGAAAGTCGCCTCTTTCTCTGGCCACTGCAGCCCTGCACATCCCAATATTCCTCCCACCCCCTCTTCTCACACCACTGCCCCCTCTCACCTACCTTTAATCCCCCCCCCCAACCCCCAAGGCCACCACCTCACATGTGCATCTTCTCCAGGGTCCAGGCACCTAATTAGTGGAGCCACGCCTGCGCGGCTCCACTAATTAGGTGGGTGGCCCTTCATTTTCTTGTGTGCGGCCACCCAGGCGCGCACCTTAGAGGGAACTATCTGCGGACCACCTGAATGGAGCTCACGGACGGACCACAGCGTGAGAACCTCTGCCATACCCTGTTTTTCCAGAGGCTCACATGTGGTGAAACAGCAGTTCAAGTATTTAACTGACCTAATATCTGCAAAAATATGTTGTTATTAGGAGCAAGACTTTTGCCTTCTTTGCAAAATATGTTACAGAGAGTACTTCAGTGCAATCAAGAAATCCAATATTTTTGTTGTTATTAAAATGGCATGATTTGATTTCTAATCTAATATTTGAAAGGTTTTGTCTCTGCATTTGATCCAATGGCTGTTCTAATAGCATAGCTTTCCTCACAACAATGCATCTCTTGGTTGACTGAACATTATGAGAGATTTCTATTTATTTTATGTGGCCCAGAGGTTAAGTTACAGCTAATGTGCAACATATGCATGACATTTATTCATTTATACCTAGCAAAATACAAATGCTAAAAACTTCCTAATTTATTGTAAATTAGAAAGCTATAGAAAAAGATTGTTTTGGTAATATTGCCAATCTTCTGAAACCTAGGTAAATGAATATAATTTAACTTTAAATGTTCAGAGTACAACAAAGTCTAATTAATGATTAAGCATACATGAATATTAATCTTCAATACTGTATATATAGAGATTATTTCCATCATATCAGAATTCAAAATATTTTAAACAGTCTGATTATTTTCAATATTCCACCTCATGACAACTCAAATCCTTAAAAATTAGAATGTATCTTAAAAACAGCTACTTGGAAATGTGAATTTGTTTCTTAAACTTTAAAACTGAAAGACACAAATAACATATTACTCCAAAATCAACTAGAGAATTCTAGTAAACATTGAATTGATTTTTTCCTTTTTTCTCCTGTTTGCAGCTGCCTGCTAGTCTAATTCATATTGTTTATTCACAGGATGAAAGAGATGTTTCTCTTTCATTCTCATTCTCAACAGATGCAAGTGATTGATGTAAAAAAAGCCACTCTGGTTTAAAGAGAGTTGCTAGGAAACGTGCAGTTCGAAAATGAAATCCCCCACTGAGCTTGTCTTCAGATGTACAATAAAAAAAGTGTTATGGCATGTCCTGCTTCTGAGACTATAAGAATAAATAGATAACTTTTCGTAGATAGAAGTAAATCTAGTATGAACTTACTTAAAACACTTCATTTTGGAAATGTTTTAAAAAATTTTACTTACTTTATATATTGCAAATCATCTAATTTATCTGAATAGTTCCCAAGTCTCTATTTCAACCGGTACATGTTACTAAACTTGAGGAAGGTGAAAGCAGACAGAAAATAAACGTTCAGTGTTGGAAAGAAACTCATTCATATCCAATTTAAGCTTACAAATCTTTGTTTTAATATTTCTCAGAAATGGAAAATAAATAAACAAAATAAATCCACCAAAACAATGTTGTGCTGATTTCTTTTTTGAAACAATAATTGAGTCAGACGTCCAAGTGTAGACAGTAGTAACCAAGAGTGATGAGACATTTTCAAATCCCTCAAATTTCCTGGGAAAGTTAATCTGTTTGCAGTTTGTAAACAGATAGTGTGAAGAAAAAATAAATGATTACCTGTATTGAAAAAATGTCCAATTTTTAAAAGTGAGTATTTCTTTTTGTTTTTCCCTTCCATGTTCTTGTTTTCTTTATTAATTTGAGTTTGGAATCTATGTTCTGAGTGAATTTTGAGTGTCTTAGAACCAGAGTTAAATGACTTGGACTTTGTTGTTGTTGGGTGCTGTAATGTTTATGTTAATGCTAAAGGAGGGGAGAGAAAAATGGAAATTACTTGACATGAAATTGTATATATGTTCGCGAAAGAAAATGCAGCAATATGCTCTTTTCCCTGGTAAGGATTTTTGTAGTGTTTGACAAAAAGACTATTTGATCTTTTCAGTTGTTTGTTTGTTAAAACTGTTAACTAAGAGGCAGACAAACAGAATATTCGCTAAAGAGGACTTTAGGGCATGTAAGTATGGCTGTTAACTACTGGGAAGTGTGTGATCTTGGTGTTATTTATTACCCAAAGAAGAAAAAACAGCCTGTTGTTGATAGAGCAACCCATGTGAATAGAGGACTTAGAGGACTGGTTTTCAGCCCACTTGCTCCCACAGTGATGATTAAACACAGTGTTTAAGTACATCTAAGAAACACTTTTCATTATCTGAAAGCCTGTAAAAGCATTCTTTTTTGCAGCTCCATGATTCAAGAAAAATGATGTCGGTCTTTTAACAATTAACATTTAGGTCAATATCTTGTACATATCATGCATTATGAATTGCCCAGCATATTAACCTTTCTTGTGCAAAAATAAGAGTTTATAATTGAAATACTAACTGACCCTTCATCACAGTGCAATAATTAACTGTAGTAATAAGAAAGATGCAATGCCATAAAAAGCAATGCGGGTGGGGGGAGGGGGGAGAGGAATAGACTAATGTCAATACACAAGGAGGCTCACAATGCAATTAAGAAAAATAAGACCTCTTACTGGTCAGTTAACATATCTGGGAAAGGAGGGGATTACAAAAAGTCAAAATGGAAAATCATACTTCTATTTTGACTTTTCTATTAGATACCAGACAAGGCAAAGAAAATCCCATAATACTTCATTTAATTATATAAGAAGCTTAACAGAAAAGCAAAAAAAAAAAAAAAAAAACAAGGAAACTGACAGAAAAGGCTGCTATTGCTAGAGGTCTGTGTTCTTTGACATGCTAACCATAACGGAAACATGAAGGTAAAACGTCAGAGACTAGTATATATATTTCCTGTTAGAGAAAGTGGCATGTTTAAAGATACTGTAGTGGAAACTGGACCTCCAAAACCAGCAGAGTTGCATTTTGATTATACAGTGTCAATCATTATAATTTACAACAAAACACAATAGAATGTGTTTCTGTTTCTCAATACAAAGACTTTTAAGCTGTAGAACCTATTGCTTACAAGTACTTGGCTGTGAGCATGAGTAAAGAAGGGATTAATCTTTTCTGTGGTTACTCCGGGGAGAGAAATTGCAATTTCCAGAGAAGGTGAGAGAGAGGGAGAGAAAAAAAAGGTAATTCTGAGGTAGCATATGATGTGGTGTCATCATCCTGCTACAGTGCTGATTCTACTTAAGATGCCATTGCAGGTGCCACTAGAGAGTTACATAAGGAAAGAGGGTGAGAACCAGTAAACAAGTAAATTGTACTTGCTTGGAAAACAGGACCTACCTTGTTGCACTCTGGGAATATGTTAATATCAATCTATAGATTAATGGGAAGTGTACACTGGGCTGCAGAATCTCCACAAAACTACTGTACTGATTAAAGAGAATTGAAATATCAAAAACGACTTACTGCCAAATCCCTACTTTTTTAAAGAGTTATTGCTGAATGAGAATAAGGGAGATATGTTGGTGCACAATTAGTTTTGCTGAGCTAAATCTTGAGGTGCTGGATACATGCAATTCCAGTGGACAAAATGTTGAAATATTTACTAAGTCAAAATTCCCATATTCAGACAAAACCATTGTTGAAGCACACAGGCCACTGTGTTTGCTAGTTAGTTATTAATATTATGCGTTTAGACCTTTTGGGGGTTAGCACGGCATTTATGAACTGATCCTGATTTTCTCTGAATTTAAAATTGCCAAAGAATTTAGATAATTTCCAGATTTTAAGTTGTTCGCAAACTGTTCATTTCAACTAGTTGCTGTTTGTTGTACTATTACATATTGTGCTGGAGAGTGATGCTGGCTGCCAGAAAATGCATCTGTGACCTATTGGCAATCACAGTCAGGATGGAAGGTCATGGGCCTCCTTTCATTCAAGCTAAATGAAAAAAGCAATTAAGCACCTTTATTGAGTAAGATTGCTAAAACAAAGAAGCCACCACCCAAGGCACTGGGCCATATAGGAAGGCCTGAGCAAGAACTAACTCAGGGAGAATAAAACAGGGCATTGATTGCAAATGTAGGGGCTGGGACATTGATGGCTGGAGTTGTGTGTATCAGAAGCAGAAAGTGACCAGGAAGTGAGTAGATAGTAAGAGAAGCATTGGTAGCATGGCTGTGAGAGATCAGAGACAGAGCTCCTTGTGGCACAGGTCTGACTGGAAAGCAGACTTAGATTTCTGAACACGGAAACTGCCTCCTGTTGTTTGAGGGAAATGTCAACTGTGTTCAGGGAAATGTCCTCCCAGTTTGACAGTAATGATTAATAACTACTCTTTGAGTATGGTCTTTCAATCAGTTGTGCATATACTTTATAGTAATTTAATTTAGACCACAATTCCCTAATTTGCTTATGAGAACATCATGCAGAACTGTCTCAAAAGCCTGACTAAAATCCAGAGATATCATGTCTACAGCTTCCCTTATCCATTAATCCAATAACCCTGTCAAAGAAGGAATTTAGGTTGGTTTGGCATGATTTGTTCTTGACAAATCCATGCTGGCTGTAACTTATAACCCTATTATCCTCTAGGTGCTTACAAACTGATTGTCTAATATTTGTTCCAGTATCCTTCCAGGTATCGAAGTTAGGATAACTGGCCTGTAATTCCCCTGGTCCTCTTTGTTTCCCTTTTTAAAGATAGATACTAGGTTTGCCCTTCTCCACCCCTCTGGGAAAGCACCCCATCCTCTGTGAGTTCTCGAAGATAATCATTAATGGTTCTGAGATTGCTTCAGCTAGTTCCTTAAGTATCCTAGGATGAATTTCATCACATCCTGCCAACATGAATACATCTAAATATTCTTTAACCTGTTCTTTTTCTATTTTCTCTTGTGATCCTTTTCCCTTGTTGTTAATAATTGTGTTAATCATCTGGTCATAACTAACTTTTTTGGTGGAGACTGAAGCAAAATAGATATTGAACACCTCAGCCTTCTTGATGTCATCACTGATTAGCTCTCCTTCCCCACTAAGCAGAGGACCTGCACTTTCCTACGCCTTTCTCTTGCTCTAGACAATAAGCAGATGCCAATGATACTATAGAATGTCTATTGTCCAAATGGAATTCCACAGTATATTTAAGAGTGTGTGTGTAAAATTATTTACAGAACTAAAACTCCCAAAAGATATTGCTTAGTGAAATTTACTAGGATAGCTCTGTGTTACACTGTACAATTCATTTAATTGTCATGTAATTAAGTACAAACAAGAGTGCATCATCTGTCATGCTGTAGCATTAACTCGATCCCATCTTCCTCACCTTCACCCTTTCCCAACTAAACACAAACAAAAGTATCTTGTGTCTTTACTTAAAAAATTAAAAGTCTGCCTTTATCCTAAAAATAATTAGAAAAGTGGTCCGTATTTCAATAGGTTTTTTCAACTATTTTTGTATTGTAGTAAAACCACTAGTGGAATATTACAGAATTAGTCATATCACTGCATATGTACAGCGTATCACACAGCCATCCTAGTGAATTTCACTTAGCAATATCATTTGGGGGTTTTAGTTTCTTAAGAGTGAGTGTGTGTGTGTACATACAGTAAATGGAAATCCATTTAAATTAGAGACATTTTATAGTATCATTGACAACTGACTGATGTATAAAGACAATTAAATACTAAACAATTAAATGCAAGATTGTGAACTGAATTACCAGCTATTCAGGAAATAAGAAACTTCCTTGCTCTCCTGCACTTGCTACTCAGTCCTTGGGTCTGGGACTGGTGCACAGGAGCAAAGAGGATCTGTGTGCTCTGTATTGTCCCACCCCAGAGCAGGTTAGGAGCTGAGCCTTAGTTCTTCACCCCCGTGCACCAGCCAATGTTATTTTGCTACTGTATAGACCTTGAGTGCCACCCATTGCTCAACGCTGTGCTTGAAGACCTGTTGATTTAGTTGCACAATAGAATTGCTAAAGCCACAAATGAAGGGAGGACAGAGAGAGATGCCAGGTAGTATGCAATATACGTCATTAGTTTCATTACATTAAAAAAAAAGTAATTGGTAATTCTAGGTGCTGTAGCAGCTGATAAGATTTATGAAAAGTGAGTCAGTTTAAGTAATGAAAACTGCTAACTCTTCAAAGCAGAGCTAGAAAATGAGCAATTAAATGCTTACCAAAATCACAAGAGGCTAAAATAAAAATAAATACAAAACACTGGGTTGAAGTAACATGCCATTCTTAAAAAGCTTTGATTAGAACTTGCCACTGTGATAATTTGCTAGTGAATTGTTGTAATTATGCATATTCATGTTTTGAGAAAAGGTGGAGAACTAAAGATTTTTTCTAGATTATTGTATCTATTTATAATGTAATCTTGGTGGATCCTCCATTCTCTAACCATTTTCAAAGCATAAATGTGTATAATTGTAGTAATAGGCTAGTACACTGTAATAATAAGGGACTTGATTCACCTCTGCTGGCTAAATATGGCAAAACTGCAACTCCTTCTAAACACACTTCCCTCCCCACTCACTCCATCACCATAGACCGGGGGTTTTCAGCCTGGGAGTGATGAACTGGTGTCACAGGAATTTGACCACTCTGTCTTTCCCATATTGCAGAATCGGGACAGATAGACAGGAGGGAGTCCCAGATAGGTCCTGGTATGGAAACTGGCATAAACAGACAACTCCACTATCCTTTCTATCCAGGGCCGGCTCCAGGTTTTCTGACGCCCCAAGTGGCAAAAAAAAAAAAAAAAAAGCCACAGCAGCGTGATTGCACCGCTCCACTCTTCGGCGGCAATTCGGCGGCAGGTCCTTTGCTCCGAGAGGGACTGAGGGACCCGCTGCTGAAGACCCGGACATGCCGCCCCAATAGCGGCCAGAGTGCCGCCCCTTGCTATTGGCCGCCCCAAACACCTTCTTCTTTAGCTGGTGCCTGGAGCCGGCCCTGTTTCTATCACTCCAGCTCACAACCTGGGGATTATTTTACAACCCTCTCTTTCCCTTCTCTCCTCACATCCAGGCTCTCATCAAGACTTGTTTCTTCTTCCTGTAACATTACTAAAATCTGTTCCTTCCTTTCCTCTCTGTCTCCACTGGAGCTACTGAAGCTTTCCCCTCCCTGGCCTTCCAGAATCTTCCTTTTCCTCTCTCCAGACTGTCCAACATGCTACAAATAAAATAACCTTCCTCCACTGCTGCTCTCTCTATTCCACCCCCGCTCCTTCAGTCTTTTCACTGGCTTCTGGTCTCCTGCTTTAAAAAGTTCAAGCTCCTTCTCCTCATTTTGGTGTTCCACACTTTTTGCTTTGTTGTTTCCTTTTTCTCCTCCTCCTCTCACTTTCATGCTTTTCCTTCCCCCCCCCACCCCCCAGCTGGAACACCATCCCACTTCCAGTGTGCTAAGAATCTTTATAATCTGCTTCCAGATGCCATTTTTTTGGCTGCTGACTGCCACCATTATGCTGACTATTCCCCCGTTCTTTCCCTACCTTGGTCTCAAATTTAGAAGGCTCAGAAAGTATAAGATTCATTTGCACTATTTTCTGCCTCACATGATCTTTGTTTTAACTGTAGTCCTCCCTTCCCTTGTCTGTTATCTTTATTTTCCTCTGTATGTGTTTGTGTATTTGTGTGTGTGTGTGTGTGTTTGATATTCAAATAACTAGGTAAATGATGTGAAATACTGAGTTTGTTCAAAAGTGCAAAGCCACAAGAGTCCTGTGCCACTTAGTTAGGCCCTAAAAGGTGTGCAGTTGACAGTCCCGAGGAGGGGTTGTCAGGAGCTGCAGCACTCTGGAGCAATTCTGGGAGGCATTGAGCATTAGTGAGTTACAGTGTCCGTACTGTGCAAGGTGCAGCATAAACTCTAGTGTGCAGCTAGTCAGCTCCTCTGGCTAGTGTATGTGTGAGGGGGAGAGCAGCGCCAGTGCCTCAATTTCTCTCCACCTCTTTAGGGTGCCAGGAGTTTCAGGGAGCCCAGAAGGATCAGTTCTCCTATATTTAGAAGAGTGTGGGGACTGCAATTGTGGCTGGATCATGTAGGGAAAAACAAAATTGTCAAAAGGGAAATAAATGCTTTAGTATTAGGTCCATTGAATTAAATAATTAAATAATAATGAAATCTGACACTGAGGCAGGCAAGCATTTGCTGTTTTCAGCATGTGTTTTAAAATCTTTTATTAATTTGCCAGAATTATATGTCATTGAAAAAAATACATGCTAGTAAAAGATATATAGAAAAAAGAAATCTATCTGGCCACGTAGTCATTCTCAGCATGTACAGGAAAGTAAAGAAAGTTGATGGGGAACACTTTTCACTTATGATACGGTATGCCTCTTACTCCAAAGAGAAAAAGGTGCAGAGCTTCAAGAGAGAGAATCTTTTAATCCTTAATTAAATAATAGACATGATGCATGAGCAGTGCATCCACAATCCTGTCTCTTCTGATAGGGCTGCTGTCTTAGATCAATTTGAACGGCTGCTTGGGCAGCTGGGTAGCAACATCATGCTCAGTCATACTATCCTAGTCCTATAAAAAGTAAGCTGTGCACTGTCTCATTTAATAGCAGGCAGTACTACTGACTTGATCCAGAGAAATATATCAGAATGCCTCACTTCTCTTCCATAAGTCAAGATGAATCAGGCTAGACGTAGTGTATATGCCATTCTCGCTCAGCTGAAATAATTGCAAGTAAAGGAAGATTTTTATATCTTGGCAGGGTGTCTTTCTGTACTCACAGCTGAGTATGCTTGGGGATTTACAGCATGGGGACTTACAACCACAACATCCATTAACCCTAATTTCTGATGAGGTAGGGGAGAGAAGAGCTTTTCAAAATTGGTCATAATTTCCGCAAAGATCAATACAAAGGGAGAGGACGGAAGGGCCTTGCATCAGCGATAGTGCCTCTAATTTCATATAGATGACATAGTCTTACTGTTAATGCTCTCTAACTCATTGCTTTATTATATTCAAATACAGTTATTAGGTGATGACCTGGTAATGTTAACATGAGTAACATATAGTTACCATTATTCCCAGTGGAATTACTGTTTGTTATTTAATTATGTACATCATTTTGCAATAACTATCCATGTAACTCATGTCAGGCAATAGGAAATGAATAAACAACCTCATAAAATGATTAGCTTCATAGTCAGGAAATGTTCGGCCCTTGGGAAATGTTTTCAAAAACTGGCAGCATCTCTCTCCTGGAAGGGGAGAAAGAGAAGCAGAGAACCCACTTCCTGGTACTGGTTTTAGAATTCAGTGATGGTTGCTATGACGTAGTGGGTCTATTAAAACACTTCAAATTCCTGCACTTGTCCTCTTGCATTGCCATACTGTTCAGTGGATTATGCTGTATGTTAATATTTTGATTTTCTAAAAGAGAATTCTTTTTAATTTTGCATTCCAGGCAAAACAGACAGTAGTGCTGGACTGTAAAGAAGCTTTAGTGCTATGATAAAGGCAGGAGGGAAAGATTTTTAGTGGAAAAGTATTCCACGTAGATTAGCACATTCACCTAGAGTGAATACATTTTTACTAACTAAGAATTTTTTACTTGGGGCTCAAATAAGCCAGGGTTCTTTGGACTGCCCTATAGTTGTATGTATATTCTGCTGAACTTTAGCTGTTTTTTAATCTGAATAACATAATTAACAGGCTCTGACAGCTAAAACAGTTTTTAGGCTGCTGTTAAAGATTTCATCTACCAGACCGAAAAAGAGCAAACCCACCAAATCTGTCATTCTCTGCCCTGTATAGATTGCACTGGGACACTGCATACCATGTTTCCATACAATGAATGAATATTACGTGGCTTTATAGAGGTTTTTTTTTTTATAAACCCCACCATTGGCATGGGTGCAAAGTTGCATGGAAGACCAATGGGAGGAGATCCCTAGAGGTCTTGCATTCGTGATTAGTTCAGATAAGGATTCTAAAGTGAGGCACCCCCACCAGGCCTGCTAGCATCCCTCTCCATCTTTCGGCAGGGTGTGCAGAGGGAAGATAACAACTGTTCTTCTCTCCTAGTGCCATTTCTGCATTCTCTGGTCTCTCTCTATTACCTCTTGAAGGTCTGAAGCTGCTGCCTATGATGATGATGATGATGGGTGGGTAAATGAGTGAGGCAGCTGGTCCTGGTAGTTGCTACCTCCTGGCAAAGCAAGGAGCCATAAGATGCAGTTGGGGAGGAGGAAAGGACCTTCATAGCAGCTACAACAGCAGACCCTAGTGGCGAAGAGAAAGAGTTACAGTTCCTTAGAGAGGGACACAAAGGTAGGGTGGCATTGAGCTGGACCTGACAAGAACACTGTGGGATCTCAGAAACAACAGAATCCCCATTAATCCAAATGGCATTCGTTCCAGAATATAGCTTTAAATCTATCTGATTTAAAGTTCAAAGGCCTATATTTCTGGATATTACAGAATCCTACCTCTGTAGTGTTTTTGTTTTCTTTTCCCAGCAACCTCCATGATTTTTGAGTAGAATTGAAAATATTTATCAGCCTGCTGCTTCTCCTTTCTGACTGTTCACATCCATTCTGGGCTACTTGATAAAAGGTGTTTTGATAATGAATCATCAATTGCCCAGATAAGTCGCATGAAAGTGCACACTAGGACAAATGAGGTGAAGGAGGAAGTGAAACTGAGAGAGAGTAAGTGAAACTGAGAGAGAGTAAGCAGGTAGGATCAAAGGCATTTGTTTTTAAAAAGAAATAGTAGAGTAAAAATTTCAACAGACCCATGTGCCCAGATCCTCAAAGGTATTTAGTTTTCATTGATTTCAGTGGGAGTAATGTGGCTAAATAGTCTCTATGCAAGCCAGTAGATATAATCAGAATCACCAGCGCATGACAAAGCAAGCTGGTAGAAAACATTTTTGGAACTGAGAAAAGAGAGGTTTCATGATGCCTGTGTTAGCCAATATATAAACATGCATTGGGATCCAAAGAAAAAAGGGTCTAGAAGACACTATGTGAAGTTTTTAATCTTTAGTAAAAGGAATTCAAATGTACCATATTTGTATAATGAAATAGAGTCACAAAGGCTAAAAAAACCCACCACCCCACCTAAGAGCAGGAGTAAACCAAATGGATGGTGTCCACTCATGGGTAGGATATGCAGATATTCCTTCAGTGATGAATTGGAAATCATACCCTACCCACAGGTCATAGAGAAACTAGTGACACAGCAGAACCAATGAGCAGAAAAAAAGAGAAATGTGAACAAGATGTGAAGGATGTAAAGGATACTTTTATACACGCAGGGCAAGAAACCCATTAAACAAAACAAAATACATACTTCAATCACCATGACTCACTGCCTAAAGAAATAGATAACAGACAGCAGAAAAGAAAAAGCTAGCAAAATATTCTAATCTAAACAAGGAGGAAATATAGAAGCAAAGAATTCTGGAAAACTATGTCTGAACTCTGGAAGGATCCAAATGAAGCTGTGTACATCCATTACTGGGTTCACTGCAATCTTTGCCGCCCAACCACATACAGAATATAAAATCGCTCAAATCACATAAAATAATTGACTTATTCAAGGTTTTAAAAAAATCCACTAACCAGAGAGTAAAAACTAAGATTGTCTTTCCACAAGTTTGTGAACTACAGATTAGAACTCTAACAACTACAACATGCTAAGCAAAATAAATGCATTCTGAAAGAGATTACGTGCCACCATTTCATGGTCACAGAGGGTCCTGTGGCACCTTTGAGACTAACAGATTTCCAATTCATCACTGTTAGTCTCAAAGGTGCCACAGGACCCTCTGTTGCTTTTTACAGATTCAGACTAACACGGCTACCCCTCTGATACATTTCATGGTCATTTTTCTCTTAATGACACTGAAATCCCTGGGATTATTTTTAGTGTAAGGTGCTACTTAGCATGAGTAAGGGTGACAGAATCTTGATTTATATCATTAGCTATAATCCAGAAACCTTTTTCAAAGACCTCCACGCTGTAAAGTGTGTATACTAATAGCATCCACATCCAAACCAACCCTGGGTTTGGTTTTGCAAGATGAGCCAAAGCAGAAACTATTACATTAACTCTTCCAGACTTTGCATAGTTCAGATGAATGATTATAAAGTGCTTTGAGATCCTTAGATGGAAGATGCTCTGTAAATGTACATACATTTGTCAACATACATTTGGTCTAGCAGATTTGAGAGTACCCTTAATTTACAAATATATCTATTCTCTGTCTATTAAACATGGAAAATGTAGCTGACTTAAATGTAGTGCTAGTCTCTACAGGAACATTCTCTTATCAGAATTATTCACTCTTTTTGTTTCCTTTT
This sequence comes from Malaclemys terrapin pileata, assembly GCF_027887155.1. Classification (NCBI taxonomy): domain Eukaryota; kingdom Metazoa; phylum Chordata; order Testudines; family Emydidae; genus Malaclemys; species Malaclemys terrapin. The sequence continues at coordinate 53,620,828 of NC_071505.1, forward strand.
TTATTATCAGGTATTTTTAGTTCTCTGAACACTGGGGCTGCAAGGCAGAAATCCTTTTGAAATAATCATCTCTGAATAGAAGATGAAAATGTGGTTCTTAATCAGTCATCTTGTTACAGTATGTTTCATCTTCTGCCTGGCAGGTAAGACGATCTCTCATTTTAGTTAAATGAATTAACTTATTTTCAGTGCCACACATTTCAAGGTCAATGCTGGTGTTTGTATCAGATTTAATTTATTCGTGCAGATGTGGTGAGCTACTAAATGTGGATAATGAAACTGGAAGAAAGAGTTTCACAGTATAACTGAAGCACTAATCCAAAAAAAAAAAAAATGAGCCGGACCTTACATTTGTTTCTGGGTCTGTCTGATTTAGTAAATCCCCTTGATTTATCAAGTTTTACATAAAATCAGTATAAGAAACAACTGTTTGTGGCCAGGTGACCAAAATGACTAGAAGAATGGAAAGATGTCTATGGAAGGAGAGATTAAAAAGATTGGAACTGCTGTAATGCAGATGCCATTTAATAAAAATAAAATAATCAGCATTCAGCAGCAGTGCCATATGGTGGTATCTGCTATGTATCTTGTATAACAGTGTGTTAATATGGCATATGTTGACTTTAATTAAATTGTATGCAGTAAAACTATAATCTAATCAGAACTGGGCCCTTGCCATAAAAATTCAGATTTTAGGGATCTAGATTTCTAACATTTCAGAATTAGAGAGTGTTTAAAACTGAAATTCAGTCCTTTGTAATTATAGCAGCCAATTACAAAGTTCAGATCCAGGCTTGAATTATGACAACCAGCACCTATTCCAACCACCCAAAACACAAAGGACATCAAGACAGTTAAATGTGCATTTCAAACATTAATTCCACCTTAAACAAATGCCATTTTTATAATGACACAATAAAGGTCAGTTTTGTAGAGCCAATGTAGGCAAAATTCCTTTCAGGGGACATTTTGCATATGTATGGACCATGTGATTTAGCCTTTGGTGTCTAAGAAGCAGAATATATAATGTGTGTCTCTTATAAAATGCTGGCTGAAGCAGATTTTGAAAAATTCAGGTACCTTGTGGAAATAATACGAGAAATTTTCTGCTCACATTGAGCCAGACTGTGAATCCCTTACTGCTATTGGCAAACAGTTATTCATGTGCAGTTCCTTTCGAGTTAATAGGGCTGCTTGTGTGAGTAACAGCTTGCCAATGGGAGGGAGAGGTTCATGGTCTGGCCCAGTATTACCTCCCATACTGGACATTGTCTTGGTTTTTCCCTGTTTGTGTTATTTATGGAAGTAGATCACAAAGTACTGTTACTGAGTCACAAAAGCTGAACAGCATTATGAGGTGCCACAAGTACTCCTGTTCTTCTTTTTGCGGATACAGACTAACACGGCTGTTACTCTGAAACCTAGCATTATGATGTCAATCCATTGCTTCTAAGACAGTCCTTCCAGAAAGGACTTCATAGCTTACAGTAGTGTAATTTGGTTTAGTCATGGGAACACAAGTATATTTTTGATCTCTGTTGGAATCATTCCAGTTGATGTGCGCGTTTTATCGTAGTTCACTGGAGAACAAATTAAATGACTGGCAAAGCATTAAGAATTCTTGAATATAAAGTGGTATGCATTGCAGGATTTTTTATATGGCTTTTGCTCAGTTCAGACATGAGAGCTATTGATGGGCCAGAGAGTAATTCATTCATTGGTTTCATTTAACCTGGGGCTTTTCTTGCAGAAAGGCTGTCAGCTCCAGTCAGTAATGTTACCTATGCCATTTCACCCTAGCCACATCAACATTTGGGTCAACGTGATTATCAGTTCCTGTAGCTAAGTGAGTGTTGGGTTTTTGTGTTCAGGTTTTTTGTTTGAAAGCAGTGCAGTGGGGCTAAGGCAGGCTTCCTGCCTGTCCTCGCTCTGCGCCGTTCCCGGAAGTGGCCAGCATGTCCCTGGGGCCCCAGGGGAGGGGTCTCCACGTGCTGCCCCTACCCTGAACACTGACTCCGCAGCTCCCATTGTCCAGGAACTGTGGCCAATGGGAGCTGTGGGGGCGGTGCCTCTGGGCCCCCCACCTAGGAACCACTGCCAGAGGGGTGCGGCGGTCGCTTTCGGGAGCCACCCGAGGTAAGCACCAACCCCCTGACCTCCTCCTGCAACCCAATCCCCTGCCCCATCCCAGAGCCTGCACCCCCTCCTGCATCCAAACTCCCTCCCAGAGCCTGCGCTCCACACCCCCTCTTGCACCCAAACTCTCTCCCAGAGCCTGCACACACCCCCAGCACTCAAACTCCCTCCCAGAGCCTGACCCCTCACCCCCTTCCGCACCCCAAACCTCTGCCCCAGCCTGGTGAAAGTGAGTGAGGGTGGGGAAGATTAAGCAACGGAGGGAGGGGGGATGGAGTGAGCAGGAGGTGGGGCCTCAGAAAAGGGGTGGGACGGGCATGATCTCAGGGAAGGGGTGGGGGAGTGGTCTTTGGGTTTGTGCGATTAGACAGTTGGCAACCTTGTCGGGCAGGCATGTGGAAGACCTGGCCATGATGGAAGCAGCGCAGCCGACAGCTTGCTGGGCACCAGCCAGTGCAAGCGCAGCACCACCCAAATGTCAGGTGGACCGCGTCCACCTGGGTGCAGCTTGTGCGTGCATGGCGACCAGAATTGGACTGTTCTGCCCTGCGACCCGGAATTCCTGTCGGCGGGCCTGTTTGTGAGACTCTGCAAATGGAGTGTAAAGGGAGAAGAGGAGGACTCCCACAAAGGGAAGAGGGTAGAGAAGAGTTCACTGAAAGAAACATTGAGGAACAAGGCATATTTGATAAGTTTAGAAGGGAAGGAAAAAAGGAAATGAAGAATCTGAAGAGGCAGGAGGGTTTCTTGACAATAAGGAGCTGATGAGAGCATGTTTGCATTTTAAAGAGAGCAAGCCAAAAGTGAATGACTAAAAAGGAGAGAGATTGGGAGGCTGATATAGATGAGGTAGATGGATGGTGGAAAGTAGGTGAAAAACCTAGGTCTTGGGGACAGGGGAGAAGTAGGATGGGGAGTAAGGAAGATCATGATAGATTTTATCAATCTTCTCCTGGAAGTTGTCATTAAGATCCTGCATGGAGAGGGAGGAGGAAGTGAAGGGTCAAGGGGGAATTGATGGTGGCAAAAAGTAATGTGGGTTGTGGGCGTGGTAGTGGGGAAATAATGCAGTTTGGGAAGAAATATAGCAGACGTGAAGGGGGAGAGTATGAATGTGTAGTGGTGATGGAGATGAACCGTGTCTATTTTAATGATTTATTAGGATACACCAAATATTTCTCATTCATTTCTGGTAATTCAAAACTAATGCTGCACATGAATGTGTTAAAACAACTGCTGAGGACTTTAAGGTAGGTTAAAACAGAAAGATACAAACAATTGCTATAGCAGCAGTTCATTTCAAAATCTCATCAAAACACTGTCAGTGGGAAGCCTGGAGTTACTTTGATGAGCAGAAGTGGACAAGAGTCAATGCAGCTGCTTTACAGGTGGAGATCATCTCCAGCAGTTGGGAGCAACATTTATTTTTCAGGTAAATCAGTGCTTGGAATCCAGTCTGGCAAATAGAAGTTGATAAGAAAGCCATGGCTAATTTCAGTGCTTCATCTCTGATCCATCTCTGACAGACAATAATAAAGAAGGTTCGCCTTTCAGAGTGCACTTTAAGCGGTGCAAGGCAAATGAGAGCAGCAAATCACTCAGTGAAGAGTGGGGTGATGATTGGCCGCCCCGCTGTCAGAGATATTTCATGCCTATCGTCAGCAATATTTGAGTCCCCATCTTCTCCCCATATCTGGGCTCTCTCCAAGCCCCCGGTAACATTTCTAAATTGGCTAACTTCCTGTACAGATTCACCTCTCCCCACTGTAAAGGTGATTTCAAGCTTTTCTTTTTCATCAAGTTGACCGCAAGCAAGCAAGTCAGTGACTCGTGGCCGTGCCTCAGTCTGATAAATTTGGGCTTAGTAGATTAGGCTTCCATTTCAGTAATGGCCTGGCTTTTACTCTGTTTTCCAATAAAGCATGTGCCAAAACCTAATGGCCATTTTTTAGTTTTTACTGTGCTTCATGAACCCTCAGTTCTGTTTGGCTAAAAGGAGAATCTGTGGAACCAAAAGATATGCGACATGCTACACTAATTCCTTTTTAATGAAAATACTCAAAATAGCATATGCTCTCAGACATTCTATTGCAATACAAGGCAAATACCCAACTTTGGTTCAGATCTGACCCAGAGAGTCAGTACTGACTGTAACCTTTTGCCATTCTAATGGCTGTTTGGCCTGTGCAAGATGATTTTACGGCTCAAGCATTTTTGAAAACTTTGCCCTAAGTTCCTAAGTGTCATTGAAAGTCAATAGGTCCAAAATCATTTTTGAAAATGAGGCTGAGGTTCCTCTGTACTTTGGGTGCTTGTGAAAATTTTAACTTAAGTTTTCTAATGGACATTATGCATGTGTGTCAATATAATTACAAACTATTACAACATGTATTTATTGACATCTTTGTTGGCAGTCTCAAAAGAGAAGCAAAGGACTAAAGTTACTCTTTCATTCATAAGCAGAGTGGATCACTGTGGAGAAATATATACTGTCCTGTGCCTATTCTGCATCTGTTCTTTAGAAAAGTAACACTTGAGTTCTGATGCTGATACTTTTCATATGCACTAAATTCACTTTTAACTTTTAAATTAGAAAAAGAAAAAAAATCTGCATGATATACCATAGTGAATCAGTGATCTCGCTGGTAGCTGGGAGATGGGCATAGATAATAGCAGTTTTCTTATCTTCTTTAATCTAGTAGTATACTATTTGTCTGTTCCAAGACAATCTAGTCACTTTGTACAGAAGAAGGTGACTACTTTTTGATGGGTGTTCTTTCTGTCCAAGTGGTGAAGTGTTCTTGGGAACCAATATCCATCCAATCCCTCAGGGTATGTCTACACTGCAGCTGGGAGCGTACCTCCCAGCCTGGGTAGACAGATGTGTGCCAATTCTGCTTGAATTACCACACTAAAAATAGCAGTGTGGACTTACTAGCCACCCACGCCCAAACCCACAGGGTTGGGGAATCTTGCACTCAGTCAGCTGGCTGGTATCATCACCTATGCTGCAATATTCCCATTGCTTGAGCTAACACGTCTATCTACTGTGCTAGGAGCCACACCTCTGGCTGCAGTGTAGACACACCCTCATTAGCCTATGCTGATATGTTATTCATGAAGTTGATGGCAACTTTCTAGCAGTGTTATGATGTGCCAGGTCCATGACCTTCATGGTCACGGACACAATGCTACAATAGCCAATGAGGCCCCACTGTGAAGTGCAGCATTCCCCACTCTGTTATGAGAGAAATAAAATACAGATCTTACATTATATATCGCTTGAGTTTTTCCAAGGCAAAAGCTTCAAAGACACATGCTGTTAACTGGGGAGTTGAATCGACATTATTTAAACTTTTTTTCCATACCATATGGCATTCACAGTTGTTAAAGGGGGGGTGGGATACACTTGCCTCTAAAAATAGAAAGTGGGTGAATGTACATATATCCATTTATGGCCTCCACCATGTCCCTGCTTTGTCTGACAAGGGCACTTTGTGCAGCACTGATGGTACTAGTGAATAAATAATCATGATGTTCTTCATGACCATAATGCTCGGAAACATGAAAGTGCATTGTTTATCTTCCTGTGAGCCTGGCAGAGTACGTTTTTGGCTTTTTTCCAAATTGTCTTGGTACGGACCATGAGCCTCTCTAATGCTGGTAAGTCATATTTCATGTGAGTTTGAATACAGTATCTGATCCAGTTCTCAATATCAAGTAATTTCTAGGGTGTATTCATAAACCGAGCCTGATGATTTAGTGATGAGTGGTAATGTCCATGCCTCTTCTCCTGTACCAATGTACATCAGCATTCAAGGTCAGCCTACCTGTGTACTATGTTAGGATATCTTTGGCCTTTGCTGTCTGAAACTGATAGATTAATACTTTTTAAGTTGATCATTATAAGAAAGAGGAACATTTAAGCATTTAAATAACATTTAAATCTTTACATGAGTCCACCCTCCAATTTTTGCAGACTTTGAGAATGATATCACTTAGGGCATGTCTACACAGCGAGTTCCTGCACATCAAGCCAAGGTATGAATCAACAGCACACCATCTTGCTGCACAGTAGCATCCCATGTGAACAGCAGCGTCCACACTGGCTGTTACTTTGTGGTAAGCTGGTGTGCGTTAGGTTTACAGCCTGATTTACTGTGCAGTAATTTGTTATTTGTTTGTAGATTCTTTAAGGCAGAGGCCATCCCTTTTGTGTGTGTTTGTACAGTACCTAGCACAGTGGGGCCAAGTGCCTGATCGGAGCCCATAGGTGCTACCACAGTACAATTAATATGCAACATTACTAATAACCTAACCTCATGTAAAGTTTCTAATTTTGAGATTACTGACTCCCCCATTCTCCCATGTGTTCCCTAATCCCCAAATTTGAGTTTGACAATCACTTATTATCTGATGGATTATTTGGTAATGAAATGAAAATGTTTTGTTCACAGACTGGGAAACATCTCATCTGCCAGCTCTAGAACCAAATGTTGGTTACCACAGGAATTGTGAAGTTATATGTCTCCAGATATATGCTATCCGTAAACCTACATGAGTTGCTATTATATGACCTGTAGACTAATCAAGATATTCCTTTCACCAGTGGAGAAGAAAGAAGAAGAGAGATGGATATGCTATGGAGGCACTCAGATACTGCAGTGATAACAACCAGATGTGTCCCTAGATGGGTAGTAATTACCCTTACCAACACTAAATGAATAGGAAGCAGATAAATATACAGAAAGCAAGGAACAGAGGGAGGAGATGGTCCTAAGAAAAAAAAAGAGAGAGGAAGCTAATGCAAATAATTCATTGATTCTAGTGGGAGTTGCAGGTGTTTGAGATGCTGAGCACCTCTCAGATTTTGGCCATTAGGAGATCACATTGAAAAGTTTCCTATCAGTATACTTAGAGCATTTTTCTTAAGTTTTGGGGGTCAAATTAAGAACTGTATCCTTCAAAGTGCTGAGCAGCATACACGGGTCTTGATCCAGCAAAGCCCTTAAGCATATGCTTAACTTTAAACACATGAGTAAACCCCATGGATTTGGGACTACTTATATGCTTAAAGGTAAACGTGTTTAAGTCTTCTGTTGGATCAGGATAGAGCCCTAAAAGAACTCAAGCAAGTCAGCTTACTGTCATGTTTTTTTAATAAATAGTGGTAGCGTCCTTTGTCCAAATGTGCATTCTAAAATGCACTATTTAAATATTTTCTTGGGAAACTTTCCTCCCTCACCAGAAATATTTTCCCAGTAGGGAGAATACTATATAATGCAAAGTTTGCTCTTTTTAAAACTGCTGTATATTCGTCCCTGACAGTGTTTTGATTTTACCTTCAAAATGCATGATTTTATCCATTTTAAACACACACAAGGAAAGATTTCCCAGAGTTTCAGCTTTACAGTTTTAAAAAAATGTTGTTGTTTATGTAAAAATATACAGAATTTCTGCTTCTTGAAAACCATTTCATCCCCTGCCCCTTTATTCTCAAGCTATTCCAGGTGAGTGGAAGTTTAGTCATTCACTCCAGGATCTGCTTTCTTTAGCATTGACCCCAATGAACACCTAGTAAGGCCTTATCGTGCAAACACTTACGCACGTGCTTAACCTTTCTACTGTGAATAGATCTATTGAAATGAATGGGACTATTCACAGCAGTAGAATTAAGCAAGCGGATAATGTTTGCATGATCTGGGCCTAAGGATGCATGCAGTGTAGTGTCTAAACAGATGGCACTTACAGGGCCTGTGTGTATATAACCCATATGTTTTATTGAACAGATTGCCAACTCTTCACTACATTTCAGTAATATCCATCACCTTTTCCTCCTTTAGTCTGTCTGTGACTAAACCATACGGTAGTTTACACACTAATATTCTTCTGTTTGATATATGCATACTGTTCTCTCTGATTAATTCCCCTTTTTGATAATGCCTGATCTGGAACCAATTCCAAGAACCTGAGTGTGCTAGATGTTGACTAGCTGTTTCCCTTCTTAAAATTCAATTATGGCTCCATTTTGTGTGTTTTTATTTAAAAATGTGATAAGATTTAAAACATGTAGGAATAGAGAGAATAGACCCTTAAATAGAAACCCACTAAAAGTCACTAATTAAAACAAAATCTGCATTAATTTGGGTGAGGTGGTCTAATCTTAAATGCTGATTTCCTTGTAACCATAACCATCAACTCTGCATCCTAATCACCAGATTCTAATATCCAGTGTGTTGAATGAGTCATTGAAAAATCCATTGCAGGTACAAGTTCAGGAAACGATTTTCTAAAATCTGTGTAAGTTATTAATTTTTTCCTGACATCTAATATGGGCTCTTACTGTAAATTCCAAAAAAGATGTAAAATGTTACCCATGAGGTTCATAGTAATAATAATAATTGATATATAGTCAAATGAAATAATCTAAGTTTAGGAGTAAACATGACTAACTATATAGGAATTTCATATTTTAGATTTCATAAATGTGCGTTCCATAAACTGACATAATATGGAATCAGCCTTCCATGATGGATTGAAAGGACCTTCTGTAGCTGCTGCATGATATATGTAGCCTAGGTCTTCTATACATCATCTTGTGCAGAAAAAAGAAAAAAACCCGAAACACTCTTATATGAAATGCGGGAAATGAATACATGCCTGAAATCACATGGTCTCACAATGGGATTTCTCAAAAAATATGAGAATAAATATTAACTCATAACAAGTCCTGGCCAAATCTTTTTGCCAGTAAAGTTATGAACAGGGCTTGTTATTAGTTAATATTTATTCTCATGATTTTTGTGAAATTCCAGTGCGAGAATTAGATTTGAAGAATGTCATCACTTCCTGCATTGTTTTTGCTTCTGTGCAAGTGGACTCACAAAAGATCTAACATGGGTGGATGACATATCACTGAATGAGACAGGGTTGAGGAAATCATTATAAATAGAGATATGAAACCTGTGATGAATAAAAGTCTCAAGCAGGATTGACAATTATATTCTCAATTTTAGGGAAATAAAACACAACTAGTAAAACACCTGTAAAGTGGTTTCTGATTTCTTGTGCCCTACTATGTATCAAACTGGATAATTGGTTGATTGCCTCAAATGCAAGAATGAGCATAGTGCAGAGACAGGCATTAGCCTGTATAAGTAATTTATACATATAAATAGGACTGCAAGCATTTCTATAAAATTATCTTCCAGATGAGATTTAAATGATCTCCCCATTTATCTATCATAAGTCCATGATAGTCATTACCGAATAAAAGAAAATAAACACATTTGAATCTCTCAGATGGCTATATGATAAATATTAAATCTAAAACAATTTATAATTAATATTAGCTGAATCTCCTAATTAACACTTTGCATCTTTTCTGTGTTTTCCTTTTATTCTCTAACTGCCTTTCAACTATTATGCAGTTCTTGAATTAAAACTGCTACTATGCCTTTGTGTGTGTATTTGTGTGCCTTTTATATACTGCATATGTGAGTTGTTTGACCAGGAGTAACTGGTGAGCAATATTCCAAAATTTGCAGGAATTCACTGGATATTTCTTAGGCTGTACTGGAACTAGATCCTCTGTCTTAATACCAGATATACCAAGGCCTGGTCTACACTAGGAGGTTATGTCGAATTTAGCAGCGTTAAATCGAATTAACCCTGCACCTGTCCACAAAACGAAGCTATTTAGTTCGACATAGAGGTCTCTTTAAATCGATTTCTGTACTCCTCCCCAACAAGGGGAGTAGCGCTAAATTCGACATGGCCATGTCGAATTATGGTAGGTGTGGATGGAATTCGACGCTAATAGCTGCGGGAGCTATCCCACAGTGCACCACTCTGTTGACGCTCTGGACAGCAGTCCGAGCTCAGATGCTCTGACCAGCCACACAGGAAAAGCCCCGGGAAAATTTGAATTCCTTTTCCTGTCTGGCCAGTTTGAATCTCATTTCCTGTTTGGACATCGTGGCGAGCTCAGCAGCACTGGCAACGATGAAGAGCTCTCCAGCAGAGGTGACCATGCAGTCGAAGAATAGAAAGAGGGCCCCAGCATGGACTGATCGGGAAATCTTGGATCTGATCACTGTGTGGGGCGATGAGTCCGTGCTTTCGGAGCTGCGATCGAAAAAACGGAATGCAAAGATCTACGAGAAGATTTCCAAAGCCATGATGGAGAGAGGATACAGCTGGGATGCAATGCAGTGCCGCGTGAAAATCAATGAGCTGAGACAAGGCTACCAGAAGACCAAAGCGGCAAAAGGACGCTCTGGATCCCAGCCCCAGACATGCCGTTTCTATGAGGCACTGCATTCCATTCTAGGTGCGACCACCACCACTACCCCGCCACTAACCGTGGACTCTGATGATGGGGTATTGTCGACGGCCGCTTCCTCGGAGATGTTCGTGGACGGGGAAGATGAGGAAGGAGATGAGGAGGACGAGGCAGTCGACAGCGCATACAACGCTGATTTCCCCGACAGCCAGGATCTCTTCATCACCCTCACGGAGATCCCTTACCAACCCTCCCAAGGCATTAACCCTGACCCTGAATCAGGGGAAGGATCAGTCGGTAAGTGTTTTAAATATGTAAACATTTATTTTGATCAGAACAGGAATGGAATATTAACAATGGGTTTTTCATGATTACTTTGCCCTAGGCGCTTTACTTTTTAGTCCTTGCCAGTGCAACTACTGCAAAAGTATCTCAAAATGTCCGGTTTTGCATGATTACTTTGCCCTAGGCGCTCTACTTTTTAGTCCTTGCCAGTGCAGCTACTGGAAAATTCTGTCAATATGTCTGGGGATAGAGCAGACATCCTCCTAGGACATCTCCATGAAGCTCTCCTGGAGGTAATTTGAAAGCCTTTGCATTAGGTTCCTGGGTAGAGCGGCCTTATTGTGTCCTCCATGGTAGGAAACATTTCCGCAACAGGCTAGTAGCAAGTACTCCGGGATCAGTGCCTCGCACAGCATGGCCGCATATGGCCCTGTGTTTTGCTGGCATTCACGCAGCATGCGGTCTTTCTCTGTGTCTGAAATCCTCATCGGAGTGATATCACTCATGGTGACCTGCTTTAAATTAGGGGAATGTTAGTATTGGGACTGATTGCCTGTTCCTTTACATAACTGTAACCGGCGGTTTACAGCCACGCGGTGGAGGCGGGACGGGGCAGCATACAGGGATCTTTCCTGGGGACAGCCGCGAGGGGGGTGGGCAGAGTTCATCCTGGCCGGATTGCCGGCAGCAGGAACTGGCCAACGCTAGGGGCATTGCTTTGAACGTGAAAGGAGGGTACTGCTATAAATTAAGCTTTCAGCAGCCAAAAGTCTACGGCTTACCATGTCCGCCTGCTACCCGAATTCCGCTGTCCTGCCCCGCTTGTGTGATCTGTACTCCAAGACCCCAGGCACTGAATGGGAAGGCCGAAAATTCGACCTTGTCCTGAGTGCGCATGTGATAGGTTCTGTGCATGGTCTTGTTCACAGAGAAAGACTATGTTTATTGTTCACAAAAATGTATCTTTGTGAGGAATTCACTCCCTTTTTCCCATCCCACAGCTGCGAGTGTCTCCCAACCTACCCCGGCATCCCCCTCCCAGAGGCTGGCGCAGATTAGGCGCCGAAAGAGAAGGACACGGGACAAGATGTTCTCCGAACTTATGGGCTGCTCCCGAGCCGAGGCAGCATAGCAGACCCAGTGGAGGGAGAACATGTCGCAATACCAGCGATCACACAGCGAACGGGAGGACAGGTGGCGGCAGGAAGACCAGCAGGCGACTCAAACGCTGCTTGGACTAATGAGGGAGCAAACGGACCCGTTCCGGCGCCTTGTAGATGTTCTGCAGGACCGGAGGCAGGAGGACAGAGCCCCGCTGCAGTCTCTAACCGCCCTCCCAAGCCACAAAGTCCCATCCCCGCCTCACCCAAAGGCCCAAGCAGGAGGAGCTGCAGGGGCTGTGAAAACAATCACTCCACCCCTGCAGATTGCTCAAGTACCAGACGGCTCTCATTCCCAAAGTTTTGATAAGTCCTTTCCTTCACTCCAAAAGCACCTCACCCAAGCCCCTGTCCCAGTGTCATCCGCTAACTGTGTAGTTGTTAATAAAAAATACGTTTCTGTTAATTACTGTTTCCGTCAGGTTCTTTTAGAGGAGAGTGTGTTTGAAAGGGAGAAAGGGAGTTGGTAATTGGAGAGGACAATCACCTTTACCAGGGTACAGACACGGGGGCAGGTTCAGCAGCAGGTCGCACACACATTGCAGTCACTAGGCACCCTGGTCAGTCTGGGAGGTGGTTTTCATGTTCTGTGTGGGGGGGGCTGTGTGAGTTTGTGGCAGGGGAGGGCGGTTACAGATCTTATGCAGCGGTCCTTAGCCTGGATGACAGAGCCACACAGCAGGGGATCTGTATCCGTCCTACCCTGCCACAAAGTCACATAGCCCCCACACACAGAGTCCCGAAAAGGAGGGGTGGCAGGCTCCGTTGAAACAACCAGTCCACCACTGCGGATCGCTCTAGGAGCAGGAGCCTGTCATTCCTCGAGTTTAGAAGTGTCCTTTCCATCACTACACCCGCTCCCCACCACAGTCTGCATCCCAGTTTCAACCCTTTACCACGAAACCCTTAATAAAGAAAACGGTGTTAATGAACAAAGTTCCATTTATTTTATTTTTAAAGGTGTGTTGGAAAGGGGGCAATGTAACTGGAGAGGATAGTCAACATTAAGTGGGTAAAGAAACGGGGGCAGGTTCAGCTTCTCTGTAAACAAACTTAATAGTCACAGGTTACCCTGCTCACTCAGGAACCTAGCTTTCAAAGCCTCCCGGATGCACAGTGCGTCCCGCTGGGCTCTTCTAATCGCCCGGCTGTCTGGCTGGGTGTAATCAGCAGCCAGGCGATGTGCCTCAACCTCCCACCCCGCCATAAACGTCTCCCCCTTGCTCTCACAGAGATTGTGGAGCACACAGCAAGCTGCAATAAAAATGGGGATATTGGTTTCGCTGAGATCAGAGCGAGTCAGTAAGCTTCTCCATCTCCCCCTGAGACGTCCAAAAGCACACTCCACCACCATTCTGCACTTGCTCAGCCGGTAGTCGAAGAGTTCTTTTTCACTGTCCAGGGCGCCTGCATAGGGCTTCATGAGCCAGGGCATTAGCGGGTAGGCTGCGTCCTCGAGGATCACTATAGGCATCTCCACATCCCCAACAGTTATTTTGTGGTCTGGGAAGTAAATACCTTCCTGCAGCCGTCTAAACAGACCAGAGTTCCTGAAAACACGAGTATCATGAACCTTGCCCGGCCATCCGACGTTGATGTTGGTAAAATGTCCCCTATGGTCCACCAGTGCTTGCAGCACCATTGAAAAGTAGCCCTTTCTGTTAATGTACTGGCTGGCCTGGTGCTCCGGTCCCAGGATAGGGATGTGAGTTCTATCTATAGCCCCGCCGCAGTTTGGGAATCCCATCACGGCAAAGCCATCTATGATGACCTGCACGTTTCCCAGGGTCACTACATTTGAGAGCAGTAGCTCAACGATTGCGTTGACTACTTGCATCACAGCAACCCCCACGGTAGATTTGCCCACGCCAAAGTGGTTCGCGACTGACCGGTAGCTGTCTGGCGTTGCAAGCTTCCAGAGGGCTATGGCCACTCGCTTCTGGACAGTCAGGGCTGCTCGCATCCGGGTGTCATTGCGCTTCAGGGCAGGGGACAGCAACTCACAAAGTTCCAGGAAAGTTCCCTTACGCATGCGAAAGTTTCACAGCCACTGTGATTCATCCCAGACCTGCAGCACTATGTGGTCCCACCAGTCAGTGCTTGTTTCCCGGGCCCAGAATCGCCGTTCCACAGCATCAACATGACCCATTGCCACCAGGATGTCCACGGCGTGGGGTCCCGTGCTTTGCGAGAGGTCTGTGCCACTCTCAGACTTAATGTCCTCACCGCGCTGCCGTAGCCTCCTCGCCCGATTTCTCAGCATCTGCCTCTGAAAAAGGTGGATGATAAGGTGTGAGGTGTTGACAACGGCCATAACTGCAGCGATGGTCGCAGCGGGCTCCATGCTCGCAGTGCTGTGGCGTCCGCACTGTCACTCACCAGAAAAGTGCGCGAACTGATTTCTCTCTGGTGTAACTCCAGAAGTCATTGGAGCTACCCCACAAAAACTTATGTGAACAATTCAGGTTATTTAACAGCCGGCATTTGTGGTTAGTGTATCCCTTTATCACAAGTGAAACCCTGGCTTTGGTCCACTCTACCACTCCCCATGCTGCAAGGAGCTGGAAATAGTGCAGAGATCTTGCAATTAAACCTTGTTAAGGAAAAAAACATGTCATGACACCCTGATGCAACCCGTATAGCAGAGCAATAAATATTGTTGATGAACTGCAAATGAAGTTCCATCCAGCTCTCCAAGCTTAGGGAAATATTTGCACAGGGTCAATTCAGGAGTCACCTATTCCTGAGGGCAAAGGGAGGAGTTTGGGAAATAGGGGATGCAAGGTTGGGGAAACATAGGCTAGTTTGGCATGAGGGAGATTTGTAAAGTGTGGTGCATATCAGGAAAAGCTTTTTTAAAATTAAAACTTAATTAGATAGGAAAACCTTGGTATTGAAATTATTATTATTTGGAATTATTAATATGGGAGATTACCAAGCACTAATTTAGCCATACATTCCTTTATTAAACCCAAAAGCCAAATGGAATTTCATACAAATGCTATACACATGCCTAATAGCATTTTAAAAAAAAGTAGTTATTACCATGAATATAGTAACAAAATATTCATAAGTATGTGATGAGTATACCTAAACAGTTCAGAGCTAGGAAAAACCATCTCGTCCTGGTGTGCTCCAGCATGATTTATACCCTTCCATATGATAGCCAATTACTACTTTAGCTAACAACCAATTTGTCCAGTCTTACTCCAGATAAGATTTACAACCTCCCTTTCTCCCCAAGGCCTCTCCTCCTTCCTGCTGACGAGTAGCTTTCTTGTTGCCCCTGGGTTCATATAGGCCTTACTTTTTAGATAACACTGGAATGTGGGGTGGAAAGGTCCGTGTTGGCTCCTTCTAAGGCAGATTCTCTTTGTCTCATTTAATACCATCTGCAGTCATTCTTTACAACACACGTTTCCTTAACCCAACTTAAGCTAACTCTAATTCTTTAATTTCATGTTTATTCTATATTCCAAAAATGTCAAGGGGGACCCTAAATCCATTGAATGTATAGGAGTTTAGTGCACATGGATTTTCAGTGTCCATGTGTCTAGTGCTTTATTTGCCCTTCTGATTGTTTCTTTCTCTGATGCTTGTGTCTTACCAAAGCTATTTCTTCTTGCCTTACTTGTATGGAAAAAAAACTTGCGGAGTGTATTCTCACATGATGCTGCACAGGCTGTCTCTTCAATTGCATGCGGAACAACCTAGTAGGTTCAGTCAATTACTAAATACTGCTTTATAAACAGACTTAGAGAGTTTCACAGATGGTACAACCTCATCACATTGGTTACACAGTGGGACAACAATTTCTCACCTCAATGCTTTAATAATTAAAGCTATCCCTCCCATGATTTATTACTTGTGGACCCAAATGCAGGACCCATACTGACAGAAATTAATCCATAGAGTCATTATAGCAAATGAATGGCCTATTGGAAAGAGTCACCGATAAATCATCTGAAAGGAAATGATGTCCCCAAGTGTGGCACTGAAATGACTATGTGATAGATTTCTGCCCCATGTCCATGGGAAAAGATGTTTAAAGTGGTAACAGCACCCACTGAAGTATTTTTCCTTAGAGCTCTCTGGGGCTGAGGAAATGTATACACATGGGGCCATGGCTCTGTCTCATCCCTGTTCCTCTCCCAACCCTTTGGGATGTCTGAAACCCCAGGGATCAAATGCCGTGAGGAGGAATCCAAGCACTCCAGGGAGTGCAGAGACTGTAGTTGTGCCCTTCTGCTGCATAGGAATGGAAGAATCCTCTCTCTGGGGCAGGGCCTGTTGTCTTTGTTGCATGACTATACAAAGGGGCCTTGATTCTTGACTGGGTTTCCTAGGCACTGCTGTAATACAAATAAAAGCAATAATCATAACTGGATTTCACAGCAGTAGTAGAAATTGGCCGCCATTACCCTCTTCCTGGTGGGTCGGCATCAGATTAGGAGAGGTAGAAAATATGCTGCCAATAGCCTCTTTGTTATGCAGTTGCCCTTGGAGGTGGTGGGAATACCTCAGTATCAGTCTCCCACGTTTGTAGTCGCTGCCAAAGATTGGACACAAGTCGTTAGTCCCCCCCCACCCCCCGATCCTGGGAGCATGGCTGGAGGCATCTGGGCGAGATTTTACTTTCAGTTGCAGAAATGTAAATCCAAAATCTGTGAGATTGGACTCTGCATTTACAACAGAATAGCAGGGAGCGGAATCTTTCCTTCTGTCTATCTAACGTAACTTTATCGTATCTATCTAACCTTGCTGGGTTTTATGCTGCGTTCATCACCCTGGGTTGAGATACTGTAGAGTGCTACTAGCCCTGGTTATAAATTAAAAGCGACAGTTAAAGGATTTTATGTTTTAAGACATTTGGCAAAAATCAGGGTCAAAACATCTGTAAAAAACAGTTGCAGTATCCAAAATTTGTGTGACTATCAATGAGACAAAGGAAAACTTCAGATTAGAATTTAAAGGCTAATTTTTTTTTTAATTTCCCCATGGGAAAACAGTCTCATCAGTACAACCCACTATGAAATATAAAAATGATGATGGTAGTATTTTACAGTGTACGTCCAGCTTCCCCCACTCTGCCCCCTCGTGCACACAGGGACATGCACACACACATATGCACCATACAGGCTGGTATAATTATAAATCCTAGCTTTACTGCATGGCATTATCCTTAATCTGTGAATAAAATTGATTTTCAAAACTAAATTAGATAACTGTAAGGATTAATTTAGCTGAAGATAAAATAAATTGGCTTGGCTGAAAGTGATTGGGATGGATGGTGATGGAGCAGAGACTAAATCTTTGCTGTCCCTCTAAAGACAGAAATTATTTACATATCTTCTTGTCTACTGAAAGAGATGTTTGGGAGCAAGGTTACATATATAGTCTGGTTGGTATAATTGCACACTAACTAAACAGTATGTAAATATTGTATTTGTTAAAATCTTCATTATTGCATATGGAGAACGGAATGAATGATCATGCAAAGCCAGTCTTTTGCTGCTTTTTTCTTTTACTACTCTATTTTGCACTAAGAAATAGTGAAGACAGTATAAGTAGGTTCAACATGGAGGAGGGCAGGTAGATTTCCAAAAAGTGACACAGTGACACTAAACTTTAGGAAAAAAGATGTCAATAAAATGAGGAAGTTAGTCGTAAAGCCCCCAAATCAGAAGTAAAATCCTGACCATTGGCCAGTATACGACTTTAAAATATATTAGCGTCTCAGAAGACTTCTGTGCCATTGAACATACAGAAAGCCAATAGAAAACTAATATGGCTAAATGGCAAAGTTTGAGAGGTTATTTGAGCCAAACAGATCTTTTTTCAAATTTTGGAAATCTTAACCTAGTGAAGCCAACAAACATGAGTACAAAATACGGTTGGCAGTAATAAGCAAGAGGGAAATTGCAAGGCCAAAATGGATTTCCAAGATGAAATTGCTAAAGGTGTAAAAACAAACAAGTAGAGATTCTTTAAGTATATCTGAAGCAGGAAGTCTGCAAAAGAATCTGTGCATCAGTTGAATCATCAGGGATTAAAGGGAGCAATTAATGATGATAAGACATTGCTGAGATGCTAAATGATTTATTTGTATCATTCTTCCTGGATGATATTGTTGGGGAGATTCCTACCCTGGCCCAGCTCTTTTCTAGTAATAAAGATGAAGTACTTCCAGAGACTGACGTGTCAGAAGAAGAGGTGCTAGAGGAAATTGATGACTTAAGAAGCAATGAGTTGCCAGGCCCAGACAGTACTTCCAAGACTTCTCAAGAAGCTTAATATACAATCTCTTATTTAAAAAAAAAAAGTCACCGAGGATTAGAAGGTAGTAAATATTAACACTATATTTTAAAAAGAGTCTGGTGGTGAGCTGGGATATTATAGACCAGTAAGTCTTTAATACCAGACATATTGATTGAAGGAACTCATTGAATATTTGAAAGTGGAAGGCAGCTTGGGTAAAAGTGATCATGAAATCATAGAGTTCACAATTCTAAGGAAGGGTAGAAGGGAGTACAGCAAAATAGAGACAATGGATTTCAGGAAGGCGGATTTTGGTAAGCTCAGCGAGGTCCCATGGGAATCAAGACTGAGGGGAAAAACAACTAAGGAGAGTTGGCATTTTTCAAAGGGACAGTATTAAGGGCCCAAAAGCAAGCTATTCCACTGGGTAGGAGAGATAGAAAATGTGTCAAAAGACCACCTTGGCTTAACCACGAGATCTTGCATGATCTAAAAAGTAAAAAGGAGTCATATAAAAAATGGAAACTAGGACAAATGACAAAGGATGAATATAGGCAAACAACACAGGAATGCAGGGGCAAGATTAGAAAAGCAAAGGCACAAAATGAGCTCAACTTAGTTACAGGAATAAAGGGAAACAAGAAGACTATTTATCAATACATTAGAAGCAAGAGGAAGACCAAGGACAGGGTAGGCCCACTGCTCAGTGAGGAGGGAGAAACAGTAACAGGAAACTTGGAAATAGCAGAGATGCTTAATGACTTCTTTGTTTCAGTCTTCACCGAGAAGTCTGAAGGAATGCCTAACATAGTGCATGCTAATGGGAAGGAGTTAGGTTTAGAAGATAAAATAAAAAAAAGAACAAGTTAAAAATTACTTAGAAAAATTAGATTCCTGCAAGTCACCAGGGCCTGATGAAATGCATCCTAGAATACTCAAGGAGCTAATACAGGAGGTATCTGAGCCTCTAGCTATTATCTTTGGAAAATCATGGGAGACAGGAGAGATTCCAGAAGACTGGAAAAGGGCAAATATAGTGCCCATCTATAAAAAGGGAAATAAAAACAACCCAGGAAACTACACACCAGATAGTTTAACTTCTGTACCAGGGAAGAGAATGGAGCAAGTAATTAAAGAAATCATCTGCAAACACTTGGAAGATGGTAAGGTGATAGGGAATAGCCAGTATGGATTTGTAAAGAACAAATCATGTCAAACCAGTCTGATAGCTTTCTTTGGTAGGATAACAAGTCTTGTGGATAAGGGAGAAGCGGTGGATGTGGTATACCTAGACTTTAGTAAGGCATTTGATATGGTCTCACATGATACCCTTCTCAATAAACTAGGCAAATACAACTTAGATGGGGCTACTATAAGGTGGGTGCATGACTGGCTGGATAACCATACTCAGAGAGTAGTTATTAATGGTTCCCAATCCTGCTGGAAAGGTATAACAAGTGGGGTTCCGCAGGGGTCTGTTTTGGGACCGGCTCTGTTCAATATCTTCATCAACGACTTAAAAATTGGCATTGAAAGTACGCTTATTAAGTTTGCAGATGATACCAAACTGGGAGGGATTGCAACTGCTTTGGAGGATAGGGTCATAATTCAAAATGATCTGAACAAATTGGAGAAATGATTTGAGGTAAACAGGATAAAGTTTAATAAAGACAAATGCAAAGTGCTCCACTTAGGAAGGAACAATCAGTTTCACAAATTCAGAATGGGAAGAGACTGTCTAGAAAGGAGTATGGCAGAAAGGGATCTAGGGGTTATAGTGGACCACAAGCTAAATATGAGTCAACAGTGTGATACTGTTGCAAAAAAAGCAAACATGATTCTGGAATGCATTAACAGGTGTGTTATGAGCAAAACACGAGAAGTCATTCTTCTGCTCTACTCTGCGCTGGTTAGGCCTCAACTGGAGTATTGTGTCCAGTTCTGGGCACCGCATTTCAGGAAAGATGTGGAGAAATTGGAGAGGGTCCAGAGAAGAGCAACAAGAATGATTAAAGGTCTAGAGAACATGACCTATGAAGGAAGGCTGAAAGAATTGGGTTTGTTTAGTTTGGAAAAGAGAAGACTGAGAGGGGACATGATAGCAGTTTTCAGTTATCTAAAAGGGTGTCATAAGGAGGAGGGAGAAAACTTGTTCATCTTAGCCTCTAAGGATAGAACAAGAAGCAATGGGCTTAAACTGCAGCAAGGGAGGTTTACGTTGGACATTAGGAAAAAAGTTGCTAACTGTCAGGGTGGTTAAACACTGGAATAAATTGCTTAGGGAGGTTGTGGAATCTCCATCTCTGGAGATATTTAAGAGTAGGTTAGATAAATGTCTATCAGGGATGGTCTAGACAGTATTTGGTCCTGCCATGAGGGCAGGGGACTGGACTCGATGACCTCTCGAGATCCCTTCCAGTCCTAGAATCTATGAATCTATGAAATACAGAATAACAAAACAGATAAAAAAATCATGTCAGGATAGAGTACAACCAGCATAGTTTCTGCAAGGGAAAATTGTGTCTTACTAATCTGTTAGAATTCTTTGAAAGTATCATTATAGTCATGGATAATGGAGAACCTGTTGATAGTTTAAGGCCTTTGACCCATACAAGAGGCTAAGTAGTTATGGGGTGAGAGGCAAAGTATGGTTCAAGCCTAGCATAAGTAAATGAAAGTAAATGTAATTACAGCAGGGATGAATTTGGCCCTGAATCTTTAAATCTGGAAACAGCAAATGTAATTAATGAGAGCAGGAATTTTGTAACTAAACAAAGTATGGTTCAAAAATTGGCTAAGAGACAGAAAGTAAAGCATAGCATTAATTGTTAAACTTTTGCCAAGATGAAAATTTACTATGGGATACCTCAAGGTGCAGTATTAGGTCTCATTTTGATCAATATTTTAATTATCTGAAAAGGAGTGTGGGATGTGTGCGTAGTGACGTAGCAAAATTTGCAAATGACACTGTTATTTAGGTTAGTCAGGACTAGAGGGGACTGTGGGGAGATCTAAACAAGCTAGGTGAATGAGCAATATGATGGCAAATGAAATTCTGAGTCAATAAATGCAAAGTAATGCACTGTGGAGGGAAAAATTTACATACGTTTTACAGGGTTCTAAATTAACTATCAACACAGAAAAGGTTAGTTGGTGTCATGGCAGACAGCTCAATGAAAACATCTGCTCAAAGTGCAGCTGCAGTCAAAAAAGCAAATAATATGTTAGGATGCAGAAGGAATGCAGAGAATATTATAGTATCTATATAATCAATGGTGTGGCCTCATCTGGAATACTCTGCACAGGATCTTACTCTAAAGCTTCTGGTGGTGGCCACTGTCAGAGATAGGATACTGGACTAGAAAGACCTAGGATTTAATCCAGTATGACAATTTCTATATTCCTATTTTTCCTGTGAAAAAGAAAAAGATTCTAACATACATCAGTATAGGCCATTTTCACTTGGGTAACTGCAAGCTATTGGTGCTTAATAATATATAATAATAATCAGGAACTCCATAACTGAAAATGTCACTGGGGCCTAATATCTGCATGTCACTGGTTCACATGCAGCTTTAGGTATGGAATGATTAAAATTCACTGCTATGTGATGGCAATTTATTGGCTTGCAATGAATGAAATGATTTGGTCTCAGATGAGTTCTTTGCTGACGGATGTCCAGATTGTTGAAGTTGGAGTTACTCTGAGGGCTTGTCTACACATACAGAGCTTCAGCGGTGCAGCTGCACTGCTGTAGCGCTTAGTGAAGACACTACCTATGCTGATAGGAGAGCTTCTCTCGTTGGTGTACGTACTCCAACTCCCTGAGAGGCAGTAGTTATGTCAATGAGAGAAGCCATCCCATTGACATAGCATCTGCACCAAGAGTTCAGTTGCTATAACTGAATGTCTGGGGGTGTGGACCTGAGTCTGTAGTGTAGACCAAGCCTCAGCATACGCTGGAGTAAATGAAAGCAAAGTTGGCACCAGCCTGAAGCTCCATACTAACAATAACAATGTTTAATTGGTGTGTTTTTGAATGAAGAACTGTAAACTTATCAATGAATGTTACTCTGAAAACTTAGCATATTTTAAAATCTTTTTAAAAATGCAGTACTTACATTTGACTTTCCGGTTCTACGACTTTCACAAGTTAACCCCATAATTTTTAACTAGAAAAAACAAAAATGCCACTGGGGTGCTGTTTCATCAGGTAAGCTCAGGCATCCAGTGTTGCCCTGACCTATACCTAGGGCCCTATCAAATTTAGGGTCCTTCCCCCCATGAAATCTGGTCTTTTGTGTGATTTTACCCTACACTGTACAGATTTAATGTGGGGAGACCAGTGTTTCTCAAATTGGGGGTCCTGACCCAAAAGAGAGTTGCGGGGGGCTGGCAAGGTTATTTTAGGGGGGGTCACAGTATTGCCACCGTTACTTCTGCACTGCCTTCAGAGCTGGGTGGTTGGAGAGACTGCTCATGCTCACCAGGGGTCTCAGACCTCTGGTTGAGAACTGCTGATACAGTGTTGTCGGTAACCATGTAAATGACAATGTGTATATATTTGGGAAGTATTTTAAACTGGGGTGGAGGAATGTGATGTCCCGCCCTTTTAAATGATTAAGCTCTCTGAGCTCAGTGCAGAGCTTCACTTTCATTTTAGTTTCTATTTTGTGGCCGAAACAATTAAGTCTTTCTGTCAGCTTTCCCTATATCTATTTCCTTCTCTGTTGGGTCCAAATATAACAGCACTTTAACACTTTCCCAGTAAGTAGCCCCTGCTCTCTGGAACTAGAGAGCTCTGTGTTCTAGTTCTGCTCACTCCAAAGTGCCATCCTGGAGTGGGTTTGGATCTTCCGTTTTAAAGAATCACCTGCTTCAGGTTTGACAAGCCTCACACGTGCGCTAGGTTGGGCTGATTGTGCCCACAGAAGTTCTTTAACCCCTTCCTGAGTTGTGTAGCGATCTGCCCCACTACATAATCCTACTGAATTCATTGCCATTTCAGGGTGTAATTCATTGCACAGGATGTAAATCAAGTCGGAATTTGTCTGCTTTATCTATTAATGATTATAACAAATTCAAGCCTAGCATAAGTTAATGAAAGTCAATGTAATTACAGCAGGGATGAATTTGGCCCTGAATCTTTAAATCTGGAAACAGCAAATGTAATTAATGAGAGCAGGAATTCTGTAACTAAACAAATACTGAGGTAAAGAAATCTGCTCCTGGCATAAGAAACTGATGGGAAGAAAAAATGGAAATAAAAATTGAAAAGCAGATCTATACAGGGGACACAGTTAATCTTTTTTTTTTTTTTGCCTTTTACTTGAAGTTATCATCTTTTCTAGTGGTAGTCCTGATTATAAGGATAGGAAATACCAGTTAAGCCTTTTAAAGTATTATTTGCAGATTTATAAAAGGTTAGAGAGAATTTTGAACTTTACCCACCACATTATGGCCATCATTAGAAAGTAACCAGTTAGGCACACACATCACATTGTGGTATCAGAGATGCTGCTGCTGTGGACTGTAATTGCATCAGGCTGTGGGGCATATCCTTATCTGTTCCAGAGCATTGCTTAGTGTGGGGAGTGGATGGTGCAGGGGCATGCCTCAGACAGCAGGTTCCAGCTCTCATATTTTGAGAGCCGGCACTACACCCCTCAGAGCTGTTGCCAGGAACTCTAAATTACATCACTGATTTGGGGTCTTAAGCCTGTGGAGGATTGGTGTGTAAGCAGAGTCAGAATGAGCTCTACCCTGACATCTGATGGTGAGCTGTGGAAAAGGACTTCAGAGGCTGATCTCGTTTGCATGGGCACACCCACCCTGCCTAGCATGATAGACTGCTTGCTCAAATGGTCACTTTGGCTGCTGTGGGATCCCCAGTTTCTTTGTTATTGGGGCAGGAGTAATAAAGTGTTATCCTGGTTGGGTGAATCAAGGACAGTAGAACTGTACTTGGCATTTTATGACTGAGGGACTCACCCTCAACTAAGTAGCACTCGCTAGGCAAGAGACATGGGTTCCAAAGCCCAGTGAATTGAGAGAGAGGCTGGGACAGGTATGTGTACATGGTAGTGTGGACCCCTTCTGAGGGCCCCAAACACCACTTTGACACCTCTCTCTTTGTGGTGTAATAATAGAGCTAATTTTGACTCAGTTAGAAGTCTTGTTAGGTGCTGCAGAGCTGAAATCACTGATTCCTAGGTCTAAGCATTAGACCTACTTTGGGCTAGTGGTTCTGAGTGTGCCAGCACTGAGGCCCCCCTATTAACAGATGAAATCACTGAGTGCTGAAGTTACTGAGAGCCAAAATCACTGGTGTTAAGTAGGGGTGGGGCCTGAAGACAAGTTGGTGAGCGGCTAGCAGGACAGATAGCAGAGTGAGGAGCGGATAGCAGAGAGGTGCAGCTAGCGGAGAGGACGGCTGGTGGAGAGGCGCAGCTGGTGGTGAAGGCTGTAGCAGAACCCCACGGAGAGGCGTGGCAATCGGCCATCAACCTAAGCAGTGGCGTATGTAAGATGCCCCCATACCTCCCCCCACTTCCACCCAGGCTGGGAGGTAAACTCTGCAGATGAACTTCTGAACTCTGGGGGCTGCACTGACCAAGGACAGAAACTGTGGGAGGAGTGACTTTTGGGTTGCTGGACTCAAGAACCATTCGGGCTGCACTGACCAAGGTCAGAAACTGTGGGTGGGGGTGACTGTTGGGTTGCTGGACTTAAGACCCTGAGGGGAAAAGGACACTGCCAAACTTACTTCGGGGTGGGTCTTTTGCTCATGGTTCATGTTATGAATCCTGTTTGTGGTGTTTCCCCAACATAATGCCGCATTGTTTCCCCCCTTTATTAAAAGGCTTTTGCAACACTCAGATGTATTTCCTCTTAGAGGCACCCAGGGGGGTGGCATGTAATTGTCCCAGGTCACTGGGTGGGGGCTCGAGCCGGTTTTACATTGTGTTATTTAAACGGAACCCCTAGATACTGAACCTGGCCCTTGTTGCTGCCCTCTGATGGGCAAAAGGGTTACAGGTGCAGTGGAGTGGTGCTCGACCACACCCCTGACAAATGGCCTACATAGGGAGGTGGGGTTGTAGAGGTTCAAGGCCCAACTGCACCTAGATGCACCACCAGGGTGTTGCATAGATACCAGTAGGATGATTCTTTAAAATGGGGGAAATCTCTGCTGCTGATTTGTGGCTGGATTATGACCCCTTAACACTAGCTGATTAATGCAAAGGGGCATAACTACTCCTGGGGATGTGTTAATCTGTGTATAGATAGAGGATCACTCTCTGCTGGTGCACAGCATTTACTATTCACACTATGACACCATCATAGGTTGATAAAAATTATGTGTTTCCATAAGACAACAAAAAGTCCAATAATATACAGATGGTATTTTTGTTATTCCTAATTCCCACATTTTTGGGCCAATATTTGTATTAGAAAACTAGCAGAAAGCTATCTGAGATACTGATAAAGAGCTTGATCCTGTTCTACTTGAAGTCAGTGACAAATTTCCATTGCCTCGACTGGGAGCAGGTCCAAAGAGGTACTGTTTTCATTCATTCATTCATTCATTCATGCAAATTCATTTATAACAACATCCAGGTAAGGAGGAGAGAGACTTGTCACAGAAGCGGGAGGAGAACTGGAAAGATGGCCAGAACAGCTGAAGAATGATTTCCTTTCTCTTTACTTTTACAGCATACTATTATTTAAAATTCATGTATTATTAAACCACATAAATATACCATCTTATACTGTAACATAGACAACTGGTATCTACTGATTGTGGGGGGCACAATTTAAAGGTTACCCCCCCCACACCTCAGCACGCCCCCTCTTATGCTCAGCGGCCCCTCCCTGCAGCTCCGAGAAGTTAGCTCAGTGGGGAGAGGCAGCAGCAAGAGCAGCGGCTCTCCTTGCAGCTCCCAACTATTTTGCTGCTGCCTTTCCCCATGGCCGCAGCTTGCAGTTGGCCAGCCCCAGGAGCTGCCGTGCAGGGATGGGGCACTGCTGGCAAAGCCTGGCAGAAATGTTTTCAATTGTGCCTAAGTTACTTAGGCACACACATCCCTGTGACTTTTCAATGGGGCCCCTCAGACATTTCAGCGCTTTTGAATATCCTACCCCTCAACTTTAGAATTTGGCACAGAGTGCCCCAAATAGGAAGAATGAAATCATATAACTTACTCAAATTTGAAATATAATTTACTTATTCTTTTGCATAGAGTCTGTCTGGTTTGGCCAATGTACATGGCAGGGGGGCACATGATGGTATCACATTGGTAGATGTGCAGATGAACGAGCTCCTGATGTTGTGGCTGATGTGGCTAGGTCCTATGAATGAAATACTGATATTAATTTATTAGTTGATATTTTAGGTATATTCCATTTTCTCATTTAGTAGAGAAGCTGTAACACCTTAAAGTGTTCTCCCATTGGTTTTTGAGTACTTTAACCTGTCTGGCCATTCAGTGACAGACCTGCGGGTGGCTATATTACAACAGAAAAACTTCAAAAACAGACTCCAAAGAGAGACTGCAGAGCTAGAATTGATATGCAAACTAGACACAATCAACTCCGGGTTGAATAAGGACTGGGAATGGCTGAGCCATTACAAACATTGACTCTATCTCCCCTTGTAAGTACTCTCACACTTCTTATCAAACTGTCTGTACTGGGCTATCTTGATTATCACTTCAAAAGTTTTTTTTCTCTTAATTAATTGGCCTCTCAGAGTTGGTAAGACAACTCCCACCTGTTTATGCTCTCTGTATGTGTGTATATATATCTCCTCAATATATGTTCCATTCTATATGCATCCGAAGAAGTGGGCTGTAGTCCACGAAAGCTTATGCTCTAATAAATTTGTTAGTCTCTAAGGTGCCACAAGTACTCCTGTTCTTCTTTTTGCGGATACAGACTAACACGGCTGTTACTCTGAAATTTGTTCAGTAGAGACTTATTAGAGTTTGTCAGTTAAAATCTCTTAACATTCCACCTGCACTGAGCATGCTCTTCCCCCCAGAGCATCTACATGCACATTCTGCAGACTGTCCTGTGCGTGCTACATACGAGGGCTGCAGGGGCTAGACAGGAAATTCCCTGTCATTACTCTTCCCAGGAGCTGGGGACCACTGTGTCAACAGTCACCAGAACTAAGAGCCACTGCTGGTGCCCTGGCAATGTGGAGAAGGAGGGTGAAAGCAGCCTGTCTTGAATGCAGGAAGCAAGGAGGGGAAGAGAGAGAGAGCAAGGTGAAGAGGTCAGGAGCTCAGGAAGAGGACGGGCATGGGGGGGGGGGGGGGACAAAGCTATTTAAAAATGTGAATTGCTCAGAGAACTTTAATTCTGGAATTTCCTAACTTGTGAGACTTTTCAATGCAAGCATGAATGTAAGCAATACCTGTCACATCAACTTTTCTTTTAACATAGCTTTTTTGGGATTTAATTGAATATACAATGATAAATTTACCTTTGCCTGCAGCATCTTACATCAAAGTGGCAACATCATTTTTCTTTTCCAAGAGGCCTGAATAAAAGGAGAGCAATTTGATTTGGAGAGGAAGACTCAGCTTCATTTTCTTTCATATTAGTCTTTTATCCGTACAGTAAAGATTCATTCCATACATATAAAAACTTTGGTGTTCTGTAGGTCATAGGAAAAGAGATTATTCAGCTTTAGCTCACTCGTTTGTATTTGTCCCAGCTCACATGTCCTCACTATCAGTGCTGGCAGTATGTTGGCCTGTGTCAGATGAGTTGGTCTCAAGTGCATTCCTAGTAGACAGATGTCCAAATGACACATACTTCCATCAGACCTGGCACTAATTGTCACTCTAGTTGGTAATGTCAACAGAGAGGGTAAGAAATTAATGGAAATGAAATCTAAATTACCTTCTCCCTCACCCCAGGGCAAGAATGACCCAGAGGAGAGTGGTAAAAGGAAGCCAGCACTGATGTCCATGCTGTGCTTTTTTTGTTGATGCATGCAGAACTTAGTTTTGCAGGGCTAACAAACCAACAGCATCCACACACACAGCATGTTATAAAGGGTGGGCCTTTTGTATTTTTTATTGTTTGTTTCTTAATGAAAATCAATACCCAATTAATAGGTGTGGATGATGTAAATTGGTTCAAGAGAGATTAATAAGACTGGGACTTTTCAGCTTGGAAAAGAGATGACTAAGGGGGGATATGATAGATGTCTATAAAATCATGACTGGTGTGGAGAAAGTGAATAAGGAAGTGTTACTTATTCCTTCTCATAACAAGAACTAGGGGTCACCAAATGAAATTAATAGGCAGGAGGTTTAAAACAAACAAAAGGAAGTATTTCTTCACACAGTGCACAGTGAACCTGTGGAACTCTTTGCCCAAGGATGTTGTGAAGACCGAGACTATAACAGGGTTCAAAAAATAACTAGATACATTCATGGAGGATAGGTCCATTGATGGCTATTAGCCAGGATTGGCAGGGATGGTGTCCCTAGACTTTGTTTGTCAGAAGCTGGGAATGGGCAGTGGGGGAGGGGGACCACTTGATGATTATCTGTTCTGTTCATTCCCTCTGAAACACCTGGCATGGGACACTGTCTGAAGACAGGATATTGGGCTAGATGGACCTTTGGTTTGACCCAGTATGGCCGTACATAAGATTTACTTTCTTAACATCTATTAATTGTGAACCTATATTTTTATTTCAGAGGATGGAAAAGGATATGGCCCAGTTTTTGAGGAGCAACCCATTTATACCATCTACCCTGAGGAATCTACAGATGGACAAGTTTCAATGAACTGCAGAGCTCGAGCAATCCCTTTTCCAACTTACAAGTAAGCCTTTAGCTTGGTTTTGAATTACAGGGCTTGTCAGGCATTTCACACACTAAACATTTCAACTATTATAATTTGCTGATTCTGAATGAATGAATGGTTTAGCAAGTGGATATATAGTCTTCCTATACATTTTTGAAGTTTGTGCATTTTTTAATTAAAAAGACAGTTTTTGTTATACTTGCAATAATGTCTAGGGAAGTCCTGGACAGAAAATATCAATTGTGTTTCATGAAACATTTTCAGGTTTCTTAATTTGTTTTTGGGAGCCTAGCTGTGATCTTTCAAGACAGTCCTTCATTTCCTGTCAGTCAAAATCAGAGATAGCAGTGTCATCCTGGACCTGAGAAGCTTTTTAATTGAAATTTATTTTGAAAATGTTTCTACGAGCTCTAGTCTAGAGTTTCACCATATGAACTCTGTCATCATAAACCTCATATTCTTAATGAACCAGTCCATGATGATTGATTCTTCTGTGCAAGTGTAGGATCTCATGGCTTCCATGGGTCTCTACAATAGGTTCAACACACATCAAAGGACATACTCTGGAGCTTATCTTTTGTCATGAGAGCATGGTAGTTTACATTCTTGTCATGGTCAGATAACCACCTCCTTCAAAGTAGGGACAGACTCCTAAGTCCTCTCAAGGCGAGGGACCCATTTCATTCATCTACCCTCACAAACTGACAGACTTACTCCTCTGTCAAGAGTTGTATGAAGGAAGACACAATTGAGTCACTGAGCCATTCTGTCAATGTCTATAATAACATTATGATCATCTACTGTACTGTACCATCAACACAGTACCCCCCAAATGTTCATTTTCACCTCATCATCCTTGCAGATCACTTGATTATACAAAATATCTGTGATGAATGGAGAACTTGAGAGGAGATTAGAACACTGGGGCTAGACAACTCATTCTGATTCTGATCCTTCGTAATAGAGAGAGTTCTTGCGTTCTTATGGTGATGGTGGAGGCTAATGGTTTTTTTTTTCCCCCCCCTTACCACCATGACTTCTTCAAAGTCCAAACCAGCAGGATTGTTCATGGGGAATGTAGACTTCCACTAGAGCTGTCGATTAATCGCAGTTAACTCGCACGATTAATTAAAATAATTAATTGCAATTAATCGCAGTTTTAATCACACTGTTAAAAAATCTAATACCAATTTAATTTACTAAATATTTTTGGATGTTTTTCTAAATTTTAAAATATATTGATTTCAGTTACAACACAGAATACAAAGTGTACAGTGCTCACTTTATATTACTTTTGATTACAAATATTTGCACTGTGTAAATGACAAAAGAATATTTTCTATTCACCTCATACAAGTACTGTAGTGCAATCTCTTTATTGTGAAAGTGCAATTTACAAACGTAGATTTTTTTTGTTACATAATAGCACTCCATAACAAAACAATGTAAAACTTTAGAGCCTAGAAGTCCACTGAACTACATCTTGTTCAGCCAATCGCTAAGATAAACAAGTTTGCCTCTTCATGCTTTGATTCATAGATTCTAGGACTGGAAGGGACCTCGAGAGGTCATCGAGTCCAGTTCCCTGCCCTCATGGCAGGACCAAATACTGTCTAGACCATCCCTGATAGACATTTATGTGTTAATACATCCCAGAATCATGTTTGCTTTTTTTGCAACAGCATCACACTGTTGACTTATATTTAGCTTGTGGTCCACTATAACCCCTAGGTCCCTTTCTGCTGTACTCCTTCCTAGACAGTCTCTTCCCATTCTGTATGTGTGAAACTGATTTTTCCTTCCTAAGTGGAGCACTTTGCATTTGTCTTTGTTTAACTTCATCCTGTTTACCTCAATTTGTCCAGATCATTTTGAATTATGACCCTGTCCTCCAAAGCAGTTGCAATCCCTCCCAGTTTGGTATCATCTGCAAACTTAATAAGTGTACTTTCTATGCCAATATCTAAGTCGTTAATAAAGATATTGAACAGAGCCGGTCCCAAAACACACCCCTGCGGAACCCCACTTGTTATGCCTTTCCAGCAGGATTGGGAACCATTAATAACAGCTTTCTGAGTACGGTTATCCAGCCAGTTATGCACCCACCTTATAGTAGCCCCATCTAAATTGTATTTGCCTAGTTTATCGATAAGAATATCATGCAAGACCGTATCAAATGCCTTACTAAAGTCTAGGTATACCACATCCACAGCTTCTCCCTTATCCACAAGACTCGTTATCCTATCAAAGAAAGCTATCAGATTGGTTTGACATGATTTGTTCTTTACAAATCCATGCTGGCTATTCCCTTGTCACTTTACCACCTTCCAAGTGTTTGCAGATGATTTCCTTAATTACTTGCTCCATTTTTCTGAAAGAACTCAAATGTGAAATTGTGGAACTATTAACTATTAACTATGGTTTGTAACCTCTCCTTTAAATCAGCTTCTGTACCCAATGACTGGAAGATAGCTAATGTAACGTCAATATTTAAAAAGGTCTCTAGGTGATCCTGGCAATTACAGACCGGTAAATCTAACTTCAGTACCAGGCAATTAGTTGAAACAATAGTGAAGAAAAAAATTGTCAGACACACAGAAGAACATAAATTGTTGGGCAAAAGTCAACATGGTTTCTGTAAAGGGAAATAATGTCTTACTAATCTATTAGAGTTCTTTGAAGGGGTCAACAAACGTGGACAAGGAGGATCCAGTGGACACAGTGTACTTAGATTTCCAGAAAGCCTTTGACAAGGTCCCTCACCAAAGGCTCTTACGTAAATTAAGTTGTCATGGGATAAGAGGGAAGATCCTTTCATGGATTGAGAACTAGTTAAAAGACAGGGAACAAAGGGTAGGAATAAATGGTAAATTTTCAGAATGGAGAAGGGTAACTAGTAGTGTTCCCCAAGGGTCAGTCCTAGGACCAATCCTATTCAACTTATTCATAAATGATCTGGAGAAAGGGGTAAACAGTGAGGTGGCAAAGTTTGCAGATGATACTAAACTGCTCAAGATAGTTAAGACCAAAACAGACTGTGAAGAACTTCAAAAAGATCTCACAAAACTAAGTGATCGGGCAACAAAATGGCAAATGAAATGTAATGTGAATAAATGTAAAGTAATGCACATTGGGAAAAATAACCCCATAACTATACATACAATATGATGGGAGGCTAATTTACTACAACTAATCAGGAAAGAGATCTTGGATTCATCGTGGATAGTTCTCTGAAGATGTCCACGCAGTATGCAGCGGCAGTCAGAAAAGCAAACAGGATGTTAGGAATCATTCAAAAAGGGATAGAGAATAAGACAGAGAATATCTTATTGCCCTTATATAAATCCATGGTACGCCCACATCTTGAATAGTGTGTGCAGATGTGGTCTCCCCATCTCAAAAAAGATATACTGGCATTATATGGTTATATGGTTTGTGCACATTTTGAATGAGTCTATTAAGGTCCATTTTTATGACATTTAATTATAGAGTAACCTTGTTTTACGAAGGAATATAAATAATATTGTGTTCATACAAAAAGAAAAATTCAAGCTGGATCAAGGAAACATGACTGTGTACTGACCTCAAACTAACAAGTTCAGAAGAACATGTTTACTATGACTTTTTCTTCTGATTTGCCACAGATTCCAGTTTGTGTAGAATGTTCTGGTCTGTTTTGTCATATTTTAAACTATGTATGTGATAGCTACCCTTGTATATTTCTGCATATATTTTATAATTTATTAATAATGTCTACATGTGATTTTCTTAATGGTAATGAAATAACAACTTTTAATTCCCATGAATATAATTAAAGATTTTATTACTATTATTATTATTGTTTATTACTGCTGATGCTATGCAAAAGCTTCCTTTTTGAAAGTTATTGAGTTTTGATCTTGTTAGGGATGTATTTTTATTAAAATCACTTAACATGATTTTTTCTCTCTTTTTCAAATTTCAATTTTTAATTAACTTTAACTTCCCAACAGTAACTGCATTTAACACAACCTTTCAGTAGTTCTTTTTGTTGAAGAAGCAAACAGAGAGTAATATGATTTTCAAAAAGTATTGTTTGCCTGTAGATCTTGATATGAAATTGTGTGCATACTTTGAACTTTATAGACTTTATATATTCTCAATACATTTCTGTTGCCTTCAAGCAAGATTATGGGCTCCCTCTAGTGGACACAATAATACCTATACATTCCCATGGAATTGTGTGGGCAATTCAAAAGTATTGGGTCATATTCATTTCTGGAGTAACTCCATTGAAATGAGTAGAGTTACACTAGGGATGAATGTGGCTCACTGAGTTCCTGCCTTGTTGGGGTTGTATTTTATGGAATGAAACAGCAATGCCTCAAATGTGGGAGCTGACCCATCCATTTACACACCCAGTCTCCCATGCAGAGTGCCCCAGTCATTCTTCTAGCAGTCAGGGTAGCAATCCCCAGCAATTTTGTTGTTTAAAAAAGCGGCAGTGTTAGAAGAAGTCTGACTTTCTTTTCACTGGTATTACTATTACTTTATGCCTGGAGTAACTTCCTTGGCCTACACATCCCCAAGTGTATGGGGGAGGATCTGGTAGAGATTAGGTAGTAACTCTGCATATTCCATGGGTGCACAGTGGGTGTTTTCTTTAGCTACTTGACCCCCTCCCCCAGCCCCACCGTTGTATAGCTCTTTCAGTCTCACGGATGGTGGTTGTTCTCACCTTGCGAATTGGACTGACCATCATGTTTATAGAGAGATAATTTGGGTGAGGTAATAATTTTTTATTGGACCAACTTCTGTTAAAAGATATTACCTCACCCACCTTGTCTCTCTAATATACTGGGACTGTCATGGCTACAACTACACTGCCGTACATCACGTTTATATGCTATTAAGGCAGGTAAAATTTGAGAGCCTTGTCTGAGGAAAATTAAAATAAAACCATTTATTGTAATACATGAATATAATATCATAGTTATTTACAATTAATAGCAAGTTGTGAACCCATATATGAAGAGTTTTCTTGCAAATAATTTTTTGAGTAGATTTTTTGCAACCATCACATCACCTTTTCTTTTTTTAATAGGTGGAAACTAAATGACTGGGATATTGATTTAACAAAGGATCGCTACAGTATGGTGGGAGGTAGACTTCTTATCAATAACCCAGAGAAATCAAAGGATGCTGGGAAATATGTTTGCATAGCATCGAATATCTTTGGAACTGTCCGAAGCGCTGAAGCTACTCTAAGTTTTGGATGTAAGCAATTGTTAACTTTAAAACAGATAAGCACATACCGATTAGGTTTAAATGGTCAATGTTTCACTGTATTATTGTTGCAGCAGTTTACAGTCATTGCATTGTATCATTGTATTGCTCTGTGAAAATTATATAATGTGCCTTCATCGACAGACCAGCAAGAAGTAAGTTTTTAAAGCAGCTTATACTCTTCATCCTGCTGTTGGCATTACAACCATTTCAAAGGCCTTAAGTTTATATCTGCAAAGAGGGTCACACAGCTTGTTTAGCCAGAGAGGGGGAATTCCCACAATCTTCAGGCATATAGTGTCCTAATTTTTTTAAGACACAATAGAACCCATGGGGAAGTTGTCAGAAGAGAGATACAGATAGGTTCACATGATGAAGGTCAGCTGTCATCCTTGTCAAAACAGATTGGAAGTTCTTGAAGATGGATGATGTGTCATTTTATAGTGAAAAGAATGCTGCAATTCTTATGCCACATTTAAGGCCCTGCTGAGGGCTTTTCTGTCAACTTCAGACAATGGAGCCAGTTTTTTCCACACACACACTGTCAACAACAGATACTTTGTTGAGAAAGATTAGGGTGACCAGATAACACGTGTGAAAACCTGGAATGGGGTGGGAGGAATAGGCGTCGATATATGACAAATACCCAAATATTGGGACTATCCTTATAAAATCGGGACATCTGGTCACCTTAAAAAGGATGTACCTAGGTAACATAAATAGCTAGATTTTATCATCTGTAGAAAGAAGGGTTTTTGTTGTTGTTGTTTTGTTTTAATTTCCCCCTTAAAATGATGTTATCCTGGAAATATTTTGTACATTAAAGACACAGGGTGAAATCTGTCCTCATGCAGAGATCCTGTATAAGGCTCTATGGACCGCTTAATCCCCATATTAAGGGCTTAGGCAAGACAAGTGCTCCATAGGCCTTGTGATAGCTCTCTGCACAGGGCAGTATTTCACTTTTAGTGGATAATACCACCAGTTTAAGAGGTTTAATGTAAACCCCATGTTGTAATGTTTTGTGAAAGTAAATTTAATATTATGGGACCAAAGATTTAAAAGTGAAGCCAGACTCATGGATTTTCACATAAGTCTGGATGCAAGTGTGGTCTGTATTTTAAATAGAAATATTCCACAGTGCGTTTTCTACCAGAAACGCAAGGCTGGATTAGAGTTTCTCTGTAGTGAAGGTGAATTTAGCCCGTAGGCACACTTTCCCACTAATATCCAAGGAGTGGCATGCATTCCAGTAGTTCACACTGCAGATGCCTGTGGCTGAAGACTTGGAGTCTAGCACTTTAAAGAGGTGTAAGCCCCAGCCCCGGGCTGGCCAGAGCAGCCCCAGTCCCACTCCCTTTAA
The DNA here is from genome assembly GCF_027887155.1 of Malaclemys terrapin pileata. NCBI lineage: Eukaryota > Metazoa > Chordata > Testudines > Emydidae > Malaclemys > Malaclemys terrapin. The sequence continues at coordinate 53,656,409 of NC_071505.1, forward strand.
CCGGTTAAATGATATGATTTTAATCATTTAAACGATTAACTTTTTAAATGATATTTACATCCCTAGGTTATATCAGGTTAACAGCATTGTTATGCTGAGCTTTGTAAGCAAATATTCAAATGCTAATGACAGGGATGAATAAAAAAAACAACAGAAACCAAAATATGCCAGGAAACTGCTGAAAATCAGTTTTTTAAAAAAGCATTAAAACTTTGTGGTCTCTTGCTTTCTTTGTTCCATTATTTCCCCTTCCCCGGTCTCCCTATAGGTCAGCAAAGCTCTTCTCCCTCCCCACCACCACCACAATAACTGTGAAATATTTCTGTTTCAGAACCATATTTGGCATAGAGCTCATTCAAAAATGCTAAAAATAATTGTGAAAAACTTTTTAATTTTTTTCATTGACTTGCCCGTTCTATAAAACTGAAAAAAAAATTGGTGAAATTCAAAGAATGTTTAATATTTGTACTTGGGAGAAAAGGGAAGAGATTTTCATAGTGAAGACAGCCATCTTAAATTCAATTAAATAAAAATTGTCATTGGGAGAAAATCCAAGCTGGCTTCTTAGGAAGGCGGGGGGGTAAACTGAAAAGTCCAATCGTTTTGCCAAACAGTGGCAAAAACTGATTTCAATGGGGCTGAATTGGGTCTCCAGGAGAGAAATGAATCAAAGGTTTTAAAGTAGTTTTTAAAAAGATTTTCCCTTTCAGCTGTTACCACACACATGCACGCACATCCTTGCACGTGCGCACGCACACCCACAACAACTTCCTTTGCTTTGGGGAATTTTCTTCTTTCATGTAAAATGTTGGTGCTTTTTTGACTTATGCTGATGGGAGTCAGAAGCTGAACCACCTCCTTTTTGGTGGAAAATGAATTGAAAATTGTAATAACAGGAGCCAAATCATAGCAGAGGGACTGTAGTAGCCAAACAGAGCAAGCAAAGACATTTGCATAATCAATGTACAGTTATAACTGTAAAGTGATTATACAAATTCTTGCACTCTGGTTAATAATGGATATCTTCCAGTTACAGTTCAAGGATTCACATTCTTTATAATTACTGAGTAATAACGATAGTCATTATGCAAATCAGACACTCAGAGCCAATCAGCATTCAGGGCATTTCATAAGTGGGAAGAAACTGTGCAGTTATAGATCAGTAATTGTACAGACATCTCTGTTCACTCTGGCACAGACCGTTCTATTTCACTAAAAACCTAATTTATTTATTTTTACATTTAAATTGCCTGTTCTTTTCTATGCCTTTGAATTTGTGGTGATTATTCCTAAAGTTCACGAATTTATCCAAAACACACCATAAATAAAAAGTCCAGATATAAAGTTAGGCATTTACATATTTTAACTGGAAATTATTAAAGTAAATATTTAAAAAATGACAACTAGATTTTTTTTCTTTCCTCAAACCATACTTTGGCCATATTCAAAATAGTAATCACTTTGTTTTATATTTTCCACGCATGGATAGCACTAGTATTTTAACAATCACTATAATAGATTTACAACTGCAGTATGCCAAGATGAAAGAGGGAAAGAAAAACAGTGGCAACCTCACAAGAAATTGTGAAATTTTAGAGCCAGGAAAAACATGTTGTGAAGTCGGGAAGCAAATATCATGGACAGCTGCTTGATAAGAGTAGTCCACTTTGACAAATAAAAGGCATCTGTTTCATGCTGTAGGTGAATACATACATACATGAATTCCAAGCCATGCCAATTTAAGAACTTATGTCCTTCCTGGTGGTCTAGCGGTTAGGATTTGGTGCTCTTGCTGCCGTGGCTTGGATTCAATTCCTGATCAAAGAAATATGTTTTAATAGGCAGCAAGTTTCAAGCAAACAAAAGGAAGTATTTTTTCACACAACGCACGGTCAACCTGTGGAACTCCTTGCCAGAGGATGTTATGAAGGCCAAGACTATAACAGGGTTCAAAAAAGAACTAGATAAGTTCATGGAGGATAGGTCCATCAATGGCTATTAGCCAGGATGGGCAGGGATGGTGTTCCTAGCCTCTGTTTGCTAGAAGCTGGGAATGGGCGACTGGATGGATCACTTGATGATTACCTGTTCTATTCATTCCCTCTGGGGCACCTGGCATTGGCCACTGTTGGAAGACAAGATACTGGGCTAGATGAACCTTTGGTCTGACCCAGAATGACTGTTCTTAACTAGCTCAGATTTCATTGCAAATCTAGTTTGTACCAATACTAAACCAACCATACATAAGAATAATTGGTTGAATTAGTTGTGAGCTAGAAAGTGAATCAAGAGAGTGTGGTGTTCAGACATTTGAAGAGATACCCTGTTTATATATTAATAGCAGAGGTCCTTAGACATTTCTTTTATGATGTTTGTCCTACAAGCAGTCACTAAAAAGATCTGCTTCTCCTCTTACCCTATTATTTTGATGTCCCTCTGCTATGTGTACAGTATTTATTCTACTGTCTTCTCAGTTACAGTAGTTCATAAACCATACAGCTGTCCTTTTGTGTAAGTGCGTATGCATCTCTATCCTGATTAGTTGTTATTGTTTCTGCCTTGCTACTCATGAACGTAAGTTGTAGTTAGATCCTGGAACCAGACACTTTTAGCAGCCTGGGAAAGAGAGTTGAAATAATCTAAATTTAGGTTGGATGATTCCTTTGGCTTTTGATGGGAAGGATTTTGTGCACAGCTTTTAATACTTTATTATTATTTATTTAGACTACATCAGCACTTAGAAAACCCATTCCGGATTCCCCCACTCCCATTGTACTTTGTGCTATTCAAACACTTAGTAAAAGAGACAGTCCCTGCCCCAATCTAATTTGATAAGAGATACGACAATGAAAGTGACACAAGAAGGGTAGCTATTGCCCAGCTTGTAGGTACCACTCTTAACATAAAATCTGCTGTCAGTAACTGACATGCAACCAAACCATCACTGTCTTATAATCGTGGCCACCATTATTGCAATACTACAGCCTGTAGAATGTGTAACTCAAAAGGATCTGATTTTTGGCCCTTCTACAGAAGACCCTTTGCACTGTTCCACTGGCACAAGGTGGTCATAGAGCTGTTTCAGCTAGCCACTTCGAAAACCCATTCCGGATTCCCCCACTCCCATTGTACTTTGTGCTATTCAAACACTTAGTAAAAGAGACAGTAGGATCCCCCAGCTGGCTTTGTGCCCCCATCTCAAAGCTCTTGGCATAGGATACATAGCTGGACCACTCTGCCATTGAGTAGTTGGCTGTTGGAATAGTCCAGGAGGCAGGGACAGCCTGGTTCATCTTGGGGGAAGCCATGGGGATGCTCCAAGTTACAACAGGGGTTGAGTTGGCCTCCTGGACAGCCCCTCATTTGGGAAAATGAAAGATTCTCTGAAGTCACCTACCCATCCTTGGGGTCTTGCTCTAAATACACCTCACCTGGACCTGAGAATCAGAGCCAAAGTCAACATTTCTTTTTTCTTTATGGGCAGTTGCAACTGCAGTGGTTAGAACAGGCAGAGCCATTACAGTTGGTGCTACTAGTATTAAAGCAAACAAAACAGGCTGTATGACCCTGCACTTTGTCTCAAGCATTGATGTATTTTCTACATTCATCTCTAAAGGAGCTGTATGTTTAAATCCGAATATAGAAAATAATCCTAAAACACTGAAAAACACTTATATTGTCTCTTTATTTTTTTAATCTAGATCTTGATACGTTTCCACCCGAGGAACGCTATGAGGTGAAAGTACGGGAGGGTGTTGGAGCAGTGCTTCTTTGCCAGCCTCCTTACCATTACCCAGGTAATTCAACTGAAACTACCATTTTCAAACTTTATAGTATGGAAGGGATAGGATGTATATGTGTGATTAAGATATTTTCCGTTTAAATCTAATAAAAGGAATAAAGATACTGCTGGTATACACCGTGTAGTTTAAATTAAGAGTGCATTAAGAAAGGCAAGAAATTATTCCTTCTGATAGTTTTTCTTTAATCCTTCGGAGAGTGTACTGAGCCCTTTAAGTTAATGAACAAAGATTTCTGGAGACTGTTAATACTTCAGTTAGTTAAAATTAAATAAAATCTCTATATTTCTCTCTTCCCCCCAAAACCTATGGTCTTGCTTGCTTCATGGACATATGGAGAAAGGAACTTTTTCTTGACTCATATGAGATGTAAATAAACAGCAGTAACTTTTTTCCCATTCTCAAATCCACTAGATAAGTTTCAGGCAACATGTTTGTAGATGAACAGTGTATAAGACGAGGGAGAAATTTTCCCAGATGTACAAACTAGAATAGAGAAAAGCACAATGCACACAAAACATTGCTGGTTTTTCTGGTCAGTTTGTCTGTAAACTATTAAAAGCATATATAGTGATATGGAATAAACAATAAAGCAAGACTAATAGAAGCTGAGTGAAAATTATATTGTAATGTGTATAACTAAGGCTTCAATTATATGGTGACAGCAATAAGGTACAGATTACTTGTAGAATTTACAAACAGTTTTTGAAATTAGAAATAAGATTACTAAAAAGAAATCAAGTAATTTACCTAGAGAGGTTGTGGAATCTCTGTCACTGGAGTTTTTTTAAGAACAGGTTAGGTGAACACCTGGCAGGGGAGGTCTAGATAATACTTAGTCCTGCCTCAGTACAGGGGATTGGACTAGATGACCTATCGAGGTCCCTTCCAGTCCTACATTTCTATGATTCTATGAATTTGGGAGGAAGGATGGTCCATTACCTATGGCAGTAACCTGGGACTGGGTTCAGTTCCTTGCTCCACCACAGATTTCCTGTGTGACCTTGGGCAAATCACTTAACCTCCCTGTGCTTCAGCTCCTCATCTGTAATAGCATTTCCCGACCTCACAGGGGTGAGGCACTCAGATACTACAATGATGGGCCAGATATCTACCTAAGATAAGACAATTTATCTCATCCAGTGGACATAATAGCACCTTGTATCAGGAAAATCAGCAACCAAAATTTTCACATGATAGTTTGTTTCATCCTGATACTGTTGAAGTCTTACCAGTGGAGTTTTACCAGTGACCTCAGTAAGAGCAGGATTTGGCCCATTACATTTTAACTGTACTGCATGGTATCATTTACTGTTCTGAGAAGATTATATATTGACATAATGCAAACAGAAGAAATATATGGATATTTTCTTCTTGGTCTTAACATTTCCATCTGTCTATTTTACGATTTAACAATGTTTAATTCAAGTTTGACATGAATTTAACGTTGAATTGTGTTTAGACTCTTTAATTTGTTACAGTAATTACCAATTCTGAGCTCAGCTTGCCACGTTAAAAGCTGCAGCTGAAGGTTTGAAAGCAAGCACATTTAAATTAACTCTGCAAACTAATTCTTTCAGATAGTAGTTAGACAATGATTTGGTATTAGAAGGCTAAATTATGCTTCCTTTTAGGAAACTTGCTATTACTGCTAACTCCCCCCAAAATAGAGATTCTCTAGCTGATAGAGAATTAATCATCAAGAAGGACATAGAGAACATGCAACGTTTCTTATTTTCCTAATATCCAAAGCATTAATTAAATCTGTTGAAGAAATATTGAAACAATTGTGTTTCTTCAAATAGTGACACTTTATTTATACAATAAATGATTGCTGGATATCATGTCAAATTACCAAAAGTTATCCTGCATTGAGTATATGCAAGGAGGTAGAAATAGCCGTGTCCTATGAGGTAATTATGGACTCGGGCACCTAATGTTAGGTGCTTAGTTCACAGATTTTGATGCTAGTTCCTAGCGAGTTAGCTGATGAGATGGTGCCTCCGAGAAAGTTCTCTGATCACTCCCCTAATGGGCTAAGTCCCAGATTTGTAAAGGTATTTAGGTGTTGCGGTGCCTAACTCACTTAGGAGCCTATGTCCCATTAATTTTTAAGTCAGACTTAGGTGCCTAAAGACCAGATCCTCAAAAAGATTTAGGCACCACCTCACAGGCACTTTAGGCAGCTAAATACAAATTTAGATCCTCAGAACGTCTACTTAGCTGCCACTTAACTTAGTATGTGCCTAAACTCCCTAGGCGCCTAAGTTTCCTCTGGTGGGCATATGCAAAGCCATATCAGTCCTGACACTCGGCATCTAATTCACACCTAAGCCCCAACATAATTCACAAACTAGGCGTTCCTTTACCTACAGGGTTCAATCTGGTCAGCATGCTGAAAGCACACCTACTGGATTGAGGGCCTGAACAAAACACATCTGCCAGAGGAGGAGATGGTGGCAGTGGTGGTGCCACCCCCATTTTAACCAATAGACATGGGTTCAACTCCCCACTCTGCTTCATGTGGAGCAGGGACTTGAACCCGCTCTCCCATATCCCCTGTGAATGCCCTAACTACTGAGCGATTGGGTATTCTCAAGTGGGTCTCTTCCAATCTTTACTGTTGAAGCTGTGCCACTTTGTATTTGCATATATTGGGCCTAAGAGAGAGGGAGAGTGACTTTCTAGCCTGATGGTTAGGCACTCTCTTGAGAAGGGGGAGGTCTATAATAATTAATATTTAAATCTAGAAAAGGGTATATGGCCGTGAATCCCAAGCAGAGGGAATCTTAAGTCCCACCTCTCTCCTCAGCATTTCCTACTGGCTATCTTAAGTGGCTCCCTGCTCAACTTGCTGGCCTTTGTGAATTCCATTCTTAGGTACCTGTCTCTCCCCATGTGTTTGTTCGAGGGCTTTCCCTTCACCATCTCTCCTGGTTCTTGTCACACAGACGGAAAGCAGACCAGAAGACCGCAGTGCAAGCAATGCGATGTTTATTGGGGTTAATTTCCAGAAGGCATATGTACAGCATAACTCTGACGCCACAGAGTCTTGTTTTCCTGTGTTTCCACTCCCCACTCCTCAGCAGGCACAATTATACCTGAAATGCACGCCCACAGTCCCACCTCTTATAGCTTATGGTCATGTTCCATTCTGGGGGGTCGGCGGGCTAGGGTCTTCATTCCCACCCCTTTTGTATCCCATGGGAAGGGTAAGGAGTGAGGTTGTACTCCAGTCAGGGGCAGGCATTCCTCTGGTCTATTAGTGTTTTACCTTCCTCCCGAATCCCCCCTTCCCCTTCCCGACTAGTTGCTTGACCTTGCCTTCAGATAAGGAGTCGAAGCAGTTTTCAAGTGTGTGCTGATATATTACATTCCCACCAGGCCCAGTGACACTTCAACTGCTCTTATCTATTTCCATTATACTAACAAACCCATGTGATTTAGGCAAAAGCAACATTTACAGTGTCTGTCTTTATTCTTAGTAAGAATCCCTTTGTTCACACATATTAGTAAAAACATATAGCTATCCAAAACCAAACAGGCAAGCAGAACTCATAGTACTATCTCAGGCAAAACTACAGGCCTGGATCCTACATTGGCACAAATACTCCTAACAGTGTTGTATTGTGGGACTGGGCACCTAATTCAGGGATTGCATTAAGCAGCGCACCTAAAAGTTAGGCATTGCAAACACTGAATGGATCTAGTCCCCTTTGTGGATCTAGTCCTGAATACCTATGATACTTTTGAAAATGAGATTTAGGTTCCAATCAGTTAGGCATTGCAACATTGAATGGAGCGATGCCTAAATACCTTTAAAAATCATGGCCTAACCCAGTATCTCTGTTTTTTATCTGTGTGATTTTTCATGTAAGCCATCTTTAGATTTGTTTTATATCACCTGATATTTTGTATAACGTTAAATGGAGTATTTTGAACTTCAGAAGCAAATAGATGGTATCTCACAGACATTCATCTTAATTTGGTCCTCTTAGCAGACAGTGCAACATTTTGATTTTAATATTTTGTTTTTAAGAATTGAAGTTGACCTTGTGAGGAGCTGGCAAACTATTTTGTCCCTCCCTACTTTCACTCCTCTAATTTGCTGCTCTGAGATATGTGTTCTTATTTCTTATGTGACTCCATCTTCCTAACTAAAAACTAAGGAACTGCTCATTAAAAGGAAGTAAATCAGTTCATAATCTAGTGGGTTTTCTAAATTTTCTGATTAGCTTTATAGATCCTCCTTATTAATCCTTAAATATTGCATACTCTGCAAAAAATCACTGTCTTTTACATTACTATAGATGATACTACAGAACACACTGTGGCTTGATTTGGTACAAGAAGCTGATACTATTACTATTGGGTTTGCTAAATATTAACTGGAAAATATTTTCCTCTAGATGATCTCAGTTATCGCTGGCTTCTAAATGAGTTCCCAGTATTCATTACTTTGGACAAACGGCGATTTGTGTCACAGACAAATGGCAATCTCTACATTGCAAATGTAGAAGCATCAGATAGAGGCAATTATTCATGTTTTGTGTCCAGTCCTTCAATCACAAAGAGTGTATTCAGCAAATTCATTCCACTTATTCCTCAGGTGGTAGACCGTAAGTATTTGAGAAGTGTTCTGTTTGCAATTTGATTTTTTTCCCATTTACTGCAGTATTTTTAGCTCTGAGATAAATCTTAAGGCAGTCAGTGAACTAGCATTTTGGTAGAGTTACTTCAGAGATATTATTTAAACGTTCCACATACAAAGGCCCAGATCATTCCCTCCTACAGGGGTGGTCTTGGAGAGGAAACCTCCATGAAGATCCCCTCAGAGTCCCTTCTCTATCCTCAAGGTATGAGTTTTTCTCCACCATCACCATCATGGAGTAGGCCACTGGACCTGTCTCAAAACCTGTCATATCTCCTGGCTTTGGCAGCCCTTGGGATCCCTGTTGGGGAGGTCGTGACTCCATGGAAAAGTTGAGACAGCTCCTGGCAGTATTATGTTTTCTGGGAAATCCCCTAAGGAGTGGGAAACCCAGCCTCTTCTGGCCCACTCTCCCATGCCATGCTACCTTCCGCTATGATGACTCTGGAATGGTATTGTAAAAGCCACTGACCTGCTCTTCCTGCAGGAGGGAGGGAAGATCTGTACTTGGTTATCGAGAGATCAAAGGCTTTGTATAGTTGTGCCAATCCCCTGAGCCTTCTCTTTGGCTTCATGTTACTAGATTTTTCACTGCCATTTCATCAGCAAAGTTATGCATTTTCAATACTGTAAATACTGCCCTGCTTGCAGTTTGGAATGTCCATCACTTGTCTTTCACCCACTATTTGCTTGATGCAAGATTTAGTTTTAACAAAACTGAGCTTACTTGATAAGAGGGCACATATTTGTCATATTTTAAATTTTAAAGAATACACTAGATTCCTATTTCATATTTATTTACTTTACTATTTTAACAGAATGTTCACCACAGAATTTCCACATTTAGAGAGAACTTAGGATAAATACTTATGGTATGTCTCCAGGTGTGAGTGGTTCCTATCCATGGAAAAACATGTTAATTGGCATTAGAACTATTGGATAACAATTAAATTAATAATCAATAAGTGCCATTTATTCACTAATAGACAAATTATCGACCTTATGCCAGCCTGACTTGAGGCTGGTCTGGAAGAGGGAAGGAATCCGCCCCTTTCCTTGGACCATGGAGCAGCAGCAGAGGTGCTCTGTATTTTCAGAACTTCAGTAACCCTTGCGGCTGTTAGATTTTTTTCTCTGCTCTCTAACTGGTAATAGCCAGTGAATCTAGGTAGTTTCAGCTCAACTGATCCTGTCCCTAGCTGTTCCTTGGCCCACACCCATATTGAGTCCTTCATCTGATAGCACAACAGATGCTCCACAGAGCTCAGCTCACTGGTAGATAGGGTTTCATGTGCCCACATAGACTCCTGGCATTCCATCATTCCCTATTTCCCTGTGCAACAAAGCACAATAGTTCTGCTATTTCCAAGTATCTCTGTGCCTGCGGAAGAGAAGGGGGTGACCTTAAAGTTCACAAAAATGAAAATGATTCTATCCACACTTGTTCTAAGGAAGCCATGGAGATAAGTTGACTAGGCTTTGACTGCCCACAAAAGATAGGAATGTGCTCTCTCCCTCATCTTTACAATCTACTGCTACACTTCAAAATAAGTTTAAATGTGTTTACACTACAGAATTGTGCTCTTGAATATATTAGCTATTAATCATCCGATGAAAGATAATTCTTTTTTTTTTTTTAAGAACAGTTCTGCCTTATTGTTAAAGTTGTTCAGTGTTAAGTCAGACTTCATTGATAATGGACATGGTGTCACATATCGTAAAGAAAACTTCTCTCTGGATTTTTAAGATGTTTTCTTGAGCTGTAGAAGTTAAAATTGCTGTATTAATTTCTGTCACTGACTGGCTATGTCTGTGAATCTCTTTTAACGTTAGGATCTAAAGTATATCCAGCTGATATCAAGGTTAAGTTCAAGGATACATTTGCGCTTCTGGGGCAAAATGTGACTCTGGAATGTTTTGCACTTGGGAAGTAAGTATACTGTATATTAATTTAGTTGTAGAATAATATATTGGCTTTCATATCTCATTGGGAGCAAAAGTTCAGGATATTTAACAGAAAAACATTTCATCAGCAAATACATTTCTGCATAATGCAAATTAATAGCCAGTTCCTAAACAGTGCTAACTTGTATTATTATGTCTTTTCAAAGCCCTATTCCTGAGATTAGATGGAATAAGTCTCTTGAACCCATGCCAGCAGCTGCTGAGATAAGCATGTCTGGTGCAGTACTCAAGATCTTAAATATTCAGTTTGAAGATGAAGGAATTTATGAATGTGAAGCTGAAAACTATAAAGGAAAAGATAAACATCAGGCAAGAGTTTATGTTCAAGGTAGATAAAGCATTTTAATTCTTCAAAAATTCTTATGTTGGGAAGCACCTGTGTTTTCACACTTGATATCCATGTTATCTAATTGCATCGTTTTGACACACTGTTGTTTGAGTTAATAAAACAAAATCCAAAATTCTGCATTGTGAGACAACCATAAAAATGATGTATTAATTGAACAACTGCTGAATTTAATTCATTGTAATAGCTGTACTTACATCTTGAATGTTCAAGGGTTTAAAAATGACATAAAATGGAAGCTAATTTGCTTAATTGTAGAACAGTCAGGGCCACCCAGAGGATTCAGAGGACTGGGGGTCTTCGGCAGCGGGGAGCCCCCGCTGCCAAATTGCCGCCGAAGACCCAGAGTGGAAGAAGCTCTGGGGGCCCCGAAGCAAGTGAAGGACCCCGCTCCAGGGGCCCCAAAAAACTCTTGTGGGGGCCCCCTACGGGGCCAGGGGCCTGGGGCAAATTGCCCCTCTTGGCCCCCCTCTCCCCCGGGCGGCCTGAGAGCAGTCAAATGTAAGAACTGCTAAGGGAAAAAGAGGTCACTAGATTTATCACACTTTCTTGTTTCCTCATTCTGTCTGGCTCTTTTCACCCTTTCTGTCTCTTCTTCCTGCCTACAATTTCTCTTTTATATACACACTTTCTAAAGATTTCTAAGGTCTGTTAAATGTCTATTTAATCCTAACTTCAGTGACATATGCTACTAATGTATATGAATGTTAATAATTCTTTTGAGCATTCTCTACTTCACTTTTTCTAGATTTTAAATACCTTTGGGGTTTTTTCCCATTGGAGGCACATTTCCATTAAATCACTTCATTTTGTAAAAAACTGTATTTGTAAAAAAATCTCAGTGGTGTTTGTTTTCATTCAACAATTGTTTTTATTTTTGTTTCTGTCATGTTGCACCATTGGCTTTCTCTTCTTCCAAACCGTGACATGTCTATCATTCTATGTTTAGCACTCAGGAACATAGTGCATTCTACTGCTAGCAGTGGAATGGGCCTGAGATAACCTGACTCTCACTGTCAGAGGGGCACCACTGTTTCTTATACGTGATGATAATAAATATGACTTTTCTATTATTTTGGCACTTATACAGCGCAAGAATAAATGTAGGTGCATTTGGGTTTTGTTTGTTTCTTAAATGCCTTCTCTGTTTCCATGGAATATTTTCTGGGGAAGAATAAATAATGCACATTTGAAGTGTATTCCTTGTTATAGAATCATAGAATATCAGGGTTGGAAGGGACTTCAGGAGGTCATCTAGTCCAACCCCCTGTTCAAAACAGGACCAATCCCCAGACAGATTTTTGCCCCATATCTCTAAATGGTTCCCTCAAGGATTGAACTTACAACCCTGGGTTTAAGTATCAGGGGGTAGCCGTGTTAGTCTGTATCTACAAAAACAACAAGGAATCTAGTGGCACCTTAAAGACTAACAGATTTATTTGGGCATCAGCTTTCGTGGGTAAAAACCTCACTTCTTCAGATGCATAGAGTGAAAGTTACAGATGCAGGCATTATATACTGACACATGGAGAGCAGGGAGTTACTTCGAAAGTGGAGAACCAGTGTTGACAGGGCCAATTCAATCAGGGTGGATGTAGTCCACTCCCAATAATAGATGAGGAGGTATCAATTCCAGGAGAGGAAAAGCTGCTCCTGTAATGAGCCAGCCACTCCCAGTCCCTATTCAAGCCCAGATTAATGGTGTTAAATTTGCAAATGGATTTTAGTTCTGCTGTTTCTCTTTGAAGTCTGTTTCTGAAGTTTTTTTGTTCAATGATAGTGACTTTTAAATCTGTAATAGAATGACCAGGGAGATTGAAGTGTTCACTTACTGGCTTTTGTATGTTACCATTCCTGATGTCCCTCCAAGTCTGCAACTCCAAATTGTTTACTTATATCTGTTTTATGGTGCTACTAATCAGTTAGTATGTGGAATAACTGCAATCTAATAAGAACACAGTAGAGGTAACAAGTATTATCTTACATTCACTTCAGCAATCACGATGTCACATCCACTTCCCATTGTTACCGCTATAAAATTGTTTACAGTTATTATGGTGCTCATGGGATAATTCCAAATATTCTGTGACTACCAATGTTTCTTACTTAAATTAGTTGGTGCATTACTAATTTACAATATTCCCTATGCTTGATGGCCTCTGAATCACCCATGTAAGAAAACCTTCACTATAGTATTTCTTGCAATGTGCAGCATTCCTTGTGATTACAGTTACTGCAATTGGTATAGGACAATTCAACTCCCCTATAGTAAATTTGTATCTGCCCTTATGTTTCTGAGACTTCTGCATCTATGGGAAGAGGTGCTTATACTTTTTTCCCCATATTTTAATATGGTTTTGTGCATTCATTCACTGTCTCAGAAGGAAAATTAACTTTCGAAGAGAAGTCCATCAAAAACATGCCAGCGCATGTTTTAGTGGGACATTTCTGATATCAAGATTACTGTCATGACCTTTTCTGTTAAATGAAAGCTATATTCTTAAACTGAAATTTCAAATTAAAATGTTCTCTTTCCGGAGACTATGGTCAGAGCCGTAAAGCAGTCATTTGCGGATTGGTCCTGCTTTGAGCAGGGGGTTGGACTAGATAACCCCCTGAGGTCACTTCCAACCCTGATATTCTATGATTCTATATTTGACCCAATATGCCTGCCCATACTATTTTTAAAAGATTAACCTTCTTTAACTTTATAAAAAATCTCGTAATTTGGAGGGGCAGGTAGGAGGGTGGAGGGGAATTATTATGACTTGGCCCTCAGACTCTAAGTTTGCTATGATTAGTTATCTGTGCTGCAAATATGTGTATTTTAACTTTTTGTGAGGGCTTAGTGGGGAAATTATAGGGATATGTATTACAAATATCTTGTAGGGTGTGTATGCCCCCATACAGAGGGGGTTGCATATACCTAGTTGCCCGTTAGAACAAGGATATCAAAAAGGAGGAAGTGGAAAAATGGGCATGCTTCCAGTTGGAAGAGCTTACAACAGTTCCAGGAAGCAATATGGAACTAGCAAAATGAAGGACTATCATGCTTAAAAGAGATTTGATATGAAAAGCGTTGTTGATTTTCTCTGAAAAGCAACCCACCTTGTTGCATCTACTAGATTCTGCAAGTACACTCAGCAAGATCTTCTATAAATGAATGTTTTCAAGAGGGCAAGTTAAAGATAAATTTCCAGCCATAAGCCTGGATTCCTTCAATTGGTTTAAGCCAGATCCGTAGTATTAACTTTGCATACTTTTTATGTTCATTATTTCATTATAGTTTGTGCATGCCTTTGGCTAAAATTTCAGCACAGTTTGTCACTCAGAATGACTTTCAGTTGACTGGTCTCATGAAACATTTCATGCCATCACTTGTAATTAGTATAGGAATTATATTCTTGCACATTCTGCTATAGCTGACATGCACTGATGCTTGCAGTCTAAGAAGAAGAGTCTGATTTTTTCCATGCAAATAAAACCTTATGTGCACACTGCACATGAAAGCATGAACATATGTTTTGACAAAAAAGGAATAATCCTTAGTACTGATATAACAATTGTAAACTGGACTGCTACACTTGTAGTGAACTGAATTTAAACATATATAATGATACAGTCCATATAATTATAGCAAACAATATTTTGCGAAGAGACACACGAGAGTAATTACAAATAAAAGAAAGAAAAACCTCTCTGCTCCTTCCTTATAAATTCTCAGTTCCTTCTTAAAGAATATATAAAGCAGTATGAGATATAAAACACAGCACCATCAATACAGTCAAAATATCTTTGTATTGCTGCTTAAAACTAGGAACTAATGTTAATGAATAGCACAGTATTGTAATGATTCTTCTTTTAAGCGATTGCACATGTCAATTCCACTGTAGGTGTGTGCGTGCTTCGTCCACAGTTGTCTGTGCCCCATCAAGGCAGCATGAGCTCCTGGTGCCTCATGCCACTGCTCACAGGTATAAAGGGCTCCGCTGCCCCCAACACTGCCCCTCAGTTCCTTCCTACCACCTGTGACAGTTATTGGAGCTGTGATCTTTGCATTTCAAAAATCTTCCCTCACCTTGTTTATATAGTTCCTGTCATGTTAGTTTGGCTTAGAGTAGTGTTTTTGTATATAGTTACCAATTACAAGAAGTTTAGTCTAGTTCTTGATGTAAACTGCTCTCCAGTGCCTTTTTGGGTACTGGGTCCAGTACCAGACTCATGCCACACTCTCCTGGCTTTAAGGGCTGTCATGCCTATGGCAAGCCAATACCAGTCAGTGACTCCCATCACAGCTGAAATTCTGGGGGAAGCCCACATAGGTGACAAATGTCACATTTGTAGAGGATTCAGGCCTCGTTCAAAAAAGGACTGGGTGGCCAGGCTCAAATATTTACTCATGGCATCTGTGCTTCACCCTCCATCAGAACCTTCCTGTTTGGAGCACGTATGAGTTAGTCAAGAATGCTCCATCCACTCTAGCTAGCCTCACTGGTACCAAAGGAGTCCTCAAAGGATTTGGTACTGGGGCCTTCGAGAGCTACAGGCCAGGCACTGGGTGCTGCAAAGGATATTGAGGGGCACTCAAAGAAGAGACCCTCCCCCTGGCACAACTTCCCTGCAAAGAGGATTGCTGACTGCCAAGCTTAGGAAGGGCCCATTGAGACCAATCACAGGACTGGCACAACTCCTAGTACTGACGGGTCAACTCCTGGTACTTTGACAGTACTGTCTACACCCGAAGTGCTTGTGGGAGCTTGCAAACTACTGAACTTGTTGGTTCTGGTTTCACCTATGGGACCAGATTCCTGTCTGGCACCAGGAGTGGGCAAGTTGGATTCTCCAGTGCCTGTTCTGGTACCAGTCACCATTCGATACTGGTGGCTGCTACAGTTGCAGCGTCTCAGCAGATTCCATCAGAGGAAAGCCTGCAGTGATCTCGCCGTTGCCTCTGTCACCTGATTCGCAACAGGTCTCCCTGATAACACTGGAGTCAGCTCCCCCAGGGCCAGAGGAAGCAGACTCATTCCTCTTTTTGGATTCTAAGGTCGGATCTTATGCCTCCAGGCCAGAACAACCCCAGCAGGATGTCTACCCACCTTGGTCCAGATCATGGCCGGCAAACAGCTGGGTCCCAGCACTGTCCCAGTCCCCTTCTGGAGCCTTTGTGGCTTTCCTCCACACTCTGCAGCATTCAGTAGACATTGGGATGTGAGAACCAGTATCCATTCCCCCTCTGTTGATATCAGTACTGTGCAAGGGGAATTGATTACTCCAGTTCAAGAATTGGATGAGGGTCCCCCTCAGCAACCACTGGCCTCTTCTTCTTCATCCCTGGATGAGGCAGTACTTGCGGAGTCTACCTCACCCCCACAAGATGACTTCAGAGTCCATCAGGACATGCTAAAAAAGGGTGACTATGACTCTGGATAGCCAGCCAGAGAAGGTGCAAGGAAAGTCACACAGATCGGTGGACATTTTCACCTCTGCTGGATCCTCTAGGGTAGCTCTTCCTATAAATGAGGCCATCCTAGAGCCCACCCTAAGCTTATAGCAGACCCCATCCTCCCTTCCTCTCACCACTAAAAGTGTGGAAAGGAGATTATATGTCCCTTCCCAAGGTAATGAACATTTTTACAATCACCTGCCTCCAGGTTCCGTCGTATTGTGTGCTGCAAATGAAAAGGATCAGACTTCAACCCCGAAGGGGAAGAAAGCAAGGAAGCTATCCTTTTGTCGGGAAAATTTATTCCACATGAGGGTAACAACTGAGAATCGTGAACTAGCAGGTTCTACTTGGTTGGTATGATTTTAACCTGTGGGAAAGCATCCTGAAGTTAAGGACAAGCTTCCTAATGAGGCCAAGCAGGATTAGTGGCCAGGTCAGCTGCGCAGATGAGCCTGGATGCGGTGGATTCAGTGGCTCATGTTATGGCTTCCGCCATTTCCATGCGGCATTCATCTTGAATGCAATCGTCATGTTTGCCCCGGAGGTGCAGCAAACCATTCAGAACCTCCTGTTCAAAGGCCTTTCACTCTTCTCTGAGAAGATGGATGAAAGGCTTTGTAGTCTTAAGGACTCAAGAGTGATGGTTAAGTCACTGGCGACTTATACACTGGTGATGAAAAGAAAGCCATTCCACCCACAACAGTCTCAGCGGTTCCTCAAAGCATTCATTTTGACTTGTTGCTCGAGAGTAACCTATAACCTCCCAGGGTACCATCCCCTATTTTTACTAACCGCCTTTCCCACTTCCTAAGTGCTTGGTCCCACATTGCCATGTATCGGTGGGTTCTAAGCATGGTGGAACTGGGTTACGCCCTCCAGTTTACTTCTATCCCTCTTCCTATCCTCCTTCCCTGACCCTCTTCAGTGACTACTCTCATGAGAATGTCTCTCCTCCTTGTGGGCGACATATTGGAAGCTCCCATGCCTTTCCGAGAAAAGGGACTCTATTCCCGATACTTTCTGATCTTGAAGGCAAAGGAGGGCCTCAAACTAGACCATCCAGAGCACCCTCACAGCTTTTTGTGGCAATCCAGACAGAATAAAGGACCACCTGATGTCCATTCGGAGAATCTCCTCCTGGATTATGGGCTATATTCATATACACTACTGTTTGGCAGATACAGAACCTCGGTAGAAAGTGGTGGCTCACTCAAGTAGATCACAAGCAGCTTTTGAGGCCTTTCTGGCCCAGGTGCCCATCCTGGACATTTGTAAAGTGGCAACCTGGTCTTCTGTCCACACTTTTATCTCCTGCTATGCCTTCACTCATCAGTCTAGAGACGATGCCAGATTTAGACAAATGGTCCTACAATCTCTGTTCTAGTAGGCTCTGGATCTGCCTCCAGCTCAAAATGCTTTTGAGTCACCTGCAGCAGAATAGACATGTGCAATCACTCAAAGAAGAAAAAATGGTTACTTGCCTTTCCCTCTCTACCCTCCTTCCCCTCTCTATCGGAGTCTGGGGGGCTGGGGGCAACGGGGCTCTTTATACCTCTGAGCTGTGGTGTGAGGCACGTGGGGGCATTAACACTACCCTGATGGGAACTACTGAGAGAAGAATCTCTGACAGCTGTGTATCAGGCATGCACACACCTACAGTGAAATGTGCATCACATCTCAAAGAACAACAGTTAAGGAAAGGTGAGTAATCATTTTGCCTACACTGCACCTACACTAATAGATGGTGCTATATCCTTATCTTAGTGTTAAGCTGTTATCTTGTATGTTGTTAGATGTTGAGCTGGCCAGGGAGTTAGCAGGGAAATTCAATCCTGTCTGTGTGTTCTGGAGTTGGTACATGCAGTGTCCCAATAAATCCTTTCGTTTCTATAAGCGAGTATTATAACCGGAGTCATCAGCTTCAAGATGGCAAAAGCACTTTTGCCTGAGCAGAAATTTATGCAGATTAGACTGGAATCTGTGATACTTGGCAGACCTTAAGCTAATGATCTCTGTCAATGACTGGACTAATGAGAAAGCAGCTCAGTACCTAGCAGTGTTTTTGGATGGTGATGTCAAAGCATTTTACCAGCAGCTTCCCAGTGAGGATTTTGAGTCTGACAGACAGTTATGCAAACACTTTTTACAACTGCTGTGAGCGGGGATTCGGCCTTTTGAAATTCTGGAAGGAATGGCAAATCAGGAGGAGAACTAAATAATGATTGATTATTACATTTATATTTAATATTTATAAGGCATTCTGTTTTCTTTGTTTTTCAGCATATCCAGAATGGGTAGAACATATCAATGACACAGAGAGAGACATAGGCAGTGATCTAGACTGGCCTTGCGTAGCCACAGGCAAGCCAACTCCAGCAATCAGGTGGTTGAAAAATGGAGTATCGGTTGGTATATTTCTATGTATTTTGCTGTATTTTTTATGTAGACACTGAAAATGATTTTTAAAGTATGCATTATTAAACAGTTAGAAGCCTTGTGAATTATATGATATAAACCTTTGATAATTCAGACTGCCTTAAGCAGGGCCGGCTCCAGGGTTTTGGCCGCCCCAAGCAGCCAAAAGAAAACAAACAAACAAACAAAAAGCCGCGATCGCGATCTGCAGCAGCAATTCGGCGGGAGGTCCTTCGCTCCCAGGCGGAGTGAGGGACCGTCTGCCGAATTGCCGCCGAATACCTGGATGTGCCGCCCTCTCCGAAGCGGCCGCCCCAAGCACCTGCTTGAGAAGCTGGTGCCTGGAGCTGGCCCTGGCCTTAAGGATAAAATATATTTTTATACCCTACTTATATCTCAGTCTGCTCTTCGGTTGTTAAATATATCTTCTCACAACATTTCATATTCAGTTCAGATAACCTGCTTTTTCGTAGCATACATTTGGGATACAGATATCTTTTTTTTTTTTTTTTAACTGGGAGCCTTTACAATGAATGCTATTATGTTGTTTCTAAATAAAAGCCCCCCCTCCCAATTTTTTTTCCATTTTACCACGTTAAACATGAATGTATCTCAAAAGATACGTGGAAAAGACCGAGCCAATGGAGGGATGTCGGAAATGTTTAAAAATAAGATTGCTGTCCTCATTATATTACATACAACTTTTTCATGTATTTCATGTCACAGAATATTGCAAATTTCACGTTTTCAGTGGATGTGAAGTGTAAAATAAAAGCAATGCCAAATAACTTAGACCTAATTTTCTATCAGCTTTCCAATTGTTATCCTTTTTTGGAGGAGTATTTTCTGGGTCTTAAATATATATTAATTTTCACTTCAGCACCCTCAACAATAGTTTTAATAGCCATTGGTAGGGCTTCTCATTTTAGGTTTTAACTGATAAACACTGATATAGCACACCCTATAGAAAAAGAAATGATTGGTGTTTATTCAGTGAATACTGGAGAAATACTGGAAATGGTTACTTGTACCTAAGGGCTTGTCTACATGGAGCAATAATGTGGATTACAAGGGTGTGATTTCTAAAGTGCACTCAAGTGTGTTGCACATTAATTGGTCTGTGTAGATCCTGCTGGTGCACATTAAAGTTTCCCTAGTGCACTTTCACATAGTGTCATTTGAAACAGTACTAAGTTAAAGTGCACTAAGGAACATTGGGATTAATTGTTATAGTAAATACAAAGAGAAAGCCCTGAAAAATCCTGATTTTTGGACATCCACATAGGACTCAACACTGCTACTAATATAAACCCCCCAAAATGAAATTAATAAACCACAAAAAACAGAAACCTTACCATTGTTTATGTTGGACTCACAGTATTGTGTGCTCTGCTACTGTAGAACAGGTCAAAAAGAAGAGGGTTCACAATACAACTAACACACTGCTGCATTTCCTGAGCTGTGATGACAGTGATACTAGTATACAGACAAAGAAAACAATGGGGCAGAGCTATTTTGGCTACATGCTTTAGGAAAATATGGTGGAGAGGGGAAAAGGGGAGCAGGGATATCAGTGTCTGCCATATGGAAAAGGAATAAACCCGAAGAAAACAATCCTATTTTCAAGCTTCTATGGTAATTACAAACAAGTGATTTAACAAGCAAAATTACTTGACTGTCCCTTTTAACTGGACAGCCACTGACAAAATCTACATATTGGGTTGCAGAAAACATCATGTAGTTCTCAAATAATATGTCACACAATTATACTGTGTGTTAGAATTAAAATATTATTTCTGATAGAAAAGAACAAAAATATTCTCATTTCCATGAGAAATTTTTTTTGTTTCTAAATCAAACAGGTTTTCTTTTTTATATTAAATATTTCCCTTGGTTGACACAAAGAGAGAATTCCCTTTAGAAAAGCTGATTGAAATATTTTTGATTAATAAAAAACAGTACAGAGAATGCAAAAAAGTAATATTTCTTTAATTTTCAACTATCTTACATACGACAATTGACTCTTATGCTAAGTCTAAAGCTGCTAAGCCTATTTTCCACAAGAACATAGTTTATTAATTTTTTTTAAAATGTTTATGTACTGTAGTTCACAAAAGGTCTTGCTGTGTTTCTGTTTGGGGTTTTATTTTTCCCAAGCTATATCAACTACTTCATCATATTTACCATGTTATTGGTTAGTAGAAACAAGACACTCAAAGAGGCCCACACCAATCCGCATTGAAGTCCTTTAGAAGAATCCCATTGTCTTCAATAGGTTGTAGAGCGAGCCTTAACAATGCAAATACTAATATTATTGTAGAATAAGGTACTACAATATACTGTAGATGTTCTCTTGCAATTTGTTGAAGTAAAGCACATTGATGTGAGCCATTGGCTTAGTGGAAGTGCTATGTGCTAAGCATGTGCAAAAAACAGATTTGGTTCCTGGTTCTCCAGCCATCTTAACACTGGATCTGCAGTGCTAGGATTATTATAGAGGCATCTTACACTGATGTACGTGATTGCTCAGCCATGATCCTTCCAGTGAAGTAGGGAGCCAGCATGGAATCTTTTCATTCAAAATGATGGTGGCTGCAACATATTTCCGTGAGGCCTGGAATGTAAAGTAGGGGAAAATAAATGGTCTTCAGTGTTTTAAAGGAATGTGAAAGACTCACCTCAAGCACTAACTCCAAAATAAGAAAATTAAAGAAGCATGGAAGGATAGAAATCTCAGTGACTGTGCAGTGAATGTGATATTTTTATTGTTCTGGGTTTTTTATAGTTCCGGAGAGGTGAATTAAGAATACAAAGCCTGACTGTCGAGGATGCCGGCATGTATCAGTGTATAGCAGAAAATAAACATGGAACTATATACGCAAATGCTGAGCTGAAGGTTGTGGGTCAGTGAGATATTCTGTTTTGTTTCAACTTGTAAAACACTTTCAAATCTGAACAAAATGGTAGTCAGATTTCCATATTTACAAGCACTGATTTTTATGTAAAATACAGAGTCCTGGCACCACATTGCTTATTCTGTAATAATAAATTTAATAATTGTATTGCCCTGTTCTTATTGAATATACCTGAGATGATGTTTTAACACTGGAAATATTTAAAATCTCAAATGGGGTACTGAGAAACCAAATTTTACCACCTTTAATTTTGTCATTATGAAATGACAAAGAAATCTTTGTAAGAAATCTCTTCTGGATTTTCACCTCCTCGTGTTGACTTCCCACTGTAGCTGCAAACTTGGATGGGGCTCATATCAAGGGTTTGCAGTGCTTGTGGACCACACAGAGCTGGTTGAGGTGTGGCTTCTGCCCCTGCTCATCTTACCTACTCCATTGGCCACCCCCTGCTTTCTCCAGAACCTGTTCTGCCAATTAACACGCAACTTCTAATTGACTGCTGATGCTCCTCCTACCACCTTTTTGCCCACCCACAGCCTTTCAGGAGCTGATGCTCTTTACCCCAGTCTAGAGG
The DNA here is from genome assembly GCF_027887155.1 of Malaclemys terrapin pileata. NCBI lineage: Eukaryota > Metazoa > Chordata > Testudines > Emydidae > Malaclemys > Malaclemys terrapin. The sequence continues at coordinate 53,678,524 of NC_071505.1, forward strand.
CTAGACCACTTTTAGAGGTTTCAGCCTGTTACTGCCTCCAAGATAACTCATGCTTTCAATAACTCAAGCCGTAGAAACTCAGATTGTTAAATCCAGAGGTCCCATGTTCAACCACAGTGGATGACCCCTCCATTGATATATTTATATTGCTTGATACCCTGTCCAGCTTACATGGCTCTCTCAGGGATTTCCTCAGCCCAGTTGGCTTGTGATCTTCTCATCTCACATCTGCCTCCAGCCCATGTCTGCTTCTCCACCTCCCAGCCTCCCAATTTCTACCTTCTCATCTGCCTGCCTCTCTCCCACAGCTAGAACTCCCATGGTGCATGACCAGTTCTGCCCTGTTACTTTTCAACCCACCCAGGCCTAAGGTTCTCCTCCCTTCCTCCAGCTCCTCACCACTCCTGCCACCAGTCTTGAGTTCCTCAATTCATTTCTCAGGAACGCATCTTCCTTCACTACTCAACCAACACTTCCAGTAAGTCCCCTCATCCCTTTACTAGCTGTTACCCCATTACCAGCGACCCACCACCAGACCCAGATCACCCAGAAACACACATGGATGAATGAGAGGGTTAAATATCTGTTTGCTTATTTTGAGATGACTGTATTGAAAAGACGTGACCTAAACCAATGTTTGATCATTTTGCCTGTACAGCTGCAATTAACAGACTTATTTCCCTGAGCTGTGCACATTTTTGGTAGCATTATAAACCATGTTGTCGCACAAACAGAGAAGTCAACAAAACAGAGATGTGTTGTCTTATGATCTGGTTACAAATAGAGAAAAACTCAACAGGCCAAGGTCTGACCCCAGATATGTCTGAGTGGCTCTTGCTAAAATCATGCTGCAGCTTGTGCACATCTGAGAGCAGAATTTGACTGAGCAAATGGCCAAATGGAAAACAACAGAAACTGCAAAGCTGAGGAACTGTCTACTGTTTCCTTTAGGGCTGTTTAAAAACAACAGAGAACAGAAAACAAATATTAAATTATTTAAAAAATTCTTGTGACCTGTGCGGAAGCTGAATTTTAAAAAGTGCTGTTATCAGATTCTTATGTCTGCTCCAAAGCCCGGTGAAATCAATGGAAGTCTTTCTGTTGGTTTCAGTTTGAGCTGTAGAGCAGACCCATAATACAGCTGGACCAAGCTCAGATGAAATTTGAGAAATGAACAGATAAGAATTTCAGGAATGACACAGTATATAAATGTTGTTAGTGTAGCTAATCTGTCAGACCTTCCACTGTTGCAGAGCCAAATTTCTGCATCTATGCTCACCTGCAAAGTGGAACTTGTGGAGCCCAATTCCTTAGTTCTTCATAGAGTCATTGAGTTTAAGGGCAGAGGAACAACCAGATCATCTAGGCTGACCTCCTGTATATCACAGGCCATGACATCACCCAGCACCCACACACTAAACCCAACACTTAAATTAGACCAAAGTGTTACAGCCCACAGAAGACTAGACTGTTATCTGCCACAGGCAGATAAGAGGAGGGACCAAGGTACACCAGTGCCTGAGGTCCCTGCAGTGGCAGGGAAATGATTAAGTGAGATATAACCAGATAATCCTGCTAGTGACCTGCACCCACTCACAGAAGAAAGCAAAAATCCCTCAAAATCACAGTTAATCTGACCTGGGGGAAATTCCTTCCTGACCCCACATATGGTGATCAGTTAGACCCTGAGGTTGTGAGCAAGACCCAGCCAGCCAGGCACCTGAGAGAGAATGCTTGGTGCCCTCAGAGCCCTGGAGCTGCCCATCCAGTGTCCCATCTCCAGCCATGGCCATCCCTGATGCTTTAGAGGAAGGAGGTTAAAAAAAACAAACCAAACCCAGAATTGAGGGAGAGGGAAATCCCTTCCTGACCCCTGCTGATGGCCTGAGCTCTTAGGAACATGTCAGAAACCTGAAATGAGCCCTACCCTCTATAACAGTTCGCTCACCATTGAGACACCTCATTGTGGCCACATCTGGGGATTATCTTCTGACACCTCCCTTTCCGTGGTTGTTCACACCTCACTCTCCAGGATTCACAGTGCTCCCTCTTCATGACAGCCCTCTGGCCATGTCACTGTATGGTCCTCCCCTTTTGAGGTATCAAAGTCCTACTAGATCAACCATCCACATGCCATTCCAGACAGCCTTCCAGACCAAGGCCACTTTCTCAGTGGCTGGTAGGGGAACCCGGGCTTTCCCACGAGTCTGGGTTCAAGCCCAGGGACCCTATGTCCAGCAACTACAGTATGCTTGCTCCCAGATCCTGTTGCTATTTCCCTGGACTACTTCCCTTCTCTATATTCTGCCCCCACCCCTGGGTTTAATAGCCAACATTCCCTCCTTCCAGGTCGTAACTGTAGACTACTTCCTCTCTTTGACTTCTTGCTAGACTCTCTAGCCCTAAACAAATCCCCTTCTCAAAGGGAGTGACTGCAGACTGCTTCCCCCTCAGCCTCTTCCTGTTCTCAGCTTCATCCCAGTATACAGGCCCAAACTGCTCCTTCCTAGCTAAACTTCATCTTCCATTAGGTACCCCATCATACAATCTCACTAATAAATTTGTCAGGTTCCCTCTTAAAGCTAATTAGGTTGCTTGCCCTCCACAATTCCTATTGGGAGGCTGTTCCAGAATCTCATCCATTCCCCTAGTCCCTCTAATGGTTAGAAACCTTCTAATTTCCAGCCTGAAATTGCTTGTGACCAGTTTATCTCCATTTGTTCTTATGCCAACATTGCCCTTTAGCTTAAATAGCTCTTCACACTCCCAGGTATTTTTACCCCTAGTGTATTTATAGAGAGCAATCATATCCCCTCTCAGCCTTCTTGCTAGACAAAACAAGCCAAGCTCTTCTAGTCTCCTCTCATAAGATAGGTCCCGCATTCCCCGATCATCCTAGTGTCTCTTCTCTGCACAGTTTCCAGTTCTGAACCTGTGCCACTTTAAATTAATCTTTCTTGAACGTGGGTGACCAGAATTGTACGCAGTATTCCAAATGAAGTCTTGTCATTGCCTTGTACAAAGGCCTTGATAGTTCTCTAGCTCTACTAGAAATGCCTCACATAATACATCCTAGGATTGCATTTGCCTTTTTCACAGCCACATCACACTGGTGGCTTATTGTCATCCTGTTATTGACCCACTATACCCAAGTGTCTCTCCTCCTCTGTCACTTCCAACAGATAAGCCTCCAGTTTGTAGAAAAAATTCTTATTATTAGACCCTAAGTGCATGGCCTTGCACTATGTATTACTGAATTTCATCCCATTTCTGTCATGCCAGTATTCAAGGTCATCCAGATCTTCCTGTATAATATTCTGATCCTCCTCTGTGTTGATGATGCCTCCCACCTTTGTATCATCAACAAATTTTATTTTATTATTTTGGGCTAGGTCATTAATAAAAATATTTAAATAAGATTTGGTCCCAAGATCGATCCTTGAGGAACTCCACTAGTAACCTCCTTCCAGTTTGATAATTCACTGTTCAGCACAACCTGTTGCCTTTTCTCCTTTTGCCAGTTCCTAGTCTACCTTGTAATCCTTGTACTGATCCAGGTCTTCCCTAATTTAACTGATAATTTCCCATGTGGTACCATGTCAAATGCTTTCCTGAAGTCCAAATATTAAAAAATCAGTTATTTTCTCAAAGAAGGAAATAAAATTAGTCTGGCATGATCTTATCTTTGGTAAACCCATGTTGCATTACATCCCCTTTACCATTTACCCTCATGAATTTAATTATTCTTTCCTTCACAATTTGTTCTAAAGTCTTGCACACTACTGAGGTCAGACTAACAGGTCTGCAATTGCCCGGATCATTCTTATCCCCTTCCTTAATTATAAATATGTATGCTTCAATACACCCAAATTATCTTTAATGTCCTAAAACAAACAGTATTACATACCTTGTCAAAAGATATGACAACAGTGTCCATATGTTGCTTTTTCTCTTCAGCTTCACCTCCTAATTTTGAACTAAACCCAATGAAGAAGAAGTTCTTGGCTGCTAAAGGAGGCCGTGTAATAATTGAATGCAAGCCTAAAGCTGCTCCTAAAGCAAAATTCTCATGGAGCAAAGGAACAGAACTGCTCGTAAATGGGAGCAGGTCAGTATTGGTTCTAGAGAGCATGATCGGTCTTAGAATAGTTTTATGATACCTGTATATTCAGCTGAAATAGAAATTTAGTTAGAGTGCAAATTTTACTATAGATTTTTAATGATTAGTGAATTCTTACAGCGAAATTGAAGCAAAGAACCATTCTTAATTAAATTCTTTATTTTTATTCTTCATTCTTAATGAAAAATTCAAAACATTAATTCTTATCTTGCATATAAATCTTCCATGTAAACTTGCAGTTCAGCAAATAAATATTGCATTTATTAAGCAATAGCCATGAGATATTGGGTCTGGGTTTGGCAGGACAGTGCTTTCATTTTTATTTAACTTTCACTTGTCCCATTTTTATTATGTTCCTGCTTGCTATTCTTCTCCAGTTTTGAAATGCAGAGGCAATTCATGAAGGAGAAAGAAAAGTTACTGACCAGTACTGGTGGCGGCATGTAGGGTATGTGTAGCTACACTCCTCAGTAAAAGCAGGCTGCATCTACACACTATGGTGTGTAGCTACACAGTGATGTGAAGCTACATGCCACTGTGAAAGACTCTGGTGGGAGGAGGCAGTTGGGAAAGGCTCTAGTGTTTCCCCATTAGCAGAGTCTTTCACTGTGGAGAGAAAAAGGTCCAGCAGCTTCCCACAACTTAGCCGGAAAGAGATTAAAAAGCGTAGGACTGTTCATCTTAGAAAACAGACAACTAAGGGAGGATATGATAGAAGTCTAAAATCATAATGGTATGGAGAAAGTGAATAAGGAAGTGTTATTTACCCATTCATATAACACAAGAACTGGGAGATCAATGGCTATTAGACAGTATGGTCAGGGACACAACCCAAAGCTGGGAATGGATGACAGGGGGTGGATCACTCAATAATTTCCCTGTTCTGTTCATTCAGTCTGAAGCATCTGGTACTGGCCACTGTTGGAAGACAAGATACTGAGCTAGATGGACCATTGGTCTGACCCAGTATGGCCATTCTTATGTGCTTATGTACTGTGAGTGTATATCCTCTGCAGATGCACAGTGGCCCTTCCTTCTCCCCACTCTTCAGTACACTCAGGAGCAGTAAATCTGGACTCAGGGCCTCTTATACTCTCAGTTTTTAAAATCAAGTTAACTATAAGTTACCTATGCTGATTATACTGCCACTAGGTTCAGAGACTTGCAAGCATGATGCACAGTTCCTATGCTGTGAAACAGCAGAGGCAATATTGCTGGAGCATGCCAATAATATGTTAATAGTCTCATGGTAATTTACAAAGGTTTCCTGCATTCTTAATTTGATATAGCATACAGATGTATTGACAAATATATATAGGGTTTTATTTTCAGAAATCTTTACTTACTCAAGGTATAATTAAAATTGATTTAATGCTTAATGTAATGTTTCTCCAATTTAATTTAAATATATACACCACTGTGTTCTTCAGTTTCTTGTTTTTGTCATAGCTGTCTAGCCCAGTGGTCTCCAAACTTTTTTGATCGTGCACCCCATCAGTAAAAATATTTTGAGCACGCACCCCCCTGCCGCATCGGCTCTTCCATTTTTGCCAAAGCAAAAAAAAAAAGCCGCTCGGATTCCCACCCGAACTGTCGAAGCAAATAAATAAATAAATAAGCGCTTCTCCTACCACGTACCCCCAAGGATTCTCTCGCGCACCCCACTTTGGAGACCACTGGTCTAGCCTACTTTAAGCTCACCCTTTGCCAAAAGAAACCATTGTAGTGGTTTAGCCTATGTAAAGGTGGCTTATTTCTGAACATCCCATGCACTATAGAAGTCACCTTTTAAATGCTATATTAAATGAGATTTTCAAAGCTTTAAACCCAATACTCAGAGAATTTCCCTGGCTGCAGATAAACTTCCTCAAAAAACTAATTTAAAATATCAGAGTTAGCCTAAAAGGGGGTGCTCAGTTTTCAACACTAACGTATAACTGTTTAAAACGCAGCATTTAGAAAGTTTAGAAAATTTTAATTTGCAAAGTGTAAAAATCTGGAGCTGATTCATGACTGTTACCCCACAGCAAGTAGAAATCTACCCATGGATAGAAGTTAATTAATGTTAAATTAGCAAGGGATGTCCATGCATTTATATATAAAATTCTAAGGAATACCGAAAGCATTCATTAGCCTTATTTCATATAGCAAAAAAGAGTTAATTCAGAATGTGCATAAGGGATCAGTTTTGAGGCGCTGTTAGTAAATTCCACCAGAATCTAAAATAATGACCCTTGCTTGTCCTCCATTGCTATTTCATGTCTGTTGATGGAGAAACCAAGAATTTTGTTTAAATATTAAGTTTTTCCCAAGGGATATTGCCTTCCAATTCATAGATGTCATTATGCCAACACTTGCTGCCCATCAACCTTGTAGGGTATGTCTACACTGCAGTAAAACACCAGTAGCTGGCCCATGTCAGCTGACTCAGGCTCTCAGAGCTCAGACTATAGAATTGCAATGTAGTGCTGGCTGGAGCCTGAACTCTGGGACCTTCCTAGAACCAGACTTCTACACTGCAATTTTATAGCCCTACAGTCCCAGCCCCGCGAGCCTGAGTCAGCTGACACAAGCCAGCAGTGCGTGTTTTATTGCAGTGTAGACATACCAGTAGTGTCCCATTCTATACGTGGGGCCGATCCTCATCAAGTTCCTTGAGTAGATTTAGTGGAGTCCATTTGACATGATTGAGCTGCTCTACCACATATCATCAGTAGAAAGACATGGTTCGTTCAAGCCTATAGGAGCTGCACAAAAGCTCAAAGATGGGTTTCCATATCTGTGAGGGGAACATTTTGTCTTCTGAAATAGAATTCATCTTCACAGTTGGCAAGCTGCTGGTGCTCCTTAGCAAGCAACAATTACATTGAATTATCCTGTCTTACATCCCTCTTTAAAATCTACCTGTGCCATGATGCTTATGAATCACTGCCACCTGGAATTGGTTAGGCTGGTGACTGCCTGTGGTTCCTGATTCATGTAAATATACCTATCTCTACCTGCCCCCACCCAACCCCATTTGTTTGTTTATTCTTCTGTCAGATTGTGAGCTCTCTGTTCCAAACTCCCTTTGTTTCACTCACTGCCTGGCAAGTGGGGCCCCAATCCCTGACTGAGGCCTCGTGGTGGTTTCTACAGCATAGATTTATTTAATAATTTATTTGCAAACTAATTCTAATTATTTTATCTAGATGTTAAAATATGATATTACTTCAAGAGAGAGACTATGATTAGTGGTATATTGTTTTTAAAAAGGGGATTTTGAGATGAGGGGTTTTGAAGGAATGTGTCAGAGATTTCTTGGATTTGTGCACTATTTGTTCACCACACGTGATGCAAGTTCAAATCCTAGCTCATGTTCTCAGTGAAAATGTGACTGGTTGTCTCATGCCAATCCATAGTGACCATTTGTCTATACAGTTTGTATTCTTGGAAGTCCCAGCTCAAAATAACCCAGGAGTGAAATTGCAGGGAGGCGATAAGTCAAAATATCATTAATGTTGACAGGAATAGCTTCCTTAGCACCTAGTTTTAATCACTCTAATTAGTCTTGCACTTATTTGAGTATTAAACTTGCAAAACGAAAAGAAAAAAATATTTGAGAGAACAAAAATAAGTGAAAAAAATCCCCCCAAATGTAAATTGTATGCTTTATTCCAGATCCCATTAACCATGCTAAACTCTGTTTAAATCACAATGGGGTACTGGAGCATATATAAAAGCAATAGTTAGACATCAGCCATTGAGAGACCCTTATGATCTTTGTTTTGGCTTATTTAGGAATTTCCACTGGAAATACTTTGTTCTTTCTGATGCAAATAACTATTTTAACTCACAGTATATTTTTCACACTTTCAATAGGATATCTATTTGGGATGATGGTAGCCTGGAAATTGTTAATATCACAAATCTGGATCAAGGCAGCTACACGTGTTTTGCAGAAAATAACCGAGGAAAAGCTAACAGTACTGGTACTCTGGAAATCACAGGTAAAACTCCATTTTTGTTAGTTCATTTCACATAACATGCCTCAATTTAAAATTATAAAGCTTTGCTTTATAAGATTTCCCTTTAAGACTTTCCCTGCAAGCCATTTTATGTTATTTCTTTCCAGCTGAATTGAACTGAATTGCCCATTAAGAGATAGATTATGGCTTTTAAGCCACAGCTCTAAATAGGGGGAGCATGCAACTGCGCCATTCCAGGAGGAGCAAAGGAAAGGAAGTGTCTCAGTTCTTCTACCAGTGCTGTTCCTTCCACAGGAGAGTCAATAATCTGATCCATCCATTCAGATGGTGCTGATATCTCTCCCTCATGCACTAGGCCAACACTGCAGCCCAACACACAGAGCGATGGGTCCATGACCATCCTCTTCCCTGCCTCTCCTTGGCTCCTCTCTACTTCTTTTTCAGAGCATTGGGGTAGTGAGCATGGCAATTAAATAAATCATTTATTTGAATTTGTAATGTGGGATCATTCATCCAAATAAACGCACCACTGTAACACATTCCAGTACTCGATTCAGATGCTGATGTACTTAATCACACCTTTTACAACCCTGTCAGATAACTAAATAGCTGAAGGGAAGAGGAAGGGAATATAATGTTCATGAGCACTTCTGTCTGCCAGGCCTCTGGAAAACCACCTATGTGTTAAATGTATATGAAAAGATAGCATTTCCTGCAGCCAGAATGTGGCAGTCTTGCTCAACAGCATGGTGCCACAAGATAAACTTAGCAACATAAGTGTGAATCCATCAGAACATATGACAACATTTTTTTGTAACTTCTTCCCTAGACTACATGTAATGATGTTTCAGATATTGTAAAGAATGTATTTTGAATCACGAGGTCTGTTTAACTAGTATGATTATTTATTTTTCTTTGTATTTTGTAGCTTTGTTTTTTTAACACTACATTCATCATTCTTAGTTTTCTGGAAACATTTAAAAATAAATATTCAACCCCTTTAACGTTATACTATACATTTTAGAATCACAAAAAATCATTGACTTAAAAAATCTCCACAGTTAAACATTTAAACCATATGTGTGTATAAGCTAAACATAAACCATTTCTTTTTATATCTGAGGACTCTAACCTAGTTCATCTAAGGAGGGAAAACTAATGACTGAGCATGTCCCTTGCAATGCAACTTTAACCAACAGAAACCGTGAAAGGCTAACTGGCAGATTTCAAAACTTGGTATCTGTCATGGACACATAAGAATTTCCTCTAGCACTGTGTCCACACCATGGGGTGTAACTACACATGCCAGTGAAAGACTCTGGTAGAGGGGAGAAAGCGCAGAAAGGTTTCAGCCACTCTCCACTGCCAGAGATTTTCACTGTGGTGAGGAAAGGCTCTGGCGGGGGCAGACAGCAGGAAAAGTCTGAGTCTTTGCCTGCCACCTCCCCACTGCTGGAGTTTTTCACGGTGGTGGGGAAGGACTCCAGCAATAAGAGCCATTGGAGTCTTTCTCCACTGCCTCCTCCTGCCAGAGCCTTCCCCCACTACTGGAGTCTTTTCCTGTGGTCCTGGAAAGCTCCAGAAGAGCCAGTGGGAAGGCAGCAGGGTACTACACTGCTAAAAACAGCACTGTAGATGAGAGTCATAGCTTGGGCAAGTAGAGCTCTGTGCAGGGTATGTACTTGTGTACCTTTCCACACCCTTCAGGCAGCTCTTTACTTGCATAAGCCATGCCTCATGGTCTATGCTGTTGCTTACACCTGTGCTGGGGGCCTACATGAGTATGTATATGACCCGCCGCTGAAAGACGAGTGCAGTGCAGATATACCCTAGAATACCTCTAGGTTGATAGAAGACTCTACAATACAAAACAAAATCCAGCAACAATTATAAAATCAGCTACCAAATGTACATGCACATGGCTAGAATACCATTCCCTTCTGTTATGCTAAGCTCTTTGGTATCAAAGCATGTGTCAGCTAAATTAGATCTGTACAGCAAGATCCCTGAGGGATTTCATGGAGTCCCCTGCTCTTCTTCTTTTCTTGATTATAGTAAGCTCTGATTATACATATTTTTCTTCTTTGCTTCTATTCTCTTCTGTCCCTTCCCATCATAGCTATTTGCATTACATGCAGAATTAAACATTCTTTCTTAATAGACGCATTAGAATCCCCCTTTCCAGGGTGGAGTAATGGAAATGAGAGTACTAAGCAGAGCTCCCCATTTTTTAATGATGTTTAAAAAAAAAAAACAGGATTGTTATGAACAAAAAACTACACAATGGGTCATGCAAAATAGATCATCTGTCTTCTACACATGAAATAGTCTGTGAATAAAAATAAGTCAGCATAGTTTTTTATAGTCATCATGATCAAGAGGCTAAAATGTGTATTATCAGAGAATGAGCAATCAAAAGCCAAGACATTTCATTTGTAAGGGTGTCACTTTTCTTAGGCTAGAACCTCTCTGTTCTAATCAGTGTTCCCCTTTGAAATGTAGTTGCATAAATAACATGTAAATCAGTTTGTTCTTTTCATGTATAATGAAACAGCTAGATTTGCATCTGTATAGTCACTTGTTTATTAGAATTTTCCACATTTTCTTTTAACTTCACAGAAGCTACAAAGATTACCTTAGCACCAACTAATGTTGATGTCACAGTTGGAGAGAATGCCACCATGCAGTGTATTGCGTCCTATGATACCACGTTAGATCTGACTTTTATTTGGTCTCTAAATGGCTACATGATAGATTTTGAAAAAGAGCATGATCATTACGAAAGGAGTGTTATGGTAAGATTTTGCAGACTCTCATTTGATACGCTAAACTCTGGTTTTCAGTATCATGAAACACATCGTGTTTTCTGTATATTCTAGTTTATTGGTTCATACCCAGGAAAATGCATCTGGAATCACCTATTTAAAGAGGCCTAAAAATATAAAACAAGGATCAAGGCCTCTAAATGTTGTTTACAGTTCATTAGTTACTTCATAATGGAGAAGTGAAGAGATTGTTTGTAAAAGTTTGTATGTTCTCCTAACCTTTTTCTTTAGCGGTTCCCATTTTTCACTGTAACAGCTTTTGTGGAATCCCCAATCACCAAACTAGAGCTCATTGAATTCTGATTAATAAATTGTCTGAAAACGCCACTCTCTTTTTCTGATTGTGAATAGTTCACAAACCTCTACTGACCTATTTGAATAGTTTAAATGACTGAATTGCAGCCAGTGTGCTGTGTCAAATGAATCACTTTGACTCCTAACTATGTGCTATTCATGCAGTGAGAGTCTCAGAGGGCCAAATTGTGTGAGCCCTACTCTCCCCACAAGTTTTCCTCTTGACTTCAATAGGAGTACTTTTGTGAATAATTTTTTACTAGTGTGAATAAGGGATTTGCAGTCTGGTCCATAGTGTTGTTTCTAAATGGCTGACTGAAACATTTAAAATTAAAGAACAAGGAATAATAAATGATAGATATTGAATAGTGTGGAAGAAAACAGAGTCTTTGCTCTCAGGTTGGTTGCAACAAGTCAGAGACAGTTTATTTTCCTGACACTTGCAAGGGGAGAGTACACCCAGACAGGGGTTCCCCCCCTCCCAGGCAGGTCTCCATTAGATACACAATTAGGGCAAGCATTTATACCTTTTGTTACAGACAATAATGATCAACAACCGCATCTGGTTTATACATATTCCTTCTGATATCTTACTTTTCTCAGCAGTTCCTGCTACACTCTGTATTCCATTCTTATCTAACACAAGGTCGAAAAACAGTATCTCTTACAGTTATTTTGTTCCACTCACTTTCCACTTGCCTAGGCCCTGCCTGAAATCTCGCATTATTAGAGCTGGTGTTAACCTGACTCTTACTTTATTCCTAAAAGTTAAGATATCTGCGTTCAAATTCCCTTTATCCTTTTCTCTGCTTCTACAATAGGTAGGCTGTCACGGAACATAGCACAAATAATCTTTAAAGGGAAAGGTATTTGTCTTCCAGAAGCTGGATGACAGGGGATGGATCACTCAATAATTGCCTTCTTCTGTTCATTCCCTATAAAGTATCTGGACTGGTGATTGTCGGAAGACAGGATACTGGGCTAGATGGACCATTGGTCTGACCCAGTATGGCCATTCTTATGTTCTTATATGTGTGTATTCCTTATTCCTGTCTGTGCTCTTCTAATGAGCATTTCCAGGGCCTGGCACAGGATAATGAATAGGAGAAAAAAATTCAATAAGCACTCAGTCCTAAACAAGCTAATTCAAAGTCACTCATTTTGGCACACATAAAGAGACATCCCAGATCCTGTTAATGAGCATGTGGGGTTACCCATTCAATCTGCTAGGCCATTTCTCTGGCAAAATTTTTGTCTTGAGCATAAATCTTCTCTGGTTCAGTGTGTCCCCTGATGTCATGTTTTAGCAAACTATCTGCAACACTTGAGGGTCCTACACTGCATATATTTATTTCCATTTGCAGAAAGCCTCCATCTCATAGCTCTGTGCTTGGATCAAATTTAAATAGTATAAAAACACACAACAATCAATACAAAATACAAACAAATTATCCAACCCAAACCATACAATCTGAAAAAATATTAGCCCAGAATAAATATCAATAAAATAATTATCCCCACATCCAGCCATTCTTAATCTTCAACACTCCCCCCCTTTTTGAAATCCCAAGAAAAACAGTGGATTTTGCATCACTAAGCTCCACCTACAATATTACCTACATTTTAACACTCCATTCCATGGAGTCTTTCTGATTCCTAGACCTGCAAAGCTGTCTGATTTGGTGATAGCTAGTTGAGTTCCTTCTTCCGCTCTCTATTTTTTAAATATCATTACTAATAGCTGCAAATAAAAGTAAATTAAAAATATCTTACAAATCTGAAGCAGAACTAAAATTTCGTAGTCACAGTAGTTAACATGGGGCTGTAATCATAAACATAACAAATGAAACGTTCTGCCTAGGAGCATGCATATGATATCAGCAGTCCCACAAGACCAAAAAAAGAACAGGAGTACTTGTGGCACCTTAGAGACTAACAAATTTATTAGAGCATAAGCTTTCGTGGACTACAGCCCACTTCTTCGGATGCATAGAAGTGGGCTGTAGTCCACGAAAGCTTATGCTCTAATAAATTTGTTAGTCTCTAAGGTGCCACAAGTACTCCTGTTCTTTTTGCGGATACAGACTAACACGGCTGCTACTCTGAAACCACAAGACCAAATTAGCCAGTCCCAACTTCTGTTTAGAGCTAGTTGAAATGTTTTTAACAGGACAGTTTTCTGTCAAAAAATACAGTTTAATCGAAATTGAAGTGTTTCATGAGAATGTGTCAATTATGACCAATTTTTCAATAGGAAAATGTCAAATGTTTCAATTAATTTAATATAGACTTGTGTATTATATTAAAATATTAATTTTATGTTAAATTTCTATATATTTAATACTGTGTGTATATATGTAACAAATATTTAGTAATGAAATCAAGAGTCAAAACGAAACACTTCAACACTATCAAAATGAAATGTTTTGATGGTCCTGAATCAAAATTCTCTTATTGTGAAGGTTTCTAGAAGCCCTATTAGTATCTTTCAATGAGAGTCTGTGTGGACTTTCCTTGTCTGTTCTAATGTTCTAGGGTTCTAATGCCAGTTTAAGGACACTGAAGCTCAAAGTCTCAATGTTCCTTCAAAGTACCTTACAGAAATCTGTGTCTATTGAAACTCCAATAGCAGCATACTAAACATCTCTAGAAATGTACTTTACACTTATTTCAGGAATTATGAGATGTATAGATCTACCTCATTGTCATCCGAAGAAAATGATATTTTCCATGTTTACATCTGAGGATTGCTTTATTGATGTGTGTTTAAATTTGCACTTCTGCACTGTTCAGTGCATATAGAGTATTTTGCAGAAGCCTGAAATTACAGCTTGCAGACAGCTCTTCTCTTAGATAACAGCAGGAATGAAATCTTAGTATCTGTCAAACCCTTCCTTAAAAAATACAAGAGGTGGGAAAATATAAAGAAGAAAGCCCTCTACTAGACAGAAAAAAACCATCTCTTTCTTGTAAAAGAGCAAAGTAAAAACATACCTAATTTTTTGTCTTGGTCCTTGAGCTTAGTCCCCTGACCGCAGTCATTTAGAGAAGTTATTTAGGCTTGGGTTCAATTATGTACCACTAAACCGCAGACTGGGTTTGGAAGTGTGGATAAATCAAGTGCTTTGGTGTGTAGTAAGGAAGAAAATTCATTGACATGAGGATTTCCCCACCTTAGCCTGAGTAACACCAAAGGAAAAAATATATAGAATGGCTTTATGCAGTGGCTGAACTTTGTCAATCTGTTGGCCATGTGCAGATCCTAGGATTTTTATCCAAAAAACGTATTGAACAGGAGCCATAACTTTACACCAGTGGCTATTTTTGTGGTACAAGATTTTACTTGTAATAGTGCCACTACAGGGAAACGCAAATAATTTTTAAGGAAATTAATTTTAATGTCCCGTCCTGATACTGAAGATGTTTCTGAAGAAGTCTAGCAAAGTACTTCAGGAAGAACATACCGTGACCCACTACCCCATGCCAAGCAACCCACTGAGGGTATTTGTGCAAGTCCTGAGGGTGCCAACTCCTCAAAACAGCCATCTACCCCACCCATGCCATTCAAGAGATGATCTCTGGACCTGCTTCTCTGCATCTGTTTATAGCTGTGCCGTGAGGGTAGAACACCACCATTCTGATTTTGGTGGCATTTTTTGCACTCGCTCTACACAAGATGTAAATGATTGAACAAAGCAGTGGAGAATCCCACCCCTACGACTCCATCTGCTGGAGCAGAAACATCTACTTCATATGAGTTTTCCTACTCTTAACTAACTTAATTAGTTTTGTTGCAGATACTCTTTGACCCCCTTCCACCATTTGCTCCATCCTCTGCAGTTGGTTTGACTTCAATTGTATGCAAGGTCTTGGAACAAATTTTGAAGGAGAAAGTAGTTAAGAACATAGAGATAAACAGTAACTAGGATAAAATGCAACATGGTGTTACAAAAGATAGATCATGCCATACCAAACTGATCTCCTTCTTTGAGAAGATAACTGATTTTTTTAGACAAAGGAAATGCAGTAGCTCTAATCTACCTGGATTTCAGTAAGGCATTTGATATAGTTCCACATGGGAAATTATTCGTTAAATTGGAGAAGGTGTGGATTAATATGAGAATTGTAAGGTGGATAAGAAAATGGTTAAAGGGGAGACCTCAACAGGTCATACTGAAAGGTGAATGGTCAGGCTGGAGGGTCAGATTACTAGTGGAGTTCTTCCAGGATCAGTTATGGTACCAGTCTTATTTGACATTTTTATTAATGACCTTTGCACAAAAAGTGGGAGTGTGCTAATAAAATTTGCAGATGACACAAAGTTGGGAGGTATTGCCAATACAGAAGAGGACCAGAATATCATACAAGAAGATCTGGATGACCTTGAAAACTGGAGTAATAGAAATGGGATTAAATGTAATAGTGCAAAATGCAAGGTCATGCATTTATGGACTAACAACAATATTTTTTTCTATAAGCTGGGGATTTATGAGTTGGAAGCTATGAGGAGGAAGACCTGGGTATATTGGTTGATCACAGGTTGACTATGAGCCACCAATGTGATGTGACTATGAAAAAGGCTAATGCGATCCTAAAATGCATCAGATGAGATATTTCCAGTAGAGACAGGGAAGTGTTAGGACCATTATACAAGGCATTGATAACACCTCGTCTGGAATACAGTGCGCAATTCTGGTCTCCCTTCTTTAAGAAAGATTAATTCAAATTGGAACAGGTTCAGAGAAGGGCTACTAGCATTTTCAGAGGAGTGGAAAACCTACCTTATGAGAGGAGACTCAAAGAGCTTGGCTTGTTTAGCCTCACCAAAAGAAGGCTGAGGGACGATATGATTGCTTTCTATAAATACATCAGAAGGAAAAATACCAGGGAGGGCGAGGAGTTATTTGAAATTAAGTGTCAATGTTAACACAGAACAAATGGATATAAACTGTCCTTCAACGAGTTTAGGGTTGAAATTAGACGAATGTTTCTAACATTCAGAGGAGTGAAGTTCTATGACAGCCTTCCAAAGGGAGCAGTGGGGTCAAAAAACCTAACTGGCTTCAAGACTGAACTTGATAAGTTTATGGAGGGGATAGTGTAATGAGACTACCTAGAATGGCATGTAGCTGATCTGCGACTGCCAGCAGCAAATATCTCCAATGACCAGAGATGGGACACTAGATGGGGAGGGCTCTGAGTTACTACAAAGAATTCTTTCCTGGGCTGAGTCTTGGCTGATGGGTCTTGTCCATGTGCTCAGGATTTAACTGATCACCATATTTGGGATCAGGAAGGAATTTTCCCCAGGTCAGATTGGCAGAGACACTGGGGTTTTTTTTTGCCTTCCTTTGCAGCATGGGGTAAGGGTCCCTTGCAATTTTAAACTAATTGGTGGATTCTCCATAACTTGAAGTCTTTAAATCATGATTTGAGGACTTCAGTAACACAGTCAGAGGTTATGGGTCTATTACAGGAGTAGGTGAGCGAGGTGCAATGTGCAGGAGATCGACTAGATGATCATGATGGTCCCTTCTGGCCATAAAGTCTATGAGTCTATCCCTTTCTGTCTGGATCTGAGGTTTGTATTTATGTAATTGTTTGGGGTTGGGATTTGTGGTTATATTTAATAATCAGGAATAATGTTGTGGTGGTTCTAAAAATTCTTGGAGTTTCATACAAGTTTCTGCCTAGAATATTGTATATGAAATGCCCATCAGCAGTTTATTTCTTCATTTTATTCGTATATATTCCTGCTATTTCATCTGTTTATTTATTTCATTTATTGTTACATTCATGCTTTTTATGCCGCTTTTATGCGTGCTTGTACCTGAGAGTTTTCACTCTTTACCTAGCTTTGCTGGATCCATATTGCAGGTCTTCCTTTCAGCCACCAGGTGGCACCCTTGTATAAGATTTCCAGTTCAGTAGTAACTGGGGCTTTAAACAGCCTCTAACCAAACCTACTTGGTGGAACTGGTAGAATCACATTTTGCCATGCAACTTTTCATAAACGTAAAAAGATAAATATTCCATTATTAACATTATAATTGTTATATGTGCCGCAATTTCCTGTAGCTTAAGGAGCTTCATAGATCTTTCAAATAATAGGGGGCTATTCATTTATGGTGAGAATGCAGATCAAAATGCTGACATCTAATAGCATCCTTCAGTTGCTAAAATAATGCTACTATTGTTGTCATAAACACATAATGAAATGATAAAATTTATGTAAATAGCTGAATAAATCTTTTGTCTTGAGCTGGAAGCTTTGGTAGTGCCATCGGTTGCTGAAGACAGAACTAATTTGCATTTCATTAGCACTACAGCTCGTTTTTCAGAAGAAAACTTGTCAGTGTTGTTTTCATCTCACATGACAAATTATGACATTGCTATCTAAATGAAACAATATGTATTTAAATTTTAGTGCATGTTCTTTTCAAATAGTTTCTACATTAACAGTTCGCTTTCAGGGTTCTCCTAAACTGAACATTGTTCAACTTTGTGTTTGTTTGCCTAGTTATTTGATTGAGTAGTTCAACATTATCATATTCTTTCAAATACTTAGAGAAATAACTATGGAGATTTAGCACTTCAAGCTCTCTCAACGCCTCTGATGATTCAACATTTATTTACTGAATTGTTTTTATCATGTATATTTAAAGACTGAAGAGTTTACTGTTAGACTTTAAAAAATTAATATCCACTATCTAGAGAAATATTAAAATATTTTTATTACCAAAAGTATTCTTAAATAGCTATCCCCACTGAAAATAAAGGGATATATTTTTTCTGTGATATGCATATGGAATATGTATTCATATTAATATGCATGCATAGAGGAGAAAATGGACCTCATAATCTCATTTGGTGCAGAAAGATTTGGATAAGACCTCAAAGAAAGTCCACATTTGGACTGCGTTCTCTTTTTTTGTCCTCTGAGAATTGGAGCACCTCTCGGAACATGTCCTCTTTGCTCCACCTCGGTTGCTTCCTTATCTGGTGGAGGCGTTCCTCCAGTGTGCAGAGGGTTCCCCTGAAGGCCACATCTGCAGAAGCACAAGAAACAATAAACAGAAGCATGATTGTTAGTTCACACAGAGCATCGAATCATTACAGTAAAATACACCTCTTTTAACATATGAATCACTTTCTCAGTGTCCCGTGGCAAGCACACATTTTGACAAACACTTTGAACATGGTGAGTTCGGCCTGGGTGGGGATTGGGCGTTCAAGATGGGGCAGAGGTCTAGGTGTTTTTTTTTTTTTAGGGGGATCAGTGCAAGCAACTAGGGACAATATTGTAAATTCTGCTACCGTTTTCCACAGGAGGGGTGATCATAGCCACTATCTCATTCCTGAGGGTAAGCAAGGATGCAAGGGTGCATATTCTGCATGTGTACAGTTTCCGACCTGGGCCCTATGCTGCTTGCCTCTGTGCTGCTTTGGTCCCTGCACAGGTGATTGGCGCAGGAAAGTTTCCTACCATGGGGGAAGGAACAAAGCAGCTCTGCCAAGGAACCTGCGGCAGAGGATTGGCAAGTACCTCCAGAAAAGTTTCCTAGAGATCTCTCTGGAGGATTCCCATCAAATTTTGGTGTGCATTAACACACTGTTCCGCCACACTACTTAGCTGCACTGGGGAATGTGAGCACACGCGAACACAGCTAGTCTTGTACATTTCTATCCCTTCACCCACTTCTAGAATATACAGAGCAAAGGACAACTCTACCTCATATAACCAAGCAGCATCAACTCAAAAAGATCACTTTCCTCTCCGACATCATGCGCACAATAGACGGACTGCTGGGACTGGCTAGACCCCTTCAGAGTGGAAAAGAGGTCCTGAGTCGCTGCGCCACTGGACGACCCTGCCATGTGCTTCACGTTGTCTTCCAACTCAACCTCCTCATCCACGACTTTGTCCTCGGGTTTGAGTCCACTGTGGACTTGACTTAAAAAAACAAGACCAAGTCCAGGACTCTTGCAGGTGGATGTGGGGTAACCGCCAAAGATGGTGTCCAGCTCCTTATAGAAGCAGGAGGTCTTTGGTGCAGCACCAGAGCAACTGTTTGTCTCCCTTGCCTTCTAGTACACCTGCCTCAGCTCCTTTATCTTCTCATGGCACTGCTGCATGTCCCGTTCATAGCCCTTATTCATCAAGCCACAAGAAATCCAACTTAGGTATTGACGTTCCTATGGCTAAAGCACAGCTGAGAATGCACAGCCTCCTCTCCCCACAGACCCAGCAGATCCAACAACTCATGTATGTTCCAAGCAGGAGCGCGTTTGCTGAGTGGAGCTGCCGTGGTCAGCTGGGAAGATGCAATGTGAGCTCTCCATGTCGAGCAAACAGGAAGTGGAATTTCAAAAGCTCCTGGGCCTTTAAAGGGGCAGGGCAGAGGCCTGAGTGCCTGGGTGCAGGGCAGCGGAGTTTGAACTGCTGACCAGAGTGGTCGGGATGGGCATTGTGGGACACGTCCTGGAGGTCATTTAAAGCAACATAACCCAGTGCGGGGTCTACGCTGATACTTTGTCAATATAACTTTGCACAAAAAGCTCTATGCCTCTCGTGGAGGTGGTTTTATTTTGTCAGCAAAGCCGGAGAGTTTTGTTGGAAGGAGGAGCATGGCAGTGTGTACACTGTTTTGTTGATGAAACCTGACTTCTGTGGACAAAATTGGGAATGTGTAGACAAGGCCTTAGATGACAGTGGATCTAATATTTTTTTCACCTCTGTTTTTCTTTAATAAAAACTAAACTAGATTGCTACAGATAAATCCATAAACTTGTTGAGATGATCTGGCAGATCAGTTTTATTCAGAAGAGTTAAAATATGGAATATATGTTTGGATTTAAATGCTTTAAAGAGTTTTGAGCCATTTTTGAGAAGAGAGGACTGAAAGACATAATGACATAGGAAGTGGAGGCTGAGATAAACTTAGAAAATTGGATTGTTGGGGGCATATGGTCTTTTTCCTGCCCTGCACATCTCTAATATTACCACTGGGGTTTCCAAAGGAGACTAAGGGGCTTAGTTCCCATTCACCCTTTGTAAATCCCAGCCAGTATCTGTAAGGTATATTTCATTATGAGATCCATGGCTCCTTTTAGACCAAAATTTACTCTGTCCCTCAACATCTTGGTGCTTTCTTACTGTTAAAGTAAGACATGCTGAATCTAGAAACTGAGGCTATAGAAAATTACAGGCATAACTTAATAAAGAAACAAATCCCACATAAATTTGTGATCTTCATTGTGTCTTTTATACCTTGTCTGTCAACAGTCCCATCTGGCTGAGCATGTCCTGCAGTCTACAGAGTCATCACAAGTATGCACAGCCCCAGGGGCCGTGGCATTTGCTGTCTTGTTTTTTTAAGTCAACTCTGGACTCCTGCCACTAGGGGTTGCTTTGATTAGTGGAACCCTAGCTGGTGGCTGCCCCCCTCTCTCTGCCTCAGTTACTCCTTTGTGATTCCTCTGGCTCTGAATGCAGAGCAGAGGTGAAGCAGGTAGAGGAGGGGAGGGGAGCACTCAGCAAACACCTCCTACCTCCTTAGCAGAGTAGGTGAGTGTGAGCGGGAGTGGTGGTGTGCGTCTGCCTTCCTCTGGGACCTTGGGGACAAGAGGAGAGCGTTAGGGAAAGGATATAGAGTACCTAGTAAGAGAGAGATCAGATATGTATATCCCCTGGAGTTATAGACCACGTGGGCAGGACGGATGGTCCAGTGGCTAGTGTAGGACATAGGATACCATACCTGGGTTCAATTCCCTGCTCTGCCATGCACTTCCTCTGTGACCTTGGGCAAGTCAGTTACCCTCTCTGTGCCTCAGTTCCACATCTGTAAAGTGGGGATAGTAATGCTTCCCTACCTCACAGAGGTGTTGTGAGGATAAATACGTTCAAGATTGTGAAGCACTTTAAGATCTACTGGTGAAAAGTGTGTATAAGAAATAGGCATTGATATTATTTATTAAAGAGGTGAGATGGGTTTGCCACCTGCCCACTGAACACAGCAGAAGAGGCTAGTAGACTCTGGAGCCTCCTTTCAAGAAGACAACTTGAGGACATGGGAATTCAGTTTGGGATGAAGATTGTGTGGGAACTAGTACAGAGGCTCAAGGTGTTGCATGAGGTCTCCACTACTTTAGATAAGATCTCAACATCTGGGTACTTAGCTGAATGCTGAACTTTGCAGGTTCTCCCATCACTGTTTGTAGTGTTACTGTATCCAAAAGGTGAGTCTATCATGGTGGTTTTGAGCTCAAGAAAATTATTTGTATTAAAAATCTAAAATTCACCAGGTGCACACACCACCGCTTGGCTGCGGTTTAGCATCCACCAGCCAACCTGTTAATTTGGAGAATTGCCCTGAGTTGGGCAGGGAAATCAATTATTGGCCACTGGTTGCACGCTTTGAAGGGCAGTCCCCTACATTTGAGTTTTGACAACTTGCAAGCTGTGTAATGCTTTGTGATCACTTCCTATGAAAGCTCAGTGTCCCATGGAGTCTCACAATTGCCAAAGAAGTATTTCAGTATGGAGGCTGCTAAACTGGGTTCATCAGAGGTGTATAGAGAATTTGCTGCTGCTTGTTTTAAAGTTTTTGAAGAAGAAATGTATCCTTGTAAGTGGTCTCATTAGAGGAACATATGGTTGTCATTTGTAATGGTTTCTTCTGAGATAGTATGCCTGTAGCCGCTTTGGGACCTCCGTTGTCATCTTTTTTTTTTTAAACTTCTTAAATGCATAAGAATTGGAAGCTTCAAAAGAGGCATTGTATTCCCATTCTCAGAAGGAAAGTTTCAAAGATGGCAGCCACTAACTGGACTAAATAGAGGCGGTGTTAATAGTGTTTTTAAACATTTTTCATGTTTAATAATGCTTATTGAGTATTATGAGCCCGTGTTGAAAGTATGTTGCAGAACTTTTCCATTCATGTGGTAAAGTTATATTGCAGTGTGCAGTAGCTGTGTGTGAGTGATTTTTAGCCCTTCTTTCCTCAGGCAGCATGTCTGGTCCTTGTGGCAAATATTGCCTGCATCCAATATAGTGGTTCTAATCTCAGTCCCTTCAGGGGTAGGGCCACCTTAAAGGGCATACAGTTCCTGATTTGATCCATCTTGTCTCCAGTTTATCCTGAAAGTCTGGCAAATCATTCTGTCAATTCTCTTAACATCTGACAGCTAATTACCTTGCCAGCAATTGCAATTTATTCCTCCTCCATATATCAGCTTCTGTGCCCCTTAGCTTATGCAAAAAGTTGTATAGAATTTTATTTTTAACAGATTTCTTCAACTAACTCCATCCACCCCCATATCTCAAATGCCCAAACTTAGATCTTCTATTATAGAATTGGAAGTGAAACTTTGCTAAGGAATTCCCCTGCCTGCTAGGGAATTCCAGCCAAGGTTTTTCAGACATGGTACATTTGATCATCTTTTACATCAATTATCTTTACAGACGCTGCCCGGGTTACACAAGACCCAACTTACTCAAATTTGCACTTACGGAAAAAGTTCTATAAGCCAGAAATAGGATTTTCGAGTTGCGTAAATTTGTGCGTAACATATGGGTATACGTTTCTGACTTACACAAAATTCAAGTTATGCAAGGCTTTCCGGAACGGAACGATTACATAAGTCGGGGGCATCTGTACTTTGCTGTTTTCTCAAAAACATTTTTTCATGCAAATATTAATTAGTTCAACCAAGCCCTCTCCACAATCTGAAAGCACATAAAGATTCTCAGTCTTCTAGGGCATATACGGAATACTTAGTGGATATGTAATGCTATCCCCTTCTTCTGTATCTGTCCTCTGTGTCTCTTATTATTTCTCCTGCCAAGGTGGACAAAGTTGGACAAAGGTAGAATGTGTGCTCCTAAGAGCTATATGTGACAATCCCATCTGAGTCTTTAGCGTGCTACATATATGTAATGTAAGGGCTATATTGAACTAGGAGGAAAGAGGTAACATGCAACAAGAAAAAAAATTCCTTCTGGCCTATGTGAAATTAGTTGGTGTTTTCAGTTCACAAGTTTCTAGTAAATATCCACATCACAAAAAAATACTGTAGCCATTGGCACTTCTCTCCTGGCAAGCTCAGTTGACAGGTCAAGAACTAAATGAACTGGAACTGGTCCCTTTAGGAGGAAATCACATTGGCAGAGTAGTATGAGGAAGCCTGCATTGCTGTTGGTTGTGATGTACCTGTTTCATAGAATAATGATAATAATTCCTAACTCTTATATAATGCTTTTCATCCATAATTCTCAAAGCACTTTACAGAGGAGGTATTATGCCCATTATACAGATTGAGATATGGAGGCACAGGGTGATGAAGTGACTTGCTTAGGGTCACAACAGGAAGAGCAAGGAATAGAACCCAAGTCTCTTGAGTCCCAGTTCAGTGCTCTATCAGTCATTAGTTGCTAAATACTAAACACAAAGAGTAAGAAGTAGGTCATGGACAGATGGAGCCGGCATATGGGAAAAAGTGAAATTTGTTGTTACAGATTTCTTTGTAAACCACGCAGTGTAACTTGGACTGTAAAATTGTTATTAGATGAGAATTGTATGGTATCTGCTCATTTTTGTAATTTAGATTATGATTTGCAGACAGCAGTGGCTCCTTGGGAGGACATGGTAGACAATGTTGTTTTGTGCAGCTATCCATTTCTCATATAACATTGCATTAAGTAGAGACCCAGTGTTATTTTATAATTGTCTGCTTATTCAGATAACAAACTGCGTTGCACCAAAAAAGATGGGGGGAAAGTATTTTGCATTTTTAAAGTTTTTAATTACTTTCTCTGTATACCACTTTGCAGAGGACAGCAGAGTGCATTAGACTGCTCTGCTGAAGTATGCCCAAGGTTTCCACTGAGCAAAAACATTGGAAGTTTGTGGAGGAGAGTTTTAAAATGGAGGGAATGGAAAATTTATACAGAGAAGCTAGTTTACGGAGCAGGAAGAAAGAAGTGCAGATGCATGGATTGGGATGAGAATGAGAACCAGAAGCACAGCAAGCATGTTCAGAGCAATATTGAGCTGTTGGCAGAAGGACACTGTTAAATAGTTTAAGGGAGCAGACAGTGGCTGATTAAGGCATGGTCTGGCAGATCAACTGATCCACATCCTATCTCTAAAGGAGTTCTGAGACGCTAAAGGTGACTTCCAATAAACTTTTGTCATCAGCCCTCCCTCCTCCACTTCCCCCTCCCCCACATACAGGTGAGTTTGGAGTCATTTGTTTCTGCCCAGGCTAGGTCAAATTTTGGGGAAAACCTGGAATTTTTAAAGAACATAACAATAGGGGAGCAGGCATGGATTGAGAGGAATTGAGTCAATGGTTAAGAGCAAGCAGGAGAAGGAAAGCAGTAGATATGGTGCTGAGGGTGGGATAAACAAGCAGTTAGCTAAGACAGGGGCACTGAAGAAACGTATTAATCTGCAATGCTATTTCCAAAACAATAAAACCTTTTCTATTCAGTAGAAGCTAGAAACATGCCAACTGCTGCTCTAGGGAGAAAACAATTTCCTGAAAAAACAGCTCACTGTATCTTTAATGTGTTTGCGAGATTTTGAGGACTACAAGAATCCATGTGTCATGCCTGTTTTGGCAAGCCTGGGCTCAGAAAGGCATATGTCCTTAACGCCACTCAGAAATCTAGTTAGCAGTTTAGTTTATATCCTCCACCCACAGGCTACTAGGAACATGAGCCTTTCGCAAAAGCATATTCAGCTTCTGACCTATTTTCTTTCTTGAAAATGAAGTAACAGGACACCTTATCACAGTGATACCAGTACAAAGCATAGCTTCCCAGATGTCTTCTGGCACAAGAAGCAGTGAAATGTATGAAGGGGAAGAATAATATATTTGTTGGAAATATTTCCTAGTCCACATATCAAGGGTAGAATTAGCACCATACTTCCTTCTCATATAAATATAGGGCCTTTGAAGGATGAGGTCCTTCCGTGTGAGCCCTATTATTAGACTGCTGATTTTTAGTTACCCCTAACTCGCATGCCAGATATCTCTTACAAACCAGAATGAGCCAAATTCTTCTGCTAATGAGATCCAGACGAGATTGCACTGGTGTAAATCTGAGTAGATTTTGTCCCTGTGTTTTTTGAGAACAAGGAATCAGAAAAGTGACTGTAATCACAGCTTACACTATCAGGACAAGTAGCCACAACTGTCGAAGTATCTGTGTTGTTTGTATTTATTATAGTGCAAATGGATATCTTTTGCCATTCCTCATCACCCTTCACTGGGACAAGGGAATTCAGGAAAACTCATTTTCATTTAATATTTTTGTCCACAATGAAAGGATTTACAGATGTTAAGAGGATCTTTTAGGCTTTTGCAAAGAGAGGAGACAGCAAGGTCTGGCTAAACTGACTCCTCTTTTTCTGAATTACCTGTTATCTGTTGTATATTCAAGGTACCTCTTCAGAACCTCTGAAACTCACATGCCTAATTTTGGGGACCCAAATTTGAAAACTTTGCCCACTGCTTCTGATTTACTATACTCACTGGATTTTTATGGTTCCTCCAAATTAGCTTTGTTAGTGCCAAATGGCAAGTCAGCTGCATCATGGGATGAAGTCTTTTCCTGTGATCTGGTGTTCCTTCAGGGATGAATCCTTTCTTTGGTCAGATGACCAGAGGTACTGTGAAGGATTTGCATTCACCTTTGGGCACACTCTGACAGCAGTCAAAAGGTTAACAAAGTGGGAAAGGTCTTTAGAGAGCATCACATCTCAAAAAGAGTGTACATCACACAGAGATATTTTTTGCCTTTGGTGTGATTTTATAGTCTAAAAGCATAAGTAGAGGGCTCATATGATGAAAGTCTTTTGCTTTAAAGTTGGCAAATATTTGGGTGGTGAACCGCATATACGCTTTGGAACATCCCTGAGTACTGCTATCACAATTTCCAGTCTGTGATTCAGCTCTCTCTGTATTGACGGAGGCAGTTTGTAACCCAGCCAAGATGAGGTTTTGAGTGAAAACATACAAAGCATTCATATCTAATTTGTGGACAGAATCTGCTTATGTCCATGTTCTTTATTTGCTTTGTAAGCTTTCTTTTTACCACTGAGAACCGAGGCTCCTATTGGGGTATGGAAAGCTTTATCACCAACTACAAAAAGCTTGGTTCAGGAGAGCTTTGTAGAGAGAAAGAGAGAGAGCAAGTGTATGCATTTTTTTTTATTTTCTGGGTAGATCACATTTTTATCTCCACATTGTTTAGAGTTTCAGCACTAAGCCACTTGCCATAATATATAAGGGAAATTTACGGAAGGTTATTAGTGTGGGTCGGTAGATATAACATTACTTAAAATGTTTAATGATATAATTATAAACTTAAATATATTTGAATTAATGTATACGATTAGGAAAAAAATTAAATATATTGAATGGAAGGAGCAATATGATTAGATCATGTGAATTCTGAGCTATGCAATTGAGACCAAACCTGTGTGGTTCGGAACAAGTTTTGCTTATGTGTATTTGCAAAACAGGTGATGCTCAGAGATTCATGGTCTACATGATTCCTCCCAGGATATGTTAAAAGTTAATCAAGTTCAGGCTCATCATTGAGGTTTTCTGGATGGGTTTTTTTGTTTTTTTTGTTTGTTTTTAATATAGGGAACTGGAAACTCCAAGAGTTTCCTCCATTGTTTCATCGGAAGGGTGGGGCAGTTGCCCTCTCTCACTTCCATAGAACAATGGTATTTGACCATTCACCCCCTTGGGCAGCATAGGTCAGGCATGACAGGGAAAGAGGAGTTGATATCTAGAACCAGTCAATGTTAATTTATGCAATAATCTCCATATACTTTGGGGAAACACTACTCTGGAGAGCCCTGTAGAATGATCACCATGAAACACTCATGGAGGAGCTGCTATGGGAGAAGGGAACAGTATGCCACAAAACTGGCACCAATCTGGATTCACCTGACATGTGTATTCTCCACCCACATTGGCAGAGGGGACAATCAGGCCTGTAATGTTAGTGAATTGAAAAGTGCTTATAGGCATTAATTTAATAACAATTAAAAGCAATAATGGTGCTAATTAGATTCAGACTATGGGTTGTAGGAAACAAGAATTAATATACTGGAACAGACCAATAGTCCATCTCGTCCACGTGACTATGGCCAATCCAGTGCTTCAGAGGGGAAATCAATACTGCACATGGCATGTGAATTTACTACATTGTGAACTGGAGTTTCTTCTTCACACTAGATGCCAGTGAAGTATAGAACTAACTTCATGTGCTATTTTTTTCCATATGTGTGTAATCCTCCTTTATACCCAATTAACTGATTACCTCAGTAGCATCCTTAAAGAGAGAGTTCCTATGTTTCACGCAAAAAAAAAAAAAAAAGTTACTTTTTAATTTTTGTTGCATGTTAATTTCATTCACTGGCTTGTTTGTTCTTTTATCACAGGAGGTTCCTGATAAGACGTCTCTCTACTTTTCTTTTGTATACCTGTATTCTATCCCGACTCCTCTTACACATCTTCTTTCCAAATTGCTATACATTTCTCCTTTGTCATTTTCATCTCTAAGTATGGCTATTCTCAATTGTTTCAGAGTCTTTACAAAACATTTACATTTTATTTTTTGTTTTCCTGTTTTCAGTCAAGAGACATAAACCTGGACCTTGTAAATGTCCATTACATCCACTGTGGTGTTAACTGCTTAAACATTTCTAACTTCAGAACCATATGGAATCCCGTACAATTTTTGTCTGCATTGAAGGTTTATACCTTTCCCTAACCTTTTGATGAGAAAAAATTCACAAATAACCATTACTTTTAAATGTAATTCTACCAAAATTGGTTTTTACATATTTTTTTTATTTTGAATGTTGCCTCTATGCTTCTGGCTGTGAAATTTCATGATTGCAAGGAGCTATTTCAGTGTTTGTTTTCCATAGGAAAATGCAGTTTCTGAACAATCTGGAGTGAGTTAGGAGAGTTAATGTTAATCATTCCAATGTGGTGTGATATCAATCCAGCTGTTAATCTTTTGTAACATTTTACCTTGCATGAAAGAACTTTAGATATATTTTGAAAGGATGATTAGGGTTTTTATGAAAATATTTTAAAGACTAACACGTGTGTAATGCTGTGATTTACTTCAGTAATCCTTTTCTAAATAAGCTACAGGATACATTTACAAACTAGCATCTGCAAATAAATGAATTATTTTTAAACATTGTGTACATGTATTATTTAACATACACAATTATGCGCAATATTTTATGTTTAGGGAGGTCCATGTTTTACAGTGTTTTGCAGGTGCAACTCCTATTGTTGGATTTTGTACTGGTGTAACAAAGAACAGTATTTTACCCACAATATGTGTGTGTGTGTGTGTGTGTGTGTGTATATATATATATATGAAATTATTATAGATGCTGCAGATAACAATGCATATAGTTAAGGTTGACTGATACTTCCCATTATAAACCCTGTTTTCAGTTGGTCATAATTTTGCCAAATTTAACCATATGAGCTAAATGCCAAGTGTCTACCTCAGGCTGAATATTTTTGGAAAGTTTCAGCAAAAATGGTTTAGTCATTATTGAGAACCAGGTTAAGGGGGAAAGACCTTATTTTGCCCATGTTAAAAAAAAAATCTTATAGCTGTTAGGTTGTGAAACTCTGTGACCTCCATGTTTTGGAGCAAGGACTTGAAAATTCGCAGGGGGGTTGTCTCTGTGGCAGGGATGTACCCTTTGCTGTTCATCTGAACAAGTCCCAAATTTGGCAAAGTTATTAGCTTTTGATTATTATCCAAAATTAGTGAACACATTTTATATTCACTTCTCTGTGCTTCAGTTTCTCCTCATTAAAATGGGGATAATACTACCACCTCACCTGACACGTGTATTTTGAAAACAAATTCATACATGTTTGTGAAGTACTCAGATACTATAATGAGGAAAATTAATAATTCTTTCTTTAGAGCAGGATTTGAATAATAATCAGTAAATAAGGCTTGGCTCACACATTGAACAAGCAAGATATAAAAAAATAATAGAATAGCTTCTCGTTCAGTGAGTACTGTCCATCCTATTCAGTGAATGAGGCAGAGGTACTGTGAACAAAATAGTATGTGATCATGAAATTAAAAAGTGTATTATAGTATGCACAAACGGGGTAAATTAAGGTTAAACAGGCAGCCTTAAGTATGGCTTTTTCCTAACTTTTGAGTGCTTGACTTTGACCTCATTGTTCTTTTAATGTATTTTTAAATGCACAAAATGAGTGTATGGATTCTGTTTATTTTACACCCTCATTAATGGATTATAGAGTCCTGGAGAATTTTTCAGAATACATTGTGTTTTACTCTTGAAGTCAGAAGGAGTTTTGCCTGAATAAAATACTTTTTTTGGTCGAAGACACCCATTGAACATAGTAATACATTTAATAATAGTCACTTTGAAAAAGAAATAGATTCCATGAAAGAGTAGTATCCACTACTTAGTTCATAATAATAAGTCAGACCACGATGAAATAATGAAATAAAATTCTTAAGGTAACTAAAAGAGTAGGATTTTGTGCCAGAGTCAGAAATGTTTGTATACCAGAGTCCTGACTCAGGAGCTAACTCAGGACCCTGTCACTCAACTCCCCACCAGGTTATATTAATTGAAAGACAGGCAGTTGGAAGAAAAGCCCAGTTAGCTGCATGGAGATACAATTGAAGGTCTAATTGGATGGAAGTATCCCCAGCAGCTAGGACTATATAAGCAAAAAGGAAGGAAGAGCTACAGGAGAGGAGGAGCCTGAAGGAAGAGAGAAGGAGGCAGGATTGGCTGCTACTGCTAGTGTACTCTTTCCCAGAAGCAAGTGGGGAAGAAGGCTATGGATTGTAAATATAAAATATAACAAAACACGGTGGTGGTTGAGAAGAGCTGGAGTAGCTGTGGTCTGAGATTAGGGCTGAAAAGGACTCTTAAGAAGTTGTTTCTACAGTGCTGTGTTTAGTAGATAACGTTGCATGAAACATTCTGTAGTTCACATAACTTACCTATGTGAACCTTAGTAAAAATCTCACTTCCTACAAAATGTTATTGCGAGCTCTCACTGTAGATTAGTATATGTATACCATTTCCATTCATAACTATTGCCCTTTGAATTAAATTTTGTTTAGAATTACTATGTTTATCCTGTGGAGACAGAAGTCAACTTTCCATGCTAACATCTGGATTTGCTATCTTATAATTATACTGTCCTTACGCTATCAGTTAAATGATCTATTAACATACAAATGTAAAATTAACACTTTTCAGTGAAAAAAGCTAGTCTGTGGTGCATTAATATGAAACATAAAAATCAGCTCAAAATTTGTGACAAAAACATTCATCCAGAAACCCCCTTTTCAACTTTCATTTTAGGCAGAAAAAAAGTAGAGGCAGTTTGTTCTAGGCTGACTTTGTGTCACACAGACTGAATGCTTGCATGAACAGATTCAAAGGAGTAAGACTTCCAGAACATTATCTGGAGGTATTTTGGTTCTAGTCTTTCCTCCATAAACCTGCTTGATTCCAGTTTAAAATAGGTGGGAGTTACACTGAGAAGACGATAGGCTATGCAGCACAGTGCAAAGATAGTATATGTGTGGTTTTCAGATTGTGGGAGGATGTGTGTGAGCCTGATTGTCATAGCAGATCCCTTACTAGATGGCCAGGGAGAGCTGTTGGCAGGTATTACTCCTGGGTCCGTTTACTCCTCTTATTTGTCTGGGATTGTGAGGAAAGCTGCAGGCTACTCCAGAGAGAGCAGGATGAGGGAGAAGGGAATGTACATACATTTCATTTTCCCCCCTGAGGCAGATAACAAGAAAAATGTTTAAAACCAAATGTTATCATTCATTTTGTTTGATCTTACACATGTGATGCAAATAAATAATTGCCCTGTTCAGTAGCTACATATTTGAAGTGCTGAGGTCTTAAAATACCAAGCATTATGTACTTTAATTAAATTCTATAGAATTGTTTCTGAGACCGAAAACAATACGTAGATATAAAATGATATAGATAATTAATATAAACTACCGAACATTTTATACTATTTACATATTTGTAGTATACTTTACCCATAATCACTATTAGGTATACACATTATTTACACTGTTTACTCTTCATAGATGTGTGTTGCTACACACCATATGACTGTTACCTGTATACAGGTTCTGTTGTATGTTAGTGACCAGACATCCTGTTTTTAAAGAGACAGTCCTGTTTTTAAGCCCTCCTGTAGGTGTCCTGACTTTTTCTTAAAAACAGGCAAATTGTCCCATATTTTCAATCTCCCCCACATCAGTACTGGTGGGACCTGCTGCTGGCCAGATCCCTTCTTGCCAGCCACTTGCCCACCAGTGGTGAGTGGGGGGTCCAGTGGCCGATTATGGGGGTGGGTGTGTAAAGCTGATGGCGGGGTGAAGATGTAGTGTGTGAGACCGGCCACTCCCCCTGCTGGTCCGTCAGCGCAGCCCCCACTGGGTACCGGCTCCCAGTATGGAGGGTTTCCACGTAAAGGTGATACAGCCTGGAGTTGAAGATCTTTATCCAAATGTGATGCTATTGGGAGGACAGCGTAGCCTCTTGGTCTTGAACAGGCTTGTTCTCTCCTTGTGGCATCCCAGGGAGGCAGAAGATAGTGCCATGGAGGCAGCTGATCCATACATATATTTCTGGGGCCTGATCTGGGCCAATATATGGAGCAGATCTTTACTGACATGGATATAGATTGTGGTGTTATCCACTGCTGGTTTTTTTCTATATCTATGCTTAATTCCACAATAATTTAAGTAATATTGGGAAATAACTTAAAAGTGAATCATGCAAAATTCTAGGCTAAAGCTATTGTAAACCAGTGTTTTCATGTGGCAGCGTACGTGCACATGATACATGTGCACAAAGTGTAATACTGGCTAGTGAAAAAGTTTTTAGTTTCAGAACATTTGGATTTTCAGCTCTATTAAAAAGCAACAACTTTTCAAGAAATACTGAGTAGTTCCCACTGCTACAATATAAATAAATCAAGCATTTCTTTTGAGGGATGTAATCATCTCCTTTCTGTCCTGAAAGTGAGCACTTGTTAGTCATGAGTGACAATCACTGTATATCAAATGATAGAGGTGTGTGTGTTTGTGTATTAAAAATATATAAGAAAATTATTAATCTAAATGATATAATTTTTGTAACAGATAAAGAACAATGGTGAAATGCTTATTAAAAATGTACAGCTGCAGCATGCTGGAAGATACACGTGCACAGCACAAACAATTGTTGACAACTCCTCAGCTTCAGCTGACCTTGTTGTAAGAGGTAAGATTTTTCAAACTAAAATAATTAGACATTTTGCTATCTCTCATGTAGGTTAACAGAGTGGTGGGAGTTGTTTTTTCTTCATTAAAACCATTTTATTTCTCATCAAGAATTGATGGGGATTAAAATTAGGAGGAAATTAATATTTGAACACCTTACAATCTACTCATGATTGTTATTCTGGAAGATGTTTAAATGTGTGTGTTCTGTTAGTATATCCAGTGTGCTTCTAATGCATTTCCTGTATAAGAATAAAGATTCATTATCATGTTTTTTTCCTGATATAATATTTTTTAGACAACTTAATTTGATGTTCACTTTTATATAGTGAAACTTCTCAAACTAGAGTGAGGAAATGTCATTCCTGTTTGTCTACTAAATTTTGAAACAGACATTCATAATGTTTCACTGAATTGTATATTGTGCATGAAACTAAACATTACAATAAAAGTCCTGCTGATGTTTAAATTATTGAAACAAGGAAATTTGGAGTGAAGGCTATCACTCCATCATTAACTCATCCCTCTGTCCCTAAGTATTTCTGTTGTCTCAGAACAGTGTGCTTGCTCATATGGTAGGTATCTTAAAACATCTGTTACAATGCACAGGTTCAACAGGGTGAGTTAATCTGTTTTTTTCTGGCCTTCACATGCAACTTCTCGGCAGACAGCAACAGCATGCTCTGAAGTGCTGATGCTTTGGAATGTCAAAAGTGACATACCTGATGCATGGGGCAGCACAGGCAGTATGTTTTGACCCACTTACCAAGTATGTTAGACAGCAGTATGGTAATTAAAGGACAGTTTATGCCTTGATTCTGAATTTCCTTCATTTTTAGAGTCTGGTAAGTTTTAACATTGTTGTAACTTTTTAAATTTAATTTCCTATGGTTAATAACAGCAAATGAAGTTTCTATTGACAATCTAACAGTAGAGTCAGAGCTGTCCCTTGGTATGGCAAATCAAGGTGACCGCCCAGGCCCCGTGCTTTGAGAGGCTCCACGAACGGGGTGAAGAGGTGAACGGGGAGGCGAGCAGTGGGGGGGGCAAGGAGGAGCCCCTCTACCAGAACTTCCCCCTCCCCCAGCGCCTCCTTCCCGCTGGCAGGCCCAGCCAATCAATTCCTCCCCCTCTCTCTCAGTGCCTACCTCCTGCTGCGGATCAGGAGGTGCTGGGGAGGAGGGGAGAGGAGCGAGGGTGCAGCCGCTCGGGGGAGGGGGCGGAACTAGGCGGGGCAGGGGTGGGAGGAGGCGGGATGGGATCTTGGGGGAAGAGGTGGAGTGGGGGTGGGGCCTGGGCAGAGTCGGGGGGAGCACCTATGTCCTGGGCCCCACACCTCCCTTAGGGACAGCCCTGAGTAGAGTAGACATCATTTCAACTGGATGAATATACTGACATTACAGAAGACTCCTTTGGAAGGAAAGGAATAGTCCATTTATATGGCTTAATATAATGTAAATAGCAAGCAACACTTTTTTTTAAATAAGAGAATATCCTGTTGGATATATTTCTCCTTCAAACCCAGTATGTGGGGAGTAGAATTATTACCATTCACATAGTGAAATACTATGAAATACACGACCACCAATGTTGCATTCGATGTACAGGTTCTACAGGATGGCGTGGTCCCCTCCCCCATTGACATCAGCGGGACTCTGGGAGTGCTCAACACTTAGCAGATGGTGCTCAACATTGAGCCATGTCTGGCCAATGTCATGAAAGTGGCATTGTCACTACAGTGTCAGTGGAGAAGCATGGCAATAAAACAGTCCACAGATCAGTGGTAATATAGAGCCAGGTGAAATAGGATACATGTCTCATAGATGAAGTATTAGAACAAAAGCCACTGTACATGGAATCTCCTCTAAATGTTTTCCCATTCCCACAAACAATACATCCATTTATCTGGATTAATGTTACATCCCTTCTGACATCACAGTTAGGATAATGGAAGTGCTGAGGTGATCAGGAGATATGATTATGTCAATAGGGATTTTACAGTGTTCTGAAGACCATACCGTTGAATCAGGTCTCTGAATGGTTTAACGCTGAATCGCACAGGTGACAAAGGCACCCCATAAAAGGTACCAAAGAAGACGGCCTTGGGGCAGATGCATCTTCTCCCAGCACCACTGATTGAAAGAGTTCCATAAAAACAAATGGAACCACTGTAGAACAATCCTGTCCAGCTTAGTCTGTGCAGTTGGGCTAGCAGAACATTGGAATCACTCATGTCAAAAGCAGATGATCGATCTAGCAGTATCAGTAAGGAGAGTTGTTTGGCATCAGTCTTCACAAACAGGGCCATCTCTGTGCCATGCCACAGTCAGGAACCAGAAACTCTGAACTTATTCAGCTGATGATCTTTTCAGTCACCTTCTCTTGGAAAGGATGGTTCAAGGTATGTCTTTGATGTCAAGAGATGGACTTTTAACAAAAGTTGAAGACTGGCTATCTAGTGCTGGCTGTGCTCGCCCTAAGGGATCCATTGATCCAAATGGGTTAGCGCTTTACTCTTGGCTTTTACAAGTGACAGACAGAGATCATGGACCTGAGCCCTAAGGACCCTGCATATGTTTTAGGATGAGACACCAAATCAAATCAGTATAGCAAAAATATTTGTCCCTTCCATCTTCACTTCTGCTTTCCAGGTGTAAGAGAGACCGGGTATAACATTAATACATTATTTTGGTGACCATGTTGTATTTCTCGCAGCATACAACTGATGACTGTTTCTCATAACCTAGACTGTTCACCGCCCTAAACATTTTGGCCCAGTGAAAATGAATCTTTGCCAAATCAAAAGTAGAGCTAAAGTTTGTTCCCCCAAGTTGAGCTATAAACCATGGAGAATGTCGAAAAGGAAAAATAATTATCATAGTTTCCAAATAGTGCAGTTTAATGTTGATAGCTAATAGAGAGGCACAAATGAGGTTTTGTTTTTAATTGTATCAGGTCTCTGAATGGTTTAACACTGAATCGCACAGGTGACAAAGGCACCCCATAAAAGGTACCAAAGAAGAGGGCCTTCGGGCAGATGCAGTTTTCAAGGTATCTAGGAAAAAGAACTGTATTCAGTTCTGTATAGGGTTTGGAAAATTTGCCTGCCATTATACTGGAGATGTTTGGTAGTTATTATTAGGTTATTTTGTTCAGGCTTACTGCTACAGTATTCATTTAAGATCAGATTTACACAGGTATTTAAGCACCTCAAGATACAGATCAGCACCGAGAGAGATTTACAAAAGCACATAATTCTATAAATGAGAAAAATTTTCTTTCAAGGAAATTATTATTTTAATTATTAGGTGTAAACTTTCAAAGCCAACAACATACAGTAATTATAAAATAGAAGATAAATACAATTTTTAAAAATAAAATAACGTATGTAAGCAGTTTTAGAATGGGAAAAAAGTGCTACCAAACAAAATATTCTTTCCAGATTCTGTTTAAAGGACCCTATATTTATGAAACCATTGCTGACTCAGTTTAAAAAGAAACAATTACTGTACTTAAAATATTTTTAGATTGCTATTTTAAGCTCTGTATTAAAGAAAGCTGTGGAACAGGAAGAATTCTTAGAAAAATGCTGTTGTCTCAACCATTACATAAAAAAAAAAACATTTTAAGGTGTCTATCAAGCAGTGCATATATTAATTTCAAGTCAATGAGACTTTAGCAATATTTGTACGTCTTCTCATGCTTATAAAGTTTAAGAAAGACAGACCTCTTAGGCATCTGTCATAGCTGGGTACAGTCCACCCAGAATGGGGCTACACACTGTTTGGGGGCTTTTGATATCAACACATCAAAGATTGTGAGGCACTCGGATGCTCCGGTAATGGAACCACAAAAGTACCATAGATAGATCCCCTGTGTCTGTTTGCATTACGGTCCAGTGCTAGAATGAAATCCTGGCCCTGCTGAAGTAAATGGGACTGCAGTGGGGCCAATATGTCACCCCTGATTTGGTGGCAGGTTGCTATGTAGCATGATGTGATTCTATCTCTGTCATCTCTTCCCTTTCTCCCAAAGTCAGTCAGACACAGTTTTTTTCTGCAGCACTTTATGATGAAGTATCTTTTAAGATTCCTGATAATTTAAGGAAATATCTTTTTCACATTTCCTTGTGTCTGAGACACAGAAGTAGAAAGTCTCCCTGTCTGTCTCTCCTTTGTCACACTCTTGGCTACACAATCACTCGTCTGTGGGTTTAGACTTTGCCTTGAGCCTTCCAATTTCCACCTAATGATCCCTGCTTCTGAATTTGGGGAGACTCTGCTAGCATAATATTTCTGTGCTATGATTTGTATCTGTTTAGCTTGTTCTTAGTTTTAATTTGTTCTTCCCAATGACTCATGTATTGTTATTTTATATTCTGGTCTATCTTCCTAAGTATTTTTCAGATTGGGGTAGTATTGTTTGCTCCACAGGTTAGGGTGGAAAAGTTTTTGAGACCAGGGAGCAATGATCTATAGGAGCGGATTGTG
Organism: Malaclemys terrapin pileata; assembly: GCF_027887155.1. Classification (NCBI taxonomy): domain Eukaryota; kingdom Metazoa; phylum Chordata; order Testudines; family Emydidae; genus Malaclemys; species Malaclemys terrapin. The sequence continues at coordinate 53,715,582 of NC_071505.1, forward strand.
TTTTCATATGGAACAAGTTCTATATACTCTTGTACTTTGCAGATGAGTGAGTGAGAACTTCTTTGGCGGAGGGGTCACTAAATATTCTTTGGTGTATGTTGGTTAGCAGAGGGAAATGACCCAGATCTGGTCTGCAGCTGTTGTTGCTGGAGTTCCTATGCACATGGAGTATTTGTTTATAGAACTTCAAAAGTAGAGTTTCTGTTAAGGGTTTTATCCCAGTCAGTGTAATCAATTGCTGAAGTTGGACCCCAGATTTCACTTCCATACAGAAACTGGATCATGCTGGTGAACAAATTTAGCTAATTTTCCTGGGGGGTGGGATCTTTCATGCAGTACCTTAATGGCATAGAATACCCACAATTCCTTGGTGGCCAGTCTGAAGCTCTGTGCTGCATTTATTATGTCTAACTTAACGTAACGCCGACAGACCCCGGTCATCAGTGGGCGGGATCAAATCTGGGGCCTCTGGAGCTTAGTGCGTGAGCCTCTACTGCATGAGCTAAAAGCCAACTGGCTGTTAGTTCAGGCTGTAGTGCAGACTCATTTTCTCTCTCTCTAAGTGGTTTCAGTGCCACTAGATGGGACAGAGGTTTGTTTAGGTTTTTTTTCTGAAATATCTTGATTTTTATTTTTTCCAGGTTTATCTGTAGTCTTGTAGTAGGTTTGTAGAAGATGTCCATTTCTCTGGAGATCTTCTTCCATAGGTGATAGTATGATGAAGTCATCAGCATACAGCCGGCATTTTATTTCTGAGTGATTAGTGGGAGGTTAGATTCAGGTCTGTAATATCATAAGTTATTTCTGCATCTTCGTTAAAATTGGTCAATAATTGGTTTATTTATGAGATTTCTCTTGTTTTCAAATCAAAATAAATTATAAAGAGGCTATCACTGCATTTGCTAGGAGCCTGGTAGTTTCCAGGTCTGCACAGTAAAGAGAGACTAGTCCCCTTATTCTTCTGAAGATACCATGTGACATGTTCAGTCACATTTGCTGTAATCGGCTGAAATTGTTGGAGTAATTCATTGAATCATAGATGAGATTTGACAAGCTGTTAATCATGGAAAGGGAATCAGCAAGTCTCATTTTAGCGGTTGTAATGCATTGCCGCTGCTTTTTTTACTTCACTGATTTTTTTCTTGTAATTCGATCCTAATGTCCAAGGCAAATGCAAGCAGGATAAAATAAATTGTATGAAATGACCCGCAAGCAAAATTCGCAAACAGGTGCCAAAGCTGATGATCACAGAGCTATCGGGCAAGGAGTTTATTTTTAGCATGGACTTCTGACTTTCATAGTGTCTTTTACAGATCAAGATTCCTACACATACACACACACACACACGTTGCATCACTGTCCTCTGTTTCACTCTAGCCTAGACTGCTAAGAGTCCTAGTCACCTGTGGTTGTTGACCTGTATGTTCCAGGTAGCCAGGCAGTTCTCTTCTTGGAGTTGAGTAAGGCATGGCACAACACATGTATCTTATGTTGCTTGAGTTTTATGAACCAATTGGGAGAGTAAAGGAGTGCTTTCATAATAACAGTAAGTACCCTGTAAAATGAGGGCTTGGAAAATAATGCTGTTCGTTTTAGCAAATATTATCATGTCCTCAGTTCATGAGTCTGTTGTTGTGGGATAAGACCATCCAAATTTTAGGTGGAATTTAGAAAGGATCATGAATAGCTATAACTCTTAGTATCTTTTAGATGCAAATGCAGAAATCAGCTAAATCATTTTATGAAGGTTATAAAGACGTGATTGTATTGCCCATTCTTCAAGCAGTTCTTAAGGGAATGTAAGAATAGAAATCGTATATAATGGTTAAATAGATTGTAATACATTAGTTAGGAAACCCTTTCTTTTTAAAAGTATAATTTAATCTGTAAATTGCCAAATGTGCTTTTCAGGTCCTCCAGGTCCCCCTGGGGGTTTGAGAATAGAAGAAATTAAAGATACTTCTGTAACACTTACTTGGAGTCGTGGGACAGACAATCATAGCCCTATTTCAAAGTACACTATCCAGTCAAAGACTTTTCTTTCTGAGGAGTGGAAAGATGCCAAAACAGGTAAGGGTAGTATTAGAACTAATAAAATCAATAGATTAACTTTTGACTCATCTTACATGTGCTTAATTTTATACATTCCTTTCTGGATGACTAACAATGTGCGAAGTTGAGTACATAAGCCTTTCCAGGATCATGGCCTTATTCTTTAGAAAATATTTTATGACAAAATACATTTCTTCAGAAAATCTGCTTATCTTAAACCCTTCTAAATTCTGGCAGTTATTATGAGCCAATCACATGCAGAGATTCTGCCCAACAAGTAAGTAGTGCAGATTCTCAACCATGAAAATTTCTTTCCCACTCAGCACATTTAATTTTTGAATAATTTATTCTGGGTAATATTACCATATGGTCTATAGAATTAACATTTCATTCCTTTTGTTATGCCTAATCACACTCCTTTAATCAAATGGAACATCTAAAATCTTTTCCTTGAGAATTAGGTCACCACAAATTGATCTTTTGACTGTCAAATATAGTAGAATTTTAATAGTTCAATTATTACTTTTCATCGAAGTTATGCTTTGATACCACAGCGATAGATGCTTTAGAAACATACCCAGCTTTATTGACCCCTAAATCCCATTATCAGTGGGAGTGCAAGCATTGCAGGACCAGGTCTATTCTAGAATGTATAGTAATATTTGTTGTTGTATATTATTTTAACAATAAATATTAGTATATCTGTCTTACTTTGCCATTCCCCTTCCCACCAGTTCACCCACAAACTCATTCAACATTGACTCCCCTCCCAGCGAGGGACCTTTCAAATCCCTCAGCTTCCTCCAAACCAAGGTGCTAACTTCTAATCATATTATATGTTCCATTCCTGGATAGTTGACGGATCTTTCTATCTATGCCTGGCTAGCCCATTGGCACTTACTCAACTTTGTATTTAACTTTCATAACTATGAGTGAAATTCCAGGATTATGAGCTTCAAAAGCATTGTATTGTTACATGAAATGTAGTTGCATTCCAGCTTTCTCAGTGCATTATTCTATAGGAGAAATATCCAGATGTCACAAGGTCCAGTATGCAATTATTAAGGCTACCTTCACCACTCGTCCACTTGCAATTGCAATTTGTGATCTTGTAAAAGTTTATCCCAGATAATCTCATAGATTTCAATTTCTCGTTCTCTGGCAGAACTCCTTGTACAAAAAAGAGATCCCGTTTTATAATGTAGTAATGTAGTATTCGTCTAGGTGGCTGATTACAAACCGAGCGAAGGGATAAACTACAGAAACTGTAACCAGATTACTCTTTCAGCTCACTGCAAAATGCTCCTTTCTAAGCAATCTCTTGTTTCATTTAGATCCCCCAAACATTGAAGGAAATATGGAGACTGCAAAGGTGATTGATTTAATCCCATGGATGGAGTATGAATTCCGGATTATAGCAATGAATACTTTGGGGACAGGAGAACCTAGTATGCCATCACAAAGAATTAGAACAGAAGGAGCTGGTACGTAGACACAAATTGTCAAGATATCTTAAAATGCTTAAATGTTCTTTTTATTTTTCTACATTTTCATTAATTATGGTAGAGGCAGAGTGCAAAAAAGCACTTAAGTCCAAATAGAATGGTGTAACTAGTCGTAATTGACTGTAGTGAATAATTATCAGATATCCTAGTGTGCTAACCGCAAAGTAGGCAACAAAATGAGCAGTCTTGACACCAAATGATAAATTTACACTGTCTTTAGTGACTGCTGTTTTTTACTATCTCACTGCTATGGCTAGCCATGATTCCAAAGTCTGGAGAAGATTTTATGGTCTTTCATTCACATCAGACTAACAAATTTCTTGCATTGGGAGCTTAGACCATTTAATGGCATCTGTGTGTTTTAAAGACACACTTCCTACAATGAGTTTATCCACAGATACATGTTCAGTTACTGAGCTCATCTCATCACGTCCGCTAGAGAGCTGGCTTCAATGCACAAGAGCATTTCCCGCCTGTTCAGGTTGCCCCCACAATCTGGCTCAGCCTTGTATTCCTGTTGGCTCTTTCAGTGCTCTCAGATTGGTCTCTTCCTGTTGTCTCCAGCCTGTTGCTTCTCTTCCCATTTATGGTAGACTTCTTGGTGTTGCAGCCTATCTGTTGCCCTTCAGACTGGTGTGACTACTTGTTCCAGCAGCACTACTTATAAACCAAACCATCCCTCCTGTCTCAGCTGCTGGCCCAAGCTTTTATGCCTCCACTCCTGGGTCAGCCTAATATCAGTTACAGAAGGAAGGGTAAGATTTCAGACTACTGGAATATAGACTTTCAACCCATGGCCAACATGAATCACTGGGCCCCATTGGTCTGATTACCCAGTACTTCTTGGTCCAGTAATAAATTCAGAAATAGAGAATGAGAGGATAAAAGTCATTCCCAGTTGTTACTGGTGGCTAAAGGGAAATTCTTGACAAGGAAGGAGGCCCTATTGCAGTACATTAGCTGTTGTCCAGTAGTAGTGAGAAATTACCCGAAGAGAGTTGTATTATAGCTCTGACACTTGTATCGTCAGTTGTTCTCCAAGAAACACAGACATCATATAGAATGACTTACTCTTTCATTCATGTAGAAAAAATTAAATTAACAAAGAAGAGAAAAACAGCATGAAATTGCATTCATTGGGGTGTTTTCTTCTCCTGCCTTTCAGAGATCCTCTGCAGTATGTTTTAAATTAATTAATTATTGTTTTTGTGCAAGAAGAATATATACATTTTTTTAAATCAGCAAATGTTCATTTGTTTCTTAGCTTGCTGTATTCTAATCATAAGATATGCCAGGATGTGTGTTGTACTGGATAATGCCACTTCCCTGTGATTGAAGGTTTGGTCTTGTGCCTTCTAATGCTGTGTCAAAGGCATGACATTATCCAACACAACACATGCCCCAGTCTGTCTAATTGCTTAATGTTAAGATCTCAGAGCATAGTTAAGCATATCCTGTAGGCTGGGACAGGTACATCATAAAATGAATTCTCCCAAATGAAGAATTAGATGCTGAATATATCATTCAAGATAATATATTCTGTTTTGACTGTCTGAAGGAGATAACAGCAGTGCTTTTAGAGGTAATATGTCACTGCAAAAAGGTCTATGTCCAACAAGACTTACATATCACTTTACCACCTTAACAAATACTAGCTCCACTTTGCAGCCCTGTTCTTTATTATTTTTAGAAGGCTGATGTCCCGTTACTCGAGGCTGAAATATATATTTGGTAAATAGATTAAACGTTTGTCCACTGCAAATTTTGCTAAGAATAATAAAAAGCATAATCAGTCTTTAAATTTAGTCTTTTAAAAATTAGATTGTTAGGGAGTAAGGAAGCATTGATTCATCAGGTTAATGGAGACAGGAAAGAAAAATCCACAGAACTGTAAAACCAAAGTGAAAGGAAATTACTTCCAATAATCTTGGCTATTAGCATCATATGTTTCCTTACTCCACACCTGCATTTGGACAAGAGCCTAGGGGTCTAAAAAAGAAATGTGCACTTGCTTCTTGGAGTGGTGGCATAACATTATTATTTTTCTGCTGTTTTGAAGGGAGGATGGAAACAACCCTCACATGTAGAGGGATTGTGATACTTTACGTATATTAATAGCCTTATGCTGGGTTCATGAAACTTCTTTCAGTCTCCTTCCCAATTTAAAGAATGATATGTCCTCCCCTTTTGCATCAGGCCTTTAGTATCTTTGGAAGATTTAGTTGGTTGTCTTGCTGCCCATGCAGAATGGAGGACAACTAGGAGCAGCATTTCTGCCTGTGACAGGTTATGACTGGCACTTTTGGTGAATCTAAACAGACTGTTAATGCAGGCATTTATAGAAGTTTTATGGCATCAATCTTGCATGCTTCTTATAATACAAACTGAAGAGTGTAATGCACTAAAGTGTTAATGGATAGGATCCCCTGTACTGAAGAAAGTGTATTTCTTACCATGAGTTGGCACTTATTAGAGAGAACTGGTGCCATCCCCCATTTGAATTTCCTGCCAAGAATCTCAGGCTAATATGGGAGCAAGACACTATATGTGGCTTTTCAGTTTAATATGTGTTGAATAGGACGCCGAGGGTATTAGGTATTTTCATTGCACAGCTTGGAACCAATGCTAGTATATTTTGATTATCTGATTATAAAGAGCAGCTGCTCAATATGACATAGGATCAAACATTGCTACTAATCTGCTGTGCCATCTGAGTAATGGATAACACATTGCATAAGTTTAACTGTGGTATCTGACAATTGTCAGTGGCACAAACAGCTCTGAACCTTCACCCTTTCTTCCATGTGCATATGGCTTTCATTTTAATGGCTGCTTTTAACTGCATACTTGTTGTACATGTAATTAAGATAAGTTTAAATTAAAATTTGTTTATTTTGTTCAGTACCACTTAAGTTACATAGTGACTTCTTGGGATTTTCCTATTAGAAGACTAGCTATATATATTTTAGCTACTAGACACTAACATTCAATAATAAGTCTCTGAATCCAATTAATGTTAGGAAAATGAAGGCTGGGCACTTCTCCATTTACTTGAGTTGTCATGATAAATATATTGCTCCCAGTCATCTCTTGCTTTGCACTTTGGGTGGCCATTTACACCTGTGCTAAGTGAGCACAAAGTGGGGGTCAGCTGCTACCAGTATGATTTGAGCTGCTTGATCTTTCAAACTTACAGTCATCTCAATGCTAGTTTTTGAATTTCATTTTCTTCCAATGAAATTATCATTTTTAGTCTGATAAGGACTACCAATTGCCTAACTTTTGGAAAGTGTTTTGTAGTCATCATGGCAGAGATGAGTTTCAAGGAACCTTCCTTACCAGATCCATGGGAGGAAGGAGCCTGCACACCTTAGGTAGTTCTTAACTTTTACCCCAACTATATTCAGTGGGAATTGAGGGCTGTTAGTGTCACACAAGTGAAAATAAAGGAGTAAATTATAATGGAAACAGTGGGAACTTCCTGTGCAGATTTCTAAATGAAACATAAAAATACAGTGTATTCAATCAGCAGTTTACTTTACTTTGAGTACTGGAGCCTTAAATCCCGATCCTCCACCCATTCAGATCAATGGTTGTTTGCCATTGACCTGAATGAGAACAGGTCTAAGGTCCCAGTCCTGTAGAGACTTACCCATGTGCTTAACTCTATGTATAGTGAATAGATCCATTGACGTCAGTGGGCTATTCAAAGAGTGTGTAAAATGAAGCATGTGTTTAAGTCTTTGTTGAATGGAGGCATAAGTCTCTAAAGACCACAGGGTGAGCAGAGATAAGAATAATAAAATGCTTTTCTCCTCAGATCTATGAAGGGCGTGTTCAGTTTCTGAATATCCAATTTAAAAAGTAAAGTGAACATGGATAAAATCAGGAAAGAGTTATTACCAGCCGTGCCTAGTTACCATAAGTGGAGAGAACTGGCACTTTTCCTGTGGCAAAAGCTATACGTTAGTCTTGGCAAGACCACAGACTCTCACAGCTATTACAGGCTATCATTATTGTAATTGTGTGGGCCATATGGGCTCATTGGCACTGCTGGTAAAAAGAAAAAAGTAATTAATGGTTCTTTATTGAATGAGAGCTCTGAAGTCTGAGAAAATGTTGCTTGTCTTTTCTGTTATTCCAGCTCCTAATGTGGCTCCTTCTGATGTTGGAGGAGGGGGTGGAAGTAACCGAGAGCTGACAATAACATGGATGGTGAGTATCAAAATGAAACTGCATTGATTATGTGCTGTGCTGGGTATGCAGCGTCTGATCCTCTTCCCACTGAAGTCAGTGGAAGTTTTGCCATTGACTGCAGAGAGGGCAGGGTTGGGCCCACAGTAAGTAAGTTTGCAGTCTTGTCTTCTGAAATACATAAGAAGGAAGGGAAAATGTGTGCTTTTAGATTATTTATTTATCTTTATAAAATATAGCTTTAGGCACCTATCTGATGCTCTGGGCACATATTGCATAGATTAAAACACAGAAGCAGAGTCTACGATACTAGATTAATTTATAGAACTTCAAAAAACAGCATTTGGATTTTACTTAAATTGTACTTTGGATCAAGTATTATTCTAATTTTGAAGCCCACAATCCAAACAGTAAGCAGGTTCACTTAAATGTTTTAACAGCTACATTGCTAGACTTTTTAGTTTTAATTCTTCTCACATCACACACCTACCTGCAACTGGAATGGAATGCAGAGTTGGAGAATGACACTGATTGTTAGAAAAGCTTCACAGTAAACAAAGCTTTTTGTAAATTACAGGCACAATAAGTGGTGGCTCCATGATATTCTGTCTTTAGAAAGTCTACTGTAGAAATGTGTAGTATTACTGTTTTCCTTCTGGGGCTGGAGCAATTCTTTGGAAAATTCCACCCACTGGAAAAAAAAAAAGCCTTCTGGAAATGCCCAGACAATGAGAAAGAGAGCCAGAGAGAGAGAGAGAAGGGCAAAGGTTGAAAACAGGGAATGAAGAGAAGAAAGGCAAGAAAATGGAAAGAAGGAAAAAATGGAGCAGAAGAGGATAAGAAAGCAGGGGAGAGCAAGATCATATGTAAACTAAAGATGGATGGGATGGAAAGGAGAGCTGAGAAGCTACAGAGGATGAAGTATCGGAAAGAAAAAGAAGTTCCTTCCTTGATACATGGTAAAAGAAAGAGTCGTGGAAGTTTATACTTGCCTCCAGCAATCAGAGGCCACAAAATTATACTTTTAAAAAGTAACCAAAGTTATCTTGCTGTCGTTGGCCCCCTCTGTTCACTTGCCCAACGTCATATGGAGAGTAGAAAATATATCCTTTGTTTCTTTAGGAATGGTTGATACGTCAAATGTAGCTCATACTGTATGTACCTCTACCACTAAGACTGCTTTCTCTTTGATTAATCAGTACATAAAGCCTACTTAGGACTGAAAGTATCTACTTTATTGTCCTAGTAAGGATGCTCCTTTAAGAAAATACAGGTTTGTTTCAAAAAGTATGTATATTACACCTGTGTGTGGGTGTGTGTATGTGGAATGCTGTATTTTAGGGTTACTAAACCCCTTGGGAGGAGAATGTCAAATGTGACAGTTGTAACCAACCACAAATTTGGGAGAAAGTTTTTTTTACTTCAGGTCAAAATATTTTCAACTGTATTTTCAATTGTATCTGCAACAGTAGAGATGCATGGACATGAACTGACTCAGAGACAAGAGCTTTAAGTTTAAAAAAAGGAAACTTCAACATTCTGTAAAAATAGGTTTTCAAGATATCTTTCTCAATGCCAGTAAACAGTCATTTAGACTCCTATTATTTTCATTTTGTTTTTAATTGTTCTTTGAATAGAGAGAATCAAATAAAAACACATGCAATGCACAGTTGAGCAAGACAGATTAGCTTTAAAATATTGACATACACACTGTTGTCTCAAAGAAAGATTAAGAATGACTTGTATTCATGGCAGTGTTGGCATCAAGGAGACTTGGATAATTGCCAGCTATGACTAAATTTTTAAAAAAATTATAACCAGGAGGATAGTGACTAATGCAAGATCTGAAGTCTAAGATCATTTATTTTTTTCTAATGGCCCCAAATAGATTTATATTCCAATTATTTCACTTAGCTAATGTCAGTTTTTCCAGCAGTTCTGTAATGGGTAGTTCATTTAACCATTCAAACTAAGTGGGCGGAGTTTCTGTTTCGCAGGAATATCCAACTTTCCACTAGCATAACTATCAAGGGATTTTTTTCTATTAAGGTTAGATTTACTATGCCCACCCTGACACAGCACAGATTGACTCAGATAAGGGTATTTGTTCCCAAAAATGTACACACATTTGCATATGCTATTCCAATAATTTCTTAATTAATGGCATGAAAACAGAATACGAGACAGGTTATGTGGCTGCCAACACCTACAGCATTTTCTGATACATAATCTCAGTTTGCATGAGATATTCAGGGATCCAGCCAGAGCTCTTTGAGATCTTGGTTTAAAGGAACTGCAGAGATAGAGGACTAGAAGTGGTCTTCTTTTTGGCCATACCCTTTCTCCATTTCTCTTCATGGACAGCATGGTTAATTCCCTTTCCCATTCTCCTTTGAGGACTAGAATTGGAGGATATTGCATGGTGTTCAGCAATGTATCGTTATTTATTTCAATGTGACATTTATGCTGACTATCTGTCCCTTTTGGCTGACCGCAAAAGAGGAACTGGACATACTGAGAAAGAGGGACTATTGATGAGTTATCTTAAGTGCCTATACACAAATGCAAGAAGCCTGGGAAACAAGCAGGGAGAACTGGAAGTCCTGGCACAGTCAGGGAACTATGATGCGATTGGAATAACAGAGACTTGGTGGGATAACTCACATGACTGGAGTACTATCATGGATGGATATAAACTGTTCAGGAAGGACAGGCAGGGCAGAAAAGGTGGGGGAGTTGCATTGTATGTAAGAGAGCAGTATGACTGCTCAGAGCTCCGGTTTGAAACTGCAGAAAAACCTGAGAGTCTCTGGATAAAGTTGAGAAGTGTGAGCAACAAGGGTGATGTCGTGATCGGAGTCTGCTGTAGACCACCAGACCAGGGGGATGAGGTGGACGAGGCTTTGTTCCGGCAACTAACAGAAGTTGCTAGATCGCATGCCCTGGTTCTCATGGGAGACTTTAATCACCCTGATATCTGCTGGGAGAGCAATACAGCGGTGCACAGACAATCCAGGAAGTTTTTGGAAAGTGTAGGGGACAATTTCCTGGTGCAAGTGCTGGAGGAACTAACTAGGGGCAGAGCTTTTCTTGCCCTGCTGCTCACAAACAGGGAAGAATTAGCAGGGGAAGCAAAAGTGGATGGGAACCTGGGAGGCAGTGACCATGAGATGGTCGAGTTCAGGATCCTGACACAAGGAAGAAAGGAGAGCAGCAGAATACAGACCCTGGACTTCAGAAAAGCAGACTTTGACTCCCTCAGGGAACAGATGGGCAGGATCCCCTGGGAGAATAACATGAAGGGCAAAGGGGTCCAGGAGAGCTGGCTGTATTTTAAAGAATCCTTATTGAGGTTGCAGGAACAAACCATCCCAATGTGTAGAAAGAATAGTAAATATGGCAGGCGACCAGCTTGGCTAAACAGTGAAATCCTTGCTGATCTTAAACACAAAAAAGAAGCTTACAAGAAGTGGAAGATTGGACAAATGACCAGGGAGGAGTATAAAAATATTGCTCAGGCATGCAGGAGTGAAATCAGGAAGGCCAAATCACACTTGGAGTTGCAGCTAGCAAGAGATGTTAAGAGTAACAAGAAGGGTTTCTTCAGGTATGTTAGCAACAAGAAGAAAGTCAAGGAAAGTGTGGCCCCCTTACTGAATGAGGGAGGCAACCTAGTGACCGAGGATGTGGAAAAAGCTAATGTACTCAATGCTTTTTTTGCCTCTGTCTTCACGAACAAGGTCAGCTCCCAGACTGCTGCACTGGGCAGCACAATATGGGGAGAAGGTGACCAGCCCTCTGTGGAGAAAGAAGTGGTTTGGGACTATTTAGAAAAACTGGACAAGCACAAGTCCATGGGGCCGGATGCACTGCATCCGAGGGTGCTAAAGCAGTTGGCGGATGTGACTGCAGAGCCATTGGCCATTATCTTTGAAAACTCATGGCGATCGGGGGAGGTCCCGGATGACTGGAAAAAAGCTAATGTAGTGCCCATCTTTAAAAAAGGGAAGAAGGAGGATCCGGGGAACTACAGGCCAGTCAGCCTCACCTCAGTCCCTGGAAAAATCATGGAGCAGGTCCTCAAGGAATCAATTATGAAACACTCAGAGGAGAGGAAAGTGATCAGGAACAGTCAGCATGGATTCACCAAGGGGAAGTCGTGCCTGACTCACCTAATTGCCTTCTATGATGAGATAACTGGCTCTGTGGATGAGGGGAAAGCAGTGGATGTGTTATTCCTTGCGTTTAGCAAAGCTTTTGATACGGTCTCCCACAGTATTCTTGCCGCCAAGTTAAAGAAGTATGGGCTGGATGAATGGACTGTAAGGTGGATAGAAAGCTGGCTAGATCATCGGGCTCAACGGGTAGTGATCAATGGCTCCACGTCTAGTTGGCAGCCGGTTTCAAGCGGAGTGCCCCAAGGGTCGGTCCTGGGGCCGGTTTTGTTTAATATCTTTATTAGTGATCTGGAGGATGGTGTGGACTGCACTCTCAGCAAGTTTGCAGATGACACTAAACTGGGAGACATGGTAGATACACTGGAGGGTAGGGATTGGATTCAGAGGGACCTAGACAAATTAGAGGATTGGACCAAAAAAAACCTGATGAGGTTCAACAAGGACAAGTGCAGAGTCCTGCACTTAGGACAGAAGAATCCTATGCACTGCTACAGACTAGGGACCGAATGGCTAGGTAGCAGTTCTGCAGAAAAGGACCTAGGGGTCACAGTGGATGAGAAGCTGGATATGAATCAACAGTGTGCTCTTGTTGCCAAGAAGGCTAACGGCATTTTGGGCTGTATAAGTAGGGGCATTGCCAGCAGATCGAGGAACATGATCGTTCCCCTTTATTCGACATTGGTGAGGCCTCATCTGGAGTACTATGTCCAGTTTTGGGCCCCACACTACAAGAAGGATGTGGAAAAATTGGAAAGAGTCCAGCGGAGGGCAACAAAAATGATTAGGGGTCTGGAGCACATGACTTATGAGGAGAGGCTGAGGGAACTGGGATTGTTTAGTCTCCAGAAGAGAAGAATAAGGGGGGATTTGATAGCTGCTTTCAACTACCTGAAGGGGGGTTCCAAAGAGGATGGAGCATGGCTGTTCTCAGTGGTGGTAGATGACAGAACAAGGAGCAATGGTCTCAAGTTGCAGTGGGGGAGGTCTAGGTTGGATATTAGAAAACACTGTTTCACTAGGAGGGTGGGGAAGCACTGGAATGCGTTACCTAGGGAGGTGGTGGAATCTCCTTCCTTGGAGGTTTTTAAGGCCCGGCTTGACAAAGCCCTGGCTGGGATGATTTAGTTGGGAATTGGTCCTGCTTTGAGCAGGGGGTTGGACTAGATGACCTCCTGAGGTCCCTTCCAACCCTGATATTCTATGATTCTATGATTATGATATCAGAGTGGGCATCTGTGTTTGAAGGTAAACACAAAAAAACCCCACAAAAATTATGAAAGTAGAGAAGGTGGAAGAAGAGCTGTTGATTGACGCTTCAGGAGCAGAAGAAAATTTGTGTACCTGGGAAGTACACTTAGTGCCTTCGGAGAGATCTGTAGAATTGAAAGGAAGAACCCAGTGTGAAAAACGGTGGCAGGAGTACTGTGGGACCAGAGATTAAGCAACAAACTGAGAGGAAAAGTGTATGCTGTATGTGTTTGTCCCTGCCTGCTCTATGGTTTGGAAATGGTGGGTCTTACGAAGTTGGAAAAAAAGAAGATACAAATAGTAGAAAATAATATACGGAGGAGAATGACAGCAAGCAGATGGTAAACAGAGGGGGGATGGAAGAAATAAGGGGGATGATGAATTTGGGACTTCCAGTGATAGATAGGCTGGAGAGTGCACGTGTGAGGTGGGCTGGACATGTAATACGAATGGGAGAAGAATGAGTAGCAAAGAAAGTGGAAGCAAGGAAGAGGACAGCAAGAAAGAATGTGGAAGACTGAGGATACAAAGGAAAGACTGTCAAGAGTAGTTTGAAGTGAAAAGGACTGGAACTCTAAGACCTACGAACCTGTGCTATGGACTGGAAGAAGTGGTGAAGAATCATGGGCACTTCCAACCCCCATGGGCACTTCCAACAGGAAAAGGAGTCGAGAAGTGAAGTGATATATTACTAAAGTTCTTAAAATAACCTACCTGTGGAGAATGCAATCTCACACTTTCTCTTTCCCATTTGGGGGAAGATGAAGGAATAAAGATCCCATCTGGTCCTGGTTTATTATATCTGAAATGCTACAAGAATGAAGATACAGTACATGCTAACAGCTAACAATGGTAACCCAAGATAGGGAATAAAAAAACAAAGCCTGGCACTCTTTCCACGTTTCAGAATTAAAATTTCAAATTTCAGAATCCTCCATAAAATAGAATTTGTGTTTTCTTCCCATTCCATTTAAAACTATTTTTAATTCTGAACCAGAGTGTCCATTGAGTGGATGATATAGTAATGGACAACAGTGTAAAACCTGAAGATAATATATTCCCACCTGTTACACTGCTGCAGGTCGATTGCTCCTCACATAAGCCCTTGCATGGATGTTCTGTGCAGGAGAGACTCTGTTGGGTTTGGAGAGCAAGAAAGGGTGGAGCAGGGGACTACTCTCAAAGACATCAGCCTCTGCTTCGCCTTCAGGTTCACACAGAAATCAAAGAAATGGTAAATAAAGCTTGTAGCTCTATTAATCTGAGTCTGCTCCATGTCTGTTGCTGAACAGCCACAGGAAGAACCCAGCCAATGGCAACAGGATCCTGTCTCTTTACATCTAGAATGATAGGAGTCTCTATTTGAGAATCCATGGATGGTGGCCTTGGATAAGTCTTCCAGAAGTGTTACCCCCGATTCAGCCAGAAGCATCACTGATCAGTGACATGAGTAGGGCCCTACAGGGTGCCATAAGGATGATGGATGGTAGTCCATGTGGGTCTGAGGAATGTCTGAAGTCTTTAGGGAGTGAAGTTCTGGCAACACTGATGATAAAGCAGTTGAATGGATAGCACATTACCTGCTCTAACTGAGAATTTGCCATTACCCCTAAGTATGGGAAATAAATCATCATAAGGATATTTGTGATATAATGGCAGGTATGAATCCATTGCTAATTGTCTGTGTTTGGAGCCTGTGATAGACATCTGTGAGTTACACTCTCTCTCTCTCTCACACACACACACACACACACACACACACACACACACACACACACACACACACACACACTCTCTCTCTCTCTCTCTCTATGGTACATACTCATTGCCACTCATCATTTCTTAAAAAGGTATATTTTGCTGGCTGCAGCTGAATATAGTTTTAAAACAAAATCATCTTAGCCTTCTCTGGTTGGAGACAGCATGACTTGCATTTGTGTACTACTGGATCAAAAGCAGAAGTTGGACTTGAATCTTATTATTACCAGATGTAGTCAGTGATGGAGATGGTGTGCTTTTGAAGTGGACGGAAGCAAATCAGAGAATGTAATTTCAATGCAATATTTTTGCAATTTATATGTGGATAAATATTTTTAAACTTCTAGTTAGTGATCCACTGGTTAACCATAAAATGTTAATTCTTAGTCTTTTGTCTCTTCAGCCTTTGTCAAGAGAGTACCACTTTGGCAAGAATTTTGGTTACATAGTAGCCTTTAAACCATTTGGTGAAAAGGAATGGAGAAGAGTTACAGTTACCAATCCTGATATTGGCCGATATGTGCACAAAGATGACTCTCTGCCCCCCTCAACAAAGTTTCAAGTAAAAGTGAAAGCATTTAACAACAAAGGGGATGGACCATTCAGCCTTGTTGCCATCATTTATTCAGCACAAGATGGTGAGTAAAATTTACATATTAAAATCTACAATAAGGGCCTGATCCAGCACTAACAAAGTCAAGGAGACCAGGGTCAGGGCAAGT
The DNA here is from genome assembly GCF_027887155.1 of Malaclemys terrapin pileata. NCBI lineage: Eukaryota > Metazoa > Chordata > Testudines > Emydidae > Malaclemys > Malaclemys terrapin. Next base: position 53,731,239 of record NC_071505.1, read on the forward strand.
GAAATTAACTGCAGCAGGAGTCAGCAGGATGTACCTGAATGAGTAGGGTCATTCTTGGCCATCACTCCTGAAGTTCTTACTCAGACAAAACTCCCGTGAGAGTTTGTCTGAGAGTATGGCTATGCTACAGCTGGTAGCATACTTCTCAGTGCACGTAAACTGACAGGTGCCAGCTCTGCTTGTGCTAGCATGCTAAAAATAGTAGCGGGGCCATGGGCAGTGGCTTGGGCTAGCTGCCCAAGTACCTACCCAGTGGGCTGCGTGAGATTGTACTTGGACAGCTAGTTTGAGTCCCTGCCTGCACTGCGGCCATACTGCTATTTTTAGCATCTAGTTTAAGCAGAGCTAGTGCATGTCTGTCTATCTGCACTGGGAAGCATGCATGAAGAACTGTAGGACAGTGCCCTTGATGGGCAGAACAGCACTGAACTAACAACCCACAAAGAAATTCACTAAGCAAATATCCATTCTGAACCTTTGTACAACTAGTTAAAAATAAAGGATTTGGGGAATTGAAAAAAAAAGTGCCTCCCTCCACATTTGTTGTCTGAAACATGGCATTGTGATACTACAGTCATATTTGGGTCATCCTCACCAATGCAGTATGATTGATTCATACATTGAAAGGTGAATTGTTATGTCTTGCTAAGGAAAACTAGAAAATAAGTACTCAAATTAAATTTTGCTATCTTGTAATACACAGGTGAGTTTTTAGTGAGAATTACTGTCCAAAACTGTCTAGGACAGTTAGTGGCAGAGTATTTCAGATATTTCAGTTAATAAGGTTGATATTCATAATTGAATTAATGGAAGCAAAAATGCTGTTAGTTACACTTTTTACATATGCTTTAGTAGTAGTCAGCTTTATTCTAAAATAAAGTAGTAGTACATGTTTTGCTCGTTAACTGATGGTGGTAAATCCTATCAGTCTTAATATAACAGCTGTAGTATTTAAGCATACTACTGCAGAGGAATGATTAATTTGGTTAAGTTTTCAAGCCTGTTCAAATTCTAATACTTATTCTTCCATGCTCTTTTATTCCTGTTTAAACATTAAAGCAATCAGGTGAATAATTAAATGAAAACCCTTGACATTTGACTAAAACCTTTTCCTTAATCCTTGCTGGAATTATTTCAAATTCAGCAATCTGCAGGATTTCAGTTAGAAATGTCATTTCCTATGCTGAATGGAAGAAAGCATTAGAAAAAGGTAAACCTTAGAGCAGAATAATAAAGGTAATAATATATAACAAAAACATTACACTATAATGTCTGCTGCCAGAAATACAAAGCAGAACTGTAAAGAATTGCTCAAATTTTTCGTGTTGCAGAACAGAATCTGCTTCACCAAAGCAGAACTCCAGCTACTGAAATGAGAGCAAAGAGCCAAGAGGTGGGGACCAGATAACAAGGCCACATTCTCACACTTCAGACTCCATTCTCATCTCAGTGTACTTTATAGGAGATTTATGCTTGTACCTCCCATTAGCACTAATGGGAACTTTGTATACAAATCGCCCACAGAGAGAGAGAGAGAAACATAGAATAGACCCTTTTGTTTCTTATGATAATTCAGGGTCCACACTAGCAACACTTAGCTAATGTGATTAATACTGATCCTAGTTATCAGAGAAGTGTACCTTAGGATATCATCTTTAACAGCTGCTGCAGAAACAGAATGATTATTGTTGTAGTAGTGTAAATGAATTAATATGTTGCTGATACCCAAATAACATTTCAGTATCCCTTCATTTCTAAGAACATTGTCAACATCTGACTTGTAAGTTTCCAGGCCTGTTAGTGAAGTGCTAAATGTATTTCTTCTAGAAAAAAATAACTATTAAAAGCAAAAATTAATAATAGGAACATTAAACATGCACTTGAAACTTAATTGTGTTATATATGTAAACTGCCTATATGATGATAGCAAAATTGTTTGTTTTCTAAGTTCAACTGTTTAATAGAGCCATCATGCTCATGTGACCAAACATCTTGGGAGCAGCAAGCAGGTATAGCTCCAGAAAAATCAGAGAAAAGGAAATGAACAGTAGTACTGACTTTTAGAAAATTAAAGAAAAATAATCTTGGTGGTTGCCACCCTATAACTCTAGTACTAGCAAAATAACTCTGCACCTGCACAGAGAAACTATAAGCATTCAAGCTCATATTATGCCCATCACAGCCACTAAAGGGGGTTGAGGACACAAAGAAACTACTTCCTCCCTAGAGCACCAGTAAAGGAGGGATCCAAAATTGCGCTGTAGGTGTCAGGGAGCTCCAAACATTGTCTACAACATTAGCAGCCCCAAAGGAGAATGCATCTGTGCACAGCCATGTTCCTGTTAACCCAGCACATCAATAAGCCAGGGCTGCAGGGTAACCCAACATACACCTTTCAAACAGGTGTAGCAAGAGGCAGTGCACACCATGTGCTCCTGAGACCCATGCAGGCATTGGAACTTGTATAGTTGTGAAGATTCCCTGTAGTTTTACCCTACACAGAGCCACACCGAGTTTACCCTCTCACTGTCCTGACAGTACCTAATTCCACAAGGTTTCCTTTATAGGATAACTGAACTATGAGCGATAAGCAGCATGTTTTTGGTAAAGAATACATCTTGTGAGGCAAACTGAAATGCTTTTTTATTGCAGAATTGGAAAATGACAAATGGAGTGGATGTCATGTATTTGAACTGTAATGTGAAAATGGACTGTCTGCAAAATACTTAGTGTAAATACCAAATAAGAAGCAAAATTAGTATTATTGAAGGGGGCATAAATAAGCTTAACAGGGTGAAATATGAAAAGTAACATTCAGATTGTCTCATCAAGATAATCACCCTGACAGTAAGAACTATTCGGCCCAAGGGAAATGATGGAAGCCCTGTGACTTGGGCATTTAAATCTTGAGCATTGGACAAAACACTACTAAATGGAACAACGGGAAGCAATCCTGCATTGGCCTGGAGATGGACAAGATAACCCAGTCTTTTCCATCTCTAATGTCTGCACAGCTATGATTCAGCAAATGATAAGGCTACAGATAGGCAAGGGAACTTATCAAATGTGTTGCGAGAGATTGTAAAGCTACATAATCATGCTATATACTTTCATTGCTACCGAGTTCTGTGTTTAATCATAAAGCTATATATGTCTAATTATAATCCTAGACATCTTTATTCATTTTTAGCGCACTACTTTTATTCTGTGATTCCATGTGTTTCATGCAAACGTGTGTAATGAAATTGCATTAGCACTAGTTATACTTAGTACTAAAACTTTAGATTGTGGTGTTTGTGCTTACTTAAATGTTTGTAATAGAGAAAATAGTCTTAACATCAGTGCATCATTTTTTTTAAAAAGTTATACATTTGAATTATTAACTGTTAGTGAAAGACAATTAAAAAGAGTAACTTTGCACATAAGATTATTTTGTTACCTTAGATACTTCTCATAAGAAATGTAACTGATTTTTTTTTCTGTTTTGATACATAGTTGATTTGATGCCCAGTTGGAAGATTAAATATATGAAAGCTTTCCTGTGCTGAGGCAGCAGTGGCTGTCTGTTGCAACTTGTTTCAAAAGACCCATAAAAGAGAACTGATCTTAGCTTGAAAAATGGAATTGTTCATAGATTCTGTGCGCTGTTTATGCATTTTTACATTCCTTAACTCCTTTTAAATGCAAGCAATAGAGTGAAATTGGCAGCTTCCTCTAACTAAACTAGCACCTATTGTTTTAGGCACTACAAGTTAATTTTTAAATAAAAAGAAAACTTTTCAAATTAAAATGGTCTGATTGTGCATTTGGCGATGCAAGGTCAGATTTTTAAAGTTAAGCACACATAAACATTTGCATTTGTTCAACTTACATGCACAAATACCTGATGTGAATGCACATGCATAGTCAGACACACAACTAGCCCACTGCATGCATAATTATCTGACTTGCATGCACATAATGTACAGTATGTTATATCTGCATGTATAAGAAGCAAATAAATATTTGCATGCAATTGACTTTGAAAATGTGGCCTACAGTTTTTAATGTGAGAAACTCTATACAACTGAATGAAAGATCACTGGTTTTTTTTTTTTTTTTTTTGGTTCTGTCTGTTTTTATTTGAGCATATTTTTAGTTTATTAAACTTTCACTTTGGAACCTGCTAAAGCTAATAAATATTTAATATGGGCCTAATCCTGAGATCCCTACTCCACTTTTTCTCAGTTCTGTCCCAAACAAATACCCAATGAAATTAAAGTTTACCTAAGTAAACACAGGTTAAAGACCTGAGAACTTGGCCTTGTGAAAATGAGAAAATAATATGAAATGTTATGAGAAAAGACCATGCAAGTAAATATTACAATGCACTTGATGGGGTTGAATGTTTTCCATTTCCAGCTCCTAGTGAAAAGCCTAGAAATGTGAATGTAAAAATCTTATCATCTTCTGAAATCTCCGTTTCCTGGGAGCATGTTTTTGAGCAATCTGTTGAAGGATATCAGGTGAGTTCAGAAGTGACACTTATAAATATTTTCACATTCATTTAAATACAGTAATTGATTATGCACAGGCAATACCCACTGTCACATTCTAACTCTTAATGCTCAGCATTAATTTGCTGTACAAATTTGATTCTCTACCTATTAGATGTTTCATATAATGTATAATTTTTTGATACTAAAATGTAAGACTTTTGGTCAGATACCCCTACTTGTGTAAGTTGAGATAGTTCCACAGAAATCTTCAGAACTCCATAGAAGAACTTTTCCAGTTTATACCAGTAGAGGATCTGGCCCATAAATGTCTCAAAATATGTTCAGAATAAGTTTGGGGTGTAAACATTCGCTGTACACTGTAATGTCTTTGTCAGTGCAGAAACAGACTTGTAAGTATCTAATGGGCCACTACATTATCAAATGATCAGGTATAGTAATTATTTTTGAAATATCCCCAACAGAATTTATAGTAACTTGGAAACAGAGGCTGCAGCCTGAATATAGTCAGTAGAAGATGCAGAATCCTGGGATTTTAATGTGCAGGGTGGAACAGGATTTGAGGGAGTCTGTCTGCATCTTCTGCTTGCCATCCAGCATTGGTGCACCCTAGCAAGAAGGAATGATTTGGAAGCAAGGTAGGGCTACTGGGTCCACAACAACTCAAATCCACAAGTGAAACCTTCTCTTACTCTCCTGCAAAAAAAGAGCGCAGCAGCTAGAGAGCTGCTGTGATCAAACAGATGCGGAAGTTGTCATGGAGCAGCCCAGCAGAGAGTGGGTTTCTTCCTGCACATATGCAGTAGCCACAGCATACAGTCCGTTTATGTCAGCGGTGCTCTGAGAAAAGGATTTGGGTCTTGCTAAGTTAATGACTTGCTTTGCAATTTTAATTCTCCGACATATGATATTTACCTGTAAAAAGAGCATGTGCAAATGCAGAATAGCCTCATAGAATGCATCAATTAGAGGTGTCAGTTGCCCTGTGAATCCCAGTGGGGTGTTAATTCCAAGATTCGCTGCTCTGGGGGGAGCTCATCAACATTGCCCCAGCAGAGGATTCTCTTTGTGTCCCAGCCTACCTACCCAAGCAGATGTACATCATCTGTTGGGGTGAATGTGGGTGGCCTCTTCTGCTGCTCGTGTTGGGAGAAGGGGGTATTATCCTACTGGGGAGGGGAGGAGGACCCTTTGCCACTGTCAGTAAAGGGTAGCAGTGGAGCTTCAGCACGGGGGCAGGACCACATGACAGAGCTACAGGGAGGTCTGTGTCCTGGACTGTCTTAATCCAAGCCTGGAAGGGGTGCTAATTTGATCAAAGTAAAGTTGTTTAAAAACTGGAATGCATACTCTCGGGTTTTATTTATTTATTTATTTGCATTATTGTCCATTTCTAACACAATTTATAAAAATACCTAGTTAAATCAGAATACTGTCTCCTTTTCATTTTAATCCTACACATTGCCTGAAAAAAAGCTCTCTCAGGACATAACTGGCAACATGTATTCGAGAGCCGAAGAGTTGGGGATACTGAGAGAAAAGTAGTTGAAGGCATTTTACCTGTGATACTAGCCTTTTCACACCGTGAGGAGTCAGGTTTTCTTGACACTAATGCAGGCTCTCATGACTACTGCACTAGCAGTGATGAGTGTGAACTGATAAATTTTGCCATTACTGAGGTGTGTCCTCAGCTCACACCTAAATGAAAGATAAAATATGAACTATCTCCCTCCATACAGAGAAGGTAAGATTTATGAGTGCTTGTCAAGTAATCTTGAAAAAAAGGGCTGCTCAGTACATGCAGTTCTAGTGGGTATATATATTTCCTGCTTCTTACATGTAGTAAATATATTGTTTGGCTTTTATTATACAGGTTTATGGTAATAAAACTGTTTTGTGGGTTGTTTTTTTTAACTAGGTACTAAGTCTCCTCACTAATATCAATAAAGTAAATGAAATGAGTAAAATAAAATTGGATTTTGGAGCTTTAGTCATCTTTCTTGGAAGTGACATAGATAAATATGAAAGATTTGGTTGCAAATTCCATGATTCTAGTACAGGGGTAGGCAACCTATGGCACGCATACCGAAGGCGGCACACGAGCTGATTTGCAGTGGCATTCACACTGCCCAGGTCCTGGCCACCGGTCCGGGGGCCTCTGCATTTTAATTTAATTTTAAATGAAGCTTCTTAAACATTTTAAAAACCTTATTTACTTTACATACAACAATAGTTTAGTTATATATTATAGACTTATAGAAAGAGACCTTCTAAAAATGTTGAAATGTATTACTGGCACACAAAACCTTAAATTAGAGTGAATAAATGAAGACTCAGCACACCACTTCTGAAAGGTTGCCGACCCCTGGTCTAGTACTTAAGCTTTATTGCTGCTTTATTTTGTAGCATACTTTGTGTTGTACAACTGGTCACCATAAAATGTTTGTCCTGTTATGATAAAGAACAGTTCTTTAACTTTTTTCATGTCAAACTCACACAAGGATCATACAGGACTTCTTTCTTGATCATTGTAATAATATCTCTCCCATGCTTATAAAGGGTTAGATACTCTGCTGTGCAGTATCATCGGGGCACACCAGAGGCACGGGACCACAAGGGAGTTAAGGGTGTTTTCCTGAATCTAGGGATTTGCAGTCTGTGCTAATCTATGATTGCATGTGATGGCCCCCATTGGGCCAGAGATTATCAGACAACCCCCTCCTCAGTCTTGGCTCAACCTTTCCAGTGAGAGCTGGAGTTGGGTCGGCACAAAACTAGCAGTGCCTTCTGGAGATTCCGTCACTCTGGGGATTTCTACATGGATAGTCCAGGACACCACAAAAAAGAAGGAACTGAGCCCAAAATTTGACCCAAAATCTTTTAATGAAAAAATTCAGTTTGTGATGCAAATGTAATGAACAGACTGGGCAACTGAACAAGCTGGTGGCAATGAGGGATGTAATTTTGCATATTACTTTCATTGACCCAGAGTACAGGATGACCAGGGAAGAGGAAAAAGAGTAGCGATCAAGTGCTCCATAGACCTTTAAAGTATTTGAAGTATACTTCAAGAGTCCCAGGGATTTTGTAAAGGTGGCAGTGTTAGTGTCTCAGCACTCAATGGAATAATTCATAGTTTCCAAAAATAATTATCATGACCCAGATATATAGTCATGTTTGCATCCTAAGTAGATAGGTAGAGAAAAGCTGTACAGATGTCTGAGTTTAATACATACAAATCACATTGTCACAGTGGTTAAATCTAAGTCATTTGAACCAAGATTCAATGTATTTGGGATTTAGGTTAATTTAATTTTTAAATGATCTTATTCCTGCAAGGGATTTAATTCGCATCTCAATGGAGTGACTTAAAGTTTAATTCCATTTTCTCACTCAAATTTTTTAACAGCTCTGTATAACTTATTTTATTATCCACCTAGTTGTAAAGCATGTAGATGAATTGGAAGAATATAGAAAGTTTTATAACTAACAAACATTTGACCACCTACTACTTCACAGATGTCACTTTGCTGCAGACTCAGGCCCATTTGGAACTTCATGGCAGAAATGAAGAGAGTGCTCAGATCCCCTTGTTCCAATTGCACAGGCCCCAACTTAAGCCAAAGGAGAAATACCTCAAGCTGTCAATAGCATAGGGCACACAGTTGAGGAGTTGTGGTTCTATCCCAGGGGCAGGCAAACTTTTTGGCCTGAGGTCCGCATCGGGTTTCGTAAATTATATGGAGGGCTGGTTAGGGGAGAGGGTCGTGGCCCAGCCCCCACCTCCTATCTGCCCCCCCCCGGGACTCCTGCCCCATCCACCCCCCCCTGTTCCCTGATGGCCTCTCTGGGACCCCTACCCAGCCACACACACCTGCTCCCTGTCCCCTGACCACCCCCGGACCTCCGCCACCCCATCCAACCCCTCCTCGCATTCCTGACCCCTCCCTGGGACCCCAGCCCTATCCAACCACCCCTTCTCCCTGTCCCCTGACTACCCCCGGAACCATTGCCCCTGACTGCCCCCTGCCGCCCCATCCAACCCCCTCTCCTTCCTGACTGTCCCCCCCAGGGCCCCTGCCCCCATTCAACTCCCTGTTCTCCCCCCCGACTACTCCAACCCCTAGCCACACCCTTGCCCCCTGACCACCACTCCCCTGCCCTCTATCCAACCCCCCCCCCGCTCCCTGCCCCCCTTACCGCGCTGTCTGGAGCACCAGTGGCTGGCGGCACTACAGCTGTGCCACCCAGCTGGGCCATGCCGCCGCCGCCACCACGCAGCACAGAGCAACGGGTCAGGCCAGGTCAGGAGCTCACAGCCCCAAGGCCGCCCACAAGGGGGGCAAGTGGGGCAATTTGCCCCGGGCCCTGCAGGAGCCCCGCGAGCCCTGGCCGAGAATCCCTTCCCTGGCTACTCACCCGGCGGTGGTCCGGGTCTTCCTCGGCACTTCGGTGGCGGGTCCTTCAATGCGAGTGAAGGACCCGCTGCCGCCGCAGACTCAGAGCGCCGCCCGGTGAATACAAGCGCCGCAGTGGCTGGCGCCTTTTTTTATGTCCGCTCCCCCGCTTTGCCCCAGGCCCCCTGAATCCTCTGGGCGTCCCTGCACAGGTCTGCCGCCCAGTGCATTGCACCAGCGGCGGAGCGAGCGAGCTGAGGCTGCGGGGGAGGGGGGACAGCAGGGGAGGAGCCGGGGGCTAGCCTCCCGGGCCAGGAGCTCGGGGGCTGGGAAGGACGGTCCCGCATGCCGGATGTGGCCCACGGGCCATAGTTTGCCCACTTCTGTTCTATCCAGTAGAAGGCAGAGGCCCATATACAACAATTCATTACAGTATTATGGAATCAAAATACTACTCTGAGACTAAGCAACTATTTAGAAAGATATTTGATTATCTATACCAGAGAGAATCTCTGAGAGATGCATATTGTTTCTCCACATTGTAATAATACCTCAGTAAGGAAAAAGCCTGGATATTTAAAAGATTGACATAGAAGTAATTTTAGTTCATATTTTAATAAAAATAAGACAATTATACAGGCTTGTTATTTTAAAGCCTAAACGTGAACATTTTCTCTCCAGTATTTAAGCACCACAAAAATCTGTTTTTTTCTGTAGAAGCATGGAAATATATGAATACCTTGGTGCCCTTTGCAAGGGATTCCTACGCCAAGAGCTCTGGCTTTGTCTAGGTAGAGTGCTGAAGTGACCTGGATCTGAGTTGGGTTACTAAGGCTTCCAGCTTCTCCCGAATTCTCAGCCCTCCTTTTCATTGCTCACTTCACAACACATGCTTCTCAAACAGAATCATCATAAAACTGAGCTTAAACTAATGCTGTTCTGTCAAATATCCAGCAAATGTTACCAGCAAGCATCATCACTAACCCCAGCCTTTCGTCGACTTTAGTTCTTGCCTCCAAAGAACAGGGAGCCTCATTGGGCCCAGTCAGTGAAACTGTTCTACAAATGTCATGCATAGATCTCCCAGATGGCAACACACAACATTTCCTCCAAGTCCTGATTTATTTCCCAAAAGAATGTATTGACATTGTGTGTATATTTCATCCTAAATGTATTTCAAGAAAATTCTAAGTGGTGTCTGCTTCTGGACTAAATTTCCAAAACTCTGTGCAGCATGTTCATTTCTATAATCAGAAAAATACATGTGCTTGCATGCTGTAAACCATGTTTAAAGCGGGAGCCAATTTGGTCAGCGTATGCATGTGCAATTATATCTATATTGTGAAAGAGTTGGTAGAGCCATGATGGTAATCATATGGTTATAATGATCATAGTATGGACAGCTTGTATTATTGCTATTGACGGGCAAACTTATGTAAGCATTGACAATAGACTTTGATGTGTAAATTAAATTAGGAAAGCCTCGGTTCAATTATTTTGGCTGCTAAAATGCCCCTCTAGGCATTTGAATTAGAAGGGAAACCCTTCTACTGTCTCACCACTCATTCAGCTACAGTGCATACCTGGGGGTAGAAGAAAGTCATAGTTTTATTAAACGGTTTAACTTAAACACTTAAGAGAAACATCAAGCCTTGCCAAACAGCAAGTTATACCATAATTTGTGAGTGGGAGAGCGACAGCGGTAGGAGCTGGAGAAACAAGCCAACGCAACCTCTCCCAACACATTTTTGGAGTCTCCTTAAAGTGAAATATCTAGGGAACAAAACTAATGCCACTTGAAAAGAAGACTAAGCCAAATGTGGCTTGACAGCAAAATAAGGGTGCTTATGTTATCAGAATATGCTACATCAGTTCTGTTTGAGGCCTCCTAGATTATAAAGCTAGAAAGGATGATTGTGACCTAGTCTGCCATATTGTATAACACAGGCCATGGGACTTCCCAGAATTAATTCCTGTTTGAACCAGAGAACAGCTTTTAGAAAAACTTCCTATCTTGATTTAAAAAATTCCAGGAATGCAAAATTCACCACAACCTCTGGGAAGTTGTTCCAGTGGTTAAGTACCCTCACTATTTAAAATGTGCACCTTATTTGTAATTTGAATTTGTCTAGTTTCAACTTCCAGCCATTGGATCTAGTTATACCTTTGTCTGCTAGATTGAAGACCCTCCAAGGAAAGGTTTACCTAAAGGATGAAATAGTTAAGTAATAACATTAACCTCTTTCTTAAAGGAAGGCTTAAAAGGGCTCCGTTGTAGTGTCCTCTAAAATAATTTAGAAGGAAGGTGGGAGCAGAAGAAAAATGCACAGACTAAAAGTACTTGAAAAACAAAATGCTATGGACCTCGTCCTCCACAGCTTGTGCCTTGTGTAGTTGCTTACACCTGTGCAAACTGTGCTACCAATTGATACTGATAATGTTTTACTCTCATGTAACACAGTTGTGAATGATTCTACAAGGCAGTGGTGATTCAGACCCTATGTAGTATCACCAAAAATCATTTCATAATGGCCAGGATTTGTAATAAGTGGGTACCTTATATTTCCTTCCTAAATATGTGTTTTGGTGCTTAAATAAATGACCGCCTAAGTTCAGAGGAAGCTGCTGGGTGATCAGCACTTTAGAAAATCAAGTCAACTTATTCAGTTGCCTACGTATCGACTCAGGAGGCTAGTCATAGGCATCCATTTTTGAAAATCACAGATAATGTATCTTTAATAGAGTCGTCCAGGCTATTTTGTGTAGATATGTATGAGACAAAAACACGTTAGGATGTTTTTTAAAAGTACTGTTGCTAACACCGCTAAACACAACTTGTTTTGGTCCGCTAATAGCCTCAGGGAATACCTACAAAGACTAGGGGGAGCATCCCCTGAGAGGGGCACTGAAGAAACCATCATAGGCAGATGGAGAACCAGGAGAGGGCAGTATCTTGCAAGCTTAATGAGGATAGGGTGCTAAGTAGGAGAGGGTGATTGACAGAATCAAAGAAGTTGGTAGGTCAAGGAGAATGAAGATGAAGTAGAGGCCCTGAGATGAAGAGGCCATTAGAGTAATTGGGAAGATGTGAGCGTTTGCATATGTGTCCGAATTCTACTGAGAATTGTTTTAGTAGAGTGGAAATATTGGAAGGGATCCAAGACAGAGCTCAAGGAGAGGAAGTGAGTGCATTGGTTTTAGACTGCACATTCAATGAGTTTACAGGTAGAAAGGAGAGGAAAGAGATTGGGTGGAAGAGGATATAAATCCTGCTCCCTTGCTAATAAAAATGTCTGTCAACTCAGTGATGACCCAGTATTAAATCCCTGAGTTGCCCCCTGACATTGGCATTAATGGACGGTCTGAATATATTTCTCAAATGTGTAATTTAAGTTGATATTAAAAAAAAGAGAGCAGAGGAGAATTTTGAGGGGAAGGAGAAGAGGGAAATACGGAACCTATACAACGTAGGTTGTGGAGTGCTTGTCAGTGTTTTCCCCCATGGTCATATGTGGTTTAATAGTGATTAATGGTATTTGGGGGGAGAGTGAAATAAAAGATAATAATGCACAATATATTTAAAGAGAGGGGAAATTATAACAATTTATAAACTCTCTTAAACATTAAATATTATAGAAAAGTCACTGTTAAATATTAAGTTTAAAAACACATACAATATTGCACACTTCTTTAGTCTAACAGTTTAAGCTTCATTACTTAGCTAAAGCACCTCCTAAAAGACAAGAGCAGATTAAAAAAAAAAGTAAATTCTGATAACAAGTCAGTTTATTAAGTATGTGATAGTGCTTTGATGTCTAAGTTCAATGCATGTTCAGTCTGTTAAACACAGTTCCCAGAGGAATGAGCAGGAAATGGATATCAGGTTGGGTGTTGTAGATCCCTTTTGTTTTTTATACCTTGTTACTGTGCTGTCAAACTGCTTTGTCAATTGCTTATTATAACCTTTAAATCGTGGAAACAAAAATACTGGCTGAATGTGATAAAAGTTATAGTGGATAATAAATTTTAGTAAAAGTGTTTTGAGCAGCATCTTTCATAAAGTAAGAAGGGTTTGTCCAGCTTGGTCTGGATAGGGCATACTGTATGTGGGGAATGAGAGCAGAATGAAAAATATGAATGATTTGCTTTTGTAGGGAATGTATTAGCTAGGATGCCATGAAGTAGGAAGTGGAGTGTACTGTACAACTTAGTCAAAGGTGTCTGCATTACAGAGTACATTGTGACCTAGAAAATGATATTAAAGTTGAGCATAAAATTTTCAAGTATAAAAGAGCAACAGCAAGATAGCCCTGTTCTAGTAAGGCCCAATCCTGCACCCAATTAAGTCGATCACAAAACTCCCATTGGATTAATCAGGTTCATTAGTGCAAAAGTTTCCACGTCAAATCTGAAGTATTTTCTGTTTCTTGATATGATCCTATCACTTGGATTAATATAAGGAGCAGTAATTAGCCAGAAACAGCCTTTATTGTTTTAGAATTATTCTGTCCTCCAGTCTAAAGTTTCTGTAACATTTCAATATCATTAATTACACCAAATTATTACTCAATCCAACTGTGTACAGATTCGTTACTGGACGGTTCATGATAAAGAAGCAGCTGCACAGCGGGTGCTAGTGAGCAATCAGGACTACTCAACCAAACTGGAAAATTTGAAACCTAGTACCCGGTACCACGTAGATGTTTCCGCCTACAATAGTGCAGGGTATGGACCACCCAGTGCTGCTGTTGATATCATTACAAGAAAAGCACGTAAGTAAAGGAGCTCTGGATTTATTTCTAAAGTTCTGCACTTCATTACTATTCGTTTGTACTTTGCATGTACTAATACTATAACTACTGGGTCTAACACCATACTGTGACAAAGTGGGAATGTTCTTAATGTTTTTTCTGAATACTGTGTGCCTGTGTCAGTTTTCCCGATGCATTACTCAAGTGTCTAGTGGTGGGATAAGGGTGTTTGATCGTTGCAGAGACCCCTAGAGGGCAGGTGTGACTGCTGACTGGGTTCAGAGAATGGCTGACACTATGTAGCCTGGCAACTGATGGCCGGGCCCCCCCCTCTGCAAGAATGAGCCAGAGGTATTGGTGCTGACCAGGTGTCCTGCTTGCCCGGGAAAGAACCAAAGGACGGAGGAGGGGCAACAGGCGTGTCTCAGGCTGGGCTGCTGGAAGCTGGGCGGTCTCCTGGCTGGAGTCTCAGCGGGGAGGGTCAGGGCCTTGGAGCTTGGGTTCCCCTCCCACCAAGATGGGCTTTGCTGAAAGCTCTTGATTTCTGTGCTAACAAGGTCTGTTCTATGCTGTGTTCCTGTCACCTAATAAACCCTTCTGTTTTACAATGCTGGCTGTGAGTCACTGCTGACTGCGAAGTTGGGGTGCCTGGCCCTTTGGAGGCATATAACACTTCCCCTGGTGTCCCATCCAGGTGGACTTGCTGCGGGGAGCTCATGGTGTGAACAGGTGTGCTGGACTCTGAGGTCAAACCTAGGAAGCACCGAAGCTGAGCAGGCTTCTTGCCCTGGTGACAGCGTGCCCTAAGGGGAGATACACTGCATCAGAGTTCTGCTTGACTTCATTCAGAGTTGTTCCAGAGCACCGGGACAGGGGGCTAAATTGTGGCACTAACACAAGCCCCTTGTATGGGGCAGCAAGTAGTTGTGGAGGTGTGGCTCTGAAGAGGCTAATCTCCACTCATCACTGCCATTTCAACTTGGAAATCTGGCACAGTGGAGTAAGGGACATCTCTGCAGCCAGGCAGGGCAGGCCAGGATCTGGTCCAAGAGGAATGTAGGCTTGGGTCCATAGGTTATAGCCCCAAGCAAAGATTTTCACAGAACTTGTGGCACTTCAGTGTTTTGCTCCCTAGCTGGAGATACCTTAAAAGGGGGCTGATTTTCAGAATGTGCTGAGCACCCACCCTTTAAAAATCAGGCCTCTTTAAAGTGGCTCAGTTTGGGCACCCAGAATCACTAGTCACTTTTGAAATCCTGTATGCGACAGAATTAACTAATTAAATAATAATGAAGCCATGAGTGATATTGAATTAAGGACTGTGTTATAAATGTGCTTGGATGGCCTAAAAAATGTATGAGAGTAACATATGCTTTGTCAATAAGGTAAGCAGTATACTATCTGACTCAGACCTGCAGGGAGCTTATGTTTGGATAAGAAGATTCCATTTTACATGGCTACTATTCTAACTATAATTACACTTTGTGCAGGAAGGCACTCTGATTACCACAGATAAATTCTATAGAGATGCTTTTATATAATTTTTTAAAGATTTAAATTCAGTGAATAAGTATAATTAAGCTAAATTCTGGGAGGTTCTGGACATAGATGCCTGCAAGGAAACACAAGCCCAGTTCCACAGAAAGGGATAGAAATTGGCCCCGTCTGTTCTGGCAACACACAAATGCCAAACCCACAGGGAGCCCATTGCACAAGCCATGCAAAAATGCATAGGTGGAGCCATAGAACTGCATTCCAGGAGAGAGACTGGCCCATATTCACAGAAAGGCCAGCCATAATCTTCCTTTTTAGAAGGCTCATTCAAATGTAAATGAAGGTTTGTGAAGCATCATTGTTTCTGCACACAAAATTGTATGTTTATTTTTCAGCTCCAAGCCAACGTCCCAGAATTATCAGTACAGTCAGGTCTGGTTCAAGGTACATCATCACCTGGGACCATGTGACGCCAATGTCAAATGAATCTGCTGTTCAAGGATACAAAGTATGATCTATAAAAATCGTTTCTATCTTTCATATCCTGCACACAGTATATCTTATTGTCAATATTGCTACCTACTCTGGCTCTAATGTGCTTGCATCCTTAGTTTAGACCATGGGTTCACAATCTAGAGGTCACAACTCCCCTGTCCCCCAATGGTTTTGGAGGAGGGTTATGGCCATCCTTCTTTTTTTATGGTGAGATGGGAAGGAGGCTAAAATGTTATGTTATAATGTGGGTCAAAGTATGGAAAAGGCTGAGAATCACCACTTTAGACATACAACAGAATTGATTGCTCCCACAGTGACATGTCTCCCACAGCATACGTTCAACAAATTATACTTTTATATTTTTTCCCCTTTTCCCAGCATGAATTACTTCCAGCCTATTGTTCCCATCCTCCCCCTGAGAATTACAACCTCCAGAATACCTGGAGTTATAGATCAAAGACACTAATAGAACCAGTCTATCTAAAGCTGTCCTTAAAGGGACAGCATATCATGGTACATGCAAGTACAGTGCAAGCATATCTGTAAATTATAGGAAGATGGTTAGTTATAGCTATCAATATGCTGAAACCATTAAAAACAGGCTATTTAGTGTTGTTGTTTACTTGGCAGTAATATAGCTAGAGTGCTACACAAGTTTTTGTTTGATGGATTGAGTTACTTCCTGTGAATCATTGAAAATGAGTAGAGATCTTTTCCATATGTCTCATAAGTCACATGCTAACTTCACACTTAATTTGCCAGCTCTGAAACATATTAATAAAAAGAAAAACTGTGCTACTTTCTGAGGACATTGTTAAATCATTTATGCTCTAGTATATGGTAAGATGTATGGTATGTTTTTGTTTTGTTTGCTGAGCTTGAAAGTATTATCCTCAATCATTCTTAACTTGAACCCATATGGAAAATTTATCTATCAAGGAGATGGTATTGTTTTACCATTTGTTAGAAATAAAAGAGGAAATATCTGCTCTCTCCAAGCTCCTTTACATTATAGCAAGCTGCAAAGCAATATATTTTATTCAGTTTTGATCTAAAATTAAGCATGTACATGTAAAATTAGCATTTGTTAATCAAACTTGTTAATCAAAACTGGAAGGATGTAACTGTGGTATCAGCTGCAACATGTCATTTCAATAACTGTACTTGTTTATGGCTTTGCAAGGTGCTGTATAGACCAGATGGCCAACATGAGGGCACATTGTATTCAACTGGCACACATTCAATAGAGTTGCCAGTCCCCAGAGATGGTGAATATATCGTTGAGGTTCGAGCACACAGTGAAGGAGGAGATGGAGAAGTAGCTCAAATAAAAATTTCAGGTAGGCATTTTTTTTCATATTGGGAATATATGGCTAGATGAAGTCATAGACCAGCAAATGCATGCCATTCCTGATGAGAAGAACCTGGGGTAAAACTCTGTCTCTTTATCTCTCTGTGTCTTTCTGTCTCTCCAATCTTTGTATATCTGGGGTACCAATTACCATAGTACGGGGTAGGCAACCTATGGCACGCGTGCCGAAGGCGGCACATGAGCTGATTTTCAGTGGCACTCCCGCTGCCTGGATCCTGGCCACCGGTCCGGGGGGCTCTGCATTTTAATTTAATTGAAGCTTCTTAAACATTTTAAAAACCTTATTTACTTTACATACAACAATAGTTTAGTTATATATTATAGACTTATAGAAAGAGATCTTCTAAAAATGTTTAAATGTATTACTGGCACGCAAAACCTTAAATCAGAGTGAATAAATGAAGACGTGGCACACCACTTCTGAAAGGTTGCCAACCCCTTCCATAGTATGTAGTAAATGCTATTTCAGAATAAGCATAAATGTCATGAAATTGGATGCTGGTGCTGCCATTTTAAGGTCCAGACACTTACATTTGATTCTTGGTTATTTTTTTTAAACTTGAGGAGGAGAAAGGTGACGACTGTGAGCTTTATGCCTACCCCTTAGCGCACACCCTGTGTAGCCATTGGTACTACTTTGCAGCAACAGCATTATAAAGGCCATCCAAAAAGGGAGCGCTAGGGTGTCTTCATAGAGTTTTACAGATTAAGGTGAGAAGTGACCATTAGATCATCTAGTCTGACCTCCTGTATATCACAGGTCATTAAATTTCACCCAATTACTCCTATAACCGAGCCCAACAACGTGCGTTTAACTAAGTGTATCTCCCAGAAAAGCATTCAGACTTCATCTGAAGACATTAAGAGATGGAGCACCCACCGCTTCCTTTGGTAGTTTGGGTCATTGTTTAATCAGTGTTAAAATTTTGTATCTAATTTGAATTTGTCTTGCTTCAGCTTCCAGTCATTGGTTCTTGTTATGTCTTTCTCCCCTACGTTAAAAAACCTTTTATTACCCAGTGTTTTCTTCCCATTGTTATTTGTACACTGGAATCAAGTCAATTTTTTTTTTTGATAAACTGAACAGATTGAGCTCTCTAATTCTCTCCAGTAAGACTTTTCTTCAGCCCTAGTATCATTTTCCTGTCTCTTTTCTGCACCCTCTCCAGATTTTCAGCATCCTTATTAAAAATGTGGACACCATAACTGTATGTAGTAGTCCAGCATGAGTTTCAACAGAGTGGTATAGAGGTAAATCACCTCCCTACTCTTACTCACTACACCCCTGCTTATACATTCAAGGATCTCATTAGTCCCATTTGTCACACTGGGAGCAAATGTTCATCTGCTTGTCCAGTGTGACCCCTAAATCCTATTTAGAGTTGTGCTCTGTCCCCTAAATGCTTTCCAGGATACATGCCCCCATTCTGTAGGTGTGGCCTGCACTCCTTGTTCCTAGATGGATGACTTTCTAACTGGCTATATTAAAACACACTTTTCTTTGAATGGGCCTATCCTCCCAAGCGATTCAGTTTGCTCTACTGTCCTAGTCATTGTTTACCACTCCACCAATCTTTGTGTTATCTGTAAATGTTATCAGCAAGTGATTTTATATTTACTTCCAGATCATTGGTGAACATATTGAATAGTATCAGGCTTAGTACCAATGCCTGTGAAGCCCCCTCGAGAAACTTACCCATTTGATGATGATTCCTCCTTGACAACTGTTTTTTGGCATATTGGTCAGCCAGTCAGTTTTTAATCCATGTACTGTATGGTAATTTCAAAATCAGCATGTTATGCAGTATTAAGTCAAAAAAATTAGTATTATTACATTTTGTATATTACAGAAATCTAACTATGTTACATTACCTAATGTTCTAGCACCCTTCAGCAGCCACTTTTGACCTGTCTTGCAGATAGCTGTGTAGGTGAATACTACTCCATGCAGTATTAGCCGCTCAGTTTGTGACTTTCATCACCCTCAGATAGGGAGGAACTATGCAGAGAGAGAGAATGGCAACATGACTGTGACTGGACCATGCACATGGCAGTGGGGGAGACTGAAAAAAAGGCATGAGGCTGGGCACTCTCCATTGCCATCCTATATGGACCATAGGGCCAGCATTTCTTGCAGATTTATGGCTCAGTCCCTGCCTCTTCCCAAAGAGAGCAGAATGCACTGCTGTTTCCATATCCACAACCTGGCAAACTTTTAGCAGGGAGGTTACTGGTGGCTGTGTGACAGGGTGGTAGCATGCTCCCTATCAGCTCTTTCCTTCCTGGTGGCCCTCTCAGAAACACAGTGCTGGGAATAATGCATGTCCAGTCTGTGTACCACAGTGGAGCTTCTAACTCTTAAACAGTGAGATGTACATAATAAGCAATGCAACTGTAAACAAAAATGTTGCTCTGTTGGAAGAATGACTTCTTAACGGGGTCCATCTGGCTACTGAGAATAGCTGCTTTGCTAAAGTGAAATGGGAGCAAAAAAAGGTAAGTTATAGCACACTTATTTCTGCAGTTAATTTAGTTATTAAAAGCACAACAACATATATATATATTTGACTTTCAAACACAACATTTGCAAATCAAAATCTTATATCTATAAAAATGTGGAAATAAATATTCTTTCTATTCCACCCCTCTTCCTCCTCGTTTTCTCTCTCTTCTCTTTATACTCTGTTTTTTTTAAGCAGATTCCAGTTTGAAAGATGTACTGTTTTAGCAGGGCCGGCCCACAACATTTTGGCACCTGAAGCGGGGAGCTCAAATGTTGCCCCCAAACCCCATCGCTTGGGCCAAAACTTTGAAAGGTCTCAATTCTGCCTTCTTCCTGTTCTACTCCTCTCATGGTACTGCTCTGCTACCTACCCCAATAAAGGAGAACTAACAACTTAAAATGCCTTGTTCAAAAATGTTAAGTAACACTTACATTTGCTGTTCAGGCGCTTGAAAGTTAACTTTTCTTGTCTGCATAGTAAACACTGGCATTTTTATCTGTTTGAATAATCAAAGTGGTGCTTTCCGTGCCTTCTTGGTTGCAAAGATTTGAACTGCTTCCTGCTGAAGGTCCACAGTCTGGGCCAGCTCATGCTCTCCTGAGATGGTTGCAAGGCCAACCAGCCTCTCCTGTGTCATTGTGGAGCGTAGATGTGTTTTTATTAACTTCAGCTTGGAGAAACTTCGTTCTCCACTGGCAACTGTTACAGGAAGTATTAGAAGTATGCTCAGAGCAACAAAAGCATTTGGAAAGAGGGTGGTCATCTTATTAGTGTACATATATTCCAGAACAGCCTTTGGAGTTGATCCTGCTGAAATGTATCTTGAAAGGGTTTTCAGTTCATCACCTAAATCACTCGCATCAACATCGCGCATGTCATCATGTGTCACTGTCTCTAGTGTCCTGCATTGCTGCTGTAGGTCTTCTTCAGGTATAGTGAGGAGTTTTGGAATATCATACAACATCCCAACTATTCTGCTGTGTTCCTTGAGCTGCATGAAACGTTCTTCAACTGATTGTATTGCACAATCTAGCACCTGGTTAAAGAATTCAACTTTGAATTGTTGTTTGGGGTCTCTTCTGGGATTATCCCATGCCTCGTAATCAAAATGTTGTCTTCTTCGGTGACTTGTATTCTTGAATGGGTGGGAAAATAGCTTCAGTGTGAAGTTCCTCTGCCAGCTTCTGTGCACTCTTCAGAACAATTTGAAATCCCTCATCTGATCGGTAAGACTGTAGGTATGACTTTGCTTTGTCCAGTTGTACCATTGCTCCAGATATATCAAGGTCAACATCTTGGAGTCTCTTGCTTACAACATTTATTTCAAACAGTATGTCATGTCACAACACTAAGCCACACAGAAATATGAAGTTATGTATGTTTCTGGTGATTCCATTTCCCTCTGCCACTGTTCTCCCACGATCAGTTCCTGTCATAGCATTATCCTCCATAATGGCAACTATGGCATCATCTATCTTCTCTGTTCTGAAGTGCCACGCAGTGCTAGGTTTTGGGTAGCAAGCATTCTCACAATGGCAATAGCCTTTTCAGAACATTTTGCTAGTAAAGAGACTCTGATGCAATCGTCTCTTGATGCTGATCATCTATGGTGGCCTTTAACCTTAGTCTCATCTCAAACTCTTTCCCCCTATGGAATGCTCTCTGGTTATTTGCTGCCTTCTCATGGCATGCCAGATTTCTCGCTAGATTTTTCCAGTCCTTTGTTCCTGTAGAACCCAATGTGGCTGGAACATTAGACTGGAAGAGTTTGCAACAAAAACAGTATCCAGCATTCTGGGTTTTTGAGTACATAAGCCATGGCCTCTCCACTTTGTCACCATTGGGGATTTCACGCCAGTAATATGTTGGATGGAAACTTCTATTGTCATTGTCTTTGGGGAACATGAAGTTTTTCATTTGCTGTGGCCCATGCAGTACAAGGAAGTCCCTCAGGCTACTGCTCAAGTGGGTCCAGAGTCCTGGATCATCTACATTTAAGGAACTAAACTCAGCAGCAGCTGTTTCTTGCATCTCCATCACACTCTTCTCTGATCTACACTTTTCTTCAGGAATGTGCATGGTTACATCCATTTGAGATGGAGATATGGATGCTGCAGTAGCTGCCAGGTCACCTGCACTCTGACTAACTGGAAGATCAGGCATCGCCTCACCATTCACATCCTCACTGGGGCTGGAAGGCTCACCATGAACATTTGTGTCTATGTATCTCAGGAGAGCTCCTTCCTGCTTAGATAGAAAAGCTTCCTTTGCTTTCTTTCTTTTTCTGAATGCTGCCCCAGAGGGGCGTTTTCTTCTTTCACTCATGACTGCTGTTCTGTGCCAGCAATAGTGGCTCTCACTATTGCTGAGAGTTGAAGGGGACAAATAAGCAGGCTGGTAGCAGGGCCTGAGTGAGGGAAGATATCAGCGTCTTAAGGGCTAACTGGCTCCTGCTACTTCAGTTGACTGCCTGTTCTCCTCAAGTGGGTTCAGGGAAGCAGCAGGAAACAGGAAGCTCCCTGAAAAGCTGGAGTTAATCAGTCCAGGCTCCTGGGGGTGCTAGAGAGGTACATAAGAGGCTCCTCCTCCTCTCTCTCCCCTGCAGCTCCTGCTGCTTTCTGTTATTCCTTCTCACCTTTTCTCCTGCCTCCCTGTTATATCTCTTGTGCCCTCCTTCCTCCAGCACAGCACTCCAACATCTCTATGCATCTAGAGCAGAGACAATACATATGCACCAGCAGCCGACACAATTGTCTACACTCTGGGTCCTAGTGGCATCCCCCCACAGTCTGGCACCTGAGGCGGCTGCCTCAGTTCGCCTTATGGTAAAGCCAGCCGTGTGTTTTAGCTTTAGTATAAAGGAAGTTTATCAATATAAATATAAAAACACACATTCCTTTACACTGAGTAATCTGATATTTAAGAACTTGTCATAAAATAATCAGCTGCATATTTATTGAACTGCATTTCAGAACATTTACCATAATCAGAGTAAAATGTAGGCCTACTGTCTTTTGTTAACCAATGTCTGGTGTTTAGTGATTTTTCTTTACCACATTACAGTGAATTCATGAACTACACAGTTTTAAACTCTATATTGAGATACCACAACCAACTGAAGACTGGAACTGCTTGTTTAACCATAGGAGTCAGTTTCTTCAGCTAATAGCAGGCTTATCTAATTTTTTAAAAATACATTAAAGGTTGGCTTTTTTCTTTTTAGTTTCTAACATGCTTTGCTGATTGAAATATCTTGTCATAATGCAGATATTAATGTAATCCCAGCATTAGTCTGAAATGCTGCAATAAATACAAATCAAAAACATATTGTGCCTTGTTATCCTCTCACGCTACTGTAATTGAATTGGTTTCAGTGAAGTTACACCTCGTTTATGCCAAAGTAAGTTACAGAAGAATCAAGCCCATGGACATTTAAATGACTTCACACTTCGCGGTATCTTCACTTGCTTACAGTACTTTCCTAAATCTCATTCTAAATGTCTAAGTGAAAAAAGAATAATTTACATACTGTATGTGTACAGCTTCTGTTTTCCCCCACTTAAATATGTATTGAGTTTTCATTGCCAGAGGCATACTTTGAAATTCTGCAAAATGTTTACTCACAAGCATTCATTTCAAAGCAAAATGCATGAGGGTTTTTTTTTTTTTTTTTTTTTTTTTTGCAGCCTCAGTAACTCATTCAACATTTTAATTTTATTTTATCTTTTAATTTTCAATTTCTTTTTCTGCTACTTAATAGGAATAGTAAAATTTATTGAAAAGCCCTACAAATCAGAGTCAGCTGACCTGGGGCAGACGTGGCTGTCCCACGGGTCTTTTATTGCAGTGTAGACATACCGTCAGTCACAAAAACACAGTTTGTTTCTTTTCCGCCACGTGAACCTTTAGTCCTCTGTTTCCAAACAGGACAGGGCGTAGCACAGGTATACTGCAGGAGGAGGCTTTCACACAGCTTCTCTCCTCCATGGAGCTCACCGTCTGCGCTTCCCTCATCCCTGTTCCTCCCAATGATCTATCCTCCCAGTGACTGTGCCAATTACTTCAGTATCCCAACAGTTACCACCAAGTCTCAGTAATGCCCTCTAGAAATAGGTTAATTGGCTCCAATTAAGCCTGCAGCCTTCTCTGTGCTGCAGCAACCTCACTAACCAGAGTGCTACAGCTAGAACTCCATCACAGTCTGTCACATCTAAGGTTGTGGTATTAAAAAGATTAGGTGGAGAAAACAGGTAGATCCTGTAAGGAAACTGTTATATCGCCATTATATCAAATCTGATGAAGACTTGGACTGTGTGACTGTCCATTATAACCGATCTTGGAACTCATTAATAATTAGTTACAGAAATATAGCAAAAATGTTCTATAAAATCAATAACATGATTTCAAAAGTGAAGTCATACTAAAGAACTATTCTTCTTGCTATTGCATTTCGTCCTCGGTCTCTTGTTTCACAGCAGACTAGGAGAATGTACAGAATAACCTCATACTTCACTGTGTTAATGCTTCTAAGTACCACTGCAGTGTAAATTTTTGATAGACCCATTTAATATGAGAATTAAGGTTTGATTGTGTCACATTTCCACACATTACGCCACATTCAGTTATGGAACAAGCATGTTCTCAAACAGACATGCTGCTTTTGAATTTCAATGTCTTATATTTTCTCTTGTATTCAGTAACAGGAAGGACTAGGAAAACATTTGGTAATAATACATTCTACTATGGTCTAGTCAGCATTATCCTACGTTATTCATGACCATGTTTATTTTGTTGTTCATTTCTAGATTAAAGAACCTTGATATGTAGAAAAAGTTAATAACAGAGCTCAATACAAATTAATTAACAAATACCCATAACACCCTGTGAAGTTGTAGCATTGACTCCATTTTACAGAGAGGGAAACTGAGGCAGAGAGATTAAGAGACTCTTTAAGACCACAAAAGCAATTAGAGCAAGGATTAGAATTCAGAAAGTCATACTGGTTCTCCCAGTCATGTGTTCAGACTTCTAAACCAAATAGTTGGTCTGTCTCCTTCTGAACTCATTTATGGTATCCTATTGTACAGTACAATTAAAATTATATTCAGGTTTGAAGTATGGTGTAATATGACTGATCAATTATCTGCAGTGAAAGTTCAGCTAGGAGTCGCATGCCATTGCATAAGTGAACAGCTATGTCATAAATATTGTCTTTATGTTGGATGAAAGATTTAGGCCAGATCTACAGAAAGAACCTCTTTTTTAAATTCAGTTTTAAAGTTTTCCTCCTCTTATATCTTTTTTCCATGATTTTTTTTCAGATAGTCGCATTGAAACTGTTATTGTTATTTCCCCTGTAAGCAATTGGTTATTGCTGATAATTGTGATTTTTAGGGCTAGAGTTAGCAACTATGAATTTTTGCATAAGTGAACCCCTAAATTGTCCCAAACCAAGTGGTTAATAGTGCTGTAGCTATTGAGGGGTAACTCTGACTGTTGTCTCTCTGTGCATCACCTACCTTATCTGTAACTTCTTTTTTGTGACTGTGGCCTCTGATTTTGAAATGGTAACATGAGTACAAACAGGTAGAGATAGCAGCCTACAAAACGTTGGTAACTCCTTTACTAAACCACATTAACAATTATTGGAAATACAGTAGTCTCTCTCAAGTATGTTGCGCTGTTGCCGCTTCCTCACAGTCTACCTCCTTCAAACAACTTTTCCACATTCACACTTCCTGTGAACCTGCCAGATAGGCCACAGGTCCCATGAGTCTGTGTGGCATTGTAGTTCTTTTTAGTCCCCGAAAGTAAGCAAAGATTAAGGCAATCTGAGTACTACTTGAGTGGAAGGACATAGGGGAGTTAGAAAGAGAATGTAGAAGAATAGTCTGTTCGAAGCTAAATGCTATGCGGAAATCTCCGAAGAAGAATTTGCTGGATATAGTAGGAGTCTTGTTTTTGAGCTGAACAGAACGTGCCATGGCATGCATTACAAATAAAAAAGAAAGCAAGAAAATAATGCTCAGCCAGGGCCAGGAGCAGAATAAAGAAGTCCATTCTGACAGTTCCAGCAGTGACTGAATTAAATTCCAGTGAAATCCCACTTGCAGGATTAGCCTCAAGGTTATTACCAAACCCTTCTTTTTTTCCATCTCAGCAGCAGGAAATGTAGATTTGCAGGATAAGCAGGAGGACAAACAAGAACAGCGACAGGAAGAAGTGGATTTTAAAGAAATCCTCAATGCTGTTCAAGAAAATATGTTTTCTCTTGGATCTAAACTTGATTCTGAAGCAGGGGAATTGATCATGATGAGAACTCATCATAGCATGCTGTTAGAATAGAAAATAACTGTAGAGTTCATATAGGACAGAGAATAGATATAGGAGAGGCAAATATAAAAATGCCAAAAATCCGAAATGATGAAATAATGTCTGTGTTTTAGAAAAGTACAGAAAACTCTAGTATCAAGAGCTTTCTTTTAGGAATCTAACTATTTTTGGTAGTAAAAAGTTTCACAGATAGATTATTTAGGACAAAATTCTAGTATTAAGTCTGAAAGATGCAGTTGAACTCCAGTATTATGCTCTACTTCAATGCAGATTTTTTTTATTGATGACAATTTGTATAAGGAAGTTACAGAAAGCACCAGATTAAGCCGAAGTGAGGCCTGGATCCAATCAAACCAAAGGGCACCCACAACAAACCAAAGGACCCCTGCAAAAGTGCTTGTGAATTCCTAACCATTATTTTCTGACCTTAGTTAATAATAGATAATTATTAGTAGATAGACTTTTCTTATAGTAATTTTAAAAAATTAACATTATCATCTTGTCAGCTGGTAGTAGGTAAGCCTTATGGGAACCAAAAATTTAACCACAACCAGGTGACACAATGTTAAACGTTACTTGTTCCCATCTATACTGACTACCAAGTCATGTTTAAATGGTGTTATTTAACATGATTCCTTGAGGCCATTTTCTAATATGAATTAATTGTCTAGTAAAGACAAGCCCAATGATTTCAATATGTTTGCATGGGTGTAACAGGTAGTAGAATTTATCACCAAAGATATTGCTTTAGGACCTGCTTTCCTCCTCCTGTTTAATTTTTTTTTTTTTTCCTAACTGACCTTGGTGTGGCACAGAGTGCCTTAAACTCTGGATTGGTAATGGACTCTTGTGGCCATGTCTGCAATAGGAAAAAACGTTACATTTGTAACACATTAGGTACCGTGTCAACTAGCGGGTGTTAAAATCTTAGTATAGACAAGGCAAGTTGTAGTTTTAATATATATTAGCCAGTTGAGGTAAACTCTAGTTGGGAGCTATGTATTAAAACTACAATTTGCCTTGCCTACAGTAGGATTACAGTTAGCTAACACTTGTAAAAAAAAATCTTTTTTGCCATGGAATATAAGGCCTATGTCAGACAGTCAGATAGCTGACTGAAACATCTCATGATTGTAAAATTCAAGGAGAAAATATTCTGTGCCCGTGCTATGATTGAAGACTTGTCTATGCTTGGAATTGCATCAGTTTAGCTTAAGGTGTGATTTTAAGCCAATTTAGCTAAATCTGTGCAAAAAGCTTGTGAACTCTCTTATTTTGGTTTGTCTTCAGTCAGTTAGGAGCAGGTTTTAAGATGCCAGAAATAAGCTACTCCTAAAATTAAGTAAGTGTGTTTACACGTGTTCTGTTTTGTCCAAAAGAATTACCAATTAGGGACCTGGGCCCATGCATGCCTTGGGATTTCCACTGAACTGGGATTCTGCATGAGTGCCGAATCCTTTACTGTCAGTTCTGGATGCAGGATCCGGAGCTAAGATGAAGAAAAGCTTCTAAGTTATGTGCAATTTTGAACTTAATGGTTAGGAATGAATGTTTAGTCTCCAGCTGTACACGGAAATGAAAACTAGGAGGGAGCATGTCTAATAAATACACTGGAAAACAGGACTTGGGGGTTTTATTCGCACTTTGCTTCAGACTTGCTATGTGACTCTCGGCACGTCACTTAGGCCAAATTTTCAAAACTTACCTGCCATGAGACTACATTCCTGCTGAAGTCAGTTGCAGTTGTAAATGTCAGTTCCTCTGGCCTAAGATATCTAAAGTTGGATGTTTTCTGAAATGTGGCTATTAATATCTTGATGGTTCCCTCATCTTTAAAATAAGGATAATAATAGCTACTGTATGTCACAGGGGTGTTGTGAGACATATTTGGTTAATACTTGTAAAACACTTTGAGATGATGAGATGAAAGGTGCTGTAAAGTACCAAATGATGTCAATTTGAAGAAGTAATTTTGGAAAATGAAAATTAACTGAAAACTGTTCTTGACTTACAATCCTAGGGCTAGGTTCAGAAAAGGCTGTAGGTGCCTAACTGCCACTTTAGGTGCCTGAATCCCAGAATCAGGCCCCACTGAGATTCCCAATACCCTTGCTTAACTGCCCCGACCACTGTAGACACCTACACTTGCTCAGCACCTGAATTTTTGCAGTAAAAGTTCCCTAGGTGCCTATATTTCTGCCTCTGAGCAGATGCACTTCAGCCCCATGCCAAGCATCAGGACGCCTAAGTCCCAGAGTGATGCATGAATTGGAGAAAGATAGGTTTTCCTGTGCTGAATGCACCTGCGTGGCCTAATCTGGTAAGTATGCTCATAGCTCGCCTACCAGATGAGACCCCTATAGGAAAGTTTACACAAAATGGATGGGGGCGGGGACCTTTCTCAGATCTTTTAGCCCCGTGGTTAGGGTACTGACCTGTGAGGTGGAAGACCCCTGCCTCAATTTGCCCCTCCACCTGATGGGGAGAAGGAATTTGAACAGGGATCTGCCACTTCTCAGGTAAGTGCACTGGGCTATGAGATAGTCTGATTTGTGAGGAGGGGTGCTCCCTCAATCTCTTATTTTCAAGCTGTTCCACTGTGGCTATATAATGAAGTTGTCCCTGGGGAAGAGAGAAAAAGAACAAGCATGAGAATGACTCTGGAGCCTGATGGTTAGAGCACTTACCTAGGAAGTGAGAGAGCCAGTCCCCGTGTTCCAATGACTTTTTAAATTATTTATCCACAGTGGAACAGCTTCAAAAGGAGAGACTGAGGAACGCCCCCACATCAAAATATCCCATAGCCCCATGTTATGGCACTCACCTGAGAGGTGGCAGATCCCTGTTCAAATACCTTCTACCCCTCAGGAAGAGGGGGATGAACCAGGAGTCTCCCATATTCCAAGTGAGTACCCTAAGTCCTCCTTCCCCAGCATCGCTCAGCTTCTCACTAATCGTAAGAGTGGGTTTGCAGCTGAGAATCCCAGATAGGAGGAGGTGCCTCCCTCCAGCCCCAGAGTTAGGTGCCTATCTCCAAGAGAGGGATGGGGCTTAACACATACCCCTCGCCTTGGCATCTCCCATTGACTGGTATAAGTGCTGCCTTGCATGCTGCCTTCTGTGAATCCCATTCTAAGGCTAGGTCTACACTACCCGCCTGAATCGGCGGGTAGAAATCGACCTCTCGGGGATCGATTTATCGCGTCCCATTGGGACGCGACAATCGATCCCCAAATCGGCGCTCTTACTCCACCAGCGGAGGTGGGAGTAAGCGCCGCCGACAGAAAGCCGCAGAAGTCGATTTTGCCGCCGTCCTCACAGCGGGGTAAGTCAGCTGCGATACGTCGAATTCAGCTACGCTATTCACGTAGCTGAATTTGCGTATCTTAAATCGACTCCCCCCTGTAGTGTAGATGTACCCTAAGGTGCCTACCTCTCCCCATTCTTTTTATAGAGAACCTAGGCACCTAATTCAGGCTTTGTGAATCCCAGTGATTTTCGAAGCAGCTAAAAGACCTGGTGATGTTCAGTGTCACCATGCCTAAGAGTCTTCTTGTGAATCGAGACACTGGTGTTGAAGAGACTTATAGTCATTGAGAAACACTTGAGCTACGAGAGAGAGGGAAGGAAATAAGGATTTTGAAGAATTTGACTCTGTGGAAATTATGGGTTTTGAAGGGTTATTTTTTATCTGTTTTCAATGTTTATTTGCATTTTCTTATTTGGCTATGGGAGGAAAGGAGACTTTACATTTAGACTGAATTTGTGAAGGCAGTTACTTGAGAATATTTGAGAAAAATATTAGTGCTTTAATATATACGTCAAGGAATGCAAAAGAGCTCAGTAAAGTGGTTACAAGAATTGGGTTTTTACTTGGCTTAAGGAACTCTTTGTCAGTGCTCCATTACAAACTGTACATTTCTACAGTAGGCAAGTTTATGGGGAAATGATTGATACGTTAAAAAATAAGCTGCATTGAGAATGCTGAAAGGTGCCTTGTAAAGGGCTACAAGCATAAGGTCCAGTAGCTACGCTAACATATTATACGAGGGCTGTGGTTAGCCCATTCTACTGATAGAGGGAGGTGGTTTTAGCTTATAGGAAATAGGGAGAAAAACAAATATTAACACGGGGTATCTGAGAGTGGCTTTGGGGTTTCTATTTTTAGATGTGGAATGTTGACTTCAAGAGTGAAATTAAATTAACCACTGTGCAGAGGTCCAGCACAGGGCCAAAGCACACTTAAGTCTCACTTATGCCTATTTTAATGTTAAGGGAGAGAGATTTAGTTGAGGATGAACTAGGCTCTCTCCAGAAGATATCACTTTTCTTTTTCTTTTTTCTTCTTTTTTCGATTAACAAAAATTGATATGTTCTTTATGAATTCACACTTTTTGCAGTAAAATTGGTAATATTTGTTGTTATCAAGTCATTGTCTTTATGGAAACTGAATAGAATGATTTCTGTTATCCTCTATTGCTGATGGAATTATCTCTGGATTTACAGTGGAGATTTATGATTTTCTTCTTGAAAATGTACAGTTTAAAATAATTTAACCAAGGACATTGATTTCTCATTGTTAAAATATACATCTCTATATCATTCCTCAAGTGAGAGAAAATACAATATCACTTACAAGGGGAAATAAACAATATGAATGCAAATTATGGAGTAATCATGTGGGGGCTTAAAAGACCAGAGGCATTCAACAGTGAATATAGGTTTGCAGGGAAGAGGCTGCTATTGATAGGACAGGATTCTGCTTTTTTCCCTTAATTCCCTAGTGTGAAGAGACACACAGGAAAGAGAGGAATGGTGATGGAATTGCTATAGCACCAGTAGATTGAATGGCAAATAGAGACAAGTGAGTTGGATCTCAGACAAAGCCAGGAACCTCTACATCACTTTCATTAAGACATAACTGCTCTTGATAGAAATAAAAATACAAGAAATAACAGTTGCTCAGTGGCCTCATGATAGCTTACTGAAAGGTTTAGGTAAAAACAAAAACCAAAAAACCCTGTAGTTGAAATGAAAACACTGAGGTAGCCAGTCCAGGATACTGAATCAGATAAGGCTTGCAGGGAAAAGGGTAAGGTTTGCAGAAAAGCAAAATGAATAAATGGCAACCAAATAGGAATAAGAAGCATTTTAAAAATCAAGGGGGAAATAGTACTGGGAGAAAGAAGACCCAGTAATACACGAGGAGGATGAAATTAATGGTGACTCAGAAGAGGCTGAGGTGCTGAATTTTTATTTGTTTTAGTATGTCTTTAACAGGAAAATGTATAGAGGAGCATGAGCAACCAGTAGAGTAGGATATTAAGGGAAATAACTAACTTGCCAAAGAAGTCTAAAGAAATGAGTCCTTCATATGAGCACTTTATTTGAACTATTAGAGCATTTCCAGGAAATAACGCTTAGCACCCTCATCTGAGAGATATTGCATCATTCTGGATGGATGTGGTTAAAGAAGAGAGTCCAGAAAGTGAGACTGATATCTTGGGAAATGAGGACATTAACAGAACTGGCTCAGACATTTATGAAAAGGAAAGTACAGATTGCCTGCATTCAAGAGACCAAATTGAAGGGAACGAAGACAAGAGCATTGGAGAAGGCTATAAGCTACTACTATGGCACATTGAATAAGAGAAATGTAGTTAATATAGTTTTAGGGCATGGCCCCATTGTTTACACTGCCTTGCAGGTCAGACCGGTGGTGTGAATGGTCCTCTTCCAACAGGACTACATTAATGTGAAGTAGGAACGTTTTAGTTAACACCTGCAGCATCCATATGGGGGAGTTACAGCACTCCTGTAGTCTGAACAAGTCCTTAGACAAGCCCTTAGACAAAGTGATGCAGGAATTTGTAATGATTGTGGATAGGTGAAGTGACAGGATAATTTTGGTTAAGATAGCTATTGAAAATGGTCCCTAAATGTAATATGTACATATGCATGCCACGTGGAATGTGATGAACATGGGAAAAAAGGATTTCTGGGGGGAAATGGACACTGTTGTACAGAAAGTTGTAACAAAAGAGTCATCATTGGAGCTGACCTTAACAATCATGTGCGGAGATGGCAAGTGCTTTAAAAGGTACCATAGCCTCTGTAGACATAGGAGCAAGGAAGGGCAAACTATATTATACTATGCCCAGACATATGACTTGGTCATCATTAATACATTTTTCACTAACAAGGAAGAACATTTGATTACCTATAAGAGTGGCAGGATAAGGGTGCAGATAGATTACTTCCTGCTAACGCAAGCTGAGCTGAAGAACTTCAGAAACTGTAAGGTCAACACAGGGGAAAGCATTGCATCGCAACATAGAATATTGGTTGTTGACTGGCAATATATAGGATACATGAGAAGAAAATTGTCCAGATCAAGTGGTGGAAGCTTAATGAAGTTAGTAAGGAGTTTAAAATGAAAGTGCTGGAGAAGATCTCTTTAGAAGGATTGAGAGAAAATAAAAATCAATGGTGGAATCATATTGCAAGCAAAATTCTAGAATGTGCAAAGAACCTACTTGGTGAAAAAAAAGCAAGAGCTTTTTTCCTCAATGAGAGCAGATGGTGAAATTTGAGAGGCCATGAAGGAAAAGAAAAAGTGTTTTAAATTTTGGCAAGCAATGCTCCAACAGCAGGATTTTCAGAAATATATAAAAAAAGTCAAAAAGATAGTGAATAAAGAGGCAGCAGCTACTAATGCTACAGCCCTGAAATGAAAAAGGTGAGAAAGAAATACCTAAACTAGCAAAGACTTGCAATAAGAGAGCTAAAGAAATTGGTGAGATCAAAATGATCAAAAATGAAAGTGAAAATACATTAATCAATGAGAACCAGATTAAAGAATGGTGGAGAAATTACTTTGAAGAAAATCCATTATAACCAATCATAGAAGATGTAGTTGCAGAAGCAACATGGAAAATAAAAAACTCTCAGCCCCAATGGGATACCAGCAAAAATATGGAAGTGCATAGGGCAAATAGGCATGAACATATTGACACAATTGAGGGGAGTGAGAAGATGCCTGGAGAAAGAGCACATTAGCATCAATATTTAAGAGAAAAGGAGACATGAAGTCTGTGGTAACTACCAGGGCACTAAACGCATCAGCCACACGATGAAGATCTAGAAGGAAGTTGTAGATAAGAGACTATGAAGAGAAATAAAGGTCCCTGACAATCCGTTTGGATTCATGCTAGGTAAATCAACTATAGATGCTACTTTTGCATTAAGATTGCATGTAGAAAAATATAGAGAGAAAAAAGGAAAACCCTGCATATAGTATTCATTGATTTTGAGAAAGCTTATGCCCATATTCCAAGAAAAGTCATCTGGTAATCTATGAGAATGAAAACAGATACCTGAAGTCTATATCAGACTCATCCAGGATGTGTATGAGGGTGCTGTTACCAAACTCAGGAGGCCATGATGGGGAGAAACTGAACAGTTTCTAGTAAGTAAATTAAGGCTTGGCACTAAGCGCCTTTTTTGTTCATGTTAGTGCTTGAATGCTTTCTGAAAAGGCATCAGAGAGTGGCACCATGGTGCGTGCTTCGTGTGGATGATGTGCTTTTGAGGAAGAGCAAAGAGGAAATGGAAGAAGATTTAGAGAGATGACTGTCACATGGGATGAAAACTGGCAAAGAGAATCTAAAGAATGTAATTATAAAGTGTGATATATTGAGTTGGAAGGAGGTTCCTCATGTGATACTGCAGGGATAGCACTGGTCTTGTCAGGACAGTTTTATTTAACATTTTCTTCAATGATTATAAAGAGAGTAAACGGCACATTAAAAAAAACTTTTATACTAAATCAGGAATCATAACAAAATCCAGGTAGGGCAGATAAACAGTAAAGAGATTTAAAGAGATTAGAAACATAGATACAAAATAAGGGCTCTAGTTCAGTAAACCATTTAAGCCTATTCTTAAATCCATTCCTATTCAGCAATGCAGTTAAGCACATGCTTAACTTTAGACGTGCTTAAAATTTAGCATGTGCGTAAGTGTTTTGTTAAATAGCGATTGACTGCTGAATCGGGGTCCAAATGAGATTCTGGGTAAAGTTTTCAAAAGCCCTGTAAGTGACTTAAGAGCCTAAATGC
The DNA here is from genome assembly GCF_027887155.1 of Malaclemys terrapin pileata. Lineage (NCBI taxonomy): Eukaryota > Metazoa > Chordata > Testudines > Emydidae > Malaclemys > Malaclemys terrapin. Next base: position 53,765,201 of record NC_071505.1, read on the forward strand.
CAGTGATTTTCAATGAGACTTAGGGTACATCTACACTGCGCAAAAAAAAAAAAAACCCTAGGGTCTGGTAAGCTTACTTGGGGTCATGGGGTTTGCACTATGATGCTACAAATAACAATGTAGATGTTTGAGCTGGATCCCAGATCCTGAAACTTGGCTGGGGGGGAGAGCTGCGGGGGTTGTCTCAGAGCCCAGGCTGCAGCCCAAGTGAGAATGTCTACACTATTTTTAGCCCCATGAATCAGTTGACTTGGGCGCTAAGACTCATGGCCACAGGGTGTTTTTGCTTTGTAGAAACACCCTTAGGCTCCTAAGTGCCTATGCCACTTTTGAAAATGTTACCCACTGTTTTGAAATGTGCAAATGAATATATCAGGAATTAAATATTCTGAAACACACATACTGAGTGGGAGGGAGAAACTGGCAAGTAGAAATGCTGACAGAGACCCAGGGATGACAGCCAAGAGCAATTTAGACATGAGGTTGCAGCATAATGTGATGGTGGGGCACGGGAAGGGAGTCAGTCTTGTCTGGGGTTGCCTATACAAAGACTTCATTTCAGAACTTGAAGGTAATTGTCCTATGGGTGTAGCTCTGGAGTTGCCACACCTGTAATGTTGCAGTCAGTTAAGGACACCCCTTTGCCAGAAATGTAATGGCAAATCAGAGGGAATTCAGAAAAAAAAATGTATATAATAAATATTGTACTGCATAAAACTGGATTAAGCCCTTTTTCCCCCAATGATGAGCAACTGAAATGGTATTCTTTAAGCCGCTGACATCTTCCCTCACTCAGGCCCTGCTACCAGCCTGCTTATTTGTCCCCTTCAATTGAGTGTTGATAGCCACTATAGCTGGCACAGAATAGCAGTCATGAGTGAAAGAAGAAAACGCCCCTCTGGGGCAGCATTCAGAAAAAGAAAGAAAGCAAAGGAAGCTTTTATTTCTAAGCAGGAAGGAGCTCTCCTGAGATACATAGACACAAAGGTGCTGGTTGGAACAAGACCTCTGTCTTATCCAAACTGATGGTGAGGTCAAAGAGCTGGGATGCTTCAAAAAACCTGCCAATGATGAACTGAAGGTCGTCATATCTATGGATTATCAAGGTGAAGTCATCTGCAAAAAAAGTGTCTCTCCAGCTTCTTGGTCTTAGCAGTGAGTCTTCGAAGATCAGAGGGAGCCATCAAGTCAGTAACGGATGTATATCCCCTGATCCAAGTCCCTTGTGGCATGGCTGAGAACACAGGAAAAGAACAAATTGAACTGCATTGGCGCAAGTACCCAGCCTTGCTTCACTCCATTTGAGATTTTGAATGCCACAGAAGAGTCACCACCATTGGAGACCACTTGCACTGCCATGTAGTTATGGAACAGACGGATGATTTGTATAAACCTTCTTGGGCAACTAAGTTTGTGAGAATATCCCATAGACCCTCTCTGTTGACCATATCAAAAGCTTTGGTCAAGTCAATGAAGACTCCATACACGTCCATGTTTTGCTCTAAACATTTTTCCTGGACCTGCCTTATGACAAAAATCATGTCTGTAGTACTACAACCTGATCTGAAACCACATTGTGCTTCTGGCAGATTCTTCTCAGATAGTTTGCAATGAGTCTGTTCAGTAGAATGCGAGATAGTATTTTCCCGGCTGTACAGAGGAGAAAAATGCCTCTGTACTTTCTGTAGTCTGCTTTGTTGCCTTTGTTTTGAACAGTGGTACAATAAGAGCATATTTGAAGTCTTGTGGCATTTCTTCTTCTTCCCAAATGCTACTCAAGGAGTCGTGAAACACCTCAATAGCCTTTCGGTCTGCTTCCTTGTACTGTTCTGCTGGAATACCATAATTTCCAGATGCTTTGCTGGAGTACAGTTGTTTGATGGCTTTCATGATCTCTTCAATTGATGGAGAGAGATCGAGATCCTCTTTGATGGGTTTCACAGGTAATTGATCAAGGACACACCAATCAACTGTCTATTGGTCTATTGAGTAGACTAGTGAGGTGTTCAGCCCATCTCTGTATGATTCCCTCCTTGTCTTTAATAATAGTTATGCCATTTGCCAACTTCAGGGGAGCTGTGGCAGATTTAGATGATCCATAGATTGTTTTGAGAGAGTAAAAGGTCTTTGCGTTGTTCATATCCACATTATGCTGAACTTCTGCAGCTTTCCATTCCCACCACTCATCCTGTATTCTCCTCAGTTTGAACTGGGCCTTGCTCTGTAGGCACTTAAACCTATTTTTCTTTGAGATGGAAGTAAAATCATTCTACCATTCAACAAATGTTTTCTGCTTATCACTTAGGAGTTTGGAAATGTCCTCGTTTTTCCAGTATGTATGTATTGTGTTTAGTGAGTTTAGTGAAACATTTTTATTGCAGTAGCTAAAGTACAGGGGTATAGTATTTTCTCTAGGCATTTTTACCACAGTAAACTCAATAATCTCATACTATACGAAGTACTGAAAAGGGGCAACCTCATGATGAGCATAGCGTGAAAGCCTAAGACACAGTACTTCAAATTAATGTAGTTTACCTTTTGGACATTTAAAGTAAAAAAGAGAGAAGTTTTTTGCTTCTTTATAAAGAGCAGCTATCAGAAATATTACTTGTCATGTCATTGACAATTTTTTCATTAATAATTTTGGAGAAGGTTTCATATAAAAGCTTCAAGATAAAAATAAGATTTCTTACATAAAAATGATGATAATGAGACTTAATTTCCTGAAGGTTTCACAGATTAAGAAAGCATTTCTTCACCAATAGGATTTAATTTCACAATCCTCAACTAAAATCTGGTACTGTAAGAATAGTTGAGATTAAAAATGCAATAAGAGAGCCCTTCAGTTTAAGGTGGAATGCTTGGAGAAAAGTGAATATCTAAAAATCAGCTGGCCTGGAAGACCTTTTTTATGATTTATTAGAAATATAGGGGAATTGCAATACCAGATTACACCAGTTGTCCATGTAGTTCAGTATTCTGTCACTATCAAATGCTGCAGAGAAAGGTGCACAAAATCTTTAAGTGGGAAATAATGAAATGACATGTCTGTAGGGGGAGTTTCTCCCTAACCCCATCAGTTAGTGGTTAGTTTATATCCTGCAGCAGGAGAGTTTCACTTCCTAATATATATTTTATCTAACTCATGTAACTGTGCATATTTTCATTGTCCATACCAATGGCTGATCTATTCTTTAATCCTGCTAAACTCTTGAACATACTGATATCTTGTGATGGTGAGTTCTCTGGGTTAAAGAAAGGATTTCCTTTCATCAGGCTTAAGGCCACATCTACACTAGGAAGAAAAGATGTGTTTAACTCATGTCAGATAACATATGTTAACGAAAATGTGTTGAGAAGGCAAGTTGTAGTTTTAACTTGTGTTAACTGGTCAAGGTAATCACTAGGGGCAGCATGACAGGTTGATTAAAAACCTGTAGTCTCAGAGCCCAGGTCAACTGACTGGCTCGTGGGGCTCACGCTGTGGGGTTGAAAATAGCTGTGTGGATGTTTGGGCATGGATGGGATCCTGAGCTGTGAAACCTGGTGATAAGGGAGGGTCTTAAAGCCTGGGCTCCAGCCCAAGCCCAAATGTCTACACTGCAATTTTCAGCCCGGCAGCATTAGACCTGCAAAACCAAGTCAATTGACCTGAGCTCTGAGATTCATTGTCGTGTGTGTGTGTGTGTGTGTGTGTGTGTGTGTGTGTGTGTGTTTTTCCTCCCAGGGGAACCCCCAAACCTCTACACCCACCTTGCCTCAGTGGCTACTGCCAGTCATCATCTAGCCCCCACTCCCTGGGACAAACTGCAGTCTGTCATTGCCACTCATAATTGGCAAGGAGGTTGGACCAGCTGCTTCTGCCTAACCCCAGGCTGCACCTCCCAGCCCCAGTACCCGCACAGGCCTTTATCAAGGCCTCAGTCTGGGAAGTTGCTAGGCTACTGCTCCCCAGCTCCTCTTCCCTTTCCCCAGGACTGCTCTGCTCCAGGTACCCTATTCCCAGGCAGCTGGGTCCTTCTCACTCCACAGCCAAAGAGAGACTGACCCAGCTCCTCCCTGAGCCCTTATAACAGGGCCAGGTGTGGCCTGATTGGGGCGTGGCCCCAGCTGTGGCTGCTTCCCCAATCAACCTAGCCTTTTTCCACCAGAGCAGGGTAACTGCCCTGCTACACCTGGGTATAAATAGCAGGAGAGATGGTGTAGCACTGCTTAGGTGAGTAAAGATAAGCCAGAATCTTAGAGTATGTACCCTACGCATCTACACATGCCCAGCAGTTCCTCCCCTATCTACACTGCTGTTGGAGCCTTTCCTGTCACAGGGAAAGGCTCAGGCAGTGGGGAGGCACAGTAGGAAAAGGCTCTGCCCACTTCTGGAGCATTATCCTGCCACAGGGAGCTGCCTAAGACTTTCCATGCTGCAGGGAGAGACTCTAGCAGTGGGGAAAGACTCCAGCTGGGGAAAGGTAGTGAGGAAAGTCTCTGGCAACTCCCCACTATCAGAGATTTTTTCCTGCTGCCTTCCCCTGCCAGAGCCTTTCACTGCCACAGGTAGCTACATATAAACTGCCTACATGTACCCCACACACTGCTGCCAGTGTAGACAAGGCAAAGTGATGTACTATTAGATCCTCCCTTTAGCATTCTTGATGCCAGCATCTTCTCTCTTTTCATCCTGCTGTAACTGACACTACATACCTTAAGTTCCTGAATACCACTTGCATATTGAACTTGAATGTGAAAATTGAAAACCTTTTACAAACTCCTTTAGCAATCAGTTCATTGTTTCTTCTAATCCTCAGGGACATATAGAAGTAAGTAAATCTTATTCAAGTATCTTCCTGAGCAAAAGATTATTTCTTCTCCCAAAAGTTTATTGTTTTTATTTTAGTTTATTTTTACTATTTAATCAATTTGGGTTTTACCAAGGGTATGCTGAGTTTCACAGCACTGCAGATGAAGGAGGAAAAAAATGTGTGTTAAGGTGCAATGGGGAATACCATAATTAAAAATTCCAGTTTTATATTCCTTCAGTTACTATTATTTTGCACATCTGCCATTTGGTTCATAAATCAAAGGTTTGGCATTCAAATTAGCATTTTCCTGAATTCCTCTTTGTTATAGATTCATAGATTCATAGATAATAGGACTGGAAGGGACCTCGAGAGGTCATCGAGTCCAGTCCCCTGCCCGCATGGCAGGACCAAATACTGTCTAGACCATCCCTGATAGACATTTATCTAACCTACTCTTAAATATCTCCAGAGACGGAGATTCCACAACCTCCCTAGGCAATTTGTTCCAGTGTTTAACCACCCTGACAGTTAGGAACTTTTTCCTAATGTCCAACCTAGACCTCCCTTGCTGCAGTTTAAACCCATTGTTTCTGGTTCTATCCTTAGAGGCTAAGGTGAACAAGTTCTCTCCCTCCTCCTTATGACACCCTTTTAGATTAATGTGTGTTTAATTTTTTCCCAATAATTTTTCCAATTTCTCTGATAACATATTCAGGTTTTTTTTAAATACACCATTATCCCATGATAGAAGCATCTTTTCCTTATATTTGAAAAAATATATATCTTTTTTTATATTCACTTCACCAAATCATGGGAAGGAACCTGGAGAATTTCAGTTGGAAAAAAACTCTGAAAAATATATATTTAACTGTTTATTACTCTGGTCAAGTGACACAGGAAAAAGAAAGTCACAATTGTACAACACTTCATTAGCAAGATTAATAATTTTGGTTTAATATTGTAATTATTTTAATGTACAATTTTATTTAATACAAACTAATAACACTGGTCTACAATTTTTGAGAAGTCATCTGCTTCAGAGATAAAATGTGCTATTTATTATGTATTTTGATGTGCTGAATTCAAGTATGAAAATTAAAACAACTGATTGGCTACTGTTTCTAAGATATTTAAGTTTTTACATTTTATGTCTATGTATATTGTGTAGATAGTAGAGTTTTAATCATAAATTGTAAACCTAGGTCTTTTCATGTGTTTATGGTTGCTTTACATGATAATATTTCACCTGTCCTGTTTATGTAACACTTTAAAAATCACCAAAAGGGTTATATAAATAAAATTCATTATGAAACAAAAGGCAAAAATCTATTATGTACATAGTTTAGTCCTATTCAGTGTCTACTCGGCACTTCTTGGCTTGTCTCTTGTATTCATTAAATGGAGCATCTCTTGTCATTGTCCAGCAATAGTCTGCAAGCATTGATGGGCTCCATTTGCCCTGATAGCGTTTCTCCATTGTTGCAATGTCCTGGTGAAATCGCGCGCCGTGCTCGTCGCTCACTGCTCCGCAGTTCAGTGGAAAAAAATCTGGATGAGAGTGCAAAAAATGTATCTTTAGTGATATGTTGCAACCAAGGCTTTTGTATGCCTTGAGGAGGTTTTCCACCAACAACCTGTAGTTGTCTGCCTTGTTGTTTCCGAGAAAATGTATTGCCACTAACTGGAAGGCTTTCCATGCCGTCTTTTCCTTGCCACGCAGTGCATGGTCAAATGCATCATCTTGAAGAAGTTCACGAATCTGAGGACCAACAAAGACACCTTCCTTTATCTTAGCTTCACTTAACCTTGGAAATTTTCCACGGAGGTACTTGAAAGCTGCTTGTGTTTTGTCAATGGCCTTGACAAAGTTCTTCATCAGACCCAGCCTGATGTGTAAGGGTGGTAACAAAATCTTTCTTGATTCAACAAGTGGTGAATGCTGAACACTTTTCCTCCCAGGCTGCAATGACTGTTGGAGTGGCCAGTCTTTCTTGATGTAGTGGGAATCTCTTGCACGACTATCCCATTCGCAGAGAAAACAGCAGTACTTTGTGTATCCAGTCTGCAGACCAAGCAAGAGAGCAACAACCTTCAAATCGCCACAAAGCTGCCACTGATGTTGGTCATAGTTTATGCACCTCAAAAGTTGTTTCATGTTGTCATAGGTTTCCTTCATATGGACTGCATGACCAACTGGAATTGATGGCAAAACTTTGCCTTTATGCAGTAAAACCGCTTTAAGACTCATCTTCGATGATTCAATGAACAGTCTCCACTCATCTGGATCGTGAACGATGTTGAGGGCTGCCATCACACCATCAATGTTGTTGCAGGCTACAAGATCACCTTCCATGAAGAAGAATGGGACAAGATCCTTTGACGGTTACGGAACGTGGAAACCCTATCATCATCTGCCAGGAGATTCCAGCCCAACAGCTCTGCCTTACTCTTGGGTAGTTCCAAATCCCTGACAAGGTCATTCAGTTCACCTTGTGTTATGAGGTGTGGTTCAGAGGAGGAGGATGGGAGAAAATGTGGGTCCTGTGACATTGATGGTTCAGGACCAGAAGTTTCATCCTCTTCCTCTTCCTCGTCTGACTCAAGTGAGAATGATTCTGGTGCATCAGGAACCGGCACTCCTTCTCTGTGGGGTACTGGGCGTATAGCTGATGGAATGTTTGGATAATGCACAGTCCACTTTTTCTTCTTTGACACACCTTTCCCAACTGGAGGCACCATGCAGAAGTAACAATTGCTGGTATGATCTGTTGGCTTTCTCCAAATCATTGGCACTGCAAAAGGCATAGATTTCCTTTTCCTGTTCAACCACTGGCAAAGATTTGTTGCACAAGTGTTGCAGCATATGTGTGGGGCCCACCTCTTGTCCTGATCTCCAATTTTGCAGCCAAAATAAAGGTGATAGGCTTTCTTAACCATAGTGGTTATACTGCGCTTTTGTGATGCAAAAGTCACTTCACCACAAACATAGCAGAAGTTATCTGCACTGTTCACACAAGTACGAGGCATCTCTGCTCACTTTGGCTAAACAGAAATGTGTCCCTTTGCAAAATCAAACACTGACAAAAAAGAGAACACGACACTGTATGATTTCTAGAGCTGATATAGGGCAATTTGTTCAGCAGAGTGATGTAAGCTTTGTTATGATTGCATCATCTATGACTTCTAGGAATAACATGATGCAATTCATATCATGTATGATGCAATACCAGCTTCAGATTGCATCATTCATTGTTTTGCCTAAAAAGCAAGTACTGTCCAAACCCAGTCATAGATTTATTCATAGATCCAGTCAAAGATGTATTTAGTCATTTCTGGTTTAAATTGAGATCCGTTCCCTTTATAACTCACTTATCCTCCGCCATTCCCAAGTCAAGGGTCGTATATACTGACCCAATAGCATATCTTGAAAACTAGAGCCAATCAACAATTTTAAGCATCATTTTTGTTCTCAGTGACCCAGAATTAGTAAAGTTCGACTACATTTATTTCAGAAACATTTTGGCTGTAGAGCAGTGTAATCTACCTCCATCAGTTTGACAGAACATCAAACTAGTGAAATAAACTTGTGTAGTATTTTTATTTGGTTTTATAAATCAAAGCTAGTCAGCTGGGATTTGGGGACGATGTGAGGTAATCTTAGCACTGTTTTTTGGAAGGCTGATCTCACGAAACTATTTTTCTCTATATTTTTCAGGCAAGTGTGCCAGATTTGATCCCAAATGCAAATTTTTTTTAATGTCTGAAATTTTCAAGTGTTTGTAATGAATATGTCCCAATCCAGGGAAATTCTTATCTGTTGCTTAGTTTTCTCCAGCAAACTGATGGACATCTTTATTAAAATCAATATGGCTACCATTTATTTAAATTATGGGGATAAAAATTTACGGCCTGTTTTGTGTGGATGAACTGGTGGGGAAGTGTGCCCAAGGAGCCCATCCTCCACCCAGTATCCCCATATTGGATCAGGACAGGAAACAGACCTTTGGCACTGGGGAAGGCAGCCAGACAGCTAAAACATCTGGTAGTGCTCCATGGCTGCAAGAGAGTGTGAAAAGCCAGCATGAGAGATAGCCATACTCTCTGAGGATCTGACCTTGCTCCTAGGCATTGCAGTGGTGCAGGACCAAGCCCTGAGTTCCATGCACTGTCAGTAGCTGGCATTGGACAAAGTGCACAGACTGATTTTTGGAAAAGTAATAAGGAGTGCTACAGAGTGTATAGCTCTCTCAGTAATCCCCGGGCAACTGCAGGATAGTGTCTCTATCTGCAGTAGTTGCAGTTGAACTAAATTATATAATCTTAACTAAGAACCCAGTGTGTATTTTAGTTCTCTTTCACCTATGTATCGAACCAAAACTCCCTAAGTGTGTCTGCACACATTAGGAGCAGCTACAAACTCGATAAATTGCTACATGTTGTTTATTTGCAAGCACCAAAGTTGTACTGATTAATACTTTTACTGGGCAGATGTGCTGCACGGTAAATGAACTATGATTAGGAAAACACACGTGTCCTAGATTATTTCCACTGAATGTGAATGTAATCACAAACATTATGCACCTTTCAAAAGTCACACAGGAAAAGCTTTAATGTGTCAAACTATTGTTTCATTAAGCTGAAAGCATCCTGGTATATATGCCTATACTCGTAAGATCTGCATACCTTTTGCTGGTAAATATGTTCAAGAAAATAATATTGAGATAGATGAAATCATGTATAGGATTTGAAATGGATGCCAGTTTGCTATGTAAAGGTTTTATTTATTTAAAGATTTTAAAAGATCATTGTGTGCTTTGATATGTGTGACTGATTTTACAAAACATGTCATACAGTGTTGCTTTTGAATATATCAGATAGAAGTTCTTTTTGAATGTTCAGATATTTTTACCTTAAATTTCCTTTCCTTGACTTTATAATCAAGTCAGATTTGTCAAATTAAATGTGTTGGTACATGCAAAGATGTGTCAAAGGATGCTTGGGCTGTTATAAGTAAGGTTGATAGGTTCTTTATTAAAATCCCTCTAGTCTGAACACATCCATATTAGATGATTCCAGATTAACAATGTATAATATAACTTTCTGTTCTTTCTTTATACATTTGCTGTAGAAGTGTCTAAAGTTAACTGAATTGGAAATCCTGATATTATCTGCTTTCCATGTTAACGTACATAGACTTATTCACCATATTTCAGGTTTAAAGTTAGATTGACTTGTTTTCAGATTAAATATCTGCATTTCAAGTTTAAACTAGAACTGCTGTATGCCCTTTAGAAGATGGACAGGATCAGGCTAAGAAGTGCTCAAGATATCAGTAACTCAATCAGTGATCAAGAGGCAAGCACTGAAAGTGAGCCACCAAAAAGAAGAAAGAGGAAATTAGTCCCAATTGGGTTGTGATCCAAGACATCTGTGGCATAGATAAAGAAAACAGAAAACAGGACAGTCTGGGGTCTCCTTTGTGTAGCACAAAGAATGTCAAAATAAGGATTTCCTAAAGGCTATCATGAAGAATACTGTGGAATTCCCAGTGCCTGTAATCCATTCCATACAAGGAACAATCACTTCTGGGGTAAGAAGAGAACCGAGGAGGAAATTGAGAGTTCTCTGCAATGCCAAATACTAGTGAAGACTAATGCATGAGATCATCTGCTGGTGCAGTGAGGAAAGTTTGGAGGCTGGAGAGTCACTCTGTCATTGTCAGAAAACCTGCTGGGGGCAGGACACAAACTCATTTCCCAGAGGGGGTCATCTGACATCCTAAGAGTTTTCTTGCCGCTACCATCCTTGGAGGCATTAGAATAAAGAAGATTATGCATTTTTAAGTACAATTCCTGTGTATCTTACTTCCGATCCACATAAAAAATGAATTGATAGGTAGCTGTTCAGGATAACCTACTAGACCTTTTTCTTTCCTAATTTCTGTTCCCACACAAAACCCTTCATTAAATTAGAGTTCAACCAGTATTAACATGAGACCAATCTCAGCTGGCACTCATTACACCCAAATACAGTCACAGACTGCATATTTCCACAGCTCCCTTGTAATTACAACTACACGTATCCAGTTCCTCACTACCACACTCTAATGCACAGCCTTAACTCCAGGCACAAACCTTTTCATGGACAAATAACATGATAGATTTTTACCCACCACATATGTGTTTATGGAAATATATCTTAATGTAGCTGATGTCCGTGGTTGGCTTGTGGGTTTGGGTAGGATTTTTTTAATGATTAATAAAAGGAAGTGTCTTTCCTTTCCACAACGCTCCTCCAGTCCCTTGGGATTTCTTCCATTTCTATGCTCCTCCACATATACCCTCATATGACCACTTCCATAATTCTCCTTCAGCTCCCCTATCCCACCAACTCTCCTTGTCTCCTTGCTGTGTTCTCCCTGGCAATGCTCCGTGTCTTCAGCTTGCCTCAACCCCTCTGTGCTGACCCCCTCAATGAGTCTCGTTTATGGTCTTGTCCCTTTTTCACTTTTCAACATCAATATCGATAAATATCAACATCTAGGGAAAAGACTAGGAGACTGTGAGGCAGGGAGGAATTATAAGACTAGCAGAGCCAGCCTTGGCAGTGAAGCTGGGATGACAGGCTGGTAAGGCAGATTGGGAAGCATTGTTCTCGACTGACTCCTCCTGGCCTTATTGCCCACCTGTCCCTACCCCGGTGCATCATACAATTGCCAAACTGGCTGCATAGCTCCATGGCTGCCCCTCATTCCACCTTCACCTCTTTCCCAGTCCACAGTGATTTTTTTCCTTTGCTTATTGTTACAACAGTCATTTAATGTTAACGTTGATTTTTAGTAATACAAACAAATATTAATAAAAGAAAAACAAGGAAATAGGTATGCTGTGCAGTGGGTATGGGAAAAAGGAAAATGAAGATGAGGCAAGCTGGGCATAGGGGCAAAGGAATCGGGTTAGGCTGTCAGATCAGGGACCCGTGTGAAACACTGGCCAAGGAGCCCTGTTCCACAGCCCCTTCCAATCTTTATGCCTCCCATCATCCACGTTCCATACAGTCTTGGACATTCTACATTTCAGCAGTGTGGCTCCTCGTCTGATGCTCCTGCTGAAGCAGGAGTCCCAGTCCTGCTAAGGACTATGAGAGTAGGGCTTTCTTTTGGAAAATCACAGGAGCTTCACTAAATGGAAAAGCTGCCTTCTCATCAACCTTACTTGCCACTCTCTGCCTTCCTCTGCTCTCTCCAACCAAGGGTACCAGTCAACATGGTTTTATGGAAAATAGGTCTTGTCAGACAAACCTGATTTCATTTTTCAATGAGAATAAAAATGTGTTTGATAAAGGTAACTATGTAGATGTTGGATTGCTTAGATTTGTGTAAGGTGTTTGACTTAGTACTCCATGATTTAAAAATTCTCACTATACAATATCAATAAAATACATGATACATTAATTAAGATCTGGCCAGCTGAAAGATCCACAAAAGTAGTTATTGATGGAAACGCGTAATAAAATGGGGATGTTTCTAGTGGGTTTCCACAGGAATCTAGGCCCGATGCTATTCAACATGTTCATCAGTGATCTGAAAATAAATATAAAATCGTTGCTGATAAAATTTGTGGGTCACACAAAGACTGGTGGAGTGGTAAATAATGATGAGGACAGAAAGGACAGCCATACAGTGAGATATGGATCGTTTGGTAAGTTGGATCCATTCAAAGAAGATGTGTTTTAATACAGCCAAATGCAAAGTCAAACATCTAGGAACAAAGAATGAGGGCCACACCTACAGAGTGTGAGACTGTATCCCGGAAAGCAGTGACTCTGAAAAGGATCTAGGGGTCACAGTGGACAAACAACTCAACATGAGTTCCCAATTACACTATGGTAAAGAGAGCTAATTTTCTCCTCAGATGTATAAACATGGGAGTAGGAGAAAGAAGGTGATTTTATTCTTTATACAGCATGGGTGAGACTGATACTGAAATACTGTGTCCAGTTCTGGTGTCCACATTTTAATAATGCTGTTGAAAAATTGGAGAGAGAGCCAAGACCACCCACAAAAATGATTTGAGGGCTGGAGAAGATGCCTTATAGTGTGAGACTTAGAGTTCAATTTGTTCATCTTATCAAAAATAAGATGGAGAGTGACAAGTTTACCCCTATCAGAGTATAAGTACCTTCACAGGGAGAAAATCCCAGATAGGTTCTTCAGTCTAGCGGAGAAAGGCATAACAAGAACCAGTTAAAGCCAAGCAAATTTAAATGAGAAATTGAGCACACATTTTTAACAGGGTGGTTAGCCATTGGAACAAAGAACCAAGGGGAATGAGTGGTCAGTTCTTCATTTCTTGATCTCTTCAAATCAAGACTGGGTGCCTTTCTGGAAGATATGCATGGTCAAATACAAGTTATCAGACTCAATGCAGAGGTAACGGGGTGACATTTTATGATCTGTGAGATTATATTATCTAATGTTCCCTTCTGGGTTTAAAATCTATGAAACTATGATTTTCTGATATTGCTGCTGAGAAAATGTGTTAGATGGTGTGTGAAAAATCTGTGGAGTTTAAATCTTGCAAAAGTAGTTGATGGAACATTCTAACGGGGTGGCACTGCTCACTCACGTGTACCCTGACAAGCAGTTGCTTAGACGGATGAGGTAGGACACCACTTGCCCACTGCTCTCAGTAAGTAGAGCCTTCCCCACTTACACACAAATAGTTTTTCTCTCTCCTCCAAAATAAAGTTGTTCATCATACTCCAGAACCAGTACCTTCTCTGGTGAAATTTAGAGTAGTGAAAAGCATTTGCAACTATAAAAGCTGCTTTTCTGTCACTGCAAAATATGTGAGCAAAAAGCCTGAAATATTTGTGATTTTTTTTTTTTTGCCTGTTTTCTTGGAGCAAGAGGTTTTCATATTGCACTGGAAATGGCTTGAAAATGTGATGCCAGTGTTAGGACTTTAAAACATAAAATACTGAGCTAGAGTAGCCTGGTGTCCCCATGATGATTCACTACTCAGCAGTACTGCTAAACAGTATCTTTCTGCATGCACAGGTAACATGGTCCCGCTTAAAAAATTATTGCCTTGTTAGAAAGTTTTAAGGGAATTCCAATATATACATAGAAAATATCCCTCAAGCTAGTAAAAACTTTCACACTGTAGCCCCAGAACTTGCTTATGTTTGCACCCTCGTCTTTGAGAAATTTTGGTTTTCCTATTTTATTTTTTATTTTTTGGATTCTGAGAAGTAGGAAATTGGGCAAATTGGCAGCTTCTCTGTGGAAGGCTTAACATAGATAGCTGTAGATCCTAGAAGTGATGGAATAGTATGTTGTAATGTGTGAGCAAGGCTTCCAACTAAAGCTGTAGATCAAAAGACAAGGAATCTGGAGACAGTACTTCTGTCTTCATATGGGGCATGTTTACTCCAGGGAATACTCGGAAAAATAGTATTGGTTTTAATACTGATTCAGCCACACTGATGTTGTACTGTTGCCCATTTGGACTAACTGTTTAGTCAAAAATTCCAGGCCTCTGGGCATTATTTCCATTATAATGAGACATTGGTGCTATACTGTACATTAGGTATACACTTTGTGTAATCTACAGAGAATGTGCACCGAGTCCTATTTCCCTGAATACAGCAGGCAGTTACCTTGCTCAGAAATCCTCAAGTCTGCTACTCCCTAATTTCAGTGCTGAAAAGCTCTCTGTCTGTACTTTCTTCAGGGTCACACTTGCTTCCTTTCCTGGCCTTCTCTTTTTCATGACTTTTTTTTTTATTTTGCAAAAAAGCCCCACTATATGTGTGAAGTGGAGATAGGAGTTCTGCATGGGCTCATTCATCACAGAAGGGCTTCGAAAATCCAAAATTGCTCCTGCAACTATCATTTATAGGTGCAGTACTGGAAAAAAAAAAGGGAATAAGCATATTTTCAATACAGTGCCTGTGTGTTTTACTTAGCTCTCCAGCACAAAGAGGCTATATTTAACAGGGCAGGGACTGTACTGGCTAGTGGGTGGCTGAAAAGACAATTTACACTTACTGGCAATTGAGTAGTAGTCTCCCCATTGAAAATTATCTCACTTGTCCCAGAGTACAAAGCATACTCTCATTTTGGCAGTCCAAGTCTCTAACAGAGCCAGAGTCAATAGCAAAGAAGCCTGCCAATCAACACTGCCCGCAGGCCAGATGCCATGGCAAAAAAAAATCATTTACTTGGCATATGGACTTATAATTGCCTACCAAATAGGAGGGGAAAGATTAATGCAGTGGGATGAACAAACCACCAGAAGTCTGCTGCTAAACACTTTTTTATATTCTATTTTTGTTTAATAGTTTCAGTAGTTTGTTGAATAGTATTCTGCAGCTATATAGAAGATAGGAACACAGTACAAAACATGAGCAAATATGCACTCATGCACCTTGTATCTTATATATAGCAATTGTGTATGAGCAAGGTTGTGGGGGCGGTAGTGAAGAGCTAACTGGTCTCAAGCCAGTTAATGGCCTCTCAGTCAGTAGTGTTCATCTTGACAAGATCTCTGGGGAGCCAAGCACAAAAAGAACAACCATCCAGGATGTGTGCAGCATCCTCCACAGCACCACAGGTACACAGGAGGCTGTCCTGGGTGCCCCAGGCATGATTGGTCTTGGCACAGTGAACCACACCCCACAAGACCCTGTTAAGTTGGCTCCAGAGGCAATGTGAGGCCCATAGCCAGGTAGCTATTCCTCTGGCTTGTTGATGATGTAGGGGTTCCTGGTAGTGTCAGAGACTCTCTGAATGGAGGAGGTGCAGCACTGTCCAAAAAGCATTTTTGCTATGCAGTCGATCACCATTATAGAATTGAAACATCTCTACAGTGACACAAAACAGTAACCCACAGTACTGCACACATCCATAGACCCTATCCATCTTCTGTATAACAGTACAGAAGAAAAGGTTAGTATACTCCCCAAATATTGTGATGGGGCTTACCCCCCATCACCTGCAAGGCAAAGGAAAGAACCCCAATTAGGAACCGAGGGAGCAGTAAAGAGGAGAAGATCCTGGAGACAAGAGGTGGGGAGTTCCCTATCTCTGGGAGGATCCTGGGGTAGGCAGACTGAGGAAAGGTGCAAGAGCAGAACTGGTCCCTGTATCCAGGGAGAGATTGTACAGTAGGCACGATTTGCCTACAGAGAGCACCAGAGTAGGTTCCTGTGGGGAGGCCTAAGTTAGTGCCTACAACAGGTAGAAGAGACCCACAGGGAACAGAGTAGGCTGCTATGGGAGGGAGCCCTGAGATAGGGTGTGTAAGTAGAAACAGAAGACTTCAGTAGCCCAAAGGGGCAGGAGAACTATTCAGATTTGTTTGGATTTTCATTTGGACCTTTCAGTTACCCCAGAAGGGGATTGAATTTATGTGACTTGGCCAGAGGACTGAGCCACAGAAAACCCCATGAGAGGCAGACGGTCAGCAAGAGGCGCTGGAGCCATGGATTCTGGCACCATTACACACAGATGCAAGAGGGTGCTCCCGGGGTGAGTGTGTCCCATCACAAAGACCCACAAATTCCTTTAATAGATGCATCTGCCCATGCTACTTTATCAACATGCTTAGAGTATTGTGGATATGATTGGGAAACATGGTGGGGGTATTTATGCATGGTGGAAGCGAGTGGAAATCGGTAGAAGAAAATGTGCCTATTAGGGACTTGTGGGACTTTTTTGAAATATATTAACCTTTTCTTTGTACTATGTTCTATGCACTTCATGATAACACCTATGGAAGTGTACAGTACTGTGCTACAGTCTTATGTCGTTGCAGATAACTTTAAAACCCACCATGTATAAATGTCTCCACCATGTTTCCTAAGTTTGTCCTCCGCACTCTAAGCATGATTTCTCAAGCAGCAGTCTTTCTACAGAATATCAATTGCAGTAACTAATGACCGTGAAAGTAGGGATAATAGTATAAAGGCCTTGGCTACACTGACGTTTGTGTGACAATCTCCCACCATTCCTGTAGCACTGATGCTGTCTGCAGGGGAAGCAGTAGTGTAGATTGGCTGCTCTGAACAAGCTTAGATGATGTGATGGCAGCTGCTCAGTACTAGTTCTCCTAGTGTTGCTGGCATCATAAGAGCCAAACAAGAGGAAGCAACGATTAAAAAAAAAAGTTTTTAAATGGTCAGTGTAGACAAGGCCTTTAGGTAGACCTGCCTTCTGTAGGCCTGCACACTGTTCAGGGTGATAGAATTTACTATTTAAATGTATTTCTGTCATCCAACATAGAACACCCACTCCAACAATCAGCCCTCTACTCCAGGTATTTTGCAACTTCCCCTGTTTAAACACTTCTCTTTTGTTCTGTGCCCAGCATGTGGTTTGGGAAATTGCTGATGAGACATTCCTCCACAGGCATTGAGGTTGGATGGCTGTCTGAGGGGATAATATACTGCAAGAAAAAGCTACTTAACTTTTGCATCTTATTTTAGCATCTTATTATTTCAAAGGTATCCCAGCACTTCAGGAGAAATACTGCTGCTATCAGCTTTGAAAGCACCAATATCTCACAAAATGACTTTAAGAAGTTGCCAGTTAAAGTTAACTCATCTCATTAATGAGCTGGGATCATCTTCTGTAAGGATTTTAGCCTCTTTTGAGATAAGATTTCTCTCTATCTCAAGATAAGTTATTTTGCATGACATGATTGTTACCAGTGCACGTTGTTGGGGTATTTCTCCTCTCTGCTGATAATCAGATGAGCAACAGCTAATCAAACCTAATCCCCAGAAGATTCATGTTCCTGTAAATTTGTCTTCACTTGCTTCCCTCCTTCCCTGAAGGAGGAAGTGGGATTTTTCCCTTTTAATCTGCAAAAATATTTACTTCCCCCATCCCCAGCCTGAGATCAGAGTAACTGTAACTCCTCCTCCCCCTGAGCCTAAAAATTGTTCTAAGGAATTTATTCAAGCTGTTGAACTGAATAGACCTTACACCCATAACCTTAAATGTGGTTATGCCTGAGAGAGGAATAGACCTTAACTTCCTAATCTTAAAAGTTTTTCGGCATTCTGGTGGCTGAGCTAGCAGTCATATCCATGTTGGCCTTGTGTATGTGAGGATAATGTGGGCCCATAATTCTCCACCAGTAATACCAACGGTGGAGACTATAGTGTAGATGAGACAGGCATTTTATCTCTCTAACCTCACCTTGCTCTGATTACTTGAGTAATATACTCTTCATTATGGGTAAGGAAGGCAGACTTTCAGTTTACCAAGATAGTTACATGATGACCCTTGCTTATGTTCAGTAAGCACTACAGAGTAGAATGCTTAGAGAAACGCAGTCTGGACTCTGGGCAAGAGCTGATGGCAGTCTCTTCAGGTAACTACCAGCACCACATATGCCCATCTCATGGAGTTATGCTTCCCCTTCCTCTCCAGGTAGCCTTTCCTAGGTCATTTCTATATGTACATTGCTGCAGTGGCACAGCTGTCGTTGCAGCGCATCTGGTGAAGACGCTCTGTGCTGATGGGAGAGCACTCTCCCATCGGCATAATAAAACCACCTCCATGAAACATAGCACTGTGCACACAACCGCTTATGTTGGTGTAACTTATGTTACTCGGGGGTGGTTTATTCACACCCCTGAGCAACATAAGTTATACCGACATAACATGTAGTGTAGACATAGCCCAAGAGACAGTCTGTCTCTCAGGGCTCCTATTCTGAACTGAGCAGTCTACACTGGTATTTATCAAATCACAGAATAATAAACCTGCTGATTTGTTTTATGTGACTTTGTTCACAAAGCAAACACCGTCCCAAGGAGGTATGTTGTCAGGAAATAGGCCATGTCTACACTGGCTACAGTGCTGTAGCTATGCCAGCATAATCTTATAATATAGACACACCCTGCACTGACAGAAGGAGTTTTTCCATTCGTATAGGAACACTACCTCCCCAAGTGATGGTAGCTCGGTTGATGGAAGAATCCTACCTATGTCAACACTGGGGGTTAGATTGGTATAGCTAAGGCACTCAGAGGTGCAGATTTGTCACACCTTTGAGTGACATAGATATGTCAACCTAGGTTTTAAGTGTAGACCAGGCCTTAGACATAGATGAAGCTGTGTTGATATTACAGAAACTAAAATGATGATTTTCAGGCTCAGCTTCCCTGTACTTAGGAAGCTCAGCATCTTTGAAAATCAAGTCATGTTTTTCTTTCAAATATGGAAGTGCTCAACGAGGGAGAAGAAAGAGAAGAAGGGAAAGCATGACAAACTAGCTGTGATTGGCTGCTCTAAGAACCAATAAGAGGGAAACCCAAACAACCTGCCCTGGTGGGAAATAGATCTCAGACAACAAAGTAACAAAAAATTAAAATTAATACTTGATGAGTTTTTGCCACTGTTTCAAAAATGTTTTAGGTCTGATGACAGCTGTTGAGTAAGAAAACAAAATTTCTTTGCTGTCATAGTAAGTAAATCTAGCTCTGTTAGCAATTTTACATTATTTATGAATCATAGGCGATATCATGCGAGAGATGAGGCGTCTCTGTCTCTCACTATAAAATGTTAAACATTTGATGATAACTTGTGGTCTATTTTTACAAATGGATGGTAGTTACAGAATTAATACATTTAGATTTTCAGTTCATGGGAACCAAGAACATTGCTGTAATCCTGTACATGTTAAACATAATTTCTTGTACGTTCTTGAAAAAGTCTTTCCTAAGGACCAAAGTAGAGAAAGAGTTGTGCCACAACAGGGTCAGCTCATGATTAGCCCAATGTTAGCTGAAATTTTACATATATTGGTTGGTTAAACATTTTGCAACTCAGGGCATGTCAATCCTAGGTCAATTTACAGCCACCACGGTAATTATGCTGGTGGCTGATGTCCACACTACCCTCCTTCTGGTGGTGGTGCATGTCCTCACCATGAGCACTTCCACCGACTGAAAAGGGGCAGGGATCTCAGCTCCATGCAGCTCCACACTGGGAGCCCAGCTACCCCATGGGCTTCTCGCCTCTCCTCTGGGAACGGAGGGGCAGCCGCCCGGGGCTTCTTGCCTCCAGCGGGGAGAGCTACACTCAGAGGCCAGTCGGCTGCCGTACTCCTGGCAGGGAGCGGGGAGCCAGGATCCCAGAGGGCAGCAGGTGGGTGGCAGCCTGGCTTTGAGCGGAGCCGGCTTTCTAGAGATTTCTAGAGCTGTGAAATTGACATGACAGCTAACAGCCAATGTACGGAACACAGTGTCTACACAGACACTGTGTTGCTCTAACTACACCTACATAAGCCCTATGCCTCTCGTGGAGGTGGAGTTATTATGTCGGTGTAGTAAGGCACTTACACTGGTGGGAGCAAAGCTGTAGTACAGACACTGGCATAGTTAGGTCAACTAAGGGTACATCTACACTACAGGGGGGAGTCGATTTAAGATACGCAAATTCAGCTACGTGAATAGCGTAGCTGAATTCGACGTATCGCAGCCGACTTACCCCGCTGTGAGGACGGCGGCAAAATCGACTTCTGCGGCTTTCTGTCGACGGCGCTTACTCCCACCTCCGCTGGTGGAGTAAGAGCGCCGATTCGGGGATCGATTGTCGCGTCCCCACGGGATGCGATAAATCGATCCCCGAGAGGTCGATTTCTACCCGCCGATTCAGGCGGGTAGTGTAGACCTAGCCTAAGTCAGCCCTGTAGTGTAGACCAAGCCTTAGAAAAAATAAACTCCTTTGTGAAGAGGAACTTTACTATATGGATTAATTACAACAACTAACTTATTGGTAGTTTAACATCTATATGGTAAGAAATTATCCTGCAGTTTGCTTCCAAAGCTAATATTTCTTCATTGGTTATAAAAGAACAGGAAGTTAGGACTTGTGGAATCTCTTTCCAGCTCTGGCACTGAGTAATAGTGTGACACGGGCAAATCACTGACCCTTTCTATGGTTTCTATGGTTGTGCATCTGTAAAATACGTATAAAAATACTTTTCTATCCCATGTTCAATATACATAGAATACTTTGAAATCCTTGAATGGAAAATGCTGTAAAATTGTAAAACATTATGGCAAGAGTCACCAACTAGTGGTATTGCACATAGTCTTACACGTTCTTAGAATGTGAACAAGTTTTTACTTTTTGAAGAAATGCAGTATTAGTTCTATTATACAGTCTTCCTTTGAGAGACGCTGTAGCAGGTTGCAAAGAGTTTGCTCTCTGCTTTATTCTCTATAGTAGAGGCAATTCATGGGACAGAGTACACTTCCTGTCAGGGCCAGCTCCAGGCACCAGTGAAAGAAGCAGGTGCCTGGGGCGGCCAATAGAACAGGGCAGCACTCCGTCCGTTATTGGGGCGGCACGTTCAGGTCTCCGGCGGCAATTTGGCGACGGGTCCTTCAGTCCCTCGCTTCCTCTTTGGCGGCACTTCGATGGCAGCTCAATCGGTTTTGTTTTTGTTTTTTTTCCTTTGCCGCTTGGGGCGGCAAAAAAGCTGGAGCCGGCCCTGCTTCCTGTGATTTGGCCACTGGTATGTGGATTGAGATTTCTGGAAGGGTGGATTACCCGCATGCTGTTAGTGACTGCCTCTGTTCCAGGACTGGTGTATATGTTTAAATAAAGCAGGTTACTCGTAGAGCATACCCAGACTCCAGGTCATTGATTTCTCTTCCAATAGAGCTACAAGACCCCAGAATTCAGCTACCACTCAACAGAGGGTGACACTGATGTCAGAACAAGGGGCAACAATATCAAATTTAATAATCAAAGTCTAAAGAAAATAATTGTTACAAAATTTAGAGTAATATATAGATGTCTTAGATGTTTTGATACACATTAGATTTGTTATTTTTATATTTAAATGGTAAAATATTGAATGTCTGAAGTTGCTAGTAATACAGTGTATGAAGAATGGAAAATTGATATACAGGCCATCTTTGTGACCTTCTGCTAATTCTCTCCCCACAAAGCCTTAGTCCAGAAGTGTGGAGGACTTCTCTCTGAGCTTTCTCTGCTTCTAGAGGATGGCCAATGCTGAAGCAGGGAATGTAAGATGTAAGGAGGATAAAACCATAGATATGTGGGATTTTACCTGGAGTTCATCTAACACACATGGCTCCCACTGGAGAAAAATGTGTCCAAAACTACTGATATTTCCTTCGTTTACTCGGACATATAACTTTTTGAAGGAAAATGCTTAACTGTATTGACAGTGTGTGGTTTGTGGCTTTCAGACTCCTGAGATCTCTTTAAAGCAGAATGCAAAAAATAGATTAACCAAGTGCAGCCCATGCATCATAGAAACAAAATCCTGTATATATGTAAAGTGCATTCTAGATATTTCCTTATCCACTGTAGAAAAGCTAGTGCTAGGTTTAAAAGAATTCAAGATTTCCACAGCTGAGCTTCGTTTTTATAGTAATCCAGCCAAATCTGTAATTCTTCCCAGATACATAGAGAGGACACTCATGCTCAGGGCCAGTAGGAAAATTGAATATAACACACACAGCCATACACTGTTTATTTGCAGTAAATTAGATACCTTGATGCCAAACCCGCAAACAGAAAGATACTTTCATTTCAGACTGGTGGTCTTTAGGCCTCATGACTGGCGTGCTGACTCGGCTTGGCCTCTCCCTCTGTGGCTGCAGTTTGCCATTCTGTGTGTTCAGTGCTGTATGTACTTGCAATTGATGGGATAGGGTTACAGATAGCGTGGTACTGGAATAGGGCTTCACTTGGAGTCATAAATAATGTTAATACGAATCATGTGTGTTATTTCTAAATGGGTCCCAAGTCAGAGAAAGGAAATACCAAGTTCATACATGGCCAGCCTTTATGGAGAGTGCAAAAATCTTCCTTTTATATAAATTCATACATTTGTTTCCACATATTCACAAATACTTAAAAAAAAATTTGTCTACAGTCATTCATATTTTAAATTAGGTCAGATGGTAGAGGTTCAGATTTGACCACTGCAGTAGCACTCTGTAGCATGTGTGCTAATGGTTCTGCCTGGTTTGTCCATAATATGGCTTGTTTGCATGTCCTTGTATCTATATGGCAAAGGTAATCAAATCCATATATAAGCAACTATTTAAAACCTCTTACTCTACATATATACATCTCTCAACTGTAAAATCAACCATTTTGTTTTTCCAAGGAGGAAATAAATAGGTGAATTATCATGCCAGCAATGGCAAGTTACACAGCATAGAGCAGTTTTCTGTATTAAATATATATCAATGCTTCTCTCATTTTTAAAATAGTTGCTAAGACTGACAAGTCAGACTTACATCAGCATTGGCCTACAGCTGTAAAACCTGCAGTCCTTACTCAGGTAAAGTTTGCATTAATCTCAAAGATGTTGTATATGAGTAAGGGGACTACAGGATTGCACCCACAGGCCTGCCTGGAGGTCTAATCCAGCATGTACCTCCTGACATCAGCATCAGTAGTCCAACAAAAAAGACAGAAGTCTGCTTAATGTGATAACTTTCCTCACAATGTTCTGTTAGTGTCATGTCGGGGTATAAGAGTAACCTTACTGAATAGAGCTTACATGGTACACTGAAGTGGTGCCTAATCTATTTTTGAGCCTGCTGCGCTGGGATAAATTTAACCCCAAGTGAATTGTGTTGAATATTGCCCACTGGGAGTACTTCTCAGGGAGTAGTTTATTTCAGATTGTAACTTTTTTTTTTCTGTGCAGAATATTCATGTGTTTTACTCCGCATTGTTTGTAAACAATCAACAATTGAGCTGTGTTGCTTAATTTTGCCTGTGCACCTAAGGGTATGTCTACATAGCAACTGGGAGGTTTGATTCACAGTGCAAGTAGATGTACATGCACTAGCTCTGCTCAAGCTAGCATCTAAAAATAGCAGTATAGCCATGGCAGCTGCTCTGGCTATCCACTTCCTGGGTATATACGCAGGACTTAACCAAGCTGCTGCCCATGCCACCATGGCCACGCTGATATTTTTAGGCACTAGAGCTGGAGCAGAGCTAATGCACATATGCCTACCTGAGCTGGGAATTACCCCTCCCAATTGCTGTGTAGACTTGCCTTAAGTCACATGATATAGCTTCTGTTCCTAGATTGGATGGTTGTACAGGAATTTCCAGTTGAATACAATTCCAACTGAACTGTTCTTGCAAATTTAAAATCCATTTTGTGTGGATATTCTCACATACAACTCTAAAATTATTTTTCTGTAGCCCACATTTATTATTACTGTTTGTTTGCTAAGGTCCATCACTCTAGCATATGTGGAGAGTGATTACAAAAAGTTGTTTATATGTGTTCAAGTGATAAATAATCCCAATGAGGTGCAAACTGATCAGGGTTATTCCCATAATGCAAATCATTTCTGAATGTGTGATGGTAACATGTGTTGTGATGCAAATACTAGAATACCAAATTATTTTCTTTTTAAATATTTATAAAAGCAACTTTCCTGCATTCATCTCATCCCTTTGTCTTTCAATTGATTGGATACCGAACTTTCTGCGGAAAGACAAGTTTGTAGTGTTTAGGAGCTGAGCTTATGAAGGAAGCACTGTTGGATCTCCTGCTGTTCATCCTCAGTTTACCTGACAGCTGATTTCATGGTGGTTGGATATCAGCAACATATCAGAAAAAATAATCATTACTTAATTGAGTGGTCACACAAATTGTTGCTGAAATCCCTCCAAACACTTTTTGTATTGATACAAGTTTTTTGATTACACAATATGTGCAGACCGAAGACTATGTCGAAACTATTTTATCTCAAATATGCCTGAACTGTCTTTGTTTACTAAATAACTTAATATTTTTATACTCCTTGACCTCAAAGTCAAAACATCTTGCTCAGCTAACAAGCGTATAAATGATATTGGCTTGACAACATTAAATACTGACAGTCTGGTGTGCCCAGATATTGCCATTTGCAATCTTGTTTGATATGGAGGATGTGGACGTGTTTATTCAAAGATTTTAAAGATTAAGCTAGTAAACAGTGAAGACAGTATGGCACACACCCATTGGTGATAAAATAAGTTGTTCATTTTTCAGTCTTGGCCCATTTTTAAGCAGCTGTATTTAAAGTCTAGTGTAGTGCTTTCCATAAATTCATTACTTAATATGAGTACGGGGAGAGTGATGAGCTATGTATTGATTTTTCAGATACTATGTACATGTAGAATTCAAAGGAATCACTATAGCAAGTTGTAAATAAGTTGTATTGCTAAACGGTAAAAAATCTCTGCAAAGATAGTAGATAGTGCTGTGTAATCATTTGGGTGAGGCTTTTACCGCATAGATGGTTTGTTGTAGTGAGGACAAAGCTCCATTCTTCTCATTCTCAGCTGACACATAGTCCCTCAGAGCAGGATGTAATCAGGAGAAAATCTGGCTCACAATATTTAGCTCGGTAAGGGGCATATAGGGAAAAGCCTACCGAAAGCAGAAATAAGTAAAAAAAAAGAACTTTTGTTAATCTCTTCAAAATAACTAGTTTTCTCTCATGATTTATACAGAAATCTTGAACTTACTGAGTATTGAACTCTCTGTGTGTACATGTTCAACATGTTGCACTTTGGGGGGGGGGGCCTTGACCCTCATTTACTTATAATATCTTACAGAGAGAGTTATTTTGATTTTACAGGCCTTCCTATGATGCTCATCATCATAGGCGCTGACTCCATGGGTGCTCCGGGGCTGGAGCACTCACTGGAAAAAAATAGTGGGTGCTCAACACCCACCAGCAGCCCCCCTACCAGGTCCTCCCCCACCCCACCCCAACGCCTCCCACCCTCTGTCAACCTCGCCGGTCAGCACCTCCCCCTCCCTCCCAGCACCTCCCATCCACTCCAGATCAGCTGTTTAGCAGTGTGCAGGAGGTGCCTGGGGGTGGGGGAAGTGAGGACTGGGTGTGCTCAGGGGAGGGGATGGGGTGGGAGTGGGGGTTTGGAGAAGGGGTGGAGTGGAGTGGGGGCGGGACCCAGGGGGAGTGGGCGTCAAGCACCCCCTGGGAAAGGACAAAGTCAGCGCCTGTGCTCATCATCATCATATCTGAGTATTTCCTATATACTAATGAATTCATTCTCTAGATTGGAAAATATCATGATCCCCATTTTACAGTTAGAGAACTGAAGCAAAGATCAATTAGATGACTTGTACAAGGGCATGCAGGGAGTCTGGTAGACTGGCAATGGAACTCTGATTGCCTTTGTCCTTAGCCACAAGTCCATCCAACTTCATTTCCAGCTGGTTTCCTTATTTTTCCAGAGTGCAGGTAATAAGTGTCTCAATTCAACTTTCAGGCATTTATTTTAACTTGTCTTGATCCCAATCCTGGTTTCACCTACAAACTCCTGTTGGCTTCAGACATCTGATCAGGACAGCATTTGTTAACGGGAGATTCTGAGTGCACATGGAATGCAGGCTCAGCCTCTTTACTTACTGAAAGATGTAGAATATTGTGGCTGAAAGATTGCGCGTCTTCCACATCCTTAAGTACAAATGTATGGGCTTGATGCAGAACCCACTTAGTGTAATCCTACAGCCTGTGTTATATAAGAGGTCAGACTAGGTGATCATAATGGTCCCTTCTTGTTGTAAAACCTCTGAATCAAAAAAACACTTGATATTTGACTTTAATATTCTTTGCTGCTACTGTATGGAATAGCGCTGCCTGCTGAATCTTTGCTTTATGGCTTATAGTTTCCTTTTGCCATCCTTCAGCTCCTTCGTTTCTTCCTCAGTCAGCTACATGAGCCTTTTGGCAAAGAAAGTAGACCCCAGAAACTCCTGAAGGACTCTGTTTAAGGAGATTGAACTTTACAAGCCATTTTACTCCATCTGTGATTGATAGTCACACTATTCAGAAGAAACTTTATTGGAAAGAATGTGAGCAGAAGCAGCTATAACAGAATCGTGTTACAAAATCATTTTTCTTCTTTGAGTAATGTCCTTGTGGGTGCTCCAGTTCAGACGCTCATGCGCCATCAGTCAGAGATTTTAAGTAGCGGTGCCTGTTTGACCTGCGCATGTGCTCTATTCCACACCATAACTAGATAGAGCTGCACGGGCAAACCACCCTTCGCAACCGCCTCAGCCTGAGATGGAGCCTCAGCAGTGTCCAAGCTGAGCTTACCTCAATTGCAGTTTTTCTCATAATTTTATTTAGCTTAGCCAGTTATAATAGTGGTAGTTAGTTATAGTTAGTAGTAGTTTAAAAAAATTGTTCTAAGGACTTTAGATTGCTGGGAGGATATGCCCAGCTCTCTAGTTTTAAACATTGCTCTTTGTGCCAGGAGGTTTACCCAGTGAGTGACTGGCACTCCTGGGCTGTCCATTGCCCGAAGGAGTCACCTGTCCCCCAAAAGTGTAATTTTTGCCTGGCCATAAAATTGAGATCCAGAAAGAACCAGGAGATTAAGACGTGCCTGCTTATGATGGAGAGCTCCCTCTGTCTGTCTTCTGACCCAGACCAGGGGATTCCTCCCTCCCCCTCTGTACACCAGTCTCCAAACAAGTCAACTGTCAACTCAGCTCAATACTCCTCTACAACTTCTAAAAGGAAGACTCCAGAATTCCCTCAAAAAGACTCTGGGAAATGGAGCTTAGATTCCCCAGATAGGGAATCTCAAAGAAACCCCGGTCACTGATTGAGACAACTGCTTCAGCACCTGCTGATCCCCAACTTGGTACCCATGAGGCTTCAGGTTTCTCAGATACTGTGAGCACCAGTAAACCCAAAGAATCTAAGGGTTCTGTCTCAGGAGGATCTTCATTATTGTCAGGGGATTGAATCAACAAAGATAAGAGGACAACCTCTTCTAAGCTGGTCCCAGTGGAATCAGCCAGGCACTCGGTACCTAACATTTCAGTACTGCAGAAGACCAAGCTATCAGCTAGTGGATTCTCCTCAGGGAGCATAAAGCCTGCAGTACTGCCTGCTCCATCTGCCACAGGCTTTTGTCAGGCTGCCACCTGTGTATCGGCCACCATATTGGTACCTCATAAGTTTACATTTTCATGAGACCTTGCAATAACAGAGATGCCTGACTCCCCTTTGTTTGCTACCAATCCGTTCTTGATACCGAGGACCTCTAGGTCTCCAGACATTCACTTGATACTGACAGCGCCACCATCTTTTTCTCCTGGTGCTCCACCTCTACAAAGTGATGTTGAAGATGACAGTGATGATGGTGATTTCGCATTGGTCTCACAAATGTCAGTTCAGGGCTCCTCTCCTCACTATCAGACGGAGATGGAACATATTTGTGAAAGACACTCTCAAGCTCCATCCCAGTGCTCTGAGCACTCTTGGGTGCCCTCACCTATATCATATGGCTCCTCTAATTGGAAGTACTGGGATCCATGGGCGGTTTACTGCCAACAATTCTCTAGGACCCCTAACATCACTCATTGCCATGATAAGGGTAGACAATTCCCCCCACATGCTCTCTCTCAAAAAAAGACCTTATCCAAAAGAAGAGACCTTTGAAAACAGGAGGCAAGAGTAGTCAAAGAGGTCATCCCACCAAACAACATCTCTTCTTCATCCCCAGATGAAGCAGTCATGCCTCCCCCACCATCCCTGGCAGACAACTTCAAACGGTTCCAAGACCTCATTAAAAGGATAGTGGACTCCTTACGAATTCCACTTGGGGAGGTTAAGGTGTTACAATATATTCTGCATACATCATCATCTTTCCAAATTGCACTACCTATTAATGAGGTGCTGCTGAATCCTGCAAAAGTAATCTGGCATACCCCAGCAACAATACCATCCACCCGTAAAAGGGCTGATAATAAATAGTATGTTCCAACTAAAGATTAGGAGGTTCTGTTTTCTGATCCCTCTCCCAACACTCTAGATGTCAAGGCTGTAAATGGATATGTAAGGCAGCACCATGCTAAATCAATGCCATAGGATAAAGATCAGAAGTGTCTCAATTTATTTGCTCGCAAATTATATTTGTGTGAGACACTGACTATTAGGCATTGATGGTGAAATATAATCATGCCCACTACTCAAAGTTCAATTTATTTATTGAGCATTTACCACCAGAGCAGAGGACCAATTCCAGGCAATCATGACAGAGAGTCAGCTCCTCACCAGAACATCTCTGCAGTCCTCTCTGGATGCCACTGACACAGCTGCCTGCTCTATTTCTATGGCTGTAGTAATGAGAAGGGCCTCCTGGCTTCAGCTATCAGGATTTCTGAGGGAGGTTCAAAATACAGTTGATGACTTTCCCTTTGATGGCTTAAAATTGTTTGCAGAAAATACAGATGAGTCTCTTCATATATTAAAAGACTCCAGGGCCACTTTGCGGTCTCTGGGAATTTACATGCCTGCACATAAAAGGAAATCTAGTAAGTCCCAGACAGCACAGAGATCCTGTTCTGCTCAATTCTTTGGCTCCCAGAGACCTTATGAACCCCAGCAAAAGAGGCAGAGGTTTCAGAAAAGGAGACCGTCTGAGACACAGACATCAGCCTTGCAACCCTCATTGCCAAAACACCAATTTTGTTGGGGTTATTGAGTTACCCTCCCCCCTTTTTCCTTACCAGCTGCAATGATTCACAGCCAGTCCCCAAAACAAGGAAGACATTTCTCACTTCTGACAAGCTTGGGAGCATATCACTATGGACATAGGGTTTTGGAGATCGTATCAGCAGGATACTCCATCCACTTTGCTTCCCTTCCTCCATCCAACCCCCCTTCCCTTTCTCTCTTCAGGGATTCCTTTCATAAATGCCTTTTAAAGCAGGAAATAGAGTCCCTCCTGAGCCTTAGCAGTACAGAATCAGTTGGGAATGAGATTTATTCCAGGTACTTCCTGGTTATAAAAAAGAACAGCGGGTGGAGACCCATTCTAGATCTAAAGCTCCTCAACAGGTTTGTGAAGATACAAAAGTTCAAAATGGTAACACTTGCAGCAATAATACCATCATTTGATCTAGGGGATTGGTTCTCAACCTACAAGATGCATGTTTCCATATAACGACCCACCTCTCCCACAGACGGTCCCTATGTTTCACTCTAGGTCAAAACCACTTTCAATACAGAGTGCTTCCCTTCAGACTCTCTTTTGCTCCCAGAGTGTTTTCGAAGTTCTGTCAGTGGTAGCGGTTTACCTTCACAGAGGAGGAATCCCAGTATTCCCATACCTTGATGATTGGCTGCTAAAGGTTTGCTCCTACAGTGAGATCTAAGTGGCCCCTCAGAAGGCCACAGAACTGTTTCTCAGCCTGAGACTGCAGTTAAACATTCAGAAGTCCACCCTGGTCCCAGTCCAAAGCTTGGCATTCATAGGAATCTGCCTCAATGTGGTAGCCACCAAAGCCTTCCTCCCAACACAGAGGTTTACCACCCTTTTGAATTTAGTCTTTATAGTCCAAATCAGCCCTCAGACACTGGTTAAAAACTGTCTTCAGTTGTTGGAGCTTATGGCAACTGGGACTTTTGTGATAAACCATACAACGTTGCAGATGTGCTGCAGAACTGTTTATTTGGCAGGCAAACACAGCTTGTACAAACTACTCTCAGTTCCTACTGTTCCCACTGGAAAGACCCTCACAACATTTGCGCAGAAATCTCCTTTACTCAACCATTCCTAATGATGATGAGAACATAAGAACATAAGAACGGCCGTACTGGGTCAGACCAAAGGTCCATCTAGCCCAGTATCCTGTCTACCGACAGTGGTCAATGCCAGGTGCCCCAGAGGGAGTGAACCTAACAGGTAATGATCAAGTGATCTCTCTCCTGCCAAACATCTCCACCCTCTGACAAGCAAACAGAGTCTAGGGACACCAGAGGCATCTCTTTTGGGGTGGTAACCACGTCTAGATACATTGCTCAAGGCATGTGGTCATCTCACGAGAGCATTCTGCACATCACCTTGCTGGAACTTAGAGTGGTCAGCAATGACAGTCTTCATTTTATGCCATTGATCAGGGGAAATATGTGAAGATCATGACAGACAATATGTCATGAATGTTTTATATCAACCATCAAGGAGGAGTGAGTACCCCCAGTTCTGCTTGACAGGCGGTCTGGAATGCTATTCCTTGGGGGAGGTGCCTTTCTCCTTGGTTGGACATTGGGTCTGTTGTATGCATTTCCTCCAACTCCTCTAACATCCAAGGTGTGATCAAGATAAGGAGACAAGGTCAGAGTTATTCTGGTGACCCTAACTTGGCTAAGACAGACGTGGTTTCTTACCTCGTCCAGTTGGATGCTTGTCAACCAATTACCCTTCAGGCAGTCCCTCATCTTCTCTCTCAGGATGCTGGTCAAATTTTTCACCCCATCCTCAGGGTTCTTTGCCTGGATGATTGATGTCTCCTGGGGTTAGAAACAACGTGTTCCGAGGAAAAAAGAAGAGTATTTTTACATAGTAGGAAGAAGTCTCCCCATAATACTTAGCTACAAAAGTGAATGAGATTCAGTCACCGGTGTGACCTAAGACACCTTTCATCTGCATCCTCATCACTGTACGATATACTAGATTACACCCTAGACCTGAAAAAGTCAGGGTTGTCTTTGAATTCCATTAGAGTACATTTGGCAGCCATTACAGCCTTCCATTTCCCGGTAGAGAGTTTTTCAGTGTTTGCACATCAGAAGATAGTGAGATTTCTCAAGGGGCTGGGGAATATTTTTCTATGAGTCACATGTCCTATCCCAGTTTGGGACCTCAACTTGGTGCTTAGATGCCTTATGAGACCTCCCTTTGAGCCACTGGTGACCTGTTCCCTTCTTGACTTATCTATGAAAACAGCCTTCCTGATAGCCATTACTTTTGCTCTGTGTTGGGGAGATAAAGGCTCTGATGGCATATCCCCACTTTACAGTATTTTTCAAGGACAGGTCACATTGCGACCACATCCCTAATTATTACGGATGTCCTCTGATTTCCACATTAATCATTCTATTGATCTTCCAGTTTTCTCTCCTAAACTACACCTGTATCAGGAGAATGCATTATTACATACACTCGATGTCAGAAGGTCATTTGACTTTTAGTTGGCCAGGACTAAGCCATTTAGAAAATCTCTTAGATTGTTTGTGTCTATTGTGGACAGATCTAAGGGATCTCCAATTTCCAAGCAAATTCTCTCTAGATGGACATCTGACTGCATTACCTTTTGTTATGAGTCTCATGATCTCTAAGCTCATTCAAGAGTACTAACCCATTCAATAAGATCTTTCTACTTCAGTAGCCTTTCTTAAGAACGTTCCCATCACTGAAATATGTAGAGCCACAAATGGGACCTCCATACTCACCTTTTCTAAACATTATGCAATAATTAATGACTTAGCTTCTGATGCTATGTTTGGCTCTACTGTATTGCCTTCAATTTTGGACTTGACTGTGAAGCACCTCCTCCCCCATCCTTAGAGGGCACTGTTCAATAGTCACCTGAAGAGGAGCAATCATAGGGACACGACTCGAAGAAGGAGAGGTTACTCACCCTATGCAATAACTGTAGTTCTTCGAGATGTATGTCTGTATGGATGCTCCACTCTGCTATGGAGCATTCCAGTAGGAAAGGAACTGAGGGGGTCACCCACGCAGCTCTAAATAGCCATGTTGCAGAGCACAAGACAGAGTAGAGTGTATGTTGGGCCGAACAGGCACTGCTACCTAAAATCTCCAATCAAAGGCTCATGGAACACATGCGCACCTGAAGTGAAACATCCTTAGGGACACACATCTCAAAAAATTAGTTACTGCATGGGGTGAGTAACCTCTCCTTTGGGGTTTGTTTAGAATTTAATGAAACCATAGAGAGAGATACTAGATTAGGTGCTAAAATACAATGAAGATGAGCAGATAGATAGATAGGGACTGACAGCACTGGATCCACCTTGAAGTCTTCTATCCATAGCCGAAGTACATCACCCACGACAGCAGTGCAACCTTCTTCCATACTGCCCAACTAATCTAGCTCAATCCTGATCTACAGGAACCATCTCAAGGGATGAGAGGATAGCTTGTTCTTCATCACCATTCATTCCTCCCCAGATTGAGAGCAAGGTTGCCAGATAGATCCATTTGTGGCTTTATAAAATAGATGTTTGTTTACAGGAAGCTGGACCGAGACAACAAAAGTCATTGCACATAGTATCATTATTATGCTTGGTATTTCAAAGCAAAATCACACAAAGATTGTAAACTGTCACTGAATATTTTTGTCATAAAATATTTATTTAAAAGAGACCATGTGATTTTTAACAGAAATATACACACAAATGCTGTATTGTTAGAGATTAGCCATCTGGACTTCATAATCCAGCAGGTAAACAAATGGCCCAGGATCTGTGGCAGCTCTCAGGTTATTATTGATCATAACAACATTAACATTTCTGGAGGTATCTCTTTGCTTCATCACATTTCAAAGTCTCTGCTCATTTTGTTTTCACATGTTTAAATATTTATTTTGACCTTTTGCCTCCTGGTATAGCCTCCTGGCTTGCTGGACCATCCAAACCAAAATATACCGATGTGATCTTAATGGCCTCACTGATTATATAAACATGCTGAATAAACAGTTCACACAGAATGAAAGACCGAGTCCTTAGTAATATTGTGGTGACTTTTATCCATTTTAAATTGTCCATACAGGTAGAAGCTGCTTTGTGACGTACCGGCTGGTTTTCAAGATCTCTCACCTTAAATCATTGCCTGCATCTAAATTTGTGGTGATCATTCACGTAAAAACAGAAATGCATTATCTCTTTTATTTGTAGGTGCTGCTGGAGTATCACCTGGTCTTCTTGGCTTATTGCTGCCTGCCATTGGTGTCCTTGCCTACTTAGAATTCTGAATGTCTCTGGATTTATCTTGTCCTCAGCCCAGTGTAAAGGACACCCTTCAAACCTGTGAGGACTACTATTCTTTTTGACTCCTGGCACCATCTTAAGCCAAATAAATTACACTTTAAAAAATTACCCTACTGATTTACTATGAACTTTAAGAGGATTGAGGCATCCAGGAACTCCTCCATCAAGCGAATCTACTTTTGAAAGGATAAGAAATGATTTTTAACTTGTTCCGATATGCCTTATAAAACACTTATGCTGACTTGTGACTGTTGCATGATTTGGTCCAATGGGGCAAGTTACAGTGTTAAAATCCAATAACATAGGCTGTACAGTGAAAGTAAAATCACCATACATAGGTGCTTTAACTTGAATAACAAATTGTGAAATATAATAGAGATTGAAATGTTGATTGTGTGTGATAAATGTAAGAGTAATTATGTCTGTCTGTACTATCCTATATGTTTTGTGTACTGCATATTTTTGAATGGCCCTACCATCATTTATGAGATTTCAGGTTTTTAGGGATACAGTCAAAGCAAAAACATTGAATTCATTTTTAGAGCTTTTTTTCTTGAAGCAATTGAATATACTTTGGGAGCATTTGAGCATACTGGGTTCCATTACAAGGAATTTTTATTTTAGATGCATTTGGGAGTTTAATTTTGAATACTAACAGCAAAATTGAATTATAAGGATTTTCCAGTCCTTTACTTCCTATAACACAACATTTAAAAAAAAATGCTCCTCAAACAAATTGTGATTTTCTTAATTAGTAATAGATTATTTCAATTTTATCAAGCAAAGAACATCAGTGGCAGCATATACAGCTTGATACCATTTCTTTTACTCTGTTCAGGAGTTATTGTTTAAATAATTCAGTCATCGCTGATTTTAAGTGTGAAATTCTGGCTTTTATACAAGCAGTATAATTGCCCCTCCTCCCTTAAGATATTGGAACAGCATGTTAAAAATTTGAAAATGGAGGCCAGTATAGGATCAGCCACTGGAACATCAAACAATAGAATGTTTAAGTTGTGTTTTAAAATATTTATAATAATAAGCTAAAACATATACAGTAAAATGGCAAAAAGAAAGCACAGTAACAAAAAATTATCCTGATTACTTTTTTATGCTGCAGATTCAAGTTTTTATTTTTCTTTAGTGAAGCCCTGCAGTTGGAAGAATATGCTTTTTTTTTTCTTTCAATAACTCGATATTATTCTATTATTCCTAGTGCTGTAAATAAGAGTTTAAAAGTTCTTAGACTATTTCCCTATCTGATATAATGCTGAAAGTTATGAAGATGTTAAATGAAAGGCAGATCCCAGCTGGTCTGATTCTAAATGTCAACTATGGCTTTTGCAAAAATGGAAGTCTAATAGGAGATAGAGAATGTTTTTGCTCTGACTGTGTCTACACTGTTTCAGTGGTTTTTTTAAAGTTGTTAAGGAAGTGCATATTTCTTTCTTTTTCCATGGTGTGCTGAGAACTTAGTCTGAGTGTGAATGTTGAAGAAAAACGGTGATATTGAATCAGCTGGCTCAAGTAATAGTGCAATGTCTGATGCTTCAAGAATTATAAGCTTTGAATCATATTTTATTAGCACAACCTTGCTAGCTATTTAGAGATAGAGTTTATCTTTTTAGAACGGATACTGTAGAGGTCCATAATAATACTATTTACATGAAGCAAGAATAGGCCTATTAATACTTTACACCCCTTTCTTTAATTTGTATGATTTTGTACTATATATTTACCTGTAAAAGTTTAGAGTCTTCATTAAGAAATATCAATAATACTGTTTTAGTTTAATTCTTTGTTCCAAGATTAAACTTTTTTAAATAGGTGAAAGTGATAACTTCCCTATAGAGGAATGTCAAAAGTTATAAGAGCTCTCCTGAATTTCATAAACTGTATAGTTATTTGAAAGAAAAATGAGCTGTTTTCATGTGTAACAGAAACTAATACTCTGTAAGCCTTCTGTACAAAAGAGTGTTTTATTTTGTTTTGGTTTTTATGCAGTATGACTCATTTTTATATAATGTACAACCACAACTAAATCTTTTGCCAAATGCATGATTGCCTTTTGCTTTTCTAATGTGTGATATAAGGAGCAAAACTGTTTAATTTTTGGATGAAAACGATCTGGAAGGTAAAACCACTTTTTTTTTTTTAAATCTGTAACACAGATGAGCTAAATTAAAACATCTCACATACTGATCTGGTAATTCCAGATTTTTATTGTTTTACACAACTGTGTAAACTGGGACCTTCAGTTTCAAACTGTTGTCAACAAAACTAACTAATGTATCATCTGCTTTAAAACGCAAGGTTCATAATTAAAGTTTAGATAGACACATTTGTTGTTTCTTTATACTTCAGGAAACTTGATATTAATATTACTTAATACTGATGAATTTTGAATTTGTTTTAGTTACTCTTTATCTTATTTTTTTTAATTTAGTAGAGCAGGACCATGCTTTGTCCTTTTTAAGAATGAAAAATAAATTATAATTAAATAAATGTATTAATGTTACTCAAGATGTAAAAGCTGTCTTTTGAATTTAACAGGAGATTTAAAAACCCAGCGGCTCTTTATTGGTTTGCTTAGGGGAAAATGGTGTGAAGAAACACCATTTTCACAGCTTTAATAACAGAAAGATTCTATTGTGAAATATTTTTGGAGCATCACCGAAGGGTTAACCAAGAAGAACAGCTGTGATCAGTAATATTTCCCATTCCAACTGATTTATTACCAAGAGATCCATTTTCTAAAACTGATCAAAAGGAGCCAAGTTTGGCACTGATGTACACCTTGTGCAATCCCATTGATTTCAAGAGGCAGTCTCAGATGTAAGGGCTTCATCTGGTAAGATGCTAAGTGCCTCTGAGAGGCAAATTCAGCATCTCAATGGGTTTGAATTAATCTCACTAAATGTGGCAATAGGAGAAGTAGCACCTCTGTTAATGAAACTGGTGGTCATCTTGCAAATTTTTGTTCCTTTTTCTGTTCTTGCAACTGCTGGGAGCTCTGCACTTCCAACAAAGAAAGTAGGAGTCTGTCAGAGAAGAGTGTTCTTAACCTTCGTACAGTGAAATAGAAAATAATCTCCAATCGATCCAGTGTGAAATATGAACAGATCACTAATACAGTAATTATTTCTTTGTGAAATAATGAGCAAAGGAATATCCATATTGTCAGCCTGATGGTATACACCAAGACAAGATCAAAGATACTGGGAACAGGAGGCTTCCATTGCTCTTGTTTGGCAAGTACTGTAATTTTTGTCCTGATTTTTCTTGGTTCTCCAGACTTCTGGGCTTGTGGCAATAGACAAGGAAAACCTTCATACTCTTACAGTGTTGAAAGTCTGACTCAAGATCTGATGTTTCTAGCTTGATTGTGTCATGTCTTATTTCTTATTGGAAGTATCATTAAAATAACAACACCAGGTATTACACAGATGTTTCAACGAAGCTTTTGAAAGTTCCAAATATTTTTTTTTTAATTCTGCTTTGGAATTTCTGTTTCAACTCACTGTAAAAACTCTGATTAAGGAGATTTTTCTGTAACTATGTAAAGAAGGAGTAAAAAATACTGCAGTTTTCAGCAGTTGTGTATCCTATAACCTACATTTCACCTTTCATTTAGGTCTTTCAGTGGAACTACTCTACCTGTGCTAGACTATCAAAACCACAACAGAACCTTCCATTCAGGGCTGGCTCTGGCTTTTTTGCCGCCCCAAGCAAAAAAAAAAAATAAAAAAAATCGGGGCGGCCAGAACAGCAAAGCAGGAAAAAAAAACAACCTGCGGGGCGGCCGGAGCCAGGGTGCAGGGGGACTCCCTGCGCTGCAGATGTGCCCTGGCTAGCAGGGGGGAGGGGAAGGGAGCGGGGGGAGAGAGAGAGAGAAAGGGAGGGAGCGGCCAGGGCTTCACTGGGGCGCTCACCACGCGGCCCCGACCGCCGCACCGCCTGCCGGAAGGGCTCCGCGCCACTCTGGTTGGTGGGGAGGGAAGGACGCGGGCTGCCTTGCTGGGCTTGCTACAGACCTGGCACCAGCTGGGGCAGACGGAGCGCACAGCCTGCTCCCAGCAAGGCGCTCCCCTCCTCCGTGCCACCGCCCCCTACAGGGTGGCCGGACCAGCGAACAAAAAAAAAAAAAAAAAAGTGGCCGTGCCACCTTAGGATTGGGCGGAATGCCACCCCATAGAATCTGCCGCCCCAAGCACGAGCTTGTTTGGCTGGTGGCTGGAGCCGGCCCTGCTTCCATTTTATTCAGACAGCAGGAATAACTAACACAAACTGCCGGTCACCTCCCTCAGATTATTTCTCCAATGATGCTTGAGTCCTCTTTTCTTTCTCTGCTGGTACTTCCCCAGCTGTGTCATACCGCATTTCTTTTCATTTTTCAAGAATACATAGGAAAAAGGGAATCACAAAAAGGGCCATGACTTACATAGACAAAACATGAAAATCTAAAAATACCTTCCATATTTCAATTAGAAAGGGTGCAATTTTTTTCGATTCAATGTATGCTTTTTTATTTTTGTTTTTATTTCCCTGTATCCAGTCTGATCAAGCCTGGCCTGAAGGATGTCTTGAAAATCCCCTTGAAAACGTCTCCCCTACTTCAAGTGGTGATGACTCTGGTCCCTTTTTTTGGATAATATGGTGTGACTGACAAACCCTGGAGATGATGCCAATCCCTTCCCCCAGACACTACCTAAGAGACGCTCCTATTTAGCAACTCCTATTGAGTGATTGTACCCAAGCTTCACTGAACTGGGGAAAAACAGACACCTGTCTTCTCCGCTCTTTGGTCTCCAATGCTGCTACCACATCTCTTGACCAGCTACATGTTACAGCCTAGTTTTCAGAAGATTCAGTGAGTGTTTAAGGCCCACTGGTAATATTCATTTATACTCTTTTTAAAATATGTTACTTATAGAGCTGGGCCAAAAATTGAACCATTGATTCCAAGCCTTCACAACTTAGAGGTTCCAATAACATGGTACCCAAGGCCAAACCAAACCCAACACTGATTTTGTCCAGTTGCAGTTTGTAAAATACACCTTTTACAATATATGTGTATTGAATTCTACAGCTAAAGGGATCATGACAGGGCTTGTTATTTTTATAGGTTAATTTTTTCTAACTTTTGTTACTAAAAATCCCATTAGAAGATTAAAACTCCTATCTGTCTCATTACAAAAAGCTTTCTCCTTCCACCTCCTGTTCCCATTGATTTGCTATTGAATGTTGTTCAAGAGGACTAAGCATGGCTTAAGAGTACCTCCTCAGACGTCACTATACGTTACCCTGGCTGAGAAATAGCAGAGAAGAGAATAAGGAGTCAAACATTCCCCAGCACCACAGCTGGCTGATAGCTCAGCCATGAAGCACCCACTACAGCTGAAAACAACCCCCTATCTACAGGTACTCTGAGGACTGGCGTTAACATAGCTTCCTGCAATCAATCCTCCACCTCCCTCCCCATCTAACACATAATATTTGGAGGGGAGGGAGTCTGACTGAGCCTCTCAGCCCCAAGATGCAGCTATTGCAGAGTTATTAGAAAGCCAGTGGTAGCCTCCACAGGACTGGGATGGGGGGAGACCGTATTCACAGAAGCCCAGTGACCTCATTTGCATGTACTCCTTACCCACTTCTAGGACTCCACCAAGGAGAGGCTGAGCAGACACTCCTTGTCCCACCATTTTGACCTAGCTATGCCTAGTTTATTCACACTGGTGCAGAGCTCCTCTCCACTTTGCCTCCAGGCTTCATTTGTTGTTTGCATCTGCTAATTTTTAAATTTTTTTTATTTGACAACTGAACACCTTGACTATGCTTATTACTGAAATTCTCTAACAAATAGTATTTGTACTTATAGGGAGACTTTAAATTATCTCTGTGATGGTGGCTAAATCAGCATCCCGATTACAGAGATGGGAGACTGAGGCATGACACGTGGCGAACCCCAGTGTCCTAACTCTGTTTCTTCCTGTAACTGTTAGGCCACATTGCCACCCTCTAATGAAAGTGCACACACTGTCTTCATGCAGGGTTGTTCCCTCAAATAATTGATTCCTGTGGCACATTTTATAGAAAGAACAAAATCCAGTACTAACAGTATAACAGATTGATATCAGATTGTTTTCCTTCCGCACTCTAAACCTGTTTCCACATTATTATGCAGGTTACAAATGTACAAAATAGGTTTCAATTTCAAAGAGATAAGCAGGATGTGTACATGCAAAGCTATTTGAAAAGGAATTTTGTTGATGCAGCAGAGCTCTTATGCTTAGTAATTAAACTACCCAGAGTTATCCTGTGTCCTTTTGTAGAAATTATGTTCATGAAATTGTGTTGACTCAACACAACAAGTTTTCTGTGCTGTCTGGGTCAGTGCAGGAAGTCAACAGTTTTCCATTATAAATCTGCATTCTTCAGTAAGAACTCCTGTATGACAGCACTGCGATAAATACAGTTCTTTATTGAACCATGTCACCTGAAGAGTAACGTGTTCCAGAGTTCTCAACATATGGTTCTCCGTGGATTGTCCTATAGCTTAAAGAAGAGGCAGAATCCAGCCAAGTACTCCATGAAGCTAGCCTTTAATCTTTGTCAAAACAGGTTATAATCCTACCACTGGTATTTGAAATGACAAGTCACTTCCTAGAGAAAATATTCTGCTTCTCATTGGAAGAGATTGTTTTCTGTTGAGCTGGCACTTTAACTGATGTATTGAATATAACACATTGAGGAAAGTGAAACTTGAGTAGCCAACCATTGGCTGAGCTCTGAAAAGAAGCTTTTTTTGTCCTACCCAATATGTTCAGCATGCAATTGAACATTCCCACAATGACCTGCCTTCTAAAGGAAGGACTTGTAAAGCCCATAATGTATAGCTCTTCGATATATGCCATTCACGTCATCACTCCCAAAGCTGCTGTATGATACTGTGGTTAATGCTGGCAAAGATACAGTGTGCTGAAACTGAGATTATGTCTACTTTGACTTTAAACTTTAAGACCTTTTAACAAATGTTATTGTTTGGAGCCAATCCAAACTAGTGGGAAGTGGGGGGGATGATAACATGAATACATTGTATAAGCATGTAAATGTGTGAATCATGTCTGTAACTGGGCTCAAAAGTGAAAGCATCTGAATGAATCTGACAAAAGCAGTAAGAGAAAAGGTAAGCTCCACATTCTGCTTTGTGGTGGTTTTTGAACACCCACTTTAAGCTTTGCGGCACTGACTACTGGAGCCAAGAGCAACATAGAAATTGGCTGCACCTTGCCGTGCTTGGCCAAAGTTTCCATCATTCAAGTTGGGGCACAGTGGTTTCTGCTTTGCTGCAGATGGTGGTGATAATTCACAACAGAGTGCAACAGAAGTGAGGAAAGAACACTTTTTATAACCAGTCATGGAGTGAGCATCTTTAATTGTTCCACTCATTAGGCTGCCTCAGCCAAACACATGCTTAATAAAGCAAAATCTCAAATTGTAGAGATTATTTCTCTTTCAATACTTACATAAGTGTAAGTTTAATAATCTTCTCTTTCAGGCATAATGATGCCAAAATGTATCTTTCCTACTTCAAATAGCATTTTATGCTGTATCATTAGCTTTGACGTGATATTTTTAATCAGTAAATTGACTGGATTAAATTCGTCATTCCTTCATCAACGTAGAAGTAGAGAGGTTATTCTGCCTCTGTATTTGGCATTGCTGCTGGAATACTGCATCCAGTTTGGTATCCACAATTCAAGAGGATGCTGGTAAATTGGAGAGGGTTCAGAGAGGAGCCACTAGAACAATTAAAGGATTAGAAAACATGCCTTATAGTGATAGAATCAAAGAGCTCAACCTATTTAGCTTAACAAAGAGAAGGTTAAGGAGTGACTTGATTACAGCCTTTAAACATCTTCATGGGGAACAAATATTTAATAAAGGGCTCTTCAATCTAGCAGAGAAAGCTATAACACAATCCAGTGGCTGGAAGTTGAAGCTAGATAAATTCAGACTGGAAATAAGATGTACATTTTTAACAGTGAGGGTAAATAACCATTGAAACACTTTACCAAAACTCATAATAGATTCTCCATGACTGACAATTTTAACGATCTGCTCTAAGAATTAGTTTGGGGAAGTTCTATGGCCTGTGTTATACAGGAAGTCAGACGAGATGATCACAGCTGTCCCTTCTGGCCTTGGAATCTATGAATTTCTTAAATAAAAAAAACCATGGTTTCCCAGAAGATGTGAACTTGGCCAACATGTATTATTTTGTTACTTGCCTGGTTTCAGAATATCAATGCTCATCAATTCTACTGTTAAGAATGGGATAACCTCACCACTTCTGGCCAGCATTCTACTCCTGTTCTCAGGCCTCAGGCTAAAATAAACTAAAAGAAGGTATTTCCTGTGTCCAAAATATGTAACTTTTTTCCTGAAAGAAAAATGAAACTGGTGAACTCAGACAAAGGAGGCGGTAAACATTCCAGCAAATAACTTTGTTTCTGGTCAATCTCAATTGCAAAGCAGTTGAGGACACAGGCTAAGGAAGAGCTTCAGTGTAAAGCATCTCAAGAGATTCTGCAAGCAATTAAGCCTCACAGAAAGTGCTGATTAAATAAAACAGTGAAAATGGAAACACTTTTACTTGTCTCAAGCACCCACATAGATTTCCTTCAAAAATGTTTGATGCAATGAGGGTCAAGAGCACATTTCTGCTTAGGAAAAAAAAAACTGCAAAAGATGTTTTCTATCTTGCATCTAAAACTGAAAAATAGATTAAAGTGCTTCAGCATCAGAATCATGGATGTTCTAGAAGGATCTGAAATAACATGGGCTTAAAGTTAAATGCTGTGCTGGAGTGGGGACTCCTGCATGATTTCTATTTAAAGTTAATAACAGAACTGACGGCCAGGATGACTGTATTTAATTGTACATGATAGGACAGCAAAAACAAAACAAAAAACAACACAAAACACTTAATAATGGGTGCGCCAATAGATATGTACCTAACTGTGGAACAGGGGCATTTCTTAACAGTGGAATTTTCAGAAGACTCAGTGTTGGCCAACTCTGTCCCCAACTGAAGAGTTTTACAATTGACTTCAATTATAGAATTAAGCTAAAGTTTTGAAAATCCCACCTTTCAATAATACTTTGTTTCTAAATTTGGGGCAATATATTGAAGATCTGATCATTTCAGAAAGGGTCTTTAATGAAGTTAAATGAGTTCCTGATAAAAACAGCTAAACAATTTCCCCCTCTAGAAATCTGGAGGACTTGATTGAAGATAGGGGACTTGTAAACACCAGCAGGAAAATTCATCTGAGAGAGAGAGAATATTTCTCTTACTTGTGTATCACGCTGCCTACTCATCAACTGACATATTAGTGAATAGACCAGGGGTTCTCAAACTGGTCATCGGGGGGAGGGATAGCTCAGTGGTTTGAGCATTGGCCCGCTAAACCCAGCGTTGTGAGTTCAATCCTTGAGGGGGCCACTTGGGGATCTGGAGCAAAATCAGTACTTGGTCCTGCTAGTGAAGGCAGGGGGCTGGACTCGATGACCTTTCAAGGTCCCTTCCAGTTCTAGGAGATGGAATATCTCCATTAATTTAATTTAAAAAAAAAAAAAAATCCCTCAGGGGGTCGTGAGGTTATTACATGGGGGGGTCACGAGCTGTCAGCCTCCACCCCAAGCCCCACTTTGCTTCCAGCATTTATAATAGTAATTGATTACAGTCTTTAAACATTTAATATAAATATAAAAAAGTGTTTAATTTATAAGGGCAGGGTCACACTCAGAGACTTGCGGTGTAAAAGGGGTCACCAGTACAAAAATTTGAGAACCGCTGGAATAGACTGTGCTATGGGCAGAATTGTTTTCTCCAGTAATTCATCTGTGTACAATGAATTGTACCAAATACACCTAATTATTCTACCATATGGACAATAAACAGATTATTGCCACAGGAACACTGTGGTTTAGAAAGTCTTAGATTAAACACTAGTGAAAGTGAGGGAGAGAAGCAGCACAAGTGAAATAGAAAACCCTGGGGGAGATCTACTTCTCAGGGGATAATTAATTTACACTATCACAGGGCAGAAGAAACTCAGAGCACCATAACTGCATGTGTTAAAAAAGGAATTGATGTCACTGGAAGAAAAACAAACAGAAAAGGAAGCTGATAATTTATAAAGATAATATAAAAATCAAAGAAGAGATTAACATCTTAGAAATTAACTAACTAGAAATGTGTGAATAATTGCACATAAACTCCAGTAATAATGCCTTATATCAGAGGTGATGACACCCACAGAGGATTAACTTTAGCAATGCAAAACTAAAAGGAAACAAAATTCCATTCATGATATTAAAAAAATGCTACTAGACAAATCATGCAAAAAATCCCCTGAGAAAGAAAGCATAGTTGTCACATTTTATATACAACTTTGCAGCCCAGAGAGTCCCACTTAAGAACTGCAATACATCGTCATCTGAATAAAATTCCCCTGTTATGTTTATTTCAGGAGAATGTTGCTCTTTCTTCCAGATTAAGGAACTCTCTTCCTGAGCTGTTTCACAAAGCAACCATTCTTTCTGCATTTAAATCCCTCCTCTATACCCACTCCTCCTGCAGTGCTAACAAGAAAGCAGTCAGCTACTTACCAATTTCTTTATTTATCTTATGAGTGAATTGCTCATTAATGTACAAGCACAGGAGTGGTGTACAGACACTGGAATTGCAGCTGGAAATTTGTGGGTGGGGGGACAGTACAAACGGGTCGAATTGTGGATGGCAATTGGGGGATGGGGTATGTAATGTATGTAACTTTAAAAATGTACAAATAACATAAGAAGAGCTGTGCCTGATCACTTTGCTTGGACATTGTATTACTTTCCCCACCATTCCTTATGTCTTTGGCTTTATAAATTGTGTGCTCTTTGGGCCAGGTTCATGCAATACGCCTTGCATAATTTTGGCACTACCGCAATCTTAGATAGCACTGTCAGAAAAGTACTGGAGGACATGCAAGAGATTGCAAAATGGGGAAGCAGCTG
Organism: Malaclemys terrapin pileata; assembly: GCF_027887155.1. Classification (NCBI taxonomy): domain Eukaryota; kingdom Metazoa; phylum Chordata; order Testudines; family Emydidae; genus Malaclemys; species Malaclemys terrapin. Next base: position 53,809,930 of record NC_071505.1, read on the forward strand.
GCGCTAGTGGTTTCCTTATAGCAGTGTATAAAGCCTTACAAATTCAACTGGCTCTAATATCAAACAAAGTGTATATAGAATCATTAGCCAGTAACAAATTATCAGCCATTATGTATAATGCTAATGTGATGAATTTGGAGCTGCTCTGTAACGATTTAGAATATTGTGAGTTGATCTGGCTATTTAGGTGTGTTCTGTATGACTTTTTTGGTTTCACTCAACAGGTGTCTGGAGAAGCAGGCAGGAAGGAAAAGAATGGCTCAAAACAGCCACCTCTCAGCAGTTGTTAAGGGACAGTGCCAGAACTATTAGCTTTGATTTCACTTCCAACTCAAGCAAACTTCCAACTCAAGCACAACTGATTTGGATCAGGAAAGGTCAAAGCCTGGGAACACAGAAGAACAATAGCGGGGTTATAAGGGACCATCTTTTGAGAGAGAGGCAGTAGTTGTTCAGGGAAAACAGACTGGCACAAAGGGACTCGCTAGGAGTCTCTAAAGAAGTTAGGCCTACCTAGGTTACCATCCCCTTTACATACGAGAGACACGCACATAGACTATTGTTTTAAATCCTTTTTTCTCTAATGCTTTGTTCCTACTTCTGAAACAAACAGTTCTTTCAAGGAAGCTGTCCGGTTATGGTATGCCACTGGTCAGACTCCCAAAGGAAGAAATTGCAAGTCCCCAAACTCAACCAGAGCTTCAGGAGAAGCACAGTTGTTACAAAGGGTACAACAGCCCAAGGCCCAGTGTAAGAGTGGGAGAATTACAAAATTCTCTGGCAGGAGTAAAGGCACAAAGCCTAAGGCTTGAAGAGGGAGTAGTTTAGAGACACCAGAAAGGGGACAGAGGAGGTTCAGCCAGCCTGGAACCATGACATAGTGTATGCCGGAAAGATGGAAGACACATAGTAGAGTGTGATGGCTACCGCTCATTGCTCTATTGAATGCAGGTCTAAGAAATACAATAAAAAAACTTGAACAGGTGCTTCTTAAAAACAGTAATATTGACCAAGTGGGAGTTGTAAAAGTAGATATGGATATCAGTTATTGTTTAGCTACTATACTAGTATAATTTTATCACCAGGTGCAGGAAGACCCTTTTGATTGGATCAGGTGGGTTCATTTGTGAGATGCAATGATTAAAATGAGATTTAGAGCTAAATATTTGTAATTAACTAACTCAAGCAATTTAAACTTCATTAATCCTATCAGTGTGTATTCACTGAAATAAATACAAGCAGTTTAATTGTGTATGGGCACCTGTGATAAATGAAGGCGGGGGGGGGGAGAGGATAGCTCCCTTTTATGGACACCCAGCCAGCCAGTAGCTATAAAATCCCTCTTAGTAGCTGTTCTCTAATCGCTCTACCTGTAAAGGATTAAAAAGTCTCACTGCTATGCATAGGTAAAAGGAAGTTAGTGGCCACCTGGCCAAAAGCACCAATTGGAAGGCTAGAACTTTTTAAAATTGAAAAATGGCTCAAAACAGCCACCTCCCCTTTTGTCTGTCTGTGGTTGTTCTCCCGGAGAGCGGGGACAGGGCAGAGCTATGCTACAAGAAGCTTGGGGCCAGGTATGAAAAATCCTCAGTATCATACCTAGAAACTACTTATTTGAACCCCAGGCATGTAAGTAGATCAGGAAATGTCTAGGAAGCAGCAATTAGGTTTATCTCTTTTTATTTCTTTATGGCTTGTGGACTCCTGTGTGCTAACCCCAAAGTGCTTTTGTTTTGCTTGTAACCTTTAAGCTGGACCTCGAGAAAGCTATACTTGATGCTTAATCCTTGTAGTTCTTTTTTTTAAAATCTAGCAAAAGCCTAAGTTCCCAGATGGGTTTTTTTAATTAATAAAAATTTACCTTTTTTAAGAACAGAATTGGATTTTTGTGTCTTAAGAGGTTTGTGCACATGTTTAATTAGCTGGTGGTAACAGCTGATTTCTTTTCTTTTCTTCCTCAGCTCTTCCCCCGAGGGGTCGGGGATGAAAGGGCTTGAGGGTACCCCACAGGAAGGAATTCCCAAGTGCACGTTCCTGGGTTCTCAAAGGGGTTCTGCATTTGGGTGGTGGCATTATCTACCAGTCCAAGGCCAGAGAAAAGCTGTAACCTTGGGAGTTGAATACCAGCCTGGAGTGGCAAATATTAATTTTTAGAGTCCTTGTGGGCCCCCAACTTCTGCACTCAGAGTGCCCAAGTGGGGAATCAGCCTTGACAGCACCCATATCTCTGCTTCGTTTTAATATTTCTTTGGAGCTCCTTGTAAACATGGTTTATTCAAACAAAAATAGTTACGTGATAGGGGTAACTAGATTAATGGGAAAAGGAGATTTTTATACATGCACAGAGCCCAATTAACTTAAACTGAACGCCACAAAGGCCCTCCTGAGGGGCTTTCAACAACTCTGTTTTCTGAATAAAGCTGGTCAGGAATTTTTCAACCTAATATTTTTTGTCAGAAAATGTTGACTTGTTGAAACCTTCTCAGCTCCAGGATAGAAGAAGAGAGAGAATTGCCTTCTGGTTAGGTCACTCACCTGGGCTATGGAAAAACCCAGATTCAAATCCCTGCTCTTCCCAACTCAGAGCAGGACTTGAACTTGGTTATGCTTCTTGCCAGAGGAGTGATTCAGCCCCTAGATTATTAGCTAGCCTAAGCATACACTCTCTCTTACACCTCCTTCCCCTCCCCCCAAATATTTTGAAAGGTCACATTTTTGTTCCAATATGGAACGAAACCAAATTTAAAAACCTCTATTAGTTTTTCCATGAAATGGAATCCTTGTTTTATGCCCACCCCAAATTCTGATTCTCTTTGCTAATGAAATCCTCCATCTGTTTGCAGACTTGCATCTTAGGTTTTACTAGATAAGATATAAATCCTACTGCAGTGCACAGAGAAAATTGGCATCTGAGTAAAGTACGCCTGTAGTTCTTGATTAGACTATTTGGACCATATTTTGCTCCTGTGTGTGCTTCCTTTTGAAAGAGTTAGGCAGAGCAGTCAAATAATAGTTACACTGTTAATGGAGTTACTCCAGCTTTTCACTGGTGTAGCAGAATTTAGCTAGTGCAAGTGTGCGCAGTTTAGGTACACACAGCCCCATCTTCATGTGACTTTATAGCTTTTAATCTCTGTTTTGAACTTTTCTCCCTGTCATTATAGGATGTGTCCATTAATCATTCTTTACTGTGTGTATTCAATGATCAATTAAAATTAATTAATACATGTAAAATTAAAATGTTTGTGATATTTAAAAAAGAAATTTCTGAATTGTGAATATTTAATGTTGTGTCTATTAAATATAAAGAAGAATTTTCTGAAGGGAAGTATTTAAACCAAGCTTTTGTAGTATCCCAGACAAAACTACATGGGATTGTTTCAGGGGGCAAGACAAAGATGCCACATTTATTATGATAACACAATTTGATTTATGACCAATAACTAATAACTACTACCTAATACCTACATCCACACACACACACACACATCCAGCTGCTGTATAGTTACCAGTCCTGAACATAGCTCAAGTCCATGGCTTGATTTTGCAGCTTGGGTTCGTAGCTTGTGGCGGCTAACTGGCCAGGAAAGCCGGGCACAAGGAAGGGCTGCAAAGTTGGACCACAAACATTACCGTGTTGCTTCAGCGTAAAAAATAAATACTAACTGGGTCTGCCCTCCCATGTTGGCAGCAGAACGTTACCCTCTAAAGTCTTCCATCGCAGCCATCGTTTTTGTAGGCTTTAGTTTGAATCCAGAGTCTATAGGTCTTGCTGTGTCACGCTGCCTCCGGGTTCAGTATGATTGATCACCTGTCAATTGCAGACATGACTTTCAGCCTCAGACCTGGCTTTGATCTTCCTTCTATTGTACCTTTGTTCTTTTCTTTTTAGGGTGGACTCTTCTTACTTTGTTAGGGCTGTTGTCTGCATCTTCAGCCATTGGTGTTTGAACTCCATTTCATTAGGACAGGCTGGCTCTGGAGGGTGATTCCATCATCCTTACATACCTCATTCACACATTTAAACTAAACTAATAAGATTACAGCAGGGTTTTGAAAAAATGAAGCTTGCAGCAAGCTTTTACAAAATGGAGTAAGTGTTGTAAAATGGAGTTTGAATTACAATATGGCAAACAATGAACAGAAGTAACAATACTGAAACAGTGCAGTGATTTAAGCAGGAATTAGATTGACAGTGAAACTTACAAGGGCAACTGGCTGAACAGCTATGGCTCTTAACAAGCATCTTAATTGTCAATTAGCCTGTTATTGGGGTAACCGGGTTTATGAATGAATGTTGTTTCGTCTGACTCAAGTGAGACTCTCCGTGGGGTACTGGGCGTATAGCTGATGGAATGTTTGGATAATGTACAGTCCACTTTTTCTTCTTTGACACACCTTTCCCAACTGGAGGCACCATGCAGAAGTAACAATTGCTGGTATGATCTGTTGGCTCTCTCCAAATCATTGGCACTGCAAAAGGCATAGATTTCCTTTTCCTGTTCAACCACTGGCGAAGATTTGTTGCACAAGTGTTGCAGCATATGTGTGGGGCCCACCTCTTGTCCTCATCTCCAATTTTGCAGCCAAAATAAAGGCGATAGGCTTTCTTAACCATAGTGGTTATACTGCGCTTTTGTGATGCAAAAGTCACTTCACCACAAACATAGCAGAAGTTATCTGCACTGTTCACACAAGTACGAGGCATCTCTGCTCACTTAGGCTAAACAGAAATGTGTCCCTTTGCAAAATCAAACACTGACAAATAAGAGAGCACGACACTGTATGATTTCTAGAGCTGATATAGGGCAATTTGTTCAGCAGAGTGATGTAAGCTTCGTTATGATTGCATCATCCATGACTTCTAGGAATAACATGATGCAATTCATATCATGTATGATGCAATACCAGCTTCAGATTTCATCATTCATTGTTTTGCCTAAAAAGCAAGTACTATCCAAACCCAGTCATAGATTTATTCATAGATCCAGTCAAAGATGTATTTTAGTCATTTCTGGTTTAAATTGAGATCCCTTCCCTTTATAACTCACTTATCCTCCGCCATTCCCAAGTCAAGGGTCGTATATACTGACCCAATAGCATATCTTGAAAACTAGAGCCAATCAACAATTTTAAGCATCATTTTTGTTCTCAGTGACCTAGAATTAGTAAAGTTTGACTACATTTATTTCAGAAGCATTTTGGCTGTAGAGCAGTGTTATTAGAGGACCTAACAAAAAATAAACCTGATGCATTGGGGACCAAAGTCTTTTGGACAGAGGTGGATGTGATTAATAATTTGGTTGGAGATGGGGGAAGTAGAGAGAGAAACAGACATTTACCCTGTCTAGTGTAGTATTTCCTGTTTCTTTGGATGCAGTGCTAGCACAGAACATGCAACACAGAACATGCAACACAGACTTTGTCGTGACACTATAACTATGGTATTTTATAACTCTTCAGCTGGTACCAGCTCTCCTGATGTTCTGGTTCAGAGCCTGAAAGATAGAAGCTTAGAAACAAATTAGCACAGTACTCCCACCATGGCAGACCCTGCTCAATCTCTTCCACAGTGTGTCCAGTACTTGGGGCTGCACAAATGTTCATTAAGTGGTGCATTTCTTGTGAGTTTAAATTCTCCCTTTCTTCCAGTAAAAGGGCATTAACACTTCATCTAGAAAAAAAAAATTCGTTTCAAAATCCCCAGCCACTTTGCCATGGCCTGGAGGTCTGAGGCAGAAGCAGGCACTGTTGTTACTGTTGCAATAGTATTTTGGCCCTGGGAGGAGGAATCTACCCAAATATCCCTTCCCAATCTCCAGAGGGGTCCCAAAAGTCTGCCCCTTCTGGGGTCTCAAATGTCCCTTCTCCTGATGTTACTGCTGCTGTAAGATTTGAGAGTGCAGTTTTAACTCTCTTTACCCATCCTTAAGGGCATCTAACTGGGTTTGGGTACTAATGGACATACATATCCATTTTTCTGCTTTTGCAGCAGAGGTTTGTAAATCTTGGTGCAGTTTTTCATTTTTACATTTAGCCAATTGAAGAAATACCTCATTACAGGCTTTCCATAGAAGCCAAACTGAGGCTGCTTTCTTTTTCATTGGAGTTGAGGGTTTATATATCAATAAGTACCTAGCCAATTTGTCTCCTAGGTCTGAAATTGTATGGACACCCGCTCACACTTGATCAGACCAAGGGCTGTGTCCGAATTTTTGCAAGATTTGTTCAAAAGGTATGGGTTCTTGTACAAAAGGCAATATTTCCTGTTTTTCTTTAAGGATAGCTTTAGACAGTGTTTTCGTAAACATTTTTTTTCAACAGTTGTGAGCAACAACCAACCACAACACAACACCAAATTGATAAATATCAATCACTATAACCCCTAATTCCTGAAAGAGCAACTTACAATTCCTGAAAGAGCAATTTTTCCCTTTTTTAACTCCTGGAAGAGCTACTTACAACTCCGTTTTACACTTTGGTAGTAAGTGATGGCTACTGACATTTAATACATTAATTATTAACAAATATTCAACATAATAAGGGTTCGCCTTGTGAAGATTTTTGTGGTTGCAAATCACAGCATTTAAAACAATTGCAGTCTGCCCTTTCTAAAAAATAATGCAGTAGTACAGCAGCGATCAGGAATGATGTACAATTAGTTGCTCTCTGCCAATTAATGAGATATTTTTCTCCAGTTAAAAGCTAGAACATTCCAGGAGCTAATAATGGGAACCATTTCCTTGAAGTATTGCAGTTTTATTGTTTTTTTAATGATTTGTACTGAAGGTTAGTGTTACACTTCCAGGTAGAGTCATTCGTTGGCTAAACATATATGCAATACTTACTAAATCACTATCTATGCACTGGATTAGCTGACAAACAATAAACCATTGTAGCGATTTGGCTGAAGAGGAAGAAAGTTAAATAAACCACATTTTATATCCTTTTCATCATCTTATTTATTTAAAATAGTTCCTAGAAAGGAACATGCAGAAGCTGATCCTGCCTAGAGGCATTTATAACAGGTTTTTATGATCTGTTATTCACTATAATCAAGTATTCTTAAGATAGGAACATGGCGACTATAGGCTGCCAACAGTAGACAGCCACAAGAATTACTTTCTTCAATTAAAATATGTTAATGCTCTAAATTTTACAATATTTTCATATCTTACAGTAGATATTTTATCTTCCTCTTTTTTTCACCATTATATTAATGTAACATTCTTTTCATTAAAAAGCCATTTTCTGGGAAGCTCTGAAATCCCCCAGGAGAATTATCTAGTTCCTTTCTAAGGAAAAATAACAAGAAAAGTAAATGTTCTTTTCCAAATGATTGCACATGTGCATTCCACCCTTGGTGTCTGTGCATCCAGCCCACAGCCAGTGAACATTTTTTTAACGGTGCCTGTTGGGCAGCTTGAGCTCCCTCAGCTGCCATGCATCACTGCATGAAGCTATAAAGGGCAGAGTCACCTCTAGCATCCCTCAGTTCCTTCTTACCTCTCATGAAAGTCATTGGAACCCCTGCTCAATTCCAGAACAGTTTTCTCTCTCAGCTTGGTGTATAACATTGTGAATAATATAGTTAGTAACATTAGTAAGTTTTAGTTGTGTTTAAAAACAATGGATTTTTTTCAGATCTGATGTTTTTACCCATTTTGGGATTTCTGCTGATGGCACCGAGGTCTGCACCAATCACTGGGCTTCAAGCCATGTTCTTCTTGCTTGAGGCCTATGCCAGTGAGTGATTGGCACAATAGCTGCCTGAAGTGTCTGGGTGAAGCACATGTAATATACTGGTGCCAGATTTGCAGTCAATTCAAGCATAGAATGAAGAAGGATAGGAAGGCTAAACTGAAATTCCTGCTGCTAGAGACAGCCCTCGGGCGACCATTGGAGCCATCCTGGTCCAACGTGATGCCAAGTATTGCAGTTAATTGAGAAGCACGCCTCCAGCATTATCAGAATCCTGGCATCTATCTCCCTCACGTGTGCCAGAAAAAAAATAAGACTTCAAAAGAGGTCCCAACCAGGTGCAGTTCTCCACCCTCCAAGTTTGTTAAGAAAGACGAGAAGGAATTGAATAGAGTGTACCTGAAATCTAAGCACACCTCCGAATCAGAGCCACATTACGGATGATTGCCCAATCTATGCTCATCCTGGAGATGTCACAGCTATTCACCTGGCTACCCTCTCTGTTTTGCTCGGCTATGCTCTGCATAAGAGACCTTAAGGGCCAATTGTAGTCACACCATTGCTTTCACTGTTCCACTATCACTATACGAAAGAAGATGTGCCTACATTGGCACAGTTGGCTTTGGCACTGCAAAGAGCATCATCAAGCCCCAGTGCCAGAAGCAGCACCATCAACTTAATCAGTACTGCAACACGATACCTGTAGCACCGTTTACCCCAGAGGAGTTTGCAAGCAGCAAGAAATCTGCTCTGCTTCTCGGTTTTGGTGTCATCAGTACAAAAGTCAGATCCCTTGGCACCATTGCCCCATCTGGTACCAACAGTTCAACCTATTGTACCACAGCTGCCTACTTCCAGGTCAGATGGCCCTTTGGTCTGGTGCAAGGGGAAGCCTGCATTGATGGCTGTGTTCTGCCCATCTCCTGGTTCTTGGCACTGGTTCCCCAAACTGACTGGATCAGCCCCTGAGTGGCCAAAAGGAGGACAGTCTTTATCATCAACCTCGGATGTAGGATCTTAGGTCTCACAAGCAGGACCCACCAGTCTCCTCATAGAGCCTCTCCCCCAGCCTACCATTGTGACCCCACAATGGGAGCTTCCAGGGGAATATGTGGCCGGGACATTGAGGTCTGGCCCCATATCAATGACCATTTTGAAACCCAGAGGGGTTTCCCCCAGCTTTCAGATCTTCTCCTTACTGTGTCAACTCAGTGCCCTTGTCTAGAAGGGGAAAGTCTGCACATCAGGCTGCTCTGTCTCTAGGGTCCAGTACGGGCCTGATACCAAGCACCAGGAAGAGGTCCCAGAAGCAAAGGAACAGCCTGGAAAAGAGATTCAAGCTCCTCCAGTTTTGGCTTCCTCTTTGTCCTCTCCAGACAAAGCTGTTTTTCTTTGGAGGCAACTTCACCTCCTCCTGATGATTTTAAAGCTTATCAGTAGCTGTTAGAGAGTGGCTGCAGACAGGTCAAGGAAGTCAGGGAGCCCTCACATTGTGGTTGACATTTTATCAGCTTGGGTCCCTTCAGGGTAGCTCTGCCAATTAATGGGGCAATATTAGGTATAAAATTGCTATGGCAGACCCCATCTTCATTATCTCCCACCTCAAAAATTGCAGAAAGAAAAGACTATGTACCCTTCTAAGGTTTTAAGTACCTTTATACTCACCCGTTTCTGGGCTCATTAGTCACAACAGTGGCTAATGAAAGGAAGTGACAATGGTGCGAGCCTGCTGCTCCCAAATCAAAGGACATGAAGTGGCTGGACTTATTTGGCAAAAAAACTTATTTGACAAGAGGTTTGCAGCTGCGTATCACTAACCAACAGGCTCTGCTGGGGCATTACAATTTCAATTTGTGGGGCTCCATGGTAAAGTACAGAGAACTCTTTCTAGTAAACACTAGGCAGGAGTTCTCTTCCCTGGTCAATGAGGGCAGACTAGTCAGAAGAACATTGCTGCAGGCTGGGCTGGATGCAGCAGACTCAGCAGCTAGACCCATGGCTTCCATGGTTGCCATGCAGAGATCATCCTGGTCGCTATCTCCTGGTCTTACCTATGAAGTCCAGAATACTATCCAGGACTTGCTGTTTGAGGGTCCTTTTCTATTCTCAGACTAGATGGACAGCAAGCTTCCTGAGTTTAAGGATTCAAGAGCCACCTTAAAGTCCTTAGGTTTGTACATCCCTGCCCCAGTCAGAAAGCACTATTGGCCCCAGCAGACTCACCGATATTCCGCTCGACCTCCTCAACAGGACATGTGAAAAAAGAAGTTCATGAGTTATAGGTGCAGGTCTCCCGCTCCTGCTGCTTCTGGATCCAGCTCTGGGCACTTCAAGGCACCCAGGAAGTACAAAGCAGTCTTTTTCTTGGACCTGTCAAGGTCACCATGCCAGTTTTCTTATCTCCAGATCCAAACTTCCTCACATTTGCAAGGCATCTGTCCCACTTCCACAGTGCTTAGTCAAGAATGGCTTCAGACCTCAGAGTCTTGACCACTGTGGAGGTGAGATAAACTCTCCAGTTTGGTTCTACCACTCTCTCCCACACTCCCTCCCCATTCCTCTACAGAGACCATTCTCAGAAGGAGCTACTCATCCAAGAGGTGGAATCTCTCTTTTGGTTGGGAGCCGTAGAGCAGGTTCCATATGGTCTCAGATGGAAAGGGTTTTATTCCAGCTGTTTCCTAATTCCAAAGGCAAAGGGGGGACTCAGACCAATCTTAAACCTCCATCAACTCAACAAGTTTTTGAAAAAGATAAAGTTCCACATAGTCATCCTAGTTTTTATTATTCCCTCTCTGGTTCCTGGGGACTGGTATGCTTACTTTCATGTGGGAAGCAATCAAGCGCACAGGAAGTACCTCTGATTTCTGGTAAATGAAAATTGTTTCCAATTTACCATACTACTACTCAGCAGCTCCCAAAGTCTTTAGTAGCTATAGTTTTCCAGTGAATAAGAGTTCTGGTTTACCCCTATCTGGACAACTGGCTTGTCAAGGGCCAATCCAAACTGCAAGTACAGAACAGTGTTGCCTTGATCTAGTCAACATTCAATATCCTGGGACTGTTAATCAATGCAGAAAAGTCTCTCCTCTCCCCAGTCTAAAGGACAGAATTTATAGGGGCTGTAGTGGACTCGTCTCAACCCAGCGTTTTTCTTTGAGACTCCAGGTTCCTGGCAATTCAATCAATTGTTCTAGCTGTGAAGGCTTACCCAGTCACAACAGCATCAAACTGTTTGAGGCTTCTGGGAAAAATAGCCTCCTGTGCCCACATGGTTCAATATGGCAAACACTCCTCAGAATTTTACATGCTGGCTGGCCTCAGTCTACTCAATGAGCCATCATCAGCTAGACTTGATGATGCGGGTCCCTCCCATTTCCTCACCTCCCTGGATTGGTAGGCAAATCCAGGGAATGTATGTGCAGGCATTCCATTTGCTTGCCCCACAACCGACATTTGAGCTAGTGACAGGTGTGTCTGCTCTAGGATGAAGTGCCCACCTGGGTTCTCTACAGACTCAGGGTCTATGTTCCTCAGAAGACTTAGCTTTACACATCAATGTCAAAGAACTGAAAGCTGTCAGACTGGTGTGCCAAGTATTTTTAGCGCTGACCAGGGGAAGCAGCCTGTTAGTCCTCACAGACAACACAGTGGCAATATTCTACCTCAAAAAGCAAGGGGATCCCACTCTTCTCCACTCTGTCAAGAGGCGACTCTGCTATGGGAGTTCTGTATTCCTAACTCAATAGATCTAGACGCCTCTTATCTTCCGGGGGTCCAAAACAACATAGCAGAGAACCTGAACAGAGCATTTACCATGAGTAGTCTTTTCATCCAGATGTAGCCAGAGACATCTTTCAGTGATGGGGGTTTCCCCAAATAGACCTATTTGCGACAAGGACCAATAGAAAGTGTCAGCAGTTCTGTTCCCTATTGGGTCACAACCCGAGTTCCATGACAGATGCATTTTAGGCAGGCTCCTCTATGCTTGTCCACCAAGCCTGCTCATTCACAGGGTATTATATTAAAGATAAGACTGGACTGGAGCAGTGTCATGCTTATAGCTCTGGGGTGGGCCCATCACCACTGGTTCTCCACTCTCCTGATGCTGTTGGTGAACCCTCCAATCTCACTTCCAGTAGACTAGGCCTAATCTCCCACTGGGCCACCTACTCCACCCAAGTCTACCATCCCTTCACTTAACTGTGGGGATTCTCCCTGGCTACATACTAGAGAGTGGTCTTGCTTGAAAGAAGTTCAAGAGATCCTGCAAAATAGTAGGAAATCTTCTACAAGAACTATTTACCTCTCTAAATGGAGTTTTTCTACCTGTTCTTGCCAGTATGGGGTATCGCCATCCCTTTCTTCAGTTCAACATATTCTGGATTACTAGTTAATGTACCTGAAACATCAAGGTTTGGCTGTTAGTTCGATCAAAGTACATCTGGCAGCTATTTCAGCATTCTACCCTAAAGTGGACAAATCACTCTATTTTCTTTAATGACATGAGCATAAGGGTTTTTTTTGTTTGTTTGTTTTTGAAAGGCTTCGTCAAATTACATCCTCAAGTGAAAGACCTCATCCCGGGGATCTAAATGGAGTGTCGTCAAAGTTTATAGGCCCCCATTTGAGCCTACTTGCTCTCTGCTGCATCTATCAGTGAAGGTGGTAATTTTGGTGGCCATTAACTCAGCCAGAAGAGTTGAGAGCTTGCGTGCCTTCATGCCTGGGCCTCCTTATATGATCGTCATTAAGGGCAATGTTTACCTATGTCCTCATCCAAAGTTTGTTCCAAAGGCAGTGTCATCTTTTCACATCAACCAGCCAGTTTATTTGCCTGCATTCTATCCAAAGTTGCTTTTGAGCAGAAAAAAGGAACATTGCACACTTTGGATGTCAGAAGAGCACTAGCATTCTAGCTGCACAGAACTAGGCACTTCCATAAGTTCTCCCACCTATTTGTAGCAGTGGTAGTCAGAATAAAAGGACAAACAGTCTCCATCCAGAGAATTTCTTCTTGGATCACCTGTATATGCATGGGTTATGGCCTGGCTAATGTTACTCTGCCTAGTAGAGTCACACCTCATTTGACGAGGTCACAAAAGGCCTTGATATCTTTTTTGGCACGTTCCATTTTCAGACATTTGTAGAGTGGCAACCTGGTTCTCGATCCCACTATGGTGTGGCTCAAGATTCCAGAGACAATGCTGGTGTTGGACATGTTCTTTCCTAATCTTTATTGAAATAGACTCTGATCTCACCTCATAAGAATAAGAATGGCTGTATTGAGTCATACCAAAGGTCCATCTAGCCCAGTATCCTGTCTTCCAACAGTGGCCAATGCCAGGTGCCCCTGAGGGAATAAACAGAACAGGTAATCATCAAGTGATGCATCCCCTGTTGCCCATTTCCAGCTTCTGGAAAACAGAGTCTAGGGACACCATCCCTGCTAATAGCCATTGATGGACCTAGCCTTCATGAACGTACCTAGTTCTTCTTTGAACCCTGTTATAGTTTTGGCCTTCACAACATTCTCTGGCAAGGAGTTCCACAGATTGACTGTGCGTTGTGTGAAGGAATACTTCCTTTTGTTTTAAACCTGCTGCCTATTAATTTCATTTGATGACCCCTAGTTCTTATGTTAGAGAAGGAGTAAATAACACTTTCTTATTTACTTTCTTCACATCATCATGATTTTATAGACCTTTATCATATCCCCCCTTAGTCATCTCTTTTCCAAGCTGAAAAGTCCCAGTCTTATTAATCTCTCCTCATATGGAAGCTGTTCCGTACCCCTAATCATTTTTGTTTCCCTTTTCTGTACCTTTTCCAATTTCAATACCTCCTGTTGTCATGGCTTGTGTGTCACCAAGAGTGAAATCCACATGTGTGATCACTCAAAAAAGAAGGAATGGTTACTCACCTGTTTTAATTTTTTAATAATGGAGATATCCCATCTCCTAGAACTGGAAGGGACCTTGAAAGGTCATCGAGTCCAGCCCCCTGCCTTTACTAGCAGGACCAAGTACTGATTTTGCCCCAGATCCCCAAGTGGCCCCCTCAAGGATTGAACTCACAACCCTGGGTTTAGCAGGCCAATGCTCAAACCACTGAGCTATCCCTCCCCCCCTGTTCAGTAACTGTTGTTCTTCGAGATGTGTTGCACATGTCCATTCCACAACCCACTCGCCTGCCCATCAGCATTCTGGCAAGAAGGAGCTGAGGAAGGGGCAAGAGGCAGCTCTGTCCTTTATACCTGCATGCAATGGCACGTGGCTGCAGAGGGATTTTTGAACCACATAGCAGGTACTGTTGAGGGGAAAAATTTCTGATGGCCATGCACTGGGCGCACAGACACCAAGAATGGAATGGATAAGTGCAACACATCTCAAAGAAAACAGTTACTGAAAGGTTAGTAACCACCTCTTCTACTCAGGCCTCTGCAGTGATTTGCCTTTGATATCATCTAAGGACTGAGGGTTACGTTGTAGCCTAACTTCCAATTCCATTGTCTTCAAGGAGCCAGGGGAGAAGTCCTGGCTCCACTGAAGTCAATAGCAAAACTCCCATTGTCTTCGATAGGGCCAGGATGTCACCTCATGTTAACTAATCACAGCTAAAATTTGAGGAATCTCAGACACTGACCTAATTGTGGCTCCTCAGCTGGTGTAAATTGTTATAGACACTGACATTCATGGATCCGTGCTAACTTACATGAGGGAAGGATCTGCCTGAACTTTGCAGTTCTGGCCTATCAATTCTTTCAGTGCTTAGAGTTTAACTATCTTCATGTATGACTTAATATATGGACAAATTTAGCAGCTGCACTTTTCCTTACCCTAAGCACTTGACTATACCTCTGAGAGGAAAATGTAATAGCAGCAAAACTTTGGGTACTTTGCAACATCTTAAAGCACTTGAGTTGTGAAACCTAATTTTATCAAATCCCCAGTGACTGTTAACAGGAATAGTTTCTTAAACCACTTAAATCATTAAACCACTTCATTCACATACCTATACATCAAATATAATTTCCCACCTGCTCACAGTCCATTTTATAAACATCTTTGTTGCCTCATGTTTCCTCAACTGAGAGAAGCATGGGAGGCCAGGCCTTGCTTTCCATTTTAAAGTTTAACAATGCAAGCTACAAAGTAGGAAATACCTGTAAAAGGCTGACCACCAGGCATTGCTCCCTAAATCTAATCCTCGAAGACAAAACAAACTTAAAACATTATTCTCCCTGAAGACAAATAGGGAAAAGTTATGGCAGAATGGAAAGGGCACCTCAGCACCCTGTCATGCACTCCTTTCAGAACAAGCTCTTTAACAAGTTGTATTGGATACCAGAATATCTCATTTGAGCTGGGATAATGTATCTTAGCAAATGCTGGAGGTATTGGCAACTGCATAGCTACCTGCCTCATAGACTATTCTTATGCCATAAACTAAAAAGGGATGGGAACAGGACAGCATAGCCTCGCTTATATGAAATAGTTTGTAGCAATCCGTAAAGCTGGTGTTAAAGGGAGTAGACAGGCTGAGATATAATTGCATTTGCTGGCTGACTCGCCAGGACACCACCTGGAACTCCTTAATATTAAAGCTTTCAGTCCATATGCCTGTTAGTGAGCTTCCCCAAGGCCAGTTGTCTCAGTAGCACATAGCAAGACTGAAGCCCTGGGGAACTGGTTACTTAGGTACCTTTGGAATGAGACATCTTTTTTACCATGGATAATTATTTTTGATTATTTGTATTACCTAGATGCCTCAACTTAGATCAGGAATCTGTTGGGCTCGACATTAGACAAACACATAGTGGGAGACTGACAGCTTGCAATCCACAAACAAAAGACAGAGGGTGGGGAAAAGGATGTATTTCTAGTCACATTTTACAATCAGAACAATGAGGCATAAAGTCTGTGGTAGAGCCAGGAACTGAAACCAGGTTTTCTTAGCACAGGCAAGTGAGCACAGGCTGTCAGAAGGAACTATGATGTCTCACTTGAGATTTCACATTAGTCACTCTCTTCCCAGTGTTTTATACACACACACATATATTTATTTATTTATTTATATTGGATGCAGTTGGAACTTCTCCAAATCTCTCTGATGCCAAACTTGCTATGAATATGGGTCTTTACTTGCAATAAGTGCTGTATCATTGTGAGCTTATTACTATGAGAGTCAATAGGATATTTTAGTTAGTCTGGGTTTTGCTCAACTGTTCATTGTGTTTTAAGTGATTCTTTTTTTCCCTTCAGAAACAAATAAAAGACAAAATGTGATGATAAAAAAGGAGGAAAAAGGAAGACCATATTACACTTGGAATAATGTGGAGTGGTGAGGGCCAGAGGAATCTGGTGTATGTATTGGATGTCATACTCTGACTGAGTCAACATGTTGACATGGGAGAAGGGAAGTATTTTTATTTCCATTCCAGGGATGGAGAAATGAGGCAAACGAGATTAAACTTCTCTCTGAAAATGCTTATTTGAATAGCATTGAATGAATTCCGGATACTGCTTTTGTTGTCTAAAAATAAGGAATATTTAAGATTCCAGCAATCTCCCACCAGAGCCCTTCCAACCCTTCACTGATAGGGAACGACAACTGGCCTTGAACCATACCTCAGAAGCTGATAAAACATAAATGTTTAGAACCAGGGGAGAGCATACTCCAAAGCTGAGGGTATTATAGAGAATACCCAGCCAGCTGCCCTCTGTCTCCTACACGTGGATCTTGAGCTCAGGTAATTGCACAGATCCTACCTATGGCAGTAGAGTATGGGGCAAATACTGGTCTTTCAGACAAGTCTTGTCAGCCATCAGTCTGTTTGGTATCTACTGATTATTTTTCTGAGCACTTGGTGCTATCTATGGTACTTATGGCCCCCATCAACATACTATCTGAGCACCTCGCAGTCTTCAATGTATTTATGCTCATAACACCCTTGTGAGGTCGGAGAACTACTATTGTCTCCATTTTACAGATGGGGCCCAGAGACACAGAGTCCAAGGTCATTCAGGAAATCTTCAGCAAAGTACGGAATTTCATTCTTTTTAAGACTGGAGAAATAATGAGCAAAAGTGGGGGAAAGAATGAAATGCCATAGAATAAAAGCAGGTGGGTTAAATTGCATTTGCTAAAAGGCATAATTTGGTAACGTTCTCTAGCCAGAATTTATTTATTTTTTAGCTATGCCAGTGACTGGATAAATTAATTTAGAAGTTTAGCAAAGTATCTCCCTTCACAGCAAACCCACTAGAGTGCTAGAGTTCTTGGTTCCAAAACTTGCTTGGCACATGTGAGTTACAATAATTGTTTTATCATTGCTCAGATGGGAATACAATATGCTGAAGGCCTAAGGAACAGGTGTAATGCATCATCATATAGGACCTGGAGAAAAGCCATTTACCCCGCTTCCTCATTCATATCTATCTTAATCTTTCCATTCCAGTGCTCTTGATTAATTTGACCCAAGTTTGCATTATGCACAGTAAAATCAAGAGACATAATGTTAGTCTTAATGGGAGCTGCTGGTTGATAAGCCCTTTAGAACTCAGGCCATTTATTTAGGAGCCCAGCTTTAGTGTCCTAGTTTTGAGATGTTTGGCCTAGATGTTTAGCAATATTGGGGGAGATTCTCAAAGGCACAAATTGCAGGTAGGCAGCCAGTTCCCTTTGAGTTTCACTGAGAGTTGGGTGCCCAACTAGCCTTTGTGTCTTTGAAAATCTCCCTCTTTTTCTCTTTTCCTGTTTTTCTAATGGGGATATAAGCTAGACATACCAAGTGTGACCAGCCATTCTTTCATTTTTCAAAGATTAATATTATATTTGCTTTACTTCAACCTGTATTTCACAGCGTTTAAAAATAACTGTCAGTATTTTGGAACATTCGTTAACCTGCAAGAATATATATCCTCCAAACTCACTTGAAGTTACCAAGTGCTCTCTTAACCTGGTCTGTCTCAACAGCCATTGTCACAGACTCATCCTTATTTCCTAAGATCCCAGTCCTTAACTGACTACCACAGACTTCACGGGGGCTCTGCGTGGGTCCAGGATTCCACCTATGTGAAGTCACTTTCAGGTCTTATTTTCCAAATACCTTGTCTTATTTCTCTTGTAACAGACAGATTTGAAAAAGAAATTCATCATCTCAGTCATTTTGGATTCATAGAGTATATCTACACTGCAGCTGAGAGCATGCCTTTGCAGCTGGAAGCTATCACGCTAAATAGCAGTGGTGACATTGCAGCACATGCAGTGGCATGGGCTAGCCACCAGAGCTTGGACCTAGGGGGTCAGATGGGCTTGTACTCAGGTAGCTTGCCCATGCTGCTGCTCACGTTGCAGGGGCCACCCTGCTATTTTTAGTGCATTAGTGCCAACAGGGGCGAGGCACTCTCCCAGCTGCAGTGTAGATGTATCCTGGATTCTAAGGCCAGAAGGGACTATTATGATCATGTAGTCTGTATAACAGGCCGTAGAACTTCCCGAAATAGTTCCTTTTGAACTAAAGCATATCTTTTATAAAAGTCATTCTACGTCAGTCACTCTTCGCTTACAATGGAGAATACTTTTTCCTGATCTATCTGTAAAGCCCTTTATATTCCTCTTTCACTAGCATTATCTTACTTTGCTTTTTTTTTTTTTGCCTCTCCTATTTTTCCCCACTCTGTGTATTCTTGCTTGGCTGCAGTCCAAACCATTGCAGTCAAAACACATCTGTACAGTAAGTAATGAGTTTTTAAAAGATGTAAGCATCCAATAAATTGTTATGGGTTTTTGGCCACAGAATCTAAACAGCTTTGATTGTTAATACTTATTTTATTTTACTTAATTGGTTAGTGAAAACTTTTTGCCAGGTAACCGCAGAGTCCCACACAGCTGACACAGCAAGGTCTGGGGCTCACTCTCATGTGTAAATGACTTGTAGAGCAAAACAATGCCTCCGGGTTCCATGTGACCGGGGCCAGCTCTAGCCGAAGCAAAAAACAAAAACAAAAACAAAATAATGGCAGCCGCAGGAAGCACGTGGAGGGTGGTCAAGGCAGCTCGCAGGGGAGTGAAGGGCGGCGCCTTGCAGCTGGGTGAGAGGGGCTTCCCCCTCTGGCCTTGGGGTGCCTCTCCTGGTCGGGCATGCAGAGCCCCCAGGGGCTGCAGGAGGTGCTGGCTCAGCCGCTCCTTTAAAGGCGGCTTGGCTGGGCCAGGCTCAGAGCGGCGCGGGAGGTGGAGGCCGGTGCAGGTGGTGGGGAGTGGCACGTCCTGGGGAGCCCAGTGGCACGGTGAGCAGTGGGGATCACTAGTTCCTGCCCCCCCCCGGACCGGGGTCCGTGCCCCTGCAGGGCTGGGCTGGGACTGGCGGAGCGCGGGGAGCCGGCCGGGGGCTCCGGAGCTGTGGACTGGGCTACCAAAGCAAAAGAAAGAAAGAAAAAAAAAAAAAGAACCATGGCAGGGCAGCCGGAAGATTGGCCGGAATGCCGCCCCTTACAATGTGCCTCCCCAGGCACGTGCTTTCTCGTCTGGTGCCTGGAGCCAGCCCTGCATGTGACGGGTCCCGATTCTGCAAGCAGCTCCTTGCAGGCTGCCTTCTCTACCTGCACGGTGCTCCCTTGGCATCTGACAGATGCCATTGCAGAATCAGGGGATCAGATCTCTAAGCTGGTCTGTGTGGGTAGATCCTTGTGCCCATGCAGACCCCCCACCAATCTCAGTAAGGCTCCGTGCAAGGGAGTTGGGGCCTTAGGATTCATTCCTGCCTTCAGTTATACAGATGCAGCCCCCTCAATTCACCCAGGCTCTGTTATTGCACTATTCTATACTTAGATGGTCCCTATCAAAGCAAATGATCCCTTTCCAAGATCTTTAAACGTTTTATTTTCTTGCTATTTTTAATATACTTGAAAGTATTACATCTCTGTCTGTATCTCTGCAGGTTTCAATAAGGTCACTCATCACCAAGGTATGTGAGTGCCTTCTATGAAAAGTAAAGTGACATCGCTTTCCTCTCCATTGGTTTCCTTTTATCCCTCATGCATACCATTTTGTTTCTGCGAGGTCTCTCATTTCTCCATCACTGGAAATATAATGAACTAATGGAGCATTTGATTTGGAGAAAAAAAGAATTGCTCAGATGTTTATACTGCTGGGTTTTTTTTTTTAATTGTATCGTTTTAAGAGGAGTGGTCTATGGTAATTTTCCCACAAAAACTTGATTTCTGATAGTGTCAATAAAAACAAGAGGGACAAACTCTGCCTTTGTGAAGGGTCCATCCTGAAAAACTGGTGCCTGTGTTAATTTTCTGTAGATGCATAATGCCACTGAAGTTCATTTGCAGATCAAAACCTAAGTGAGTATTCCCTGAAACTGAACTTCAGAGAACATTGTGATTAGCAGTAAACATTCCAAAGAATGAGGCAAAGGCTTAAAGCGACTTGCTAGGTTGTCAGCATATATTGAATCATTCCTGGAAAATCTGAATATATCCTAGCCTAAGACAGCATGAATCCCAAGTGTACGTCTTCAGACTCCCATCCTGCAATTGATAGTATACAGGCAAACTGCTGCGTCAATGCAGAGCCCCACTGAAGTCACTAGGACTCCACATGCTCTCACTACAGGATTGGGGTCCTAATATTTTACTGGAGCATACAACTTGTTTGGCTAAGTGCTGTTAAGCTATTTTGGCAATAAAGTCAAACAAGAAGTAGCCTATTATTCTGTATATTAGAATTGTTCTAGTCCTCCTTGCTAATGCTGCTTTTAGGGCTTGGATAATTAATGAAAATGGAAACAGAGATGCAGTGGTGTGTCTTTTCTCAGAGACACTTAGGGTATGGTTGGGAATGTATGCCCACAGAGAGAGCTTGATTAGCAAACTATGATAAGAATTTTTCTCTGCTTTAGCTACTGCTATAACTTTGTGGATGAGCCAGTTTCTTAAATGGCTGGTGATATCTGCAGGAGTTTAGATGTGTAATGAGTGCTTTGGCAATATGTAGGAATATGACAGAAGTGGAGAGATCTCCACCCATAAGACACCCCAGGGTCAGACTACTGCTGCCTTGAAATCCATATTCCTAAATAGATTTTGGCCCAAGAGAAGGAAGAAATGGGAGCAGTGTGTGAGACTTCAACGGCACCATGATACCCTGATATTTCTTTTTCATTTGACAAGAACTAATAATACCTTAGTGACATATTTCTGTCAAACGAACTGTCAACATAAAACTTTGTTATTCATTTATTTTCTGCTGGTGTCTAATGGCTCTGCTGTTCTAAGCACTGTACAAACACTCACACACCATAAGAGAGCTTCCTGCCCCAAAGAGCTTACAGTTTAAGCAAATAGGTTGGGGATAGCGCTGCAACATACAAGCAAGCTTGTGTTGTTGGTACACATCATGTGAGGCCCAAGGTTCTTTTTTGCAGTGGTGAAGGGTGAGGATGGATAAATAGGATGGAATAGAGGTGATGGTGAAGAGTAGCTAAGGAGGGTGAGAGACTGAGGTAGGAAGGAGAAGGTGGGAAGAGTTGAAGGATGAAGCTTGGGTTAATGAGAGGTTAGGCTGGTCAAAAAAATTCAACTTAAACATTTTCCCATCATAAAATGTGCTTTCTTCTAAATGAGACCCCCATGCTGTACCATGGCAGCTCAACCACAGACAGAGACTACTGTGCATGCTAGGGAACGTAGTCAAGCCGGGCAGTGGGACCCATAGAAGAGAATGGGGGTATGAGGGATTCAGACCTGTAACTCCCATGAGTCCCCACAACAGTTCAGACAGATGAAGAGATTACTGTCGACCCAACCTGAAATGAAACGTTACAACTTCTCCAAATCAAAAATTTTCAGGGAAGTTCCCTGCAATTGGGATGGAAATTCCATTTTTCAATCATCTCTTGGATTCAAAGTCCAAGCATAAGTCAGTGGTGATGTCATGAAGCTGAGGTTTTGAAGACTAGCTCCTGCTGCTTGTGCTACTGCTGGGAGGATGCTTTTTGAGCTGCCACAGAAGTCCCCTGTACCAGCAGTAGTCATGTAAGTGGGAGGGAGCAGGCTGCTTATAAATGAATTACAGTTGGGAATCTCTGCGCATTATATTTAGGCTCTGTGCGTTATCCATGGGTAAAAACTGGTGGAAGTGTTTTACGTATACCTGCTGTCACTGGTTTATCAATTGGTTAAACCAACGAAATAGGATAGGAGCATAACTTTGGGAATGGGATACATAGTTTAAACAGTAGCAGCCATTTAATCTCTAACTACTCCTCCTCCTCCTGGAGTCTGACCCACCTGCAGACAAAAATAGAGTCAGCAGTAATTACTGTTTTATATAACCTGCACCTGGGTGGCATATTAAGTTTCAGCACTGGCACTGATATCAGTTTTACTTGGGATGATTGTTCTGTTCATTAAACAGTCAATTAATATTTTAATCAAAAATGGAGCCCAATCCTGCAAACACTCAGGCACATGAGTAACTTTACTCATTTCAGTAGCTCCATTGACTTTAATGTGACCACTGACATAGTTATGTTGACGGGACTGGGCCCACAGTGGTTAAAGTAATATATGTTACACAGGTAAGTTGGATACTTTAGCATATTTATGTATCCATGTAGAAGGAATTTTTAAGGCATTTACAGCACTTAATTTTCTAGTTGGTCATTTGAAAAAATGTGATGTTCCTATATTTTTTCTAAGCCATACTTCATTTTCAGTGCCGTGGCTTTATGATGTTCAAGGCAGTCTTTAAAATATGACAGTTGTTACTGTGATATATGGCGTTAGGTGAACTAAATGATATATGTGGTGTTAATTGCACTGGATAGACTCCAGATGCATTAAAATGCTCATCCTCCCTCTCATGTTAATAAGCTTTGATTTCTGAACTGTCAACAAGAATTATTTATTACAGCATTATGTCTGTGATACTGTACAGTAGTTAGGAGTCTGTCAGCACTGTCATTCAAACACTCCTTATTCCCTACCTCCCCACATAGTTCTGGCACAAAAGAATAAATTGCTATGCACTGAAACTTCGCAGTCTAGGTGTACATATTAGGGAGGAGGCGGAGGTAAACTATGCATTAAAATGACAGTTTGGGATCGTGTGTTAGTTTGAAGAGAATTTGGTTTACACACACACACACACACACACAGGCAATACCCAAACTGACAGAAAATACTTGACCTAGGGATCAGCGAATATATTTTAAAAGGTAAAAAAAATCACCTCATTTGAAAAGTTAAAAAATAAAATTACCTTTTACACCTCTACCCCAATATAACGCTGTCCTTGGGAGCCAAAAAATCTTACTGCGTTATAGGTGAAACTGCGTTATACTGAACTTGCTTTGATCCGCCGGAGTGCGCGGCCCCTCCCCCCTGGAGCGCTGCTTTACTATGTTATATCCGAATCTGTGTTATATCAGGTCGCGTTATATTGGGGTAGAGGTGTATATGGTGATAAAATACTGAACACTTATTCAGTGCTTTCTTTCTCCAAAGGACTTTACACATATTAACCAATTAACTCTGCTGCTTAGAATAGGCAAATAAGAAGTATTTATCCTCATGTTACGGACTAGGAAACCAAGTCAGAGATGTTAAATAAATGACAAAAAGCCAAAGAAAGAGTCTGTGCTAGATCTATTTTATATATATATATAGAATGTAAACTCAGCTGCATCATGAGTTTTTTATGGCATGTGTTTGACATTTAAACATAAATATATTTAGCTATGCATTTAACCAGAAAACAGGAATAGAAAAATAGTATACATTAGGGGTGGGCAAACTTTTTGGCCCGAAGGCCACATTTGGGAATAGAAATTGTACGGCGGGCCATGAATACTCACAGAATTGGGGTTGGGGTGTGGGAGGGGTGAGGGCTCCGATTGGGGGGTTGGGATCCAGGTTGGGGCCAGAAATGAGGAGTTTGGGGTGCAGGAGGGTGCTCCAGGCTGGGATCGAGTGGTTTGGAGCGCAAGAGCGGGATCAGGGCTGGGGTAGAGGGTTGGGGCATAGGGGGAGGCTCAGGGGTGCAGGCTCTGGGTGGCGCTTACCTCAAGCAGCTCCTGGAAGCAGCGGCATGTCCCTTCTCCGGCTCCTATGCAGAGGTGCAGCCAGGCGGCTCTGCGTGCTGTCCCGTCAGCAGGCACCGCTCCTGCATCTCCTATTGGCCAGAGGTGGTGCTTGGGGTGGGGGCACCATGCAGAGCAGAGCCCCCTAGCTGCCCCTACGTGTAGGAGCCAGAGTAGGGCCATGTCGTTGCTTCTGGGAGCCACGTGGAGCGGCCCCCGACCTTGCTCACCGACTGGAGCGCCGGAGCAGGGCAAGCCCCAGATCCCACTCCTGGTATACATGTACATCTGTATTGTTACTGTTGAAATCATAGACAGATAGATGGAGTTAATTGAAATTTTGGCAAATTTATCATAAATTGTTTGGAAAATTCATCCTATTTTTTGGCCAGCTCTAATATTTACTCTTCATAAATATTTGTAATTTTAACCATGTAATCTTAACATTGCAATAATATAACTTTTTGCATTTAATTTCCTAGTTTGTTTTATTTTTCATTTTAAAATAATGAAACTGCTTTTGCTTAATTATGTTAACAATTCAATATTTTCATGTTCTGAAGTTGCCAGTTAAGCATTCTTACAAGATTTTTCAGTTGCTTTGTTGTTTTTAATTCCACTTCCCTCCTAAGTGATTATATCCTTATATAGGTCTCAATCCTGCAAACTATCCTGGTACTCAGACAGGGAGGTAGAGGCTAAGGGATGCTGGGAAGGAGTGCCAGGAGCACCCCCTTTGCTCAGAATAGAGAGAAACTAGGGAGTGAATAGGACTTGGGGAGTGTTTTTCTCTGCTGAAGCAGCATGGAAAAGCCATGCCATGTGGCTGTCTGTATCGAGGGGGAAGTCTGGGAGAGGTCAGCGTTCTGGATCTCTCCATAGGGAACTGGGAAGAAGCCCAGCAGGCTGGTGACAAGAGGGTTTCCTGGAGTACCACAAAGAGAATAGTGCAGAAAGCATCTTGAGGGGGTGGGGAGAGAATGAAGCACAGGTAGTTTGGGGCTGGATCAGATGGATTCTTCACTTAAGGCCTCAGCACTAAAGCTCCTTTATAGCTTTAAAGCTCTGCCAAGGGGGTGTTTCGGGCAGGGGGGAGGGAGGGGGAATTCACAAAGAGATAATCTGTGACCTAAGGTGAAAGACTGGATGAAGATTGGTAGATGCCTTCAACAGTGAGTTAGTGGCCCGGAAAGGGGGAGAACCTGGATGAGAAAAGGAAACTGTTGTTTGTTTTGGACTTTTGTAACCCTGCAAGGGGTGGAATTTTTGGTTTAGCCATAGGGCTAAACTACCCTATCAGCAAGAGGGAAAACTGAGGCATAGGCACGCCTTCATGTCCCAGAGGTTTGGTGCCCATTACACTCACAAATTGATAAAGGGAGTTGGCACCAAATTTCAAAAACAAAATTGAACATTAGATAGAGACCAAGCATGGAATATTTCAGCCCAAAGTGTTCATGTTTTAGAAAGATATGTGTTTGTGAAAACAGGTTTTAAGGAAAACTGCTAAGAAACTAAAGTCAGGTAGACCTGGTTTAGAACAGTCGCTTTCAAGCTTTTTTCATTTGCGGACTCCAAAATAATTTCAAATGGAGGAAATCTTAGACATGGGGGTCCACAGACCACAGGTTTAAAGCTACTCTTCGGGGGTAACAACAACCTTTCAGGGACCCCTTAGACATATTCTGCAGACCCCCAGGCGTCTTCAGACCACAGGTTGAAAACCACTGGTTTAGGAGAAAGAAGGAATGGTCTGGGAGATCTGACCTGCACTGCATTTTACCTTCTCTCTCCCTGAAACAGGCATTGTCCACTGTATTTTAAAACACCTGGCAGCTATATGTTACACCGTACAGTGAATTAGTCCACTTATGACAGACCTTCTCAGGTTGTCAGTGCTATGGGAGAGGACAAATCACAGCGTAGCAGCAACACAAAGGAGCAGTGTGTGCAAAGGAGCAGCTATGACTAAAACTATTAAAGTCAGCAGATACTGGTGCTGGCCATTGTCATGTGACATTGGTTATCTTTTACCACGTTTCTTAACAGCGTTCAAAGATTGATAGATGTTAAAGCCGACATGAACTGTTATGATCATTTAGATCAGGGGTAGGCAACCTTTCAGAAGTGGTGTGCCGAGTCTTCATTTATTCACTCTAATTTAAGGTTTCGCCTGCCAGTAATACATTTTAACGTTTTTAGACGGTCTCTTTCTATAAGTCTATAATATATAACTAAACTATTGTTGTATGTAAAGTAAATAAGGTTTTGAAAATGCTTAAGAAGTTTCATTTAAAATTATATTAAAATGCAGAGCCCCTCGGACCGGTGGCCAGGACCTGGGCAGTGTGAGTGCCACTGAAAATCAGCTTGTGTGCCGCCTTCGGCATGCGTGCCATAGGTTGCCTACCCCTGATTTAGACTGATCTTCTGCATACAGAAGCCACAGAATTTCACTACAGCAATTCCTGCATCAAGCCATAGCTTTTCCTATTTTGATTTCAAGTGACAGAAAATCCACAAGGTCCCTGAGTAAGTTGTTCCAATGATTAATTATTTTCACTATTAAACCCTTGTGACTTATTTCTAATCTGAATTTACGTGTTGTTATGCCTTTGCCTGCTAGATTCAAAAGCTTTCTACCTTTCTCCATGTAGGTACTTATGCAGT
Source organism: Malaclemys terrapin pileata (assembly GCF_027887155.1). Taxonomy (NCBI): domain Eukaryota; kingdom Metazoa; phylum Chordata; order Testudines; family Emydidae; genus Malaclemys; species Malaclemys terrapin. The sequence goes on from NC_071505.1 coordinate 53,836,397, forward strand.
GTTGCTATCTCCAAGCATTCAAAAAACATAAGTCAGCCCTCAAGAAATCATAAGACTGGGCTAAAAATTATTAGCTTTTTTAATAATGAATTTGGGGCTTATTTTATTCTTCTGGTTTCTGATCCTTTCGGGTGCACTTGGGTCATGTTTTAAAGCATTTTTCTGTACCCATGAAAGCTAGAAATTACATTTTTTTTAAATTAAAGCTGAGGTTAACATCTAATCACATAAATTCAGGCCTTAAGAAAAACCTCAAATATCACGTTCTTGTGATAAAAGCACAAGACTTGGCAATGCTGCTTATGATCAAGTTATCTCTTAAAATTCTCTGGGATAAATTAGATTGTGCTGCTTTAATCTCTCCTTGCAAGGCAGGTTTTCCAGACCTCAGGCCATTCTTTTAGCTCCTTGCTGAAGCCTTACCCATTTGTCAATGTCCTCTTTAAAGTGTGAATACCAGAACTGGACACAACTAGGGGTGCCGGAACCAGGGGTGCCAGAGAGCCATGGCCCTCTTTCTGAAAGTGAATGGGGCTGGCCTGTCCACTTGTTGCCATGGTGGACTTTCCCCCTTACCCTCCTCTTCCCCCCGAGGCCTGACCCCCAGGCCAGGCCAGCAGCTGGTGGAGCCCAGCGGGGGATTCTGGGCAGTTGTAGGAGCTGCGTGGACCCTCCACCTTCCCGCAGTGCAGGGGGCCTGAGAGCAGCCCCAGGCCTGTGTCCCTGCCCCCCGGGATCCTGCCCAGCTCAAGGCAGGTGGAGGGTCTGTGACTCTGCGGCTGTTCCACACTGCTGCCTGTGCGGCTCTGTTCCCAACCTGGAGGGGGGCGGTCTCAGAGAGGCTCTGTCTCCAATTTGGAAGGGGGTGGTCTCGGAGCCACAGACCAGTCATGGTAAGAGCTGGGTGGGCAGCTGTGGGGAGCTGTGGACCCTCCACCTGCCCTGGGTGGGGAACCTGGGGGACGGGAAAACGGGCCAGGCAAGGGCTGTTCTCTTCAGGCCCCCCGCACTGCAGGCAAGTGGTGGGTCTGTCGCAGCTCCCCACAGCTGCCCGTGTGGCTCTTACAATGGCTGGCTGTGGCCCCAAGGTCCCGCCCCCCAGGGGAGCCTGGATCCCTCAACTTGCCTAGGGTGGGGACATGGTCCGGGGCTGCTTTTGGGCCTCCTCACCCGCATGCCAGGGCTGGGGCCTCGGGGAAAGAGGAGGGGCAGGGCTGGCCCCCGGATCCCCACTTTTGGGAAGGCTCCGACACCCTGGAACACAGTATTCTGGCAATGACCCTCACTAGTGCCATATTCAGTGTCAATATCACATCTGTGCTTCTATTCAATATTCCCAGTATCACATGCTATCTTAGTCACTTCAGCACACAGGAAACTCATGTTCAGTTGGTTATCCACCATGACCCCCAAGTTCTTTCCAAATACAGTATTCCATCTTTAGTGCTTTCTAAAATACGGTCTGTCATCTTATAAGTGTTATAGTTTTGGTTCCTAGATGTATGATATTGCATTTAGTTATATTAAAATGTATGTCGTTCAAGTGAGTCCATTTTACCGTTCAGCCAGATTGGACTCCTGTATTATATTAGCAAGTAATCATAATAGACCAATTTCTGTAATTAACTCCTTTTTTCTAAAAACAGTGCTACCTTTATCGGTTCCAATGAGGAGAGTTTGGCTTTATATATATACGAACGTCAACTAAAAATAACTGAGAACCAAACTAAATAAACTCACTCACTGCTCACACAATAAATCCTATTAACAGATTTGTGTTTCTGGAATATTCTTCTTCCTATTATTAACTGGAATTCATCTATGGCATCTTTCAAGATAAAGATCAACTCTTTCTGTGTCTTTCGTAGATTCTTTTTTTGGGGGGAATTCATTTATTTAGGTGCCAATCCTATGCACACATGCTTAACTTCACTCATTCTAGGAGTCAGTGAAAAACCTGAATAAGTATTCATAGGATTGTGGTCTTGGTTTGTTCTCAGTATTTGTAGCTGACTACAGTACTTTCTGTAACGTATTGTCTGTCATTGTTTATTATAGTGATGTACAAGATATTTCCCATTAAGGTGCCCAGAGGGTTGGGACATGGGCCTCCATAAATTAACACTTATTATTTCCACAGAAAATGTGTTCAGAATGTTTCATGTGCAGCATTTTCTCTGATTACCTTTGCATTCTGCGTATTGACAGCACAGCCCACAAAGCATGGCATATGTGAGTAACTAGTAAAAATGACACAAGTAAATGTATATCACCCCTTTTCAGTGCAATTTGGCCACCGAAAAATAAAGTTGTATCAGGAGCGTAGACGCTAAGTAGTACAGTACTTTCTTTTACCTATGTTCAGCTTCATGTAGTCTAAGAAACAGAAGCCATGTATATCATTCTCATTCTGAATTTCTTCCTAGTGGAACCCATTTGTGCCACTTTGTTTATGAAGCTCATGTTTGGCAGCTTTTGTTTTTCTCACAGGTCTGATGCGACTGCCAGAGGAAAACAGACATCAGAAGCCTTCCTCTCAAGCTGCCAAAGCCCTCGTGTGGGATGCAGAGTGTGAAAAAGGCCCAGACTAAGAGACACATTCATACTATTCATGGAAGACATTTAAGAGGTGAGAGTCATTCCTTTTCTGTAACTAACTCGTTCTATAACCTCAGTTTCATGCTTGTTTATCTGTGATGTAATGTTTCAACAAAAATGTGAAGGGACACCAAATGTCTACGGAATGCAGGTAACTGAGATTAAAATGAGGGACATTAGAGATTTCAAGGAAAATAAAATAATTCAGAAAACCAAACATGAGCCATACCGCAAAACTATATAGAGCACATGCAGTAAACCAGCGTCAAAGCTGCATATAAAACCAGTGACCTGAGTAACTTAAGTGGTTCAGAGCTTGCTTCAAACAAAGATATGGGCATGTTCAGACCTCAGAGGCCCCATGACATTCTATCACAACTATCCTCCTCCCTACTTTGTCTCCTTGGGAGTGGGGAGGAGAAGTGCTACCCCATTTAACATCTTCCAGGTGTAGCCATCATCCCTTCTTTCCATACAGATATTAAGGGACGGTGGGGGAGTCAAAATGGTTTCTCCAAACCTTCCTTTGTGGCAGCTTTAGCCAATGAGGAATCCTTAAGAAATACGTTGAAATTCAACTATGTGATAAAACCCATCCAGCTTATCTTGAAAACTCATAATACTCCAAGAAAAGGTGCATGGTGATTTTTGCTGCCATCCTGATAGTAAACTGCAGGGTGGAGGGGATAGTGTCCAACACTAATTACATTTTTGTGACATGAAAAAATGTCAAAATAAGTTGTATTTGTGCAGAAACTCTGCAAGATAAGAAACAAACTTCTAACCTTGATTTCCTTTAATTTTATTATAAATTGGTAGGCGTTATTCATGCTGCTAACATCTTCAAGCAAAGAAATCTATTGTGTGTTTACAAAAACCCAGCCACAAGACATCAGAAGCTAGTATCTTCACACTTGTAAAATTAGGGCCTAATACAACTGCTGACTTTGAATGGGTGCACAAGACCCCTTCCATGGCGTCATTTGCAAAATCAGGACTTATATTGTAACAAATCTCCGAAATCTCTGGAGTTATGTGACGGAGTATACAAATCCCACACTGGAGAGGAAAGGGTTAAGGAATTGTTCTGGGCCCAGGGAGCCCTGTCTTACCACACTGTAAAGCCAGCACAGGCTGGAGGAGGAGCTTAAAAGGGGGGGCAGAGTAGCTCAGTAGCAGGTAGATAGTGGAGGTGACCTGACCTGTGCTCTGAGCTCCTGGGAAGCTCCTCTTGCCCAAGGCCTGGCTGTACGACCCAACCAAGCCTGCAAAGAAGGGGCTGGTGACTCTTGGAAAGTCGGAGACTTTATCTTTGGGTTTAGTTCTTTAACATACCCTGTGTGAAGAGAAGGGATAGTAGGAAGTGATACACACAGCACAGGACTTTGCTGCCTATCATTGGGCCCTGGATTGGAACCTGGTGGAGAGGGTGGGTCCAGGGTCCCCTAGCAGCACCTAAATAAGGACAACTACAGAAGTATATCCCTTAACAGGGAAAAGCTACAAGTGTCTTGACCAGAGTGAGCAAACTTTTTGGCCCGAGGGCCACATCTGGGTGGGGAAATTGTATGCAAGGCCATGAATGTAGGGCTGGGGCAGGGTGTTGGGGTATGGGAGGGGGTGTGGTGTGCAGGACGGGGTGTGGTGTGCAGGAGGGGGCTCAGGACAGGGGTTTGGGGTGCAGGAGGGGTGTGGGGTGATGCAGGGGCTCAGGGCAGGGGGTTGGGGGCACAGGGCAGGGAGTTGGGGTGCAGGAGGGGTGCGGCAGGGGGCTCAAGGCAGGGGGTTAGGGGGCTGAGGGCAGGGGGTTGGACTATAGGGTACAGGAGGGGCTCGAGGTGTGGGCTCCGGCCCGGCACTGCTTACCTCGAGCAGCTCCAGGGTAGCAGGGGCACATAGTGGGGCTATGGCAGTCTCCCTGCTTGCCCTGGCCCTGCGCTGATCGCGGATGTGGCCAGCATGTCCAGCAGTGGCTCCTGGGGGTTGAGTGGGGCAGGTGGCTCCACCACATGCTGCCTTCACCTGTGGGTACCTCCTCCACAGCTCCCATTGGCCACAGTTCCCCATTCCCAGCCAATGGGAGTTGCTGGGGGCTGCGGTGCCTGCAGGCGAGGGTAGTGCTCAGAGCCCTCTGCCCTTCCCCTCCCCCAGGGGCCGCAAGGACATGGTGCTGGCCACTTCTGGAACCAGTGCGGGGCCAGGGCAGGCAGGGAGCCTGCCTTAGCCCCACTGTGCCACAGGGCTGGCAATCCCTGCAGGTTGGACCATGGGATCCTAACCCAAGGGGGAAGCCCTTAATCCTGAAGACCTCACCATTATTAGACTCTGAAAGAGTTGGACTTGAAAACATGACCTGTTTGAGGTCTGAGTCACTAAAAGACCAAGACCACTGCAGAGCCCAGCAGGAGTGAAAAAGGAAAATGGCTGGGAGGAGCTCAACCTGCCATGCCCCTGCCCAGCCACTAGGCACACTGGCAATGATGTTTCCCCCCCTTTACAGGTTAGTGGCTTGTTTTTTCTTTGCCGTATTTCCAGTGCTGTTTGTATTTGCTTTTCCAAAATTAGAAGTCCTGAAAGGATGGTGATTTGGGATGGGGTGGGGAGTGGGGGGGAGTTAGTGCCTGTTAGATTAACCCTAACTATTATCCCTTAAATAACTTTGATTAATGTCAAATGGAGAAGCAGAAATGTCAAGATATTTTCAGCAACTCTGTACTGATGGGTTTAGAAGAACTGGTAATGACATCTCAAGGTTGGTCACTGGAAGGTGAAGGAGCCAAAAATTCATGGTTGGGACTGTTGGCATGGAGAGGGGAAAAGTTGATCTTGGGCCTCAGGAAATAACTAGTCAATTTCAAGAGAATGTAGCCCCAAGAAGAAATTTCATCCCACTTGAGTGGCATGAACTTCAAAATCTGAGAAACTCTTATATTAAAAACAAAGGAGAAAAAAATTCTTGAAAATGATTCCATGTCAGAGAATCTGGGGAACGTGGGTTTGTGTAATGTAAATTATGAGAGAAGTCAGGGAAACAGAAGTTTATTCTTAGCATTTTACTACCTGAGCTATCCTTTAACATGCATTTGCTGATTTCTTATGAAATCCCTCTGCACAGAGCCCAGCATCAGAAAAAGCTGCAGATTGTGAAGATTCTCAGTAGACCAGTAAACTGAACCAAAATAGAGTGGGCTACTGGGAAAAGCAATAGACATAGCATTAGCTAAGCCAGTGGTTCTCAAACCGTGGCCCAATCAGCACATCGCTTTGGCCCATGTGACATCCTCAGGCCCATACAGGTATTATATATTTTGTGTGGATGCGGTCCACAAAACACACAGTGAGCTGCATATGCGGCCCACAATGGTAAATAGGTTGAGAACCATGAGCTAAGCCATACTAACATCAGTTAGAACTTACTTAGCCCAAGTATAGACATTCTGTGCCATCTTGCTAGGTTTTTTCTTTTATAAATCACTTTTGAAATTAAACATCAAGAGATCATAGCAAAGCCCCGTTGCAGCAGTAAGCATGTTTTCCAAATCATTGTATTGCAGGGAGAGAAGAAGGGGAAAATATCAATATTATGGCTATCCAAAGTGCTTCAGTAGGGAATCCAGGACTTGAAGAGAAGAGGCTGGACCCTCAGCTTGATCCAGGCCAGGTGAAAATATAGACCAAGGAATTTGGGTAAGGGAGTGACTTAAAGAATATGTAATAGCCAGATTCTGCCCATGGATGTGTGCACAGGATTGTGTGACCGCCACAAAGTTAAAATAAGGAGAAGCACATCAGCCTCTCTTCTCCTTGCCCTTGGTTTGGAACACTGCTCTTTTAGAGTTCCCCCTTCTCCTGCCTCCTCAACTACCAGTGAAAAAGGGTGTAGACTCCTCCCCAGGCAGCAATGTTTTGAAGTGGGGACAGGAGGAGGTTCGTAGGAAGTTTCTGTTGTGCCCAAATTTTGGACTGATGTCTGAAAGAGGAAATTTGATGTCTGAAAGAGGACATCAACACTTAGGGGAATTTTAGCCTCTTCTTCCATCATTTGATTCCTCTTCTTTACAGGATGAAGATCTGTGCCAGTATCTGTACCTCCTCCCTCTCCTCTGGAGTGGAGAAGAAGCCCTCACTGACCTCGCTATCACACAGTGAAGGGGACATATGAGATGAAATGGCAGAATGGCGGGTGACAAAGGGGGAAGAAAGGAAAAATGGAGGAAGAAATAGACAGAGATGGGGCAGATTTGGGTGAATGTAGAACAAAGAAAAAATGAATTATAGGAAAAACTAAACAAACAAACCCCCAAACCCCTGAGAAAAGAGACAGGAAGATATGAAAAGAATGAGAAAAATGTGAGTGGGAAAGGAAAGGGAGGACCCTCGTATGTCCCAAGATAACACACTTCCAGCTATGACATTACACTACATGCAAAATGTAGTTTTATCACTTGTAAAGGTATATAAAATGTTTTCTTTCCATCTGAGGTCTGTAGAGTTGGACTCATGATTCTGAGGAAGCTGGCTTTACAAACAACATTTCTAAAATAGCTTTTCCACACAATATGTGAAGGAGCTGAACTTCCATTTGAGTCCTGCACACCTAGTCAAGAAAGTGACTGCATTGACCTACTAGTCAGGAAGATTGGTTCCATTGGGCAAACAGAACTAGTAGTTCATACTCTCCTGTTGACTGCACTCTGGCTGGCTGTCCTGCATGGAACATTTCCTGAAAGCAATCATCCTGTCATAAAGCATGCTGGGGGGAAATTCCTGTCATGGAGGTGTTCTGCTAACACAAACAAACAAACATTCCTCAAAGAAGTGGTGAGAGAGATTTCTGGAATTTTAGAAGGGGCTTTTGTATTGATTTTAATATAATTGAAGTTTCAAATCAGTGGGTAAATACTTTATAATTTTACTTATAAATTGTCGGAGGAAAGGAACTGTCATGGGATGACCACTGAGTATGTCATCACCGTCTGGTATTCAGAGGAGCAATCATTTTACTGAGAAATAACTTGTGAGCAGCAGTGTGTTTTCACTGAGTGAGAGCCTCTACTGACAGCAATATTTAACTATGTAGGAAGAAACCGGTCTTCTGATTCTGAGGTCTAGTGCACTTTGTGGGTTTCAATGGACTCCATTAGGCTACATATGTGACCATTAAGATCATTTCAACCTTAGCCAAGTAATTGGCATGCACTTTGTCATCATGTTAGCCTCAAGGGAATAGTTAGTATGACTAATATAAGTTACTACTTGATATATGAAATTATTATTGGTGGTTTCCAAAATTAATTTGTCTGCATATATTTTTCAAATATCCAGCTGTCTTTCTCTTCCCAAAGTGAGGGAGGTAAGAAAGCATGCTCAGTCAGATTCCATTGGAAACCGTTCATAAACAGCCTGCTGTTTCTCCTCATTTCATGTGTGAAAACCACTACATAAGACAGAAAAGGAGCAAGAAAATGTTATTTGGTTCTGTGATACATCCTTGTGTAATGGTTAAATTTAATAGACCAGCCTTTTATTACTCATAATGCGCCTTCATATTTAACTATTCCTAAAATTACAATGTTGTCAAAACAATCGCTTATTTAATAATGGGCATGGTATTGTAAATTTTCAAAATGGAATTTAAAATAATTACACCGCTATACAAAAAGGCCATTTTTTTTTCAAAAGAGAAGACAAATGAAATCCAAAGCAAGAATCTGACAACAATAAAAATGGTGCATCATTTATTTTCTTTCATTTAAAATAAAAAGAATTCAGTTTGCCTGTGCAATCTGCAAAGGAATCCATATAAAACAGTTTTCCTGCATCTTTGCAAGTGACTTAAAATTAAATAATCCCAGTTGTTAAAAACTCCAGTTTTCCTTTCAGCAGCACAGCTGGCAAATGCAAAAAGATGGTGCAAGTTAACTCAAGCACTTAAAAAGTTGTGCAAAATATATGGCAAAGCCAGACCTGTTGCACATAGTCAGGTGCTTCCCATAAGTGTAGATCAGAAAACAAAAGGGATGTACCATACAGAATTGAGATATAGCCCTGGGAAAGATGCCTGCACCATATGTTCTGCCTTTCATGCGCTTGAAAAAAGTGCAAGAAATGGTGTAATATAAAACTGCCTCTCGGATCTCTAAAATATGCCTTTTGGTCTTCTTCCAAGGCAGTACCAGCTGTGAAGATAGGAAGGAGTGATAGTGAGAGTGGGCAGGCACTTTGTTGACCATTGACTGAGAAACAAAGCAGATGTCCAGATAATCACACATGAAATCACATATCAATTATATGCCAAAGAAATCCTTTGATCAGTGAACTCCATTTTCCTTCGTGCCAATTGATTTGAGCTCCTCTGTGGCAATTTATCTTAATGTGGTTGTACGTTTGCCATCCAGAAAAACATGCCTTGCAGCATTTCTGTGCTGAGATTATCATACTGGTGTGAAATAAGGCTCCAGCTAGTTTTTCCAGCCAAACATTATATTCCACTATCGGTGCGATACCTTGGATGACATAGGTAACTATTTAATTGCATCTGATTCCATTTCTAGACCTTTAGCTCCAGGCTTCCAACTTGTCATATACATTGTACATACTGTACATTAATTTCTCCTGACTTTCTCTATTTCCTAACAGTCTGGTTACATAGGTTCTTGCTCCTGTCACTTCCCATCTCCTCCAAGCTATCTAGTTCAGAGTTCCACTGCAGTCCTCTGACAAAGAAGGTACAAGTCCTGCTTTGTTAGGAGTTGAACACTGGTTGCAATATTTGATAGCTTCTGAGAGAGTCATGCTATAGGATGCTCTAGCACAGAGATCTCTCAGCAATGACACCAAATTATTTTTTATGAACAAAGAGGCAGGAAGGGATGGATTAAAAATTTGTGAAGTTGTGATTTGCCAAAAGTTTGATGCACTTAAAAATTGCAATCTCTTGACCTCCTTGATCTTCCTTTCCAGCTCATGCAGATAGCCCCTTGCTGGTCCCCACCCTCCTCAGTGGGTTCTCCTGTAATGGGTTTACAGCTTCCCACTAACTCTTCTTAGTCTCCTCAAACCACCAGGCCCAAATCCAAAGACATTGCTTTCTTCTTCCTATGAACACCAGACGTGAGGGTGATATCTAGCATGCAAAGGTGACTGATGAATATTTAATTATTAATATACAGGCCCCAACAGAGATCAGGGCTCCGTTGTGTTAGGTGCCATACAAACAAGCTGTCCTTGATCTTAAGAGTTTATAATATAATATAGTCCACGAAAGCTTATGCTCTAATAAATTTGTTAGTCTCTAAGGTGCCACAAGTACTCCTGTTCTTCTTTTTGCGGATACAGACTAACACGGCTGCTACTCTGAAACCCATAATATAAGGAGACAAGATAGAAGAGTGGGAGAAAGGGAGTAATGCTATGAGTGGTGTAGTGGAGACCGAATGCACCAGAACAGTCTTCTAGCTCTGCTGCCCCACTGTGCCCCGCTCCTGCAGCTTGGGGGTGGGGTTTTTAGAAAGCCAGATGGTGGTAAGATTAGAGGGAGGGAGAGAGGTACTGCAGTTTAGGACTACACCAGTGAGACTAGCTCACATTTGACAGATAGGAATCAAGATACAGAAATTGAGTCATTTGCTGCCTCTCAATCTAGGTTCTTATCTATATGCTGCCATCACCATAGTATCTGAAAATATCACTGGTTAATAAATCCTGTGAATGAACCCTCACAGCACACCTGGGAGCAGAGAATTATTATCCCCATTTTACTGAATGGGATCTTAATGAATTTCCCAAGGTCACACTGGAAATTTGCAGTGGAGCTAGGATTTGAACCTAGGTCACCTGCATCCTAGTCCAATGCCCTAACCAGAGATCAGGCTATATACTCAATTCTCATAGTTTATGGCACTTAGACTCCTTATGAACATGGTGTGCTTTGTTTATCACCAGCCAGCCACAGTCACTCCTAGGTATATTTTGAGTCCAGTTACACTAGATGGTAAGAGGTAAGTTGCACACCTTCTTGTCAACTGTCTGAAATGGACCACTCTCGTTATCACTTCAAAAGTTATTTTTCCTCCCTTGGTATTCTGCTGTTAATTGAATTGTCTCATTAGACTGACCTCACACTTGATAAGGCAACTCCCATCCTTTCATGTATTTATACCTGCTCCTGTATTTTCCACTCCATGCATCTGACGCAGTGGGTTCTAGCCCACGAAAGCTTATGCCCAAATAAATTTGTTAGTCTCTAAGGTGCCACAAGGACTCCTCATTGTTTTTGCTGATACAGACTAACACGTCTACCACTCTGAAACCTGTGACCTTGGTGAGTTTCTAGTGCATCTATGTCTCATACTTGCTTTTGCGCATCGCAAAACATGATAGTACTGTCCATATCTAAATGCTGTACTATCGTGAGAGAGACAGATTTTGCAGATACCTGGAAGAAAAAAGATTATAGACAGGATTTTGTTTGTTCATATTAATGTGGTGTTGTTCCTAGCAGATAAAATTACTTTTTAAAACAATACATAATTCATTATTTTGTCTTAAAAACAAACAAACAAAAAGTTTCTAACTGGCAGTAGGAATGGGGAACAGTTTGGTCTCACTGTAGGGATTCTAGTCCTGATATAGGGCAGGAAACACCCTGTAATCCTTTGTGGAGCAAGTAAGTATCTAGCAAGCACCATGAGGTTCCTGAACAATTGTACGTGATTAGTGATGAACAATCCATTGTCTAATTGCCCCCTATGCTCATAGGAATATGGGATGCTATCTGCTCTTGGTCAGTTACATACTCATCTCAGCTGGACAATTGTATGGCTCTGTTGAGGATGGGGACAACCCCTGAAGTTCCATTCGGGAATTGTTGGAAGCAGAGGGTCTCTGTAGCAGCCTTTCAAAGAGGTTGTTTTCAGGGAACAGTCAGCAAGCCATTCAGTGATCACCCCCTGGAAGACATTAAAAGCTAAGGTGTGTGTATGTTATTCCTAGGGCCTGGGGTCAGCTAGGAACACACTTGTGAATTGCCTGGATGGAGGCAGAGAAGGAGAGAAGAGGGTATGCTTTCTTGAAGGCTTGGGTTTTGTAGACCCCAAATCTCCTAGTGATTAGCAGCTATTGGCCCAAAGCCAAGCCCTACAAATAATCCTAGTAGGTATCAGTGCATAAGCCGTATGACCCAAATCCTGCAGGTTTCACTGTGTCCTGATTCGTAGTTCCCTCTTTGACCACTGACCATGCTATCTTAATTAATCAGGTTTAGTGTGACCAAATAAAATTACTGCATTTGTTTTCAGAGACATAGCAACACTATTTTAACTCTGTCTCTGTTTTACCTCCCTCCCAATTCCACCCCGTAACTTCTTTGCCTCTGAATCAAACTGATAATAATGTGAATATCATATGACAATAAATATACATGGCAGAATAGAAACTGTGCCTCTGTCAAATATGTCTATCTGATACATTTGGGAGAAGACAACTGGTTACATTATGGCTTCTTATTGGGCCTGATCCAATGCCCTCTCAAGTCAGTGGATTAGACCCATTTTCATCAATATTAATGAATTATTTCAAAACCACATACTACTACTCGGAACTGTGTCCTTGAATTATCTTTGTGTGAATTGTTCTGCTTCTTTAACACAGTTCTCTTTTGCTCATACCCAAGTGAAAGCTCCATCACAATGAGGGGAAATATACTTAGCATTCAATCTCTGTGTTCCCTTGAATAAATGGTCCTATTTTTTTGTTTTACAGCATCCCATATCTAGCCAGGATAGCCAGTGAGTCCAGTGATGGATAGCCAAGGATAAGTGGAAGTTTAGTTCTCCAGTGTGAGTGAGTAATGTTTCTTGGCTTAAATAAATGTTGCAGTGAAACATAGCCTTGATTTACTGAGTCCGTTCTAAAATTGATGACCAGCTATGTTCTGACAGCATAAATGATTAATCCACTCTGTTGCAAGGCATTGTGGGGAATCAGCAGACTCTGGGACACTACATTGAATATCTGGTAATGTTTGGTTCATCTTTAGCATTTAACTTCATTTTTTGAAGGTGACAAGGAAAAACTGTTCTTATGCCAGTCCAAAATCAATGCACCTAAAAAAGTTTATACAAGTTGTTTTACCCAACAAGATGGCCTTTTCGCTCTTCATTCCTAGTGTTTAGAAGCCACAGCATTATTAGTGAAATGTCACCTTTTGGGCTGCTCTCTCTCTCTCTCCTCAGGTCCCATCTATTACCAGGGAATCATTTAACAAAATCTACATTTAAGAATTCTAATTAAGGACCCTACACTTCCCTCTACTCCATGCCATGATCAGAAGCCAAATAGGTTCATTTTCCTTCAAAAATTCTTCTAATGCAAGAGGGAGATAGTAGCAGCCCAGAGCATGACCACCCCACCACCATCATATCAGCCAATCAAGACCTCACCATGTTGTTGCTGTTTTGTTAGGGCTTCACAGTTTAAGAGGCAATGGGAAAGGGACAGTGACTCTCTGTTGCATAATGTAGCCTTGACTCTCATTTTACACCTCACCACCAATCCTGTTGGGTAAGCCATGCTGCTAATGATAACAGGAAACATCACAAAGGCTGATTCTCTGCATGATGACTCTTTCAGCAATAAATGTGGATTTGCCTGTGGATCCTTGGGTTCCAAGCATTGAAAGGGCAATGTTCTCTGCTTATCCGCCAGATGAGTCTGCATACTCTTGAAGGAAGAAAGCAATGGAAATGCTTCCAGTTTAATCTTGTGGTATTTGAAAAGCACTTTTTCTCCTCTTCCTGGGTTTTCTGAGAGAGAGAAGACTACAGACCCAAGATTTTAATCTGCTTACTAGCCTTTAATTATGCTAACTGCCAATAAATTGTATTACTAGTCCAAAGAAAATACTGGCTGTTGTGCATTTTTTGAGCTATGATTGATTAAACATACTTGTCTAACATTAGGTCATATTCTTTGTCAGCCTGTAACTTTTGAATTGGCAGCTACACCATTTAATTAGCAATTCTGCTGATAACCTCTGTTTTATATAGCAATCAATCTGTTTTTCCATACCAGCTGGCAGGGGAAAACAAGAAAATGATACTTCCATGGTGCCACAAGTCTGAAGTCAGAATAACTAGAGAAAAACACTCTGCAAAGTGCTTTGTTCCTTATAAGGTTTTATTTTGTTAAATGTTTCATCACACCTGTTTCATTTCCTTTCACAAGCTCACACTCTTCCTTTTTGATGTAGCCGCTCTTTTTAGATGCTCCAGAATATTATAGGTGGGGCTGGTAGTGCTGCCTTGTGTTTTATTAAGGTTGCCCAACACTTTTTCCTTGTAAGACCCTGTTTCCAGTTGCGTATAATTTTGCCAAACTTTAACTCTTTGGGCTGAAATTTTCTGTGCAGAGTGTCTCCTCCAGGATGAATTGTTTTGGAAAATTAAATTAAAAGTCAAACTGGTTTAGCTGTTTCCAAGAGGGAGGCTAAGGGTAAATACATCATTTTGCCCATGTTAAAAAAAAATCTTGAGACTGTCTCTTTGAATAGCTTTAGCACCTAAAATTTGGCAGGGGCTGGCCTTTGTGTCAGAAATGTGCCTTTTTCTATCCCTGTGAAAATCCACCCACATCACATAATAAGCCTTTGAAAAATTGCAGTACACATGCTCACTTCTTAGACTTTAGCAGTGAAAATCATTGAGGATTCCATCCTCCTTGAGTATGCTCACACCTCTTACAGCTCTAGTACTGACAGACTGCCCATGCCCGTCTCCACAGAGCAAGTGAGCAGTTCTATCCCCTCACAACTCCTATGTGTGACCAGACTGTGCATGCAGCATCCCCACAGAGCGACTGGATGGGTAAGGAGATTGGGGTAGGGTTGGGGGGACTGGGATTGTAACGCTGTGAAGGAAACAAGGGGACTGGGAGCCAGTTGGCTTGCGGTTGGGGGGACAGTGAGATCAGATGAGGAGTGAAGTGGAGGGGAAGGGGATAGATTGTAGACTGGCAGACAAGCAGACTGGAACTAGGAATCAGTGTGGTGGAGGGGGGTCACAAATGTAACGAGGAGCTAGAGTGTAGGGGGAGAACTGGGAATGGCTGGGCAGAGACTGGAACAGGGATTTAGGGAAGGAGGAAACTGGGGCAAAGAGGTGGAGAGGCAGTGTGGGGGTAAGGGGAGACTGAGATTGGATGAGGAACCAAGGAGGCAGATAAGGACTGAGATCTCGGGTGGATGGGAGGGGGGGAGACTGGAGGAGAAACTAGGAGTGGTGAACCAGTATTGGCTGGGTAAGGAGACTGGGAGTGGGTGTGGGAAGGGAGAGAGCCTGGGAGTGCAGGGCAAGGGAGAATGGGACTTGGGCAGTGACCCTAGAGAGAAAAAATAGGAGTGGCTGGGCAAGATGACTGGGACAGGAATGAGCAGCTTGAGGAGTGGAGACTGGAACTGAGTCCACAAGGAGAATGGAGTTGGGACAAAGAAAAAGGATTGGGACAGGGGCAGTGTGGAGGGCAGTGGGGATAGGGAAGATGGGGTTGAGTTGAGGGACAATGAGTCTGTACACACTCTCCTCCAGACCAAATTCCTCTGCTGTCAGCAAATATTTGTGAAACCCACTAGCAAAGCATGGATATCATCTGCCTCTAATGCTGCTCCACATAGAGGATGACAGCCTACTACTGCTTTCAGTGCCTCCAATGCCTCAACTAGAAGAAGAAGAAGTCTGTGTGTGGATCTAAAGCTTCCAAACTTGATGGGGAAATATGGTGGTGTCAATATGATGTTGCGTGATGACATTTCCATTTTTTCAATTTGCTTTTCTAAAAATGTAGAAAATTACACACAAAAAGCTACATTAAAAAAACCTTATCAAGGTTGCAAAGTTAATCCCTCAAAAGTTAGGAAATGCCAGATTTAATGTTGTCTGTGCACCAGCCACCATGGGTGTTCACATTATGATACAGTCTTTAATTATACGTTCACAGTCCTTTTTTTCCTCACAGGAGCCCTGCCTCATTCACTGACTAGGATCAATCTGCTCTGGGCATGAATCATGGCTGTGTAGTAAGGCAAGTTGTTGTTTATAGGACTCCTGTACCTCGTGTGTAATATAGTAATTAGTAGGAGAAGAAGGACAGTTTTGTGATTTAAGGCACTGGCCTAGGGGTTAGGAATACTGGGTTTATTTCTTGGCTCTGCCTCACACTTCCTGTGTACTCAGATGTGCTGAGCACCCACAGCTTCCACTGAAGTAACTTAGATATGTGGGCACACAGCAGCTGTGAAAAACAGGTCTAAGGAATCTCAAGTTGGGCTCCCCAAATTTGGTCACTTTTGAACATTTTGACTGTAACACATACAAATATAAATGTGTTTTCAGTTTACTTAGAACAACAACAACTGAAAGGTAATGAGAATAAAGACAAATATTTCTCATTTTTGTGATTGCGTGTCATAGTACTCTGTGTTATCAGTTTTCTTAGTTACTATAATAACATACTAAAACCTAATTAATGTAATGATAAATGTATTCAGATTGGCAGCAAATGAAGAGGGATTTTTTCCTCCTATTATTTTTTCCTAACCTCCTACTGGCAACTATTTTTAGTGGAAGGATGTGTGACATTCTTGCACATCTCCACCTCAATAAATCTTGAATTTTAAAAACTGGGTTTTTTTCAATCCAATCCCACGGAACCACATTCTAAGTGCAATAAACCACATCAGAGTGTGTGTTGCTAAGCTATTGGTTCACTTCCCGGGTGGTTTAAGGCACAAATCCAGTACACTCCAGGCGTGTACCAATACTATGCTAATGCACACCCTGCTGTGGCTTATTGCTATATTAATAAGTTTCAGGGAGTGTCTTTGTACAGGTGAAAACATCTTTTTGCCAATGCAGCTTTTTAGAAAGCTGAGTAATCTGTCCAATTTCATGGGAAAAATGCCTTGTTCTACGTCCCAAATTTGAGGCTGGGATATCAGAACGAGGGCTAAAATTTCTTGCTGTGCAATAATGATTATTTCCCAACATCTGAAAAAAATTCATAAGAGCAGAAACTCCAGAACTGATTACCCTCTTTCATAAGCAGAGAATGGAACAAGAGAACTGTGACCAAGACAAAATTTGCTACACAAGTGGCCAGCGGATTTTAAGAAGTCCTTGCATGATTTCAAAATCAGTGATATGATATATATTGTAAAGACACACACACACATACCCTCTTCACTTACAAGCCAACAGTTACTTTTGAGAAGCAGTATGCTTCATATGCAAATTCTGCACCATAGCAATGTTATTAAATTATTGAACAAAAAGATGGCATCATAATTCTGACACCTTTTCTTTCTTTCTTTCTTTCTCTGACAGACTTTGGGAGTGAGATATATAACACTGTACTACATGTAACTATTTCTCTTTCGTTTGCTTAAGAGTTTGCTGGCCTGGTTTTCTGTTGCATGACATCTTTATGAACCTCTGTTTATTTTATTGGCTTTTTGCTTAACTTCTTTCAATCCCATTTTACAAGTTGTTCTTTATACTTCAGGTACAAAGTTTGTTTTGGTAAGAAGCATAGCTGGAAAATCGCCACTAGATTTACTGGAAAAGCAGAGAGACAAAGGCGGCTTTGGGTCACAGAAGCAACATTGTGTTGCACTACCACCATCACCATATGCTAAAATTGTTGGGCAGAGTTGTAATCTCAGCACGCGCTCTGAGTTACACACTGAAGCACAGTGTAACAGACTCTGTATATCCAGAATAGGGGAAAACTAGGATGATGAACTGCTGATTCATTGTAGCCTCCTGATGTAGCTAAATGTTCTATCAACCTTAAGGAGACAAGACTTTTTTTTAAATCACTCACCAGAGAATAACACACACAAAACCACAGTGTTTTGAGATACGAGGTCAGTTTTTTAAATCCAGGACACACATTAAAAAGGCAGTCCATGCCAAGAAGGTATTTCATTGATATCTGCTAATGGGAGAGATGACTTTAATGGATGTGCCATGACTCCATTTTTAAAGTAAGGAGCCAGTTTAGAATGATGAGAGGGCACAAGTGCCGTGATGCATCTGTTTCAAGGCAAGTTGAGAGGTGCAAAACACATCTGTAATCTAGAACAAAAATAAACAGAACATTAACCCTGAGGTTAGAGAACAGGGGAATCCCTTTACAAGTAAATAATGCTGTAGGCTTAGAAATCTGTGTGTCTATTTCTCAAGCATCGTTTTGTTATGATTTTATTGTAATAGAATCAATATACACTCTGACCAGGATCTCTTTTAAAATACCTTCTTGTGTGTTTGTTTTTAAAAAATGATTTATATTAAAAGATAGAGAACAAATATATAGAAAATAAAACAATTCAGACAGAGATAGACACGCAGTCACAGAGACATGCTGTGTGTCATTGACACAGCATAAAACTATTTCCTATACTGCAGTCACAGCAGCATTGTAAGTCACAAGATGAAGAAATATTAGGTCATTTCTTGCCATTGATTTCTAATGCATTGCTC
Organism: Malaclemys terrapin pileata; assembly: GCF_027887155.1. Lineage (NCBI taxonomy): Eukaryota > Metazoa > Chordata > Testudines > Emydidae > Malaclemys > Malaclemys terrapin. The sequence goes on from NC_071505.1 coordinate 53,854,531, forward strand.
CCCACTGACTTCAGTGGGAGTTCTTCATTAAAATAGACAGGGCTATAGCTTGCCATCTCGCTTGCTGTTCATAGGAACAGTATATATTGCAACAGTATAATATGACTACAGTATAAGCCAGTAATAAGGAGACAGAGCCCACTCTTGTATCTGATAGTCAGGAAAAATTCTCTATTATTTCAGTTGAGTAATGACTACAGCAGGATCAAACCTGTATATATGAAGAGATAATGGCACCACAATCAGGCAGTACTCTCATTGACTTGAATGACAGCAGGTGCGTGCTCCAAATCTTTATTGCATAAGGTTTTTTGTTGTAACTCTGTGTCTGTTGAATAATGTCTGTAACTGCTGTTGAATAATTGCCACACCCTCTGTGCTTTGTGCAGGGAGTTTTATGGGGGGGGGGGAGGATGTGCAAAGGAGTAGAAGCATATGCCATACTAGTGCAAACATTAGGCTGCATTGTGCCTTTTGGGCACAACCCTGAGCAGAGGGTCAGAATGGAGCTGCACCATTCCTGAGGGATCTTGTCCCAGGGAGAAATTGTCCTTTGTTGAGTTCCCCAGTGTATAGGGAGAGTAGGAGGGCTGCACCCCTTCCCTCTCCTTGGTCTGTAGGATGGTACAGCCTGCTCCCTGTGATGTACTTGGCTAATTGTCCACCTGCTGCACCTGGCCCAGGCCATGTCTACACTACAGAGACTATAGTGGCATAGCTATGACATCATAGCAATGTCAGCATAAACAGATAGTGCAGACACAGCATATAGTGACAGAAGGGGTTCTTCCATTGTTGTCGGAACACCACCTCCACAAGCAACAGTAGCTAGGATAACAGAAGCATCCTTCTGTTGACCTAGCTGTACCTACACTGGTGATTGGGTGCAGGGGGAGCTTGGCTATGGCATTCGAGGCATGGATATTTCACACCCCAAGCACTGTAACTACGGCGCTCTAAAGTTTTAAGTGTAGTTCAGGCCTCAGTCATGGGCTGGGTCTCAATAAGATGGGTGGTGACCAAAGCTCCACCTTCTCCCTGCTCCCTTTGAGACAATGTACATCCCTGGGGCACGCTGAGGAAACAGTCTCTGCATTGCCCTCAAATGAAGGGACTCTGAATATACCCAGCCCTTAAACAGCGCAGGCAGCAAAAGTTCTTTGTTCTGTGCCTCACCTATACCCACAGAAGTGAGGGGCCAATTTAACCCCGTGTGTTCCAAGTACCTCTGTAAAATTCTATTCTCAATATTTTACAAACTAAGAAGCCTAATGAAGTAAATGGCCAAATCCCCATGGACTTTAATGGTATCAGGAACAGGCCTCTAAAACAGGTGCCCTTATTGATTTCCAAGACAAAATTAAGAGTATAAACTATATGTGATAGGTTTTCAGCTAAAACTAATATTTTCTTCACCTTCTGTCTGAATTGTTTAGAATGTGATAAAATTCCTTTTCTCTACTGTATTCAGACATTGAGAATGCTTGCAAAATATTTATATTGGATAATCCGTATATCCAATGCCTCTCTTTATCAATAGAACAATATTTATGGAGGTCAGGCTGCCAAGTTTGCCAGACAGTCGCCTGTGGTGTCCAAAAGAAAACACAGTTCATCACAGGATTGCGCTTTCAGCTGTAAATTAAACTTGTCCTTGATGAACTAAAAGATACAAATCCATAAAATTATTGATAGCTGGAAAGGATGCATCCTTTGGGACTGACAATACTTGCGTCTGATTACTGATATCTTAGATGCACAAAAAGTATATTTTACATCCCAGTGGCAACTTTTCTAGAAACAAAGTCAGTACAATATTTCAGATCATTTTGTTAGTGCTTCCAGGCAGAGATTGTCTTTTTACTACATGTTTGGACAGCACCTAAGACAAAAATAACACACAGCTTTTATATAGTGCTTTTCATCAGTAGATTGCCAGGTGCTTTACAAAAGAGCCATCATTATTCCCATTCTACAAATGGGAAAATTGGGGCACAGGGAAAGAAGGAGACTTGTTCAAGATCACCCAGCAGCCAAGCTGGGATGAGGACCCAGGTCTTCTGAGTCCCAGCCTAGTGCTCTATTCACTAGGCCACACTGCCTTCCCACACAAAGGGACTCTGATCCCTATTGGGGGCTTTCCACATACCACTGTAGTACATGTAATGAATCATAATAATTAAATAAAGTAGCTGTGATAAGCCTACCCTATCTTACACACTTTTGGCTTATTATCTTTCAGCATGCATGTCCACCCTGCAGATAAAATAGACTATCTCTAATCTCCAGTTTACCCAACAGAATAGGAATTGGAGGGAAAATGTCACTGGTGAAAATGTAATAATTAATACCTGATTGGTATTTCCAGAGCTGTTTGTCCTGTTTTACAGTTACAGATGCACCACAGAGTTATTATTGTTCTCCCCCTAAGCAGCACTGTTAACAATATTTCATTTAGTCTCACTTACCTAACCTTTTAATGATAGCTACCTGGCAGAATCACTGTCTTCGTCTGCAACTAAAGGGCAGAGGCCTTTTCTGAAAAAATAATCATTAGTAACAATAATAATACTTGGCACTTTCATCATGTCTTACATCTGAGAAACTCCAAGTGGTTTACAAACATTAGTCATTTTAATTAAGCCTTACAACACCCCTGTGAGGAATATGAGCATTATTAGGTTCATTATATGTGTGGGTAAACTGAGTCAGAAGGTTAATTAACTTGCTGAAGGCCACAGAGTATTTCAGTGGCAGGATCAGGAATTATACACAAGTCCCATGCCATGGTTTTGTTCCAGACATTGGACACATCACTTTGTCCTTTCTCAGCAAAAAAGAGTTAGAGCTTGCAAACTGTTCATAGTTATAACTAGTCAATGTAGGAGCAGTTATTTGTTTATTGCTAAAATGAAGTTGAGGAACTCAATAATAAGGGAGATTGTTGCATTATCTTTAACTCAGTCTATTGTGCATATGGTAGGTATTGTATTGAGACAGTAATATTTGCACAGGCGTCTCAGAATATTGAACTGGCAAAGTCAAGTTGTAGAGTTATGGATTGAAAACAGATTGCCAGTACAAAACCAAACAGTTACATTCTGCTAATAGAGCTGATCTCTACAGGGAGCCTGTAGGGGTATGATAGCTCTCCTGGTAAAGATTGTGCAGATTGTTGCAAGACCCAAACTAGTCCAACTTTCAGCTTGACTGTACTCTTTTGGAGCACGGCGTATACAGGAAAAAGTGATTGATTTAACATTTTTAAAATGACCCAAAGCCTTAAAAATCATAAGGTTCTAGGGACCAAGAAAACCTAGAAAGGTTTTATAATTTGTCTTGATCCATCAGACAAAGATGCTTTCTTCTTCATTCCTCTCTGCTCCAGAGTGCTGCTTACATCAACATTACAGCCTTGACAGAAGCTCTTAACTCTGCTTCAGTGTCTCCTGGGATAGAGACTGGCATCAGTGAATTTAAACTGGCATTTTATGCTGATGGTATATTAATATGTATTACCTACCAGGGATTTCAGATTTGTTTTTTTTTAGTTTGGATGATTATTAATTGTGGCAAATTTTCTGGTTTTAAAATGAACTATAATAAATTTAAAGCCATGTCTCAGCATGAACCTGATAACATACTCCCCCTAAAGAATCTCCTATTTAAGCTGATATAATAAGGTCTCTCAAGCTGGAGTTTATGTATCCTCTTTTAAAAAATAAAAATAAAAATCCTTAGAGTAAAATTGCAGGTGAATATAAAATAGTTTCCAGTCCCTTGATCTAGTATAAAACATAAGTAGGAACCAGACCCTGCTTACCCTATCCATATGAGCATCCCTTAGAAGACAATGGCAGATTTTGCACTTATCAAGGTGTGTAGGATTTAGCCCTAAATTACATGTTATTGCTCTGATTTTTCTAAGGTACTCAGCACGCACAACTCCCAGTTGACCTCAGTGAGCGTTGCGGGCACTCAGCAACTCTGTAAATCAGGTTATGTTCTTGAAAACACAAAAATTAACCATGAAATAATGAAGCCAGCTTCAGCAATATTAACCTCCTGATAACATGTATCAAAACAAGATGATCAGGCTGCTCTACATGTGAATCCTTAGCACAGGTGCATTTACTCATTAGAAAATTATTGTTGTTACATCAGAGATAGTCAGTGTGCCATGTGCTTGATCTCCTGACTAAATCAGAGGAACAAACATATTTTTGTATTTTGTCAGTTTAATCCATTTAGAGGCCATGGTGACAGGCATCTTAGAAATACCATAGATTATAGACAGATTAAAATGCTTTCACTTGTCCATATGTGGGCTATTAATAGTTCATCAGATAGGCTAGAGTGTCTTTAAATCTCAGAAAAGACAGGAAAACTTGTTTTGGATAAAGTAAGAGACAACTTGAGTTTCTCATCAAATTGAAGTCACGTTGAAACTTTTTGGGTCCATAAAAGTTCGCTTTATTTTTTTCTTCTCATTTCAGGCACATCAGTCCTTTCTGTATAACCCAGGACCAGAGCTATTAAAATAGGATGCGAAAAAATTGATGATTCAGCACTCATATTCCCTCTAGATCAGTGATGGGCAACCTGCGGCCTGCTGGCTGCACACAGCCCGTCAGGGTAATCCGCTGGCAGGCCATGAGACTGTGTTTACATTGACCGTCCGCAGGCATGGCAGCCTGCAGTGGCCGTGGTTCACCATTCCCGGTCAATGGTTGCCCACCACTGCTCTAGAAGCAGGACACACTGAAATTTTGTGTGAGTGTTGTCTCAGAAGCCTTTCAGCTTGATTTTTACTCCCTAAAATATAAAAATAAAATATAAAATATGAACATCTGAACTTTCAGCCATTTATCTGCACAGAAACATCGTTAGTATTAAGACTGGTAAGCCTTTATTTCTTGCCCATATAAAGATGGTTTCCTACACTGATCTGAACACTGAAGGTCACCTGTGCACATGGGTCTCCTCTCTCCCACATGAAAGCCATCCCCACAGAACCATCCCAGACTCATACCTGGCTCTGCATGGGTCTAGGGTATGAGGAGAGAGGATAGGAATCCCAATCCTTGCCCACCTACTATCTCCACAAAAAGGGTCACTGTTTTCTTACTGGTTGTTAGATAAGGTAATATTAACTGTTACCTTATTGCACAGAGCCTATGAGTCCTGGCTTCACAGCCTGAGGAGTATGGGGGTGGTACAGCAAGGAGGTCTATGTTAAGTAGCAGAAGATCATGGATACTGTGACAGACCCAAACCAGTGGGGTAAGGAGAGGGCAAATATACAGGTCACTGGATGAGTAGTTTTCTGTTCCCTGAGTGACCAGAGCAGGGGCTGCACTAGAGTAATCAGGAACCTGCTAGAACCAGTTAAGACAGGCAGGATAATTAAGACACCTGGAGCCAATTAAGAAACTGCTAGAATCAATTAGGACAGGCTAGCTAATCAGGGCACCTGAGTTTAAAAAGGACCTCACTTCAGTTAGTGGCGTGCATGTGAGAAGCTAGGAGCAAGAGGCATTAGGTGCTGAGAGTGAGAAGACATCTTGCTGGAAAACTGAGTACAAGCATTATCCAACGCCAGGAGAAAGGTCCTGTGGTGAGGATAAAGAAGGTGTTGGGAGGAGGCCATAGGGAAGTAGCCCAGGGAGTTGTAGCTGTCACACAGCAGTAACAGGAGGCACTCTAGACAGCTGCAGTCCACAGGGCCCTGGGCTGGAACCTGGAGTAGAGGGCGGGTCCAGGTTCCCCCCCAATCTCCCAACTCCTAATCAGATACAGGAGGAATTGACCTGGACTGTGGCTTCTACCAGAAGGGAAGGTCTCTGGGCTGTTTCCTGACCCACATGGTGAATTTGTCAGGCGAGCAAATCTGCCAATAAGCGCAGGACCCACCAAGGTAGAGGAGGAACTTTGTCGCAATACATACTGAGGAAAAATTACAGCTGGGAAAAGGTTCCACTTATATTTGCTGATGCTGGTGACCGTGAAATTGATGGAATTAGTATTTTAAATATTTTTTAAAATATATTCTTATTACATGATTGTTTTTACCTTATACGGTGATGATTCCTAAATCCTAATTAAATAAATAAAACTGTAGACGGAGAAAATGTTTGAAATGAGCTGAGTTTTACACCTGGTATTAGAAAGCACAGCTATTTCTGGTGTCTTATAAACATTGACTCTGATAAGTAATTTGTGAAAACTTCAGTAAGCTATGGCTTAGAGGAAAAAATGAAGAAAGGCCCGTAAAATAGACGAGGAGCAGGAAAAAAATTACAAAAAACAAACATATTGCCTGCTTGGAATAGCCTCTCCCCTTGCTTAAAACAGTTATAGCTCTATGATGTTTTCTGTGTTACTATAATAAATTGTCTATACACACTGTTTCATGGTTTTCCTTGCTCTCTCTGCATGCAGATACAAAGACAATTAGATCATTTTAAACACATTAATTTCATAACTGTCTAATGGAAGAAGTGCCATCATTTCGGAGTTCTTTTCTTGCTAGAATATAAAACTTACATTAAATATGGAAATACAGGCTTCTTTGCCCCCTCCCACATCCACTGAATAGTGCATTATTGGAGTTAACACAGGCTTGGTCTCAAAGGGACTGACCTCGGGGTCATTAAATGTTTGGAGTGTGTAGCTCACATTTCATATGAGGAATATTGATAGAGTGGCGTGTGCTGCCTGATCATTTTGTGTTTAATCTCTTTTTTAAAAATATACAGAGATTAAGAGAAGCTGAACTAGATATTCCAAAACCTGGATTTGCAAAGGACTAATGCGACAGTCAAAGCAATACCACATTCTGATGTCTTCATCCCAGGATCCATAGGAACCTTGAGACACCCATTTTGTCATGCTTCTTTTGTTTCTACCCTTTTCCTGTTTCCAAACTTATACTGTACCTGACAGAAGAGAAACAATGGCACAACAGTGCTTGTATGCATGTGTTCTTCTACACTTTTATAACTATACTTTAATTTATTTTTAAAATGGTTTCTTTCAGTTTTTAGTCATATTTTTCTCTAAATGTGTTTTTTCTGCCAGCATCTTGTTAAACTGCATAATGTAATCATAATTCTCTTCACACATTCCTCAGGCTGCTTGCCTGGTTTAGACTCCGGCCAACCACATTCTGGTGGCCATGGTATTTAAATTTAATTTCAAAGGCTTTAATCCAAGGATTTAAGTAAAAGGACTGAAAATCCTACCACACACATTCCCACATTTCCCCCCTTTTTATTTCTTCATATTTCACTCGAGATCTCTCTTTTATGCTTTTGAACACATTTCACTTCTTTTTTTTCTTTATTGATGGATGGGCAAACATGGGTATTTTAATTATGTTAATGTTACAAGTAATGATGGTTTTCTACACCCTGTACAATTTAGCATTGACTAGTGCAATATGAAAAATGCAGATATACAACAAAAAGGCACTATTGCAATCTCAGCCATTATCAGCTTGAGAATATTCCTGTTTAGAAGTTGAATTCTTGCCTCTCTATCACTCAGTGGTTTGTCTTTGATTTTGCTAAGAGTATGCAAGGTGACAGTTTTTTCATTTTTGGATTTTTAAGCAAATTAAGTGTTTGTAAAGACAGCCTTAGAGACTGAAGCCTTGTGTTTATTCATTAAACATGTTCTGCATAGCCAGGGCAATTCCTGCCAGTGGACCTCATCCCTGTTCTGGATGGAATATCTCTAGTGGTGGGAAGGTAATTCATTTTCACATCAGTCCTTCGTCTGTCATCTGAAATTTGCAACCAGGGTTCCATTTAATGCCAGTCATTGTGGTGGTTTTATAAAGTGGACACCAGTGCACGAGGAAATAGACTGAGACTGCCAATTCATTTCATATATTATCACATACTCATTCCACCAGATAGACCAGTGAAGGCACTACTGTCCCAGAGCTAAATTCTAAGTGGTGACCTGGAGATGAAAGGTTCCAAATTCCATTACTAATCCTTCAGCTATCCACTTTCCCATCTTTGAGAATAATGCATGAAAGGGAGACGAGCACTGCCTAGTTTAACATTGGTTTTAAGAAATGACATGCCAGATTATGGGTCACACCAAAGCTGCACTCTGTGCAGCTCAGGAGGATGTGTGTGTAAAGTCCGATTTAAGCCACTTTCATGAGTTCTGCTTTCTTGTATCCAGAAGGGGGAGCAGCAATGGGAAAGGCAGACAGGCTGCATGAGTTACAATCCAGCTGGGCTATAGGAATGCATTTACAGGGTTAACAAATGTGTGTGTCATGTGAGTAGTGTGACTCTTGGCAGCCCTGTTTTTATCCAGTCTTGGCCTCTCCTCTCTCTTCTTTCCCACTCTCCTGTCATGTAACAATGGCAAAGCATCATAGAAAGAGTGGCTTTTCTTTAACACTGAACAAGGAACTTTATAGAAGTATCAGAGTAACAGCCGTGTTAGTCTGTATCCGCAAAAAGAAGAACAGGAGTACTTGTGGCACCTTAGAGACTAACAAATTTATTAGAGCATAAGCTTTCGTGGACTACAGCCCACTTCTTCGGATGCATATAGAATGGAACATATAATGAGGAGATATATATACACACATACAGAGAGCATAAACAGGTGGGAGTTGGTAAGACAACTCCCACCTGTTTATGCTCTCTGTATGTGTGTATATATATCTCCTCATTATATGTTCCATTCTATATGCATCCGAAGAAGTGGGCTGTAGTCCACGAAAGCTTATGCTCTAATAAATTTGTTAGTCTCTAAGGTGCCACAAGTACTCCTGTTCTTCTTTTTATAGAAGTATTATCCCGAAAACGTTTGTTTCTGTGCTTCACCCCAGGGCTTCTGCCTGTAAACCCCCACTCTCCCATCCTCCCAGCTGTATGGCTAAAGATTTAAAGCAACTGTACATATATCCAATGTGCTCCTCCAATTCAACCTCTTACCATCTTAGCTCCCCCTACTGTCTCCCTGCCCCAACCATCATTCATTCACTCACACCCCTTTCACTTGAAACCTTCTCCTCTCCCCAGTCTCACCACCTTTCACCCTCAGTCAACCTTGCTCCCTAACCTGACTCCCTCTTTGTTCAGAATGCCTTTCCCAATTTCTATTAGATTTTATTTTCCTTGGTTCAGTCCCCTCTTGGTTCAGAACCTATTTATCCCCTCCCACCCTCTGCAGCTCCAGCTCCAGCTCCACCAGAAGTTCCTGGTGGGAGTCAGGTAAAGGGCACCCACTGAAGCTTCCAGGGTCGGAAGAAGCTTTTTCCCCAACAAGTCTCCTGAAGAAAGAGGAAGGATGGGCTAGTAGTTAGGGCACTAACCTGATACATGAATACAAGTCCCTGCTCTGCCACAGACTTACTGTGTGACCTTGGGCAGGCCACTTAGTATTCTATCCTTCAGTTCCCCATTTGTAAAACGAAGATAATAGTTACCTGCCTCACAGTGTGTTTTGATGATAAATACATTAGAGATTGTGTGGTGCTCAGATTCTTTGGTAATGTGGGGACTATATAAGTACTTAAGATAGAGGAAAATTGTGACAGCTTGGAGTACACATTCTGTATTACAGGCATAATAGCATAGGCCCAGATAATCAAAGGTATTTAAGTTCCTAAATCCCATTTATTTCATTGGAAGTTAAGAGTCTAAATAACTTTGAGGATCTGGGCCATAGTGCCTGTGATTTGGCTTAGCCCCATGAGCGTTAAATTATCAGCTGCCTCAGACAATTCTGTGAAATAGGGTAGATAGAATTATCCCCATTTTACATGTGAAGAAACTGAGGCAAAAAGTGGTTATGTGACATGCCCAAAGTCACACAAGCTGTGGCAAAGCCGTAGATAAAATCCAGATCTTTTATTGACTTACATTCTAAGAATTTCTCTCATTTACCCTCTTGCTGTAAGTTGATTTCTAACACATTTGATGCCAACAGGGTCAATTCTAGGGGTGGACAAACGAGGAGGTTGTTCTGGGTGCCAACTTCCAAAGGGTGCTGAAGCGCTGTGCCATTGGGCTTTTTTTCCCCCCTCTCCACTCTGATTGGCTGGCCATTCTTGCTTTCTCCTGATTTGCCAGCCTTTTTCTTTGGCCAACCTCCTGGAGAGGCGCATTGCAAATGTTTTCCACCCTGGCCAGCAAAATGGATACCAAACTTAATTAAGTCGAAAATATATCATGTCTCTGTGCATCAATGAACAGTATAAATAACCATCATTTTCACTGTGTAAACTTCCTTACTCAAAGGCTGCTGTTGTCTGGAAGAGTCTCTTGCTTGCACTGATGAATGGAAATATTTGTCCAGTCTTCAGAAAGCAATTGGGAGGCTTCAGACTATATTTCTACCTGCCCATTTTAGGGATGATGTCTTAAGCTCTTAAAGTGCTGCAATGATATAGACTGTGGTTCAGAAAAATTGCTTGCTAAGATTAATATGGATGAGAAAAAGATATCTTCTGAGGTGCTTCTCAATAACAACATGGACAAACATAATATTTGCTCTGAAATCTTATAACATGCCATCCTCTAACATTCCTGATAATAAGTTTTAATAGCACCCCCAAATTCCATTGACTGTAGTGTAGTTATCCCAGTTACATTGTTGTAGCTGGCAGAAGAATCTGGCCCTGAAATTGTTCAGATGCACTATGAGGTGAAATAATTATGGATTACAATAAAAGAAAATACATGGTTTATTCCCAAGTTTGGGAGTTGAAACTCCATGGGTGAAATCTTGGCCCCATTTAAGTCAATAGGAGTTTTCCCACTGAGTTCAATGGAAACATGATTTCATAATAACATAAGAATAGCCATACTGGTCCATTAGACCAATGGTCCATCTAGCCAGTAATGTGTCTTCCAACAGTGACAGGTGCTAAATGCTTGAGAGGGAATGAACAGAACAGGGCAATTTATCAAGTGATTCATCCCCTGTCATCCAGTCCCAGCTTCTGGCAGTCAGAATTGGAGGGAGACCCAGAGCATGAAGTTGTGTCCCTGACCATCTTGGCAAATAGCCATTGATGGACCTATCCTCCATGAACGTATCTAATCCTTTTTTGAACCCGTTATATTTTTGGCCTTCACAATATCCCTGACAATGAGTTCCACAGGTTGACTATGTGTTGTGTGGAAGAAGTACTTCCTTATGTTTGTTTTAAACCTGATGTTGAACAGCACTGGTTCCTTGGGGGACCCCACTATTTACCTCTCTCCACTGTGAAAACTGACCATTTATTCCTACCATATGTTTCCTATCTTTTAACCATCAGTTACTGATTGAGGAGAGGACCTTCTCTCATATCCCATTACTGTCTACTTTGCTTAAGAGTGTGTGGTGAGGGACCTTGCCAAAGGCTTTCTGAAAGTCCAAGTACACTATATCCACTGGATCACCTTTGTCCACATGTTTTTTGTTCCCCCTCAAGGAATTCTAATAGATTGGTGGGGGATGATTTCCAAAAGCCGTAGTGACTCTTTTCCAACATATCGTGTTCATCTATGTGTTTGATAATTCTGTTCTTTACTATAGTTTCAAAAAGTTAGACTTCCTGGCCTGTAATTGCCAGTAAGAAGCTTCACCTCTGAAGCCTTTTAAAAAAATCAGCATTACATTAGCTATCCTCCAGTCATCTGCTACAGAGGCTGATTTAAGCGATAGGCTAGATATTACCGTTGGTAGTTCTGCAGTTAGATATCTGAGTTCCTTCAGAACTCTTGGGTGAATACCATCTGGATCTGGTGATTTATTACCATTTAATTTATTAATTTGTTCCAAAATCTCCCTTACAACCTCAACCTGGGACAGTTTCTCAGATCTGTTACCTCAAAAGAATGGCTGAGGTTTTGGAATCTCCTTCACATGCCGTGGAGTGACGACCAATACAAAGAATTCAGTTAGTTTCTCTGCAATGGCTTGGTCTTCCTTGAGTGCTCCCTTAGCACCTCAATCGTTCAGTGGCCCCAATAATTGTTTGGCAGGCTACCGATGTACTTTTGCTAGTTTGTACTCTCATTCTTTTTTTGACCTGCCTAATTATACTTTTACATTTGACTTGCTGCCAGAGTTTATGCTCCTTTCTATTTTCCTCAGTAGAATTTGACTTCCAATTTTTAAAAGCTGTCTTTTTGTCTCTAACTGCCTCTTTTACCCTGCTTTTTAGTCATGGTGGCATTTTTTTTTGGTCCTCTTACTTTTGTTTTGTTTTTGTTTTGTTAATTTGGAACAAATTTGAGAATCTGTTATGGGGTTTTAAAAAAGTTACCATGCAGCTTAATGGCATTTCACTCTTGTGATTGCTCCTTTTAATTTCCATTTAACTAGCCTGCTCATTTTTGCACAGCTCCCCATTTTGAAGTTAAATGCTGCTGTAGTGGGTTTCTTTGGCATTCTCCCCCCATGAGGGATGTTAAAATAAATTACATTATTGTCACTATTACTGAGCAGTTCAGCTATATTCACCTCTTGGACCAGAACTTGTGACACAATAAGGACTAACTCAAGAATTGCCTCTCCCTGTGTGGGTTCCAGGACTGTTCCAAGATGCAGTCATTAGTGATACATGTTCTCAGTCAGTTGCAATCCTCCATTAATACTGGGTTTTCTGTTTGTGTACCCTCTCTTCACAGTCACCATCACCATCCTGGTGATACGGTTGGTAGTATATTCCTTCTGCTATACTCCTATTATTCAAGCATGGAATTCCTATCCAGAGAGATTCTATGGTGCTATTTGATTCATTTAAGATTTTTACTAAATTTGACTTTGTTTTCTTTCACAAACAGTGCCACTCCCCCTCCAGCATGACCTACTCTGTCATACCTATATATTTTGTACCCTGGTATTACCATGTCCCATTATTCCACCAAGTTTCTGTGATGTCTATTCTATCAATATCCTCATTTAATACGAGGCACTCAAGTTCACGCATTTGAGTATTCAGACTTCTTGCATTTGTATACAAGCACTTATAAAATTTGTCAGTATTGAGTTGTCTGCCTTCATGTGATGCAATTGAATGGGGAGGACTCTTTTTAAAACAAACAAACAAACAAAAATATTGTCTGTCTCTTCAGTTCCTACCTGTACTTTATCAACTTCTATCCTCTCCTCTTTACTAGGATATCGATTATCCCCTTCAATGAATCCTCCCCTAAGGGATGTGTCTGTCTGAACCTGTCGGCTTTCGCTACCCTTAGTTTAAAAATTCCTCTAGAACCAGCAATCTGGTTCCATTTTTGAGTGGTGCCCATGCTTCCTGTATAGGCTTTTATGTTCCCAAAAGGTTGCCCAGTTCCTAAGAAACCTTAAATCCCTCCTCCAAAACCATTGTCTCATCCACACATTGAGTTCTGCCTGAATAACTGGCCCTGCATGTGGAACTGGAAGCATTTCAGAGAATGCTACTATGGAGATCCTGGATTTTAATTTCTTACCTAGCAACCTGAATGTGGCCTCCAGTACCTTTGTCCTACCTTTCCCTATGTCATTGGTATCTGCATGTGCCACAACTACCAGCTCCTTCCCAGCATGGCACATAAGTATGTTTAGATGTTTCAAGAGGGCCATATCCTTTCACCCCATGACTTTCAATTTACAGGTTATCTTGAAATTTTTCCATTTGAGCAGTTGCCTTTGGAAACAGTTGTATGTTTTACACTTAGACCTGCCTGAGGCAAGAGCTATACGAATATAGAGCTCTTACTTTTATATTGCTGCCTGACCGCTCTCCATACCTCTCTAGTGACCTTGGGTGCATGCTCTTCCATGCTACCAAAGAACTCCTGCAACCAGAGTGTTTTCCCTGGAGCCTCTCTTCAAGGAGAGTGTGTGTGTCTGTGCATGAAACTATGAAAGTTAATGCCCACCCTTTTTGCAGCAACCTGAGTTCCAGTACCCTACAAGCTCCATGTCAGAGAGAGTGAGAGAATATGGTGGAGCTAGTCAAATATGTATGAAATTACTGAAAGAATGACCATGATATGAGGCACATCTGTTACCAAGTGATTCATAGCTCTTGGAACTGGAACTAAGGATCATGAGTAAAGCAAGACATTGTAGAGTGACAGTTATTGGCCATTTTCCCTATTTCACCACTATGGTGATGTCATGAACATGAGCTCCATGGAAGTAACAAGTCTAGATATTGAAGCCTCACAGGTCCAAAATGGGTTGGAATGAGCTGCCCTCTTTGAGGCAAATTATGAATTGTAATGGCCAACAATGAATGTGGTGTATTGTTCATGGGTTTTTCCTTATGATACAGGAACCAGTAGGATTGGATCCTATTCTAGAAGCTCCAAAATCTTCATAGCATAATCCCAAACCAGTGCGTGGGAGATGTTTCTGTCTGTAAGCAGAGTCTGAATTAGCTCTCCTCTGATATGGAGAGCTGTGGAAAAGGAGTTCAGGAGCTGATCTTGTTTGCATGGACACACCCACCCTGCCTAGGTGCTCAGCATGATGGATTGCTTACCCAAATGATCACTTATGGTTGGTGTTGGATCCCCAGTCTCCTTGTTATTGGGGCAGGAGTAATAAAGGGTTGTTATCTTTGTGTGAACCGAGGGCAGCAAAACTGTACCTGGCATACCCTAATGGAGGGACTTGCCCTCAACTGAACGGCACTTGCTAGGCAGGGGACATGGGCTCTAATGAGTTGAGAGAGGATGGGTCCCATTTAAGGGCCCCAGACACTATTTGACCTGGTTTCTCTCCATGGTATAATAAAAAACCTAATTTAGACTCAATTGAGAGTCTTGTTGCATGCTGTAGAACTGAAATCACTGAGACCTAGGTCTAAGTATTAAACCTACTTTGGGACAGTGTCTCTATTGCAAGAGATTGCCCAGGCTCCTCCACTAACATTAAATCACTGAGAGCTCTGTTAAGTGGGGGCCCTGAAGACATCTTGGTGAGTGGCCAGCTGGGTGGCTGGTGAAGAGGTGTGGCCAGCAGGGTAGCTGGCAGAGAGAGCCAGAGCAGAGCCCCGCAGAGATGTGTGTGGCAGTCAGCCATTGGGGCAATGAGTGAGTGCCCAATCAGTGGAGTGTGTAAGGTGCCTCCTTACCCCCCTCCTCTTCCACCCAGGGTGGGAGGTGAACTCTGCGGATGAACCTCTGAATGCTGGGGATGCACTGGCCAAAGACAGCAACTGTGAGTGGGGTGCAGAGAAAGGACGGGCATGTTAAAGGGACTTTTGGGTTGCTGGACTTAAGAACCTGAGGGGAAAAGGACACTGCCCAACTTACTTGAGGTGTGAGTCTTTTGCTCATGGTTTATGTTTATGAATCCTAGTTGCAGTGTTTTCCCAAATTAATTCTGAGTTACTTCCCTCTTATTAAATTTTTTTCTACACTCAGACTCTGTGCTTGTGAGAGGGGAAGTATTGCCTCTTAGAGGCACCCAGGGGGTAGTGTGTAATTGTCCCAGGTCACTGGGTGGGGGCTCGAGCTGGTTTTGTGTTGTATTGTTGAAAAGGAACCCCTAGATACTGAACCTGACCCTTGTTGCTGCTGGCTCCACCTGGCAGAAGGGTTACATGTCTATGTACTTATATGGTACCACTCACCACGAGTACCTGCTGTGTGTGTTTATCTTTCTTCATGGTGCTTTGATAATGCTGCATGGAAATTGAGTTTTATAACTTAGTTTATATTGGATGATCTCCCATTGAAGTGTTTTTGATATGAGCCAGGTCTCATCTGTTGTCCTGAAGTCCTTGTCCCTCAGAAAAGAGTAGGAAAGATAATTTTCTACTCTTCTCTGAGGACAGAAAGAATGAATCTACTTGGAACAACGATGCACTGAAAGGTTGGTAAGGGATGGAACTGAGAGCTAACTAAAGAAACAAAGGCCAATATTTTTAAAAAATGGGTGCCTAAAGCTAGGCTATTAAACCTTCATTTATGCACTTAAATAACTGGCTTTCAACAGTGCTGCATGGTATGCATGGTTGCATCACCTCTTCACGAGCAACTGACTCACACAAGACCCATCTCATAGTTCTTATTTCGTCCATGTCTGAGTTTCTGGGCCACCCAGCTCACTATAAGCTCTAGGTAAGGAGACCAAGGAAGCAACCCAAAAGAGAAGCTGGGACTGATAAAAAGGTGCAGAAATAGATTAAGGAAATATAGGTGCTGGTCAGTTGCTATAACCTTCACATTAGGGCCGATGCTGACACCCCTACTTTTACTGAGCAGTACCTTACTTTCTGAGAAGTGCCACTGAAATCAATGGAAATACTTGAGGAATAAAACTGAGAAAGAGTGGCAGAACTGGATGCTTAGTGTTTGAGTTCATGAAGTAATTTTATTTTATATGCGTAGTGTGTACACCGTTATAGTTGGATATCATCTTTTCTTTGGGTAAAGGAAGGTAATTTGGATCTTCAATTAAATGTTGTGGATGGCTGGGAGGCTGTACATTGGTACAGTTTAATTTTTGTACAATGATAATAGGGTGAAGGTCACATTTGTGGTTCTCACATGGAAAGTCAGACATGGTAAATGGTAGTTTTGTTGAGGGTGCTCAGTAAGGGGATTGCATACATGTTTTGGTCTGTATTTGTGGTGTACTGTCAATTATGATGAAGTGTGTGGGTAGGTGTAGCTGAGATCTCTGATCTGAAATGTGTCCCAGGGACATTTCTGTGCAGGATTCCCCTCTCTGCGTGGGAAAGGTGTAGTTGCCACAATGTCAGTGTCTCTCATGTCTTCTCTTCAGAGATACTTAAGTGGCTTTGTTGGAGCCATAATGGCTGGAAACCGAGGAGGGCAGAGGCAGCGGTCTCCACTGGTCAGAAGACACTGTGGCGCCACATGGATAGCTGTAACTACCAGCAAATGCCCTGAGATGTGTGAATCTTGCACCAGCCTCTACTGGCCCTTGCAGCGTGGGCTAGGCCTGCCACACCTCTGATCCAGTTAACTGAGGAAACCTCCGAGATCTTTCTCTGCTCCCTCCTGGGAGGCTCAATCTGGTCCTATGCTTTCCATAGTAAAGTCATGTGGTGAACATGTTATGGGTTTCACACTTCAATATATTTTGCTGGGTGTGTGCAGCGATGCAGGGGCAGAAGTCAGGTTGGTGACTGATTCTTAATGATGAATTTCCAGATTTTCACATATTTAGTTGTTCTTAAAATGGCAGCATTCTTTATACATGTGTTGTTGTTAAAGGGAGATCTACAAACAACTCCACCTCACTGATGGCATTTTTTTTTTTGGCCTGGTGCCATTTACTGCTTTAGCATCCAACCAATCTACACTGATTTCAGTTGCAAAGGTGGGGAACAGCCCCAAAAGGGAGGAGCAGAGTAAAAACGAAAGAAAGAAAGAAAGAAAGAAATCAGTGCAGGGAGTTTAAAATGCTTCCTCTCTTCAACAACCAGACAGTCTTCCTCGCTCACATTTTCACAATCCAGCCTTAAACAGCATACACTGAGAACAACAGTCCGAAGAGCTGTGCATAAATTTGGGACTGTAATGAGAGTCCTCCTCCCATGATTTCTGAGCCACTTTCGCTGGAGGGGAAAGCCCTCCAGCAGGCCACATCTCCAGCTGGGCAACTAGCCCTTCCCTTACTCTGTGCTCCCTACACTAGCTACCCAAATAACCTGTAATTCCAGTGGTTTTCTGCCACTTCATTTGGGATTGTTTTTCACTCCCTTTTCTAAGAGACATAATAAAAAAGACTTTAAGCTACTGTTGCTGGTGGGTGGGAGGAATGTCCCAGCAGCCAAGCACCCCAGAGGGCCAAGGAGAAGATCTCTGGGAGTGAAACAGTTCCAACTTTGTGTGTGGGCTTATCGTCTGCCTGGCATGCCAGCAGCTCCCTTCTGCCCTTTTTGTGCATATCCCCCCCACCCCTTTTCCTGGCTCTCCTCCTGCACAGGGAAGGGAGCTGGCGTGGTTGCTTTCCCCTCATTCTGCAGGCGTGAGTCTGAGGCTGGCAGATCTCAGCTTCTTCCCTCCTCGTCCTGCTGCATTTCCCTTCTAGGAGGGATGCAACGAAAGGGCAGTGGTGGTGGGCGGTATTGGGCTGTAGCTCCTATTAGAGTTAATACGGGAGGGTCAGGGGACATGGTGAGCAGCTGAAAACTTCAAACCAAACAAACTCTGCGCTGCCCTGCCCCTCTCCATCTCCCCCCCCACCCCCTTCCTTGGAAGTTCGAGCTGCGCTGCCTGCATCAGCAGCCGGGCTGGCAGGAGAAGCAGCAGCAGCAGCCGCCGCCGCCCCTGGAAAGTTGCTCCCCCCGCTGTGCTCCCAGCCCGCTCTGCCCCCCCGCCAGCCATGGGCTTTGACCTGGATCGCTTTGCCGAGCCCGTGGACCTGGATCTCAAGTGCAAACTGTGCAGCAAGGTGCTGGAGGAGCCGCTGTCCACGCCGTGCGGGCACGTCTTCTGCGCCGGCTGCCTGCTGCCCTGGGCGGTGCAGCGGCGCCTGTGCCCCCTGCAGTGCCAGCCCATCTCGGCCAAGGAGCTGCACCAGGTGCTGCCGCTCCGGAGCCTCATCCAGAAGCTGGAGATCAAGTGCGACTACAGCCCGCGGGGCTGCGGCCGGACCGTGCGGCTCCACCAGCTGGCCGCCCACGTCGAGATGTGCGACTACAGCCCGGCCCGGTGCCGCCACAAGGGCTGCCCGGAGGTGCTCAGCCTCAAGGACGTGGACGCGCACATGCGGGAGAGCTGCGAGCACCGCCCGGCCGGCATCTGCCAGCAGGGCTGCGGCTTGGTGCTCCTGCAGCGGGACCTGGCGGGGGGCGCGCCGCCGGGCGGGGGGCACTGCTGCCTGCGGGCGCTGCGCAGCCAGACCAGCAGCCTGCAAAGCCAGAGGGCCAGCCTGGAGCAGGAGCTGAAGCGACAGGCCCTGAAGTGGAGCAAGAGGGAGAAGTCGCTGCTGGCTCAGCTCGCGGCGCTGCAGAGCGAGGTGCAGCTCACGGCGCTCAGGTACCAGGTGAAGTTCAACCAGTACATGAGCCACATCAGCAGCATCACCAGGAACCTGGCCGGCAGCCACCCCTGCAAGGTGAGTGAAGCAGTGAGCGGGCTGGGGCCGCAGGAGCCCAGCCTGGCGGGCTCTGAAGTGGGCAGCCCCCTTCCCCTCAGCCCGCTGTTTGGTGTGGGGTGACCCGGCTGCCTGTCTTTACACTGTGATCTCCTCTATGCCAAGGTTGCTCCTTGGAGGGTGCCTAGCAGACAGGGACGCTGGAACAATTTGCATAGTTGGGGTACTGAGAGCCATTGAACCAAACTGTCAACCCTGTATGTGATGGAAGCCACTTCAAGCCATGGGGTGCAGGAGCACCCCTAGTTCCAGCCCCTATGCTATCAGCTCATGGGCGATACTGCCAACGACCCTATCGACTTGGGACCAGATTCTCTGCAAGCCAAACTCTGCTGCAGTCAGCAGACCTACCCGAGCAGAGACTGGACCCTTTGTAGCATTTAGTCCATCCCTACTTGTGTGGTCGCTTTTGGCAAATACAAATCGAGCTGACACACACTGTAGCCTCTGCCCACGACACTGCACCTGGACATGGGATTGCACTTTCAGCCCCTGTAGTTTGGTGCGGTCCCCTAGAAAACCCCCAAAGGCAGAGAGGCAGTCAGTTAACACATGGCAGGTTAGTGCCACTCTCAGCAACCTAAAACCTAGCTCTCTCTTGTTGTGCCGATGCTTGAAAACTCCGGAAACAGTTAAAGTGATGTAAATCAAACTTTTACATTTCATCCCCCCATTCATTCAGCCTGGAAAACTCGTCATCTTTCAAGAGCTGTGAAAGCAGTTTCAGCAGATTCTTTCTGGCTCTCTCATTTTCTTTAAGAGTGCAAACGAAGAGCCTAAAGTGCAGTCATACATTACATGAGTCTTTTTAGGTTACGTGTTTCATGTCTCCTTTTGTAGTTTAAGAATCTGGCGGCTCTAAGGGTTGCACACCAGCAGCCTCTGGTAGTTCCCAGTGACTCAGTTTGGATGAGGATCTCATGTCAGGTTTGTCTGGAGTGAGAGGGAAACACAAGTGAGAGGAAAGGGCTTCAACTTAGCTGACAATAAACAAATTTGAATGCAAATCTTCCAGCGCAGGGTGTCCAGATCAGACCACAATTCATCCAGCTGGGTGTGACCTTATTAATGCTGGTACTGTTTTTTCTTTAGATGGGGTTCCAGTTTTAGATAAATATGGAGCTAACAGATTTTTTTTCTTATAATTACATTATTAAGAAGTACCTTGGGAAACAGTTTGTTGTTTAAAAACATTAGAATAGTTTATAGTTTAGGAACAGTTCTGCAGGGACACAGAAATGTCTTTAGTTTTGGAGAAGGGCATAATGATTGGCAGTTTTGACATTAGAGACCAGCACTACTGCTTCAGCCCTTTGCCAAATCAGATGGCATTGCTTATTGAATTGCCTGCTTTTGATTGAATAAACAGACACATTTTACTGGTGAGATGGCTTAACATGCTAAAGGGTTTGTTCTGTAAAGCTTTAATTCCCGTCTGAAGGATTGCTGTGCAGAGTCTGACATTGTTGGTTGCAACCATGGTGAGAAGTGATTTAATAGAACTTAAGCGCCACTCAAGAGACTTTTCTTCCAAAATCTTTATTGACTCTTTTGAAGCAAAATCCAGTGGAAAAGATTTGCGTAGTCTGGTCGGCTTCTGAACTAGTATGATATGCTGAACTTCAAACTGCTATAAAAGAGACTCACATTTGGGGCACTGATTCAAGTTCTCAGAATTTTTATGTCCAGGATTAAGATGATAAATTCAAGGCTTATTGGAAATAATATACTTAGTGTTTTAGGAACTTGAATACTTAATTTTTTTTTCTACTTCCTCCTGGTGGCTAATCCATGGGGTTGGGGTGTTGGCTTTAGAAGATATGCTCATATATCTGCTTCACTTCTGGGAAGATATGACGAGATGGAATGAAGAGAGCCAGCAATGATTGCAGTGAAGTGCCCAGTACGCAAGAAAAATAGTAATATGTGGGGAGGAGGTGAGAAAGAACAGGATTTTAAAAAGGACATTTTAAAAGGAAGTTGGCACATTGACATGAAGGCAGTCCTCTTGTGTAATGATTCAATATCTATCATTTCTTGTCACTACCAGTAGGTGCTGCTGTATGTACTGCCTCAGAGAAATATGTTGCAAAAGACAAGGAAAATTCATAAAACGCTCATTTGGAAGAAAAACCATCAACAAAGTAAAAAAATGTTCCTCATTAATTTAAAATGTATCATGCTGCAATATAAAACTTCACTGCCACAGTTAATAAAAATCTGTTTGGATATCAGAGTGCATCCACATTCATTATTATATTCTGAATATTTTAAAATGTACATTTTCTTTACTTGTCAAAATTGCTTAAATTTACCAATGTATAGAGAATGACAAAACACAATCTTACTTTACTCAGTACAGGCTGAATAAAAATTTTCTGTAGGGATTGTGTCTCCTGAAATACAACTGCTCTTATAGGTGAAAATTCAAAATAAATTAAATTATTATGCACAGAAAGGCCTGTGATAATCTTTTTTGTTTTCTTTGTATGGTTTAGAAAATTATTTAACCATTTTTACCTAAGGAAGTAGGTTTTTTCATATATTATTTTTTAACTTTGGTTTCTTCACTATTTTTTATTGTGTGACTTATAAAATCACATCTAGGATTTTTGTGTGTGTGTTTTCTAGCTTATTTGCTTTACTTTGCTGTGAAGAGAAAAAAAGGTGTGTCTCTCTCCTCCCCTCCCCCCCCCCCCCCTTTGAATTGCTGTGGAATCTGTATAGAACCAGCTTTTGGAGCTGGAAATAAGAGGCAGAGATATGGGTGAAATCCTGGCTCCATTGAAATCAATGAGAAAACTCCTATTGACTTCACTAGGGCAGGATTTCACCTCATAAGCTTAATATCTAATGTAATTAGTATATACAGGGATTTGTTTTAAAGGTACACAAACATTTGGGGCCTTATTTCAAGAGATGCTGAGCACTCCCAGATCCACTAACTTAAAGTTTTGTGTGCTCAGCACCTATGAAAATCAGGTCCTTGGGCTCTTCAAAGTACCTGTTACATTTCAGTGGTATTTGTTTTTTCCATCGTGTAAACTCCTGTGTCATTTATAAGTATGTAGCACCATTTTAAATCAGAGTTTTCCATTCAGCTTGTTTGTGTTGCATTTTCCACAGTGAAAAGCTATAGAACATTGATACATTCCCTTGAAGTATTCCTTTTCATGTAACATTTTTTAAATTAGCATTTCACCCCTTTTTTCTTAGGGAGGAGAATCTAAGCCATTAACCATCATGCTACAAAGAGAAAATGATACTTTGGGATTCAATATTGTAGGAGGACGACCCAATCAGGTAATCACCAAAGTAAATATAGTTTCTCCTTTTTTTTTTAAAGTACATAGATACTTTTTTATTATCATGTGGCTATTATTAGTAATAAAAACAAATAGCTGGGGCCAGCTTCTGCTTTCAGTCACACCATGGATCTGTACTAGCTGAAAATGGGTACAGAATTTGGCCTGCAGATTTAAGATCTGTGTTTTTTTTTTTTTTTTAAATCATTAGTTTTAACTATTTTTAGGACCCAGTCCTACGAAGCATAGAGTACCCACAACTCTAATGATTGGGTCCATAATACTTTTAGAACAAACCTGGGAACTGTCTGTAGTCTGAATTCATGTGAGTCATCTGTACTTATGCAAGTTGCCCAGTTGAAATCAGTGGGACTATTCAAATGAGTCAATGTTGCAGAATCAAGCACCTGTAATTCTGTGAAAAAATACTTGATTATTTTCATTAAAGTGAAAGATCAAAATCTTATTCTGTAGCTGCACTACCTGCATCATAGTCAAAACAAAATACAATGCTAGTGTATGCATTCAAATATATATTTTCCACCTTCTTGTATCTTAAATCAGACTTCTAGCATTAATAACTAGCTTAGATTTGGAAAGACTTTTTTAAAAAAAAATCCTAAAATATTAATACCCGTTTCTTATATAATAATGTATTAAATGGTAAAGAAACTCGCTAAACTGAAAAAATTGATAGTTAATTAAAGATGTTTCATAGTGTTTAGTTAGTTACTATGTACTGATCAGAGGGTTTTTTTGTTTGTTTGTTTGTTTGTTTGTTTTTTTTGAAGTTGTAAAGCTGTAACCTGCTACTGCTCTTTTAGCAACAAAATATTGGGGGCAGGGAGTGTGTATGTTTGGTTTGCATGTCTTCTCCTTCTTTTCTAGCTATATTTAGTGATGCCAAGGAGTCTGCTCCCATTAGCACCAAAGCCCAAGAAGTACAGGGCCTGCTCTGCAGAATTTTACTGCTAGGACTTCTGGGTAAATATGAAGTTCTGCAGGTGTCATATGCATTTTATAAAGAGTTCCAAAGTATGAGCTTGTAAGATTTCTTAAGGGAAAGGATGAAAGTCCAGGACTCTAGAGGACATGCATATTATAATACTTACATTGCAATGTATAACACCTTTTCATAGTCCTGGTAAATGAAATCCATAAAATCTTTATTTTGGATTGCAATGTGACTTCTACAATTTAGGGCTGTGGAAGAACTTCGATTTTTGCATGAAGAAAGCAACGCTGTGTTTGTTTGATTTCCTGGGTTTTCTTGGGATTTCATTTTTTGAACTTCTAGATCACTGAAGTATTCACGTGCACATAACATATATTGAACATTTTTTAAATAGTAACATATTGAGGGTCTAGTTTCAATCTGTGAATGAAACCTTAAATTTTTCTAAGAAGTTCAAAGGGAAGTGATGAAAACAATCAAGGTTCTTATTATGCCTATTAAGAAAAAATAAGTAAGTTATAGCACTGTCTGTAATGGGGAGGTTATTGCTGATTGGGGAAAGGATGTGATTTTTGTGCAGAAGCAACTGCCATTGATTGTTGAAGAGATGGAAGTTGGTGGAGTTGTGAATTGTTAGGTAGAAACTTCTAGAAGGTAGGCAGGGCATCATATAACTTGGGTCTGTATAAAGCTGACTACTTCATATTACTTTTCAGTCTTCAGTATTGAACTTAGTTTTTTCCCCTCTCATTCTAACTATAGTATATGTAAATACTACAAATAGGTGATTTGTGTTAGTGGCTACCAAATATCAATGTGAGACAGAACTGACCCAACATGCCTGAAGCTGAAGAAAATCCTAAGAAACAGGGATTGAATGGACTACAATAATTAAAATAGATCAGCGTTTCCCAACCAGCGTGCCACAGCACGACCAGGTGTGTCACAGAATTTTGGAAAAGTCACTTGTGCGGAGGAAAAAAAAAATCTCATTTATTTTAATTTGCATTTTGTGCTATTGCTCTTCGGATGTATGCATGTGAGACAGACATTACACATGCTACGCTCAAATGACCTTGCTTTGCTCATTGTGTGGTGTCACATGGTAGCTGTGTTTTCTTATCAACTGTTAAGTAACAGTGCTAAATTTTGATTTGAAGACTTGTAAACGGACGAATATTTGAAGAAAAGAGAATCTAGCACCATCACATGAAGCTGAACATGAACATAAGAAAGTCAAAGTGGTGAGCCAACGCTACGGTGAGAGTTATTTGCAATTTGGATTTTCATTTACAGCTGAACCATCTTGCTGTCTTTGACAGTGTTGTGTGTGTGGGGAGAAACGCTCAAGCCATGCAGTCATGCCAAGTGATGACACCTTACAAGAAACATCCGTCCCTTGTCAATAGGGGAAAATATTTTTTTGAGCGTTTGAAGGATCAAACTGAAAAACAAGTGCAAATGATGAAAAACTGTAGCAGTTTCTGATAAACCACTGGAAGCAAGCTACTTCGCTACTTGTAGCGAAGGTGAAAAAGCCGTTATACAGTTGTAGAAATACTAATTTTACCAACATGCAAAGAAATGATGACAGTAACATTAGGTGAAAATGCAGTCAATGAAATCGCAAAAGTTCCCCTTTCATATAATATAAGTCGCCACATTGATGATCTCAGCTGACATTGAGACTGTGCTCTGAGAAAAATCAAATCAAGTGGAAAATTTGCATTGTGGCTTGCTGACTCAACAGATATCAGTAATCACACTGAACTCTTGGCTAATGTCAGGTATGTTTATGGAGATAGTATAAAAGAAAATGTTTTATTTTGCAGACAACTGCCAGGTCACACGACTGGAGAGGAAATCTTCAGGGTGACAATGACCTGCCTTGAGGAGGGAGAATTGCACTGGAAAAATTGTCTTAGTGTTTGCACAGACGGAACTGCCTCCATGACTGAAAAGACAAGAGGTTTGTAAGCAAGGTCAAAGAACAAAATCCAGATGTGCTGGTGACCCACTGTTTCCTGCACCATGAAGCTGTCATGGCCAAAAAGCTGCCAGAAAAACTTTCTTCAGTGTTAGATGGAGCAGTAAAGATCGTGAACTTAATAAAATCACCGTCCTTAAAATGTTGCCTTTTCTCGTTGTTGTGTGAGGAAATGGGAGCAGAAAACCAGAATTTATTTTTTCACATAGAAATACGCTGGCTTTTCCATGGAAAAGTTTTCTCATGTTTGTATGAGCTCAGAGAGAAATTTTTTCACAAATTTCTATGTGAAAAAAGATAGCTTTGGAGGAATCCACACACATGGACCTAATCGCTGATGTGGCACGGTGTGCAAAACTTGCCTACTTGGCTGATATATTTCATCACCTTAATGAACTGAACAGGAAAATGCAAGGTAGAAATGAGGATCTTGTCTCTTGCATGGATAAACTTGCATGAGTTTAGATCTAAGTTAGCCCTCTGATGTGAAAAAAGTAGCAAAAGGCACAATAGAAATGTTCACCCTGGAAAGCACTGCAGATCCCATTGGTAGTATTTTGGTCAATGCCTTTTCTGAGCATTTGAAAAGTCTGGAAGAAAAATTCAGCCTATATTTTCCTTCAACCTAAATAGAAGATTTCGACTGGGTCTGGGATCCTTGAATTTCCTCTGCAATGGAAAGTGCTAAGAATCTTACAATAATGACTCAAGAGCAACTTGTTGAATTAAGGATGGACCACTCTTTTAAAATTAAGTTTGGCAATATGCCTGTGGACTCATTCTGGTTGACATTGGCAGATGAATACACGGTAATCTCCATTTTGTTGCCATTTTCAACAACGTACCAGTGAAAGTTTTTTCAAACCTGAATTACATAAAAAACAAGCAAAGAGAGCATATGAGATCAGTGGAGCAAGAGCTCTGAGTTGCACTGTCAACATTTCCTGCTGGTATTAAGCGATTCTGCATATCAAGGCAAGCTCAAATTTATAATGAAAAGTAAGTTTTGTTATGATGATTTTAGCGTGGGGCTGTGGTGCGCCACAAATCTTTTATTGAAGTAAGTGTGTCTTAAGACTGGAAAAGGAAACACTGAACAAATACTATTATCTAATATAAAAATGTAAACATTGTGTCAAGAATTGTTTAGTAACAAGATAGAAAGGGTGTGTGCTCATCTCAAAGTGCAGGAAATCATTTTTTTCAGGTTATTCAAGGAAAATGTGCATTGCATGAAACTTGGTTTAATGAAGTGAAACAGAATGCTGATTGGTCCTGCAAGCGACAGATTTTTGAGGACAAAATTATGTTCTACTTACAGAATTGCAAACTTTTCCTTTTGGATAACCTGTGCCTTTCTGTGTCTGAGGGATAAATATACTTACATTTTATGTGTGTTGTGTTTCATAAAACAGTAGAAAGTTTTTTTTCACTGTTTTTTTTTCTTCCTTCTCTCACCTGAAAAAACAAAACCAAACCCATAACAACCTCGTTATGATTTATCTTAGCAGAAAAGAAGTTATTTCAGAGGGCTATGTGTGGGTTGTATGTTTTTTAAAGGAGAAGATGATGTGGTATGCTAATAAGACTATAAGTGAGAACTTCACTCCTGCTCTGGACTTTTGAGGCTGCGGGCTCCTGGTTCTAGTGGTGGGAGAATTCTGTTGCCGGCACTGTGGAGACAGCCTCAGGCTGTCCTCCATGGACCCCATCACAAGCCCTGCCATAGGAGTATATTGGGGGCAGCAGGAGCGTGTCAGATACTGGGTTTCTGGGCAGCTGTGCAGCCCAAGGAGGCTCTAGTAACTTAGATCCGCAGCGCTGGCTAAATTATGTCTGGGGGAAGGGTGTGTGTGTGTGTGTGTGTCCAGCCATCCTGAGAGCAGCTCAGGATTGGGAGGGCATAAAGGTAGTTTAAAGCCATTTTAGCCCCCTCCTACCATCTTGGACTGCGAGCTCTTTGCTTCCCCTTTTAGAACTGAAGCACAAACTCTCGCCCCATGAATGCTGAATCCAGGTGGCAAAGACTGCAAAAGGATTCTGTATGTCATGTACCTATATTGTCTATTTAGGCTGTACCAGATTCATCCCCTTACTCTCATCAGGTAGTACCTTACTTTATAAAAAGTCATTGAATAAGGTGCAATTTTATGAGTAAAAGTATATTTATATTAGTAAAGTTATATTTTTTTGTATCCGAGGGGGACCCTCAGTAGAAGTCTATTTGTTTACATTAGACCATTTTGAAACATTTTTGGACCTGTTCATTTTTGGACCTCATTTTAGGATGTGAGGTATGAAAAATCGAGGGAGTAGGCAGCAGATGTTGATTTACCAGCACTTAATTTAGAGCAATACTGTCGACTTGAAATCTAGTCAGAATGAAAGCTCTTCAGGACAGTAACTGTATATTTGTACAGCACATAGCACAGTGGGGTGTAATCTTGATTGTGGTTTTGCTGTAAGAAAGACCCACACAAAGGACCCAATCCTGCGAACACTTATATACATGAATAGTCCCATTGGTCAGGGCCTAACTGACAACATACAAAGTGCTGTAAAAAATCTACAAAATAAAACAAACTGGGAAAATAGGCTTTCAGACATTTTTGTTGTTTGTAACATTAAATAATAGGGCTGTCAAGCTATTAAAAAAATATGATTAATCGTAAAATTATTTTTTTTAGTCATGATTAATCGCTTATTGCACTGTTAAACAATAATAGAATACCATTTATTTAAATATTTTGGATGTTTTCTATATTTTCAAATATACTGATTTCAATTACAACACAGAATACAAAGTGTACAGTGCTCACTTTTTATTTTTGATTACAAATATTTGCACTATAAAAAACCAAAAGAAATAGTATTTTTCAATTCACCTAATACAAGTACTGTAGTGCAGTCTCTTTACCATGAAAGTTGAACTTATGAATGTAGAATTATATAAAAAAACCCTGCATTCAAAATTAAAACAATGTAAAATTTTAGAGCCTGCATGTCCACTGAGTCCTACTTCTTGTTCAGCCAATCGTTCAGACAAACACATTTGTTTACATTTGCAGGAGATAATGCTGCCTGCATCTGGTTTACAATGTCACCTGAAAGTGAGAACAGGCGTTCTTATGGCACTGTTGTAGCCGGCATTGCAAGATATTTGTGTGTCAGATGTGCTAAAGGTTCATACAGTAACTCGTCACTTAAAGTCATCCCGGTTAACGTTGTTTCGTTGTTACGTTGCTGATCAATTAGAGAACATGCTCATTTAAAGTTGCACAATGCTCCCTTATAACGTTGTTTGGCAGCCAACTGCTTTGTTCACTGCTTGCAGAAAGAGCAGTGCATTGGAGCTAGTTGGTGGGAGCTTGGAACCAGGGTGGACTGTCAGCCTTCCATCAACTCCACACTCCCCTAAGTTCCCTGTGTGGCAGCCGCCCAGCAGGCTATCAATTGGCCGGCAGTTCAGCTGTCCCTCCCCCCCACTGCTATGTGCTGCTCCTGCCCTCTGCCTTGGAGCTGCTCCTAGGAGGCTCCTGCTTGCTGTGCAGAGGTGGGGGAGAGAAGAGTGCTAATGTCAGGGTGTTCCCCCCACCTTTCTGTATCTTCACAGAGGCGGGGGGGAGGGAGGACAACACCACAGGGCTCAGGAGGGAGGGAGCTTGCTGGCAGCAGCTGCTGTCTCAACTTGCTAATCTACTTAAAAAGGCAGTGTACTTAGTGGGGTCAGTGTACTTAAAGGGGCAATGCACATGACTTTCTCACACACAGGGTGTGTGTTTCTATCTCTCTCTGCCATGCTGTCTCTCCTCCCTCCATTCGTGCTGCCTTGTAGAGTGTGAGGCTACATTAACAACAATGTGTTAACCTTTGAGGGTTAGTTAGCTGAGTACTAGTTCATCATTTAGCAGTAAGGCATTCCCTGGGAAATAACCCACCCTCTTTCACCCTCTGACTTCATCACCAACCAAGCTTCACAATCATCATTGCTGTGTACCATATTCAATTGTTTGTTTAAAACTTATACTGTGTGTGTGTGTGTGTGTGTGTATAAAATATAGTCTTTTGTCTGGTGAAAAAAATTTCCTTGGAACCTAACCCCCCCATTTATATTAATTCTTATGGGGAAATTGGATTCACTTAACATCATTTCTCTTAAAGTAGCATTTTTCAGGAACATAACTACAACGTTAAGCAAGGAGTTACTGCATGTCCCTTCATGCGTCAACCACCAATTCCAGAGGACATGCTTCCATACTGATGACGGATTCTGCTCAATAACAATCCAAAGTAGTGCAGGTGCCACCAGCGGAAGGTTGATTTTCTTTTTTGGTGGTTCGGGTTCTATAGTTTCAGCATTGGAGTGTTGCTCTTTTAAGACTTCTGAAAGCAGGCTGCACACCTTGTCCCTCTCAGATTTTTGAAGGCACTTCAGTTTCTTAAACCTTGAGGCGAGTGCTGTAGCTATCGTTAGAAATCTCATATTGGTACCTTCTTTGTGTTTTGTCAAATCTGCAGTGAAAGTGTTCTTAAAACAAACATGTGCTGGGTCATCATCCGAGACTGCTATAACATGAAATATATGGCAGAATGCGGGCAAAGCAGAGCAGGGGACATAAAATTCTCCCCCAAGGAGTTCAGTCACAAATGTAATTAATGCATTATTTTTTTAATGAGCATGGAAGCATGTCCTCTGGAATGGTGGCCGAAGCATGAAGGAGCATATGAATATTTAGCATAGCTGGCATGTAAATACCTTGCAATGCTGGCTACAAAAGTGCCATGCAAATGCCTGTTCTCACTTTCTGGTGACCTTGTAAATAAGAAGAGGGCAGCATTATCTCCTATAAATGTAAACAAACTTGTTTGTCTTAGTGATTGGCTGAACAAGAAGTAGGACTGAGTGGACTTGTAGGCTCTGAAGTTTTACATTGTTTTGTTTTTGAGTTCAATTATGTAACAAAAAACAATCTACATTTGTAAGTTGCAGTTTCACGACAAAGAGATTGCAATACAGTACTTGTATGCGGTGAATTGAATAATACTATTCCTTTTGTTTATCATTTTTACAGTGCAAATATTTGTAATAAAAATAATGTACACTTTGATTTCAATTACAACACAGAATACAGTATATATGAAAATGTAGACAAACCTCCACAATATTTAATAAATTTCAATTGGTATTCTATTGTTTAACAGTATGATTAAAACTGCGATTAATTGCGATTAATTTTTTTGAGTTAATTGTGTGAGTTAACTGTGATTAATCGAAGCCCTATTAAATAAATAAGCTCAAACAGAAAAGTGATTTCTAAGTTGACTGTGCCTCTTTAACTTCATTATATAAATTGGTAATTTATTAAAACTTATTTCAAGTGAAATGTTGGAAGTCTGGCAAGCAGAGTTGGACTGGCATTACATCATATGTTTAAAAATAAAATAACTTTAATGTGATCAGAGCTGTCTATTGTATTATTCCAAACATGGTAAATAACTTCTTAGCTGTAAGTTTGAACTTTAAGTGAGTTTCACTTGGAAATGTGTAAAGATAAACTTGAAAAAGGTTCTTCTTTTGTCCATAGCTGATCTTTACAGATTTCACAGTTGAGCAAGTTCTGAGTCTCCCATGTAAATAGGATTTATGAGGTTAACCAACTTCAATAGAATCCCATCACTACTATATCTTACTAAATAGTGCCGCTTTATTTTCTAAGGAAAAAATATATACAAAAAGCAGTGTTAAAGAATGTCTTTTCTTCCTGACATACACCTGTGGTTCCTCCTTTTTTCTTTAGTACGTGATCCACTTTATATACATTAGTCACATCTGCTAGAAAGTGTGAGATTCACTTTAAATATCTTATTTAGGATCTGATTACTATTGCACCTTGTGTTTTATGTAGACTAAACTAACCTAATAGATTAACTTGTCAAAAATGCTGGAATAGTTTATTAATGCTGTCATTTTGATTAACGCCTATTGTGTATTAAGTTAAAAATCCCAAGTAGTTAAATCCCTAGATAAAAAAGAGAGCTGCATTTTTCGGATGGATTTGCATTTTGCATTGCTGAATATAGAACTCTCTCTTTTCTTGTACTAATATGGCTGTCTTTTATTTTGCAACTTCAATATTGCCTGGTACAGAACAATCAGGAGGACTCTTCACCTGAAGGAATTTATGTGTCAAAAATCTTGGAAAATGGACCTGCTGACAAGACAGAAGGCCTGCAAATTCATGACAAGATCATTGAGGTAAGAGTGAGAAAAAGACGTTGATGTAATGGCAGACTCACTGACCGTGGATTTGATATTTTTCACAATGAATATGTTGTAATTTTCGTTCACTATTGTAAACTGAAGTGATCAGATGTTCATCAGATGTGTATATACATCATGGATTTCTTGAACAGCTGAGTGTACAGAAGTGTTGGTATAAGGATGTTTACTTTTTCAAGGTAAAGCTGTAGAAACTGACCAGGTAACCAGGAGTGGTATTCTGTTTTTCTTTATGATGGCTGAAGAGGAGGGTCAAATGGTTCTTCATAAATTCACCATTTTTATGTGAAAGTGTTTTGTCCTGAAAAAGTGAAATAGCTGTTGTGCACCTGAGATGCTTCAAAGGAGCTATGTTGATAAATGATGTTCTGGGATTCTTTGAACAGTTAGGGAAGCTGCTCTTCTTTTTGATCAGTTAGTTGAATGCGTGTTGTTTTTTACCTATACCAATACAATTCTTTTCCAATCATGTAACATTCCATTACAGCCATATTAAAGTCTGTTCCCATATAATAATTTTCTTTTACTAAACAGAATTGAAAAGAGTTTGACTTAAAAACTAAAACAAAAAACTCTACCTAAACTCAGAAAATGTTTTGTTTCTTCTCTCTACCTAGTCTATGATCTGTAAACATGGGTTAACACTAAAAGATGCAGCAATATTTGTGGAAAAAGTTATTTTACTTAGTTAGTGAAATGGATTCCTTGCTGTGTTATGACAGTGGAATTTTCGATCACAGCTGTAGTACAGCTGTGCCCTTTAATCATTGCACTTAACTGTAGCTATATTATGTTTGCTGCTGGTGCAGCACTTTAACCTTGGTTTCAGTGACGGTGCAGAAGCATTGTTTTAACTTGACAGTTGAACAGCATTCCAAAACAAGAAAAATGAAACAAGTAGATCAAGAAATTGATAGGAAGGGTAGCTGGCATCTGGCACCGTTTTCTTATTAAGGAGTTGACACCTGAAGTGTGTCAATGCTGTTTAAATGCTGGCATTGCTTTAATTGTAGGGAGCCTAGAGCAATATGCCAAATAGGATTTTTTTGTTTGTTTTTGTTTTGGAAAAAGAGAGTGAGCACATGTGCTTCAACTGGCTGAACTATATATACACTTGTTTAGCAGGGAGCAGAGTTCGCTGTAATTATGCTGAACTTGCAATGTGCCCTTTATCTACACAGAGCTCTTGTATCAGAATATTCTACCACAGCATTATAGCTCAGACAACAAATCTATTTTCCTCTGATTTTATCGTGGTACTCTTCATGTATTGTTCTATAGAGACTGTGATGCCATAAGGTTTGATACATTTACTCAAACTTTTATTCTTCCTTTTCTATTTTTTCAAAGTATATTTGTTTTTAATGAAAAAGGTGAAAGTTTTTTTTACATAGAGGAAAGGGTGCACAGACCAAAATGAATTAAGGTATAAGAACTCTTCCCTTTTTGTCTGAAGTTACATTTTAGAGAATTTCAGCTATATAAGGAATATGAATGCTGGTATTTAAAGTGTCGGGAGAGCTTAAGTTCCATATAAAAATGTCCTACATAAAAATAATGAAATAGAGAATTAATTCCTGCTCTGCTGCTTAATAATTTTATGCTACATGGCTGAAGGTTAATCTTTTGGCACCATGTGCTAGCCCATCTTTTACTGTTATACTCTATAACTTCTTAGCTTTTATTATGTTTTTTTTTTTTTTTTTTTTTTGTAGTTTGGGAAGGATTTCAAGAAAATCTAGGGAGAAACTACAGAACAGCTAAACATT
Source organism: Malaclemys terrapin pileata (assembly GCF_027887155.1). Taxonomy (NCBI): domain Eukaryota; kingdom Metazoa; phylum Chordata; order Testudines; family Emydidae; genus Malaclemys; species Malaclemys terrapin. Next base: position 53,887,925 of record NC_071505.1, read on the forward strand.
AGTGCTGCAGCATTTAATCAAAATGAGGAGAATATTTCTAAATAAAATTTGAATTAGTAACTACCTCTGTAATGCTATGACTTTGCCAATATAAACATCTGGAGTTAAAAGGTTGAAATTTACCTTGGCAATACATGAATATCAATGTCTTCTCACACCAGAATGCTCTGGAAGTCTGTACTACTGCTGTCTTGTTTAAAGGATCAACATGAATGTTTTCACTGTGAGGAAATGAGTCAGACTGTGTATTTGTTTCAGGAATGTTGGCAAATATACAGAATGAGAGACAATTTTGGTGAGGAGAAGACGGGAACCAGATCTCCTTATTTTTGGTTATTCTGCAGCCTTTCAGAGATCAGATCAAATGTGTGATATATGTGTGTGTTTAAAAGAGATCATTTTGCAGCAATCAAGTGCAGAAAGAATTGATGTTGTTTTGGGAATTTGTAATGACTTCAATTAGTTGTTTGGCTTTGTGGTGCCCATTATAGTCTTTTAGCAGTGCATCGCTAATGGGATAATGGACAGAACTGTCCCATTAAATTAGAAGAAAATCAGCATAGGCATAACAGTCTGTTCTCAAGCCATGTTTCTAAATAAAGAAGGTAATTAGTTTTAGTGCTTTATCAGACGTTTAACAAACGTTAACTGCAAATGGTTGACAAGGATGAGTTTGTGCAAACTTCAGACGACTGCTCCAAGGGTTAACTTAGTGCAACGAATGGATTTCACAGTAGTGTGACACTGGCAGCTGGAATTGTGAATTAAGTCTAGCAGACTTAATTGTCACCACTCTTCACTACCCATTCATCACAATCTAGCACAGACTACCAGAAAGTTTGCTAAACAATTAGTCTTACTTTAAAGGATGCTAAGATATGAGATTTCATTTCTCTGTGAAGATATTCTATGTAAGTGGAAGAAACAGGTCATACAAAGTACTTGAGTTCAGCTGTGGACAGAGAAACTTGCATACTCAGTGTGTGGATAGTGCAATCTACATTTGTATTGTTTCACATATTGGGGTTATATGGACTTAAATGTCATTAGCTTTTCTTATACTTCAGAACTTGCACAATTTAATAGATGCCTGCTAGTTAGCAGACTAAGGCCTTATCTACGCTATGGGGATCAGTCGACCTAAGTTACACAACTCCAGCTATGTGAATAGCTGTGTCGACGGGAGACACTCTCCCGTTGACTTCCCTTACTCTTCTCGTTCTGGTGGAGTAACAGAGTCAACGGGACAGTGATCTGTGGTCGATTTAGTGGGTCTTCACTAGACCTGCTAAATCGACCCGCGGTGCAGCGATCGCTGCAGCATTGATCCCCGGTAAGTATAGACATCCCCTAACATACTAGCCCTAGATAAGTATGAAAAGGGATCCCACCAGGAAAAGTTGAGTGCCAACAGTCTGAATAGCGAAGGCCCAGTGCCATACATGAAAGGGGCATAGTGTGCCAATTTTTGCCACAGTACTGTTACTCCTTTGCAGAGGGGTAGTAGACTTCAAGGCCTTCCATGTCAGTTTCCTGTTGGGGCAATGATGACAGGGTATTTTCTTAGTGTAACTTGTTTATTTACACTATACAAAAACCAGACCTTGCCTGATGTTCACAAATGGCACTCGGACAGGAATCCTCGCTCAACACCAATGCCTTACTCCCAGGGAGGAATTCTACCTCATGAATTGATCTCAGTTTAGAGAGATTAAGACAGAGAGCAAACCTTTCTTCTGCTTGCCACTGCTTCTCACAAAAACTTGCCTGATAAGACTCTCCGTGGCGGTGCTGTTACACATAGCTAACTCCCAGCATAGGAGCCCTGACTACTGGGAGTCATATATGTGTGAAAATCCACCAGCCCTTTAACTACTGGATGGGATATGTCTGTCTCCTTCTCCCTGTTGGGCCTCAGAATTGGGAAGAGTCAGAAGTTCGGAACTGATCTAATTCAACTTCAGATAATTCTGGCTGCTGTGAGGAAGTGGGAGAGACCTTTCTCACTCTTAACTCCTAAAAAGGGGTGAAGGAGAATATTTGTATAGCTACACCCCAGCTTGTCTTCATGTGTCTTCTCATTTTGTGAATAACTCCAGTGCTTGCCTTTGCTGATACTAATAGCCTTCTAAAACCATGATATGAAACTGACATGATTCTAGACAGTTTAATTGCTGCCCACATGGTTCAGAAGGGCAGTTTGCCTGCTGCCCTATTTTGTTTATTTTACACTGCTGCTTTTGTTAAAGCTGTAAACAATGGCAGTGACACTGGAGCTGGCTGTCTGAAGACTGAGGAAGACATCATTGCCTCAGTTTACAATCAGTTCATATTTAGAAGGTTTTATTTACAACCATAAGGGCTGTTCTTTTTTGTGAATGGAATGCAATGCTGTCTGGTGCAGAAGCATGGGTGATAAAAAAGACAATAGGTTCAACCCTGTAGGTATATGAGATGAGATGTCTTAGTGCTATAAGAGGAGTTACATGAAGAGACAGACTTCAAAATGAAAGTATTAGAATGGAAGTCAAAGTCTTTGATATGGCTGACAAAGTCCAGGATGTGCAACTTTGTTGGTTTGCACACACGCAAAGAATGAATGAAGGGAACCTGGTGAAGATAGCGTGGTGGGGGAATGTGGTAGGGAAGGACCTTGAGCAAAGCCAAGGAAGTGCTGGATCGATTGCATCAAAGAAGATGGTAAGCAGGTGGACCTTAGTGCCTCCTGGGACAGACGAAGCTAGCAGATGCTTGCACAATGATGGGATAAGTGGAAGGACAGATCAAAATCTACAAAAAATGATATTTCTTCCCCTCTTGTTTGGTCCTTACATTCATCCAAAAATTGTGATTGAATTTTTCAAGCCCTGTTGTACTCGATAGAACTCATATTATGCTGCATAATGCCATCAAGTTATTAAAATTAAATAACCTAAATTTGTCTCCTCACTGCAATGTTATGCATAAAACATATGTCCAAGGTAAAGCTTGTAAATTAGGTTTCATCTCTCTTATTCTATTTCCCTCTTTGTTATTTTCACTTTTTAAAGAGTGCATGCCTGATGAATTTCTAGCACCTGTCCACAAAACCAGTTACAGTAAAGTCTTAAGTCTTTTACTAGCACAGTGGTTCTCAACCTATTTATTGTTGTGGGCTGCTATGTGGCCCACAATTAGAATTGCCAGCCTTCCGGTTTTCAACTGGAATGCCCGGTTGAAAAGGGACCCTGGTGGCTCCAGTCGGCACTGCTGCCTGGGCCATTAAAAGTCAGGTTGGCAGTCCAGCGGGGCTAAGGCAGGCTCTCTGGCTCCCCCTGGCTCCTGGAAGTGGCCAGTATGTCTGGCACCTAGGCGCAGGGGTGATGAGAGAAGCTCCGTGTGCTGTCCCTGCCCCGAGTGCTGCCTTTGCAGCTCCCATTGGCTCCCCGCACCCAGTGGGAGATGCTGGGGTGGCACCTGCAGGCGCAGAGCTGCCTGGCTGCCCCTGCGCCTAGGAGCCAGGCCGGACATGGCAGCCGCTTCCGAGAGCTGTGTGGAACCAGGGCAGGCAGGGAGTCTGCCTTAGCCCTGCTGTACTGCCAACCAGGAGCCACCTGAGGTAAGCGCCGCCCAGCTAGAGCCTGGATCCCAACCCCTGTCCCCAGGTTGGAACCCCCTCCCACACCCTAACTCCCTCCCAGAGCCCGCACCCCAATCCCCTGCCCTAGCCCTGAGCCTCTTCCTGGAGCCTGCATTCCACACTTCCTGCACCCCAACCCCCTGCCCCAGCCTCCTTCTGCATCAGAACTCCCTCCTGGAGCCCACACCCTCTCCTTCGCCCCAGCTCTGAGCCCCCTCCTGCACCCAAACTCCCTCCTGGAGCATGGACCCTGCAATCCCTCCTGCACACCAACCCCCAGCCCTGAGCCCTCTCCTGCATCCCAAACCCATCATTCCTGGCCCCACACCAGAACCCTCACCCCAGCCGGAGCCCTCACACCCTCCCGCACCAACTCCCTGCTCTGGCCCAGTGAAAGTGAGTGAGGGTTGGAAACAGCGAGCAACAGAGGGAGGGGGGATGGAGTGAGTAGGGGTGGGGCCTTAGAGAAGGAGCGGGGAAGGGTAGGCCTTGGGGAAGGGGTGGGCCTTGGGGAAGGGGCAGGTGTGGGGCAAGGGTGTTTTGGTTTTATGCGATTAAGAAGTTGGCAACCCTACCCACAATGTGTCACCTGGGCCGCAGTTTGAGTATCACAACGCCCCTCTCCCCCCCAAAAAACCTCCTACAGACCCCTATGCCCAGCGCCCTGGCCTACCCACAGATCTCTACACAGAGTGGGGCCAGGAGCATACCCCAAGTGCAGGGCTGCAGGGCAGCCCCTATCCCTTTACCCCCCTGACTGTGTCACGTGGCAAACCTGAGCCCGGACCCTGCCGGGCAGCCCTGAGCCTGGACCCCACAATGTGGGGTCGGGTGGCAGGGCAGAGCAGCCCCGAGTCCAGACCCTGCCGTGTGGGACTGGGCTGCCCGGCAGCCCTGACCCTGGACTCTGCCACATGGGACAGGGCAGTCAGGGCCCCGGGCATGGGGGGCCGGGACTCCAGAGCCTTCCACACCAGGCACGGCGGCAGGGCAGCCAGAGCTCTGGACCCTACTGCACCAGGCGGTGGGGCAGCCTGCCCCCTTGACTCTGCGGGCCCAGCGGCCTTTAAGGACACAGCTAGGCGACAGCTGTGTGCTAAATGGGCCGCATGCAGTTGAGTACCACTGTATTAGCCGAAGAAACTTGCATCTGTAAAGTGTCTAACCAGAAACTTTTAAACTATTCCCAGACTGCTGACTGAGCTCTGTGTCAGCCCTGTGATGTTTTACCTTCTTCGTATTTCTGTCATTACATTCACTATGTTGCTGAAGCAAAATCTCTGATACTTATCATGTTTATTTAGCTTAGGATATCCACTGTTAGATTAGATCTGTAGAAGTAGTGAGTTTAAAAACAATCTTGCTGGGATCAGAGCAATTTGGAATGGCTTTGAATCCAAGTTCATGATGTGACCAATAGACTATGTGTAGTAGCAGAGGAATACTTTCTTAATGGACACATGGTATGGTATATACCATGGTCTGGTATATATCACATTGTTTTATAAGACCAAGTAGGTTTTGTTTATCTCATCTAAATATTACAAAAGATGCTTCAGTAGCCCGTACAGAACATTAGACTTGCAAATCTTAATGCAGATAGTATAATGATACTGAACCATACTCTGTCCTCTTTGGAGGTGAATAGGTGTAAACAGGGGCAGAATTTGGCCCAGTATATTTTGCTTTCAAGCAAAGACTAAAAATATAGTAGCTAGGTAGTGGAGGTTTTTTTTCTATATTAATGGAATAGCATTGTATAATAAATTTATCTGTATTCAATTGGTAATTCTAGATATGATCCCTTAGACTGTTGGTTCCATGGAGACTTAAGTTTGCAAACAGATTAAATACTGTTTTGACACTTGTAATATTGTAGGTTCTCAAAGAATTATCAAATGTCTTGACTTACAACAGGCTTTTTCCTTTGCGTATTTTAAATGTAACTGAAAGGGTTTTTACCTGCTAAGAACTGAATTTGGGCCTAAATTCTGCAAATTGCTTAAGCTCAGGACTAGTCTCATGCATCAGGTTAAGCATGTGTCTAAGTACTTGGCAGGATTTGGGGCTCAATGTTTAGTTTGTGTCTCACAACAGATAATGACATTGCTAACTGTAGCACAGGGCAGAGAATTGTATTTATGTCATTCCTTTTAGTATTAGTGATGTGCTCCTCTGTTGAAGGAGATACACCAACCCTTAGGTGATGGGAGATAAATAAGTGGGGAATCGCATTTTCAGATATTTAAATTTGTTTAGAAATATTTTTGTTTATAATATTTAAGTCCATACGTATGTTTAGTTTGGGATCTTAAATAGTGTTATCCATATCATCCCTCGTGAGGAGACAAATAGATAAGGAAAATCATGCAAAATTTGGTTGAAACTATCTGGAGACAAAAGGGCAGGGAAGATGGTAGTGAAAGGGAAGGAGTGTGGTGAATATGCAACATACTTCTTCCTCTGACCCTACAGAATCCCTCTGTACAAACAGTATGTTTTTGGGATTCCTTGGATTTGCATTGAAAAGATTAAAGGCATTTTCAGACAGTGTTCCTTAAATAGTTTGGTAGATTCAGTAGAAAATTCAGTGGGATTTCCTGCTGCTCATAGAAGCATTAACTTCTGCTCTGCATATTTTACCCATCTCAGACATGTGAATTTGAGGAGAGGTTGATGTAAATTTGAGTGGATGGATAGCACCACCACCAAGCTGGCTGTGTTCTCAGGCAGAGCGGATCATGGTAAATCAGTGGTAAACCGCTTAATGGAGCTTCTAAGATCCGTAGCTGGTGTTGTTGCCATTCATCAGATTCTGCGTGAAGGATAGGCCATATCCTGGCCCATTCACAATGACACTAATCCATCCCCCAGTGGGATGTGTCAGAAACTCTACAAATTAAAACTCAGAATTTCTCTGAATGTTGTGTTTCCGTTTGTGCTTGCTGTATGTTCATTCCGTCTCCTTTTTTTTTCTCAGTCTATTTTTTTAAATTTACCTTTAAGTTTTTAAAGGAATAAAACTCTAACTCTTGGATTTCCAGCAATCAATCAATAAAGGTAATAGGCAGTTTACTTGGAAGGCAGGTTTGCAGTAAATTCTATTCTGTGCAGTTTCTTATACCCTGCTCATCACTCTGGTATCTGAGTAGCGTTCAATAGCACAGTTACTAACATCTGTCTCATTTTTTTCTCTCATCCCGTCCCCAGGGGGAGAAGTGGATCTCCAATAGAGTGTTTTGTTTTGGACATTTTTTTAAATTACATATACACACATGTTGCTATGACTTTGTTAAAGAAGACAAGCTCAAAGAAATTAACCTTGCGCTTGAATGGTTACGTTTGTGATAGTTCTTAATTCCTTGGAAGATTTAATGCCATAGTCTCAAACCAGTCCTTGAAAAAGGTCCATCTCTTTTACAGATGAATTTTATCTTACTGTAGAAAGTTCCATTGTGTCAGAGGAGTGAGGCTGTCAACCATGGTCTTCATCACGAGCTTTAGTTGATCTTTTACATATCCTGGTCCCAATATTCAATATGGAGCTGAAACAAAAGACATGGTTAGTTACAGATGGATCGAGAATATGAAAGGCGTTTTCAGACAGTGTTCCTTAAACCTTCTAAATGGTTGGAGAACAGACAAAGTTAAAAGCTTCAAGAGCTTTGCAGCACTGACTGGAGAGGGCTAGCTCTTTGAAGCTCACATGATGAGAACTGGCTGGAATAATTAACAGTAGACCCATCTGTGAGTGACTCTTAGGAGGCTTAAAAGAATAGTACACTAAGCTTGTTGCTTAGAACTTCTTAAGGAAGTTTGAGAAGGCTGTGCCTCACTGAACACATGCTGCTGTATTCCTGCAGTTTTTTAGTGTTTTCACAAAGTAAAATGAATAGAACCTTCTTCAACCTTTTATAAAAGGTTGTTCTTTATTGTGGGTTAAGTCAGCTTCACAATGAGAGGAGAGACAGCTGACATGTGTTGTGTGAATGCAGTGTTTTATCCTCTTAACCCGTTGAATTGTAGCTGCTGTTGCAATCCAAAGGCTATATGCCCCAAGAGCTTTGATCTTCTCTGCCCTTTTTCTTAATCAGTTAATTACATTTGTAAGGAGTAGCTAATCACTGTTCTCTGTAATCTGAGGCTGAGCAAAGAAAGCCATTAGTGTCTACCAATGCAGAAATGCTCAAAAAGAATAGTCATTATTCATGACTTCACTGGGGCTGGGTTTCTTTAAAAGATTAATAACCTAATTTTCAGATTGCTTAGAGATACTGTAATGTGTTGAACTAGAGAGTGTTCCTCCATCTAACTCGTGAGTGGGAATAGTCAGGAATGAATATGTAGTTTATGCTTTTCAGATGTGTGGAAAGAAATTGAGTGAATATGCAAAAGATACCTTTGTGAAAACCTTTTTTTCCCAAAAATTCAATATTCTGCAGAACTAAAAACTCTGTAGTGTTAGAGCAAATCATTCTCAGATTAGAAAGATCAGATGTGGTATTTTCTAGATGCAGATATTTTCAGACTTTCACTAATGGGGCTGTGAATGGCTGAAGGCATCTAGGCAGTCACTTTTCAGTGAGAATGGTGCATGTTGTGTTGTCCTCAAGTTGGTTGGCTGAAAGGGGCTAAAATAGTGAGGAGGACAAATAATATGTATTTTTAGTAAATGGATATCTTAGTTGTGATTTTTTTTTTAATGAAAAATATTTCCAGTACATATATTTTTCTATAGACCCAACCTAATTGCACTGCTGTTGCAGCGCGGGGGAGGGGGGGGGCGGACAGAGCTAGTGGAGCATTAGAAATTTCTCTTCTTTCAGATGAGGCTTTATGCACCGATTTATTCTGCTTATCTGTGGTGGTTGGCTTGTTCCTAATGTTAGTAAGGTGAATGAATCCAGTGACTCCACCTATTCTTACTCTCTCCATGAATATCTAGTGGTAAAATACTTTTATAGACTAGACAAAATCCAGAAAAATGCACCAGTCATTGCACTTAATGTGATGCAACGTGGACAGTTGTTAAGAAAATGAGTTTATTACTTGAGGTAATATAATGTAGCATGAAACATCACCAAGTACAAGGCTACTGACTGCTGTATGATATGTTCATGGAGAAAAACATATTGGATATTATCTCAGTTATGTGCCAAATAAGAGGATTTTAAGGAGACTGCTGAGGAAGGCAGAATAGAGAACAGGCATCGTATGATACCAACCTTCAATCAAACTGCCCATGAGATTTGCCATGTTCGTGGCTTAGAACTTGGACATTTCCTTCTAAGTGGACTCTCTCAATCTTAACATGGCTCAGTTCTCAATCAGTTTGATTTCTAAAGTCCTCCTAGCTGCCTGCAGGAAAGGGCATACAACTTGAAATGAAGGAGGTTTGCTGTCCTGTATGAATTCAAGCAGCTGGATCCCTGCACTTCTGATTGATCAGGGCTAGCCATAGACACGTGGCAAGTGTGTGGCCATACGGCCCCCATGCTGTCAACAACCCTTTTCAGCACACATCTATAACCTTGCCCACCGACTGTGTCCGTTTGAATAGTAGCTCCTGTTGCAATCCAAAGGCTATAGTTCCCACTAGCTTTTAAATGATTCTGCTTTTCTCCTTAATAGGTTAATCATGTTTGTAATGGGTACATTAACAAACATTTCAGGCAATTATGTTTGTACAGGGTACATTATTTCTGAAAATTGAACGTGGGGTCCTAGCCCTTCATTCTCCCAGAATGACCAGCAACCTCACCCAGATCAAATACCATCTGCAGATGCCAGATGTGGAAGGTGGTTTCTGAGATGTGGCTGAGGCCTCACACAGCTTGTTTTGTTCAGGTTCCTGCATAACCTAAATCCAGCTTTGAGCTTGATTGCCTTCAACACCTTTAGAAATGTCGCCAAAAGAGAGATGCTAACTGCGCTGAGAAGCAAGCTAGTTGCAAATTTGTCTTTCTGATGTCCAGTGGAAGGTAAACTAATCACAATGCAGTCTCTAGTTTAGGAGGTTTATTGAGAGAATGACAAACTTCCATATAAAAACATACATACAGTAACAAATGTTCCCTGTACATTTTCAAAAACTTCAAAAATGTGTTACTTTCAACATTTTTTCAAACAAACTGATTTTTCTTTTAGAAAATTTACAAAATATTTGTTTTTTTTGTTTTCCCTTTTGCCATTGAAAAAGGGAGACAAAAAGGGTGACACAGGGAACAGAAACAAAATGTGTGGTTATTTTTGTTTCTTTGTTTTTTCCATCAGAAAAATTCCCCAGAAATTTTTGAAGTAAAATGTGCACAACATTTTACATAAGAACACCCACATTGGGTCAACCAGAGGTCCATCTAGCCCAGTAACTTGTCTTCTGACAGTGGTCAGTGCCATATGCTTCACAGGTAATGAACAGAACAGGGTAATTATCGAGTGATCCATCCCCTTCTGACAGTCAGAGGTTAGGGACATCCAGAGCATGGCTTGTGTCCCTGACCATCTTGGCTTATAATCATTGGTAGACCTATCCTCCATGAATTTATCTAATTTGGGTTTTTTGGGGGGTGGTGGAGGAGTGGAGGTTTGACTACAAACATTTTTCATTTAAGATTCTGACAGCACTGTTTTCCTGACAGACATATGAAGAGTCTTTCCTGGTTGTTTAACTGTTGTGACATTTTTACTATGGAATTGGCTATTTTTTTTCCTTAGTAGAAGCTAGTGAATTACTATTTGCACCCAAATAATTAGTTCTTTATGAGTATCATCTTTTAGCTAATCAGTCATCAGGTCTGGCTTATATTATCATCTACAATTCAGAGATTGCTGTCAGTGGAGAAGGTTGAGGGCAGAGTTTTAACCTTATCACCGACAAATCCTGTCATTTGTTGGTTAAAGGCCTAGGATTACATTATTGCCCTCCTACTGTTGTCACTAAGCACTTAAAATACAAAATTGAAGTAGTGCTGGTATAGTAAAGAGTCTGCCTTCTGTATAAGCTATGTTGTGTGATTTCTCCCACTCTTTTGTATTTTGTCTGTTTGGACTTAAAGCATTATGGGTCAGAGACCTGGCTTATTCTATGTCTTTAAAGAGCACAGTACATAAAATATTATTTATGTAATAGATTAATAATAATAATAATAAACTGTATAAATAAAGAGCACAAAGAGTCCTGTGGCACCTTATAGACTAACAGACGTATTGGAGCACGAGCTTTCGTGGGTGAATATCCACTTCGTCAGATGCATGCAAGCTTATGCTCCAATATGTCTGTTAGTCTATAAGGTGCCACAGGACTCTTTGTCGCTTTTTACAGATCCAGACTAACATGGCTACCCCTCTGATTCTTGTATAAATAAAGTGTCTGTAATCCAACATAAAACAGTATCTTCCTAGTGGTGAACATTCTGCTTTGACTTCTCACTTGGTCTGACCCTGGATTCCCTTTTTATTTAGGAACAAGGGGCAATCTAACTGACAAGAACTTAGCCAAAGCTAAAGAAAACTCTGAAAGCTTGGCTCTTCATTCTAATGTAGCTTATTGTATCTAATGTTTAATGGGGACAACTGAAATGTGCTCTCTGCCTATGAATCTTCATTGTAGTAAGCCACATATTTTGCTGACTGTTTTTTTTAACATTGTGAAATATTTTTCAGAGAGATTTCCCAAAGCGCCTAAGGGATTTCTGAGCACAAATCACACTGAAAGTCAACTGTTTTCAACTGTTGTATGGGCACATCTAGTTATGGAGCATAAGTTCCTTGTTTCAGAGTCCTCCTTGTTGCTCTGTAGCTGTCAAGTACAGATATATGTGATAATACCTACAGAGAAAGGGTTACCTACCTGAGATTTGTTTCTTGAAAGCAGTATCCTCCACTGATTAATGCTCATCCACCCCTTTTCATGAGTCTTGTAGACTCAGACCCTAAAAAGGATCTTTTGGATTTGCGTCAGCTATTACCTCATGTATGATTCCAGAATTCTCTCTCAACAAAATTTAGGATTGCCGATTCCATTCTTCAGAAGATTTGTAACCCAAGAATTTCTAGTATACAAGCATCATAGAACAACAATTAAAGGTGAAGTAATATACCCTGGAATCCTTCTCACTTGCACAGAATAAGTGTTTATCCAACTCTATATTGATGGAATATTTTACTTCTGTGTATTTACATGTATTCGTGCATGTATATCAAATATGGAGCTTTTTTCACAGACTAGACTTCTTCCTAGTCTGGGCCCAATCCTTTTCCTTGGTACTGTTCTTGTTAGTTCCAGCTCAGGTGGTAACTAGGGGATTTCTCAAAATTGGCAGCCTCCTTTGTTCTGTTCCACCCCCTTTTTATAGCTTTGGCACAAAGTGGGAAGCTTTTTTGTATCTCTGGGTCCCCACCCCTATTTCTAAATGGAAAAGCACTAGGTTTAAGATGGATTCTAGTACCAGATGACATGGTCATATGTCCTGTGAGACCCCAAGCTTCCATTCTTCCCTGACTCACAAAATCACAGGAAGGCTTACAAGTAAACAGAGCCATTTACAACCAATTGTCCTGGTCAATGGGAGCCATCAAGATTCTAAACCATCATTAATGGCCCACACTTTGCATAGTTATAATAGGACTTCACAATAATACTTCATATTTCTATCTTCAGATACAAGAATGATACATTCATACAAATAGGATGAACAGACTCAGTAGATTATAAGATTTGTAATGATACCTAACAAGAGACTTTTGGCATAAAGCATATTCCAGTTACATTATATTTACACTCATAAACATATTTCCATAAAACACATAGAGTGCAACATAACAGTTGCCATGCTGTATTAGGAGGAGAACATCACCAGACAGACATTTAAATTGTTTTATTTAACTAAAGCAACATTATGTTGGTTTTTTTTCTTCAACAGAAAACATATAATATTTTAACGAAACAAGCATATGAATTTTAGAATTTAGTTAAAAATTGAAGTTTTTTAAAATCAGATTTGTTTGTGTTAAAATTGTTTTTAACTAAAATAGTTAAATGAAATATTTAAAAAAACAAAACCAAAAATTAAATTGACTATGTCAGCCAGGTCAACATGAGAAACTTAAAATATAATATTGGCTTCTGCAGCTAACTCAGTCATCTTCACCTTCATTTTCCTGTTTGTTCATAATCTGGAAAAGAAAAACAAGCGTCCTTTTTCAGGTCCCAAACGATTTCTCAATTTGGAATGAATTAGTCCAAAGGAAGAAAATATTCTTTCTACACCAGCAGAAGAAGCTACTGCTGTTAAAAGTGAGATTATCACTTCAACAGTCTCTGAATCCAAGTGCTTAAGTGACTTCCACCAGCTCACTGGTGTGACTTTCTTTAAAATATCATCAGTAAACATATATTTCTTGAATGGTTCACCCTTAGCTCTGAAGTTTATTATAGTTGGCATTATGGAGGGATGATTGCTGGATGTCCGTGTCATAACCGACTCCTCCTCTTCAGCAGTTAAAGTTTGACCCTGGTACTGAGTATTGAGAATATTTGCAAGAAAATGAGCTGGAGATAGTGCTTGTCCCTTTTGTTTTTTAATGCTTGTAATTTACCTCTGTCACTGCATATTTCTCTTTTTAAGATCTCACTCTGTTCCTTCCAAATTTCAATAGCATCAGCAATAAAACAGCCATTTCCCTGCATTTTGTTCAAGGCTACAGAAATAGGCTTCAGGGTACTCAGCATGTGTTCAACATTTCTCTTAAGCTCAATGTTGAGAACTTTGGCTGTGACAGTGCCATCTATTTGTTCATGATTTTGTTCACAAACTGTCATCAGATTAGACCAGTTCTTGATATAGTGCTCAAAACAGTCCACTACTGAGTTCCATCACATGTCTTGTGGGAGAGTTAGCGTGGTTCTTCCCACTTTTTTCAGAGCAGCTGCTACAAAGTGGTTGTTACGTAAGTATTTTTCAATTTCAACAACATTAGCTTTTTTTCCCTGGAACACAGAAGTCTTTGGTTAGGAGGTGCATCAAATGAGCACTGCAACCATATGTTATTAGCTTGGGACTCTCTTCTAAATAATTTCTTCTCATCTTGGATACAGTTGCAGCATTGTCTGTGACCAAGCTACATACTAGACATTTGAAATTTTTTTTTCACCGTTTGTTATAGCTTTTAGTGCTACTTCTTGTAAGTATTTTAATATAAAATAATATATGGAGATATACCTGTTTCATAGACCTTGAAAGGTCATAGAGTCCAATCCCCTTTCTTCACTAGCAGGACCAAGTACAGTCCCTGATAGCCCCCCCCCCCCCGATCCCTAAATGGCCCCCTCAAGGATTGAGCTCACAACGTTGGGTTTAGCAGGCCCGTGCTCAAGCCACTGAGCTATCCGTCTGCTGTGTGTGCATTTCCTGATGTATAACAAAACAGTTTTGTTTCTACTGCCTGTCCCTCCCTTCTCACATTCATCTCATGTTATCAGATTTGCCCGTTACTTTGGGGTATGCTCATTTATTAGGATTATTCTTCTGGGGGGGGTTCTGTAATTCTATCAATGTACTGCTTGTGTCACTTGTGTTTTTATATGGAGCTCTACTTCTCCCTTCTGCAAGTCCCCTCCCAGTGGAGCTATCCTGCAGGACCTAGGTTCCCCAGGGCTGGGTTCCTCCAGCCCCAGAACCAGATGAACGCACGTGCGCGCGCACACACACACACACACACACACTCTAACAGAGCAAGTCTGAGTGGACCGGGTCAATCAGCACTCTCAAGCTGACCCCTTATATGCCCCTGGACTCTGTGGGCTGGGTCAAACAGCACTTCCAGGCTGCCACCCTTGTGTGCCCTTGGATTCAACGGACTGGGTCAAACAGCACTTTCAAGCTGCCACAATTATATGCCCCTGGACTCAGTAGTCTGGGTCGAGCAGCACTTCCAAGCTGCCACCCTCATATGTCACAGGTTCAGCACATCCCTATCCCCACTTTCATGTTACAATTGTTCTGGTAGTAACCCACTTGGTGAACAAACCCCACAGTATTTTTGGGCACTACAGGGATCTTTAGCTTAGGTAAGAGGAGTGTTGCTGCAGAGTAAATGGGGAAGCCAAAAGCACAAAAGAGTGAAGTTCGGTGAGAGAGGGAGGGAAGCAACCAGCTTAACCATAAAAGTTATTTATTGAATAATAGACACAAGGAGAGCCTAAACAAACATCGCAGTTACATTATAAAAGATTACAAAAGTCACATATAGAAAACTATACCTGATCAAACAAGTCAGGGTTAAAAAGTTATACCTGAGGTAGAAAAGAAAACAGAGAGAGAGAAAGCTGGGGGTCTCACCATTCCATGAAGCTTGAACTGGTCGGGGTTCCCAGGTGATGGTGGTAGCTCAGTGTCCTGAGCGCTGGAGACAGGCAGAGCCCCCAACATGATCAGTCAGGAGAAGATGAAGTCCCAATGGAACTGATGCAGAGTTGGATCCATGCATCAGAACACTTACTTAAGCATGGGTAGAGTTTTTTTGTAGGGAAACAACAATGGTTCAAGAGAGAACACTAGATTTGTTTATGGGTAAACTGATGATTCAAGGGTTTTCTTTAGACTAGACAATAGGATCTAGCTAGGGGTGAAGTTCCTTCAAGGGAACTCACAATGCAATTAGGCAGCTTCAGTATTTTGGATATCAATCAAGGATTCATTACTAGAATTGGTCTGATAACTGCTGAGCTGGGTGTGTGCAGATGTAGGTTCATTAACATCTGGAGCAGGGATCCCCCAGGTTGCAGTGCTTCCCTGCTTTTCTGGTCCCAGAGTTCAGTGTGGTTCTTGCCCTGGAATCTCTGTTCTCTATTCTGTATGCTAATGGAGATGCCTCCCTGCCACATCTTTGATGCGGTTGAGGCTAGGGTTGTTGCCTTAATTCTATCACCCTTGTCAGGAGGGGTTTATGTGTGTCTCCCACTGCCTTTCCATTGCTTTCTGTAAGTCTTTCCTCTGATCTGTTTTGGTTCAAGCAGAGGTGGGGGAGGGGGGAGGCAGGTGTCCTTCATGAGTCAGACAGGCTGGGTACTGCGCCCTGGTTCCCCAAGAACACAGAGCTGACTGGTATCACTCCAGACTTCTTCTCCTTGTCCAGATCAACAATCTTCTATTCATTGAACTTTATGAAACTTTGCACTTTTAGAGAGAGGTAAGGGACTGACCCTATGTACACACATTTCCAGAGGGACAATAGAGTTGAGGTCTGTTATTTCTCACCTCTCTATATTATTTATTTATTTTAAAACTTTTTTTGCTGTTAACAAGAATGTTATCTCTGGAGACACAAATCCACAGTTTGAGAATTGCAAAACTAAGCATCTCTGATGGTATCTTCTAGATTGAGCATTGAGTCCCATTGGATAGATAGAAAGATTAACCTAAATAATCTATACAAAAGCCCCTGGAACCCCATAAGATTGGGTCCCTAATTCATGAACTATTGGAACTCATTTACAAAACTTTTCTTAAACATTCCATGAATATATTGTCTCATACTATAGAATTAGAATTTATAATCCCTATTCCATGATGAGATATCATTGAGTATAATGTATCTTAATTAAAACTATCTTTAGATAGGTTTTTTTCCCCTCAAAAAAGCATTTTATTAAAAAAATCTGATTTTTATTCATGTTTTTTTTTAAATCATTGATTTTTATCCACACTGGTGATTTGGTTTGTTAGTAATGGAGGTGAGATGTGCAGACAGTGAAATAGACAATGAAGCCAGGTCCTAATAAACTAGAGGCCTCAAGTCATACACACTATAATTCTGCATTGAATATTGCATTTTCTTGTTTCTAATCCAATATCAGCTGACACACCGCAATATCTTTTATTGTCTGATTTATTGATGCGATATCACCAAAACTCATCTTCTGCTTGCAGAAATAGACATATTAGCAGAGGCTGTGTATCTCCACTAAGCTGGAATGTGGTTACTGTGGGTTCAGCACCCATGGGTGTTCACTCCTGTGGAACACTTGATCTCTGCTATTAATTAGAAAAGCATTAAGGACATTATTGTTCCTATGTATATGCCAAGCCAGCCATATATTATTTATTTAGTACCAACAATCTGCTTGCACTGTACAAAACACTGAAATACAAGAACTTGTAATCTAAAGAAAGCTAGAACGCACTGGGAAACCCATAGGAGGAAATATCTGTATTGGTGGGGCTGCTGCTTCTTCTGACTCTTGAATAACTCTTGTGGGTTTATAGTTTACGTGATGCAATTTATCTGTATATTGTTGCAGTTGAGTTTGAGTTCCTGTGGCATGTAGTTGCTCTGTAGATTGTTCTTTACTGTATAACCAGTGCACTATTTACTGCATCTAATTTTGTGCATGGCGGTACATGTTCAAATAAGAGAGAGGTTTCCTTATTTTATTTACTTTCTGTACTTACATTAAATTATTCCCAGGGCCCAAACCGGCATTCCTTGTTTGTCTAAATATTCCATGCATTTAAGTGTCAGTTTTGAATGTACAAGGAATGCGGCATTGGAACCTGTATTCATGATCTCTGAGCTCTTTATTTAATCACAAAGTGTTGTGGTGGTTAGGATCAGAGCCTGCTTTACAATACTATCATGTTCAGATACTTTAAATGGTGTGCACCAAACCCAAAAACATCTTTTCGCTAATGAAAACCTCTCCTCTCCCTCCTTCACACATACACACACTCACAGACACAGAAAAACAGAAGAGGAAAAAAAACCTCCATCAACTAAAGTTGGAACATTGTTACATAATTTCTGCCAAGAAAAAGGAGGGGAAGAGACTTAAGCTGCAGTATTCCTGTAGAGCCCTGAGTCTTCAGAGACTTGGTTTGAAATCAGTTAACATATGGTTTCATGTCAAATCCAGTTTCTTCACTCTGTGACTCCTCTGGTAGAGCTAATAAATGTTGCCAAATTGTTTAAGAGTAATTTACATCCTATAAGATGAGGAGCAGTTTACCATCCTGGCTTATTATGCTCCTGCTGGAATGGAGGAAGTGATGTGAAAATCAGTGACAGCTGAAATCACTTACGAGATTACAGTTTTAAATGTTCACAGGAATGCTTAAAAAATTCAGTGAACCCTGATTGTATCAGTTTCTGGAGGAAAATCAATTAATTGTTCTTGAAATGATGGTGATGGTTTTTAGCAAGTGAAATTTCAGATGTGTGCTTGGAGGGGGAGAAGGAATAATTCAGACCTAGCCGGTACAGGGCCGATGAGGGGGGAGGGAATAGGGGGCCCGGGGCCCGGCTTCTCCCCCCCCTCGTCGGCCCCATTTAGCTGGTCTGCCATTGCTGGGGGGGGGGGGGTCCAAAAATGTTTTCACCAGGGCCCGAAGCCGCTCTCGGTGGCCCTGCTAGCAATAAGGCAGTATCACACTATATCTTGTTAGTCTTCAGTGACATGGAATTACTTTTTGAGAAAAAGACTTTATAAAGGTCTAGAAATTGGTACTGTTACTTTGGCAAGAAAACCACAAGAATTAATCTGATTGGTCTGAACTACAGCTTTTAGTATGTCCCTTTGCCGTTCTTGTATATAGTCTACTGTATGTGACTGATTAGTATTTAGAAAGTCTTAGCATTTGTTCTTATATCACACTAGTGAATAAATATTTTCCTTTCCCAAAATATACTCAATTCAATAGTAAAGGTGCGTTTTTACATAGATAAATGGAAAATAGAGTTGCTTTATAAAATTTAAACTTGATAAGTTCTACTAAATATTCAAATATTATGCAATATTCTATTAAATATTTATGAAGTAACTTGGTAATATTAGGGTGTTTTTGATTTTGGAGTAATTTCATACCTGCCATTGCTTTAGTTTTAGTTCACACTTGGATTGGTTAAATAAGGGGCAAATTAAATCAGATGACATCCAGAGTGGTGTATGGGTGACAGCAATTACAAAGTATGAATTTGATTTTAAAGCATTGCGCCATGGGCCAAATGGTGCACAGAGGCTGACCCCCTTCCTGCAGTCATCATCCCCACACTCCCATACAGAGGACGGACTGCTTCCTGTCTCATCATCCCTGGGGGCACAAACTACTGCAAAGATGCCACACCCTTCCTCCAGCTTCTAGCAAAGCTGGCTGGATTCACATGCAGCACCCCTGGAGTTTTGTATCAGTGGGTGTGTATCATCTGTACACCTTGAAATTCCAGGAAGGATTATGCCCTTGGGAGGCACAATCCTATGTCTTAAGGGTGCAATCCTTCCTAGAGTTCCCATGGGAATTGAGTGGCAGCCCCCATACTCAGGGCTGTGGATAAAAGCCACATGTGAGCCATCAAGTTGTTATTTTTAGTTGTATTGCACTAGCATCTAGGGCAGGGATCGACAACCTTTGGCATGTGGCCCATGAGGGAAATCCGCTGGCGAGCCGGGACGGTTTGTTTACCTGCAGCGTCCACAGGTTTGGCCGATCACAGCTCCCTTGGCCATGGTTCGCCATTCCAGGCCAATGGGGGCTGCGGGAAGTGGTGGCCAGCACATCCCTCGGCCCACCCCACTTCATGCAGCCTCCATGGGCCTGGAACGGCGAACCGCGGCCAGTGGGAGCTGCGATTGGCCGAGCCTGTGGATGCTGCAGGTAAACAAACCGTCCCGGCCCGCCAGTGGATTTCCCTGATGGGCCGCATGCCAAAGATTGCCGATCCCTGATCTAGAGGCTGCAACCAAGATCAGGATCCCCATTATGCAAGGTGCTGTACAAATAGTCAGATATAGTCCCCAACCTCTGAGTTTACAATCAAAATTGACTAAGAGTTAGAAGGGGGATATAATAGAGTGGTGATTTTCAAGCATCAGTAGCACTTTGATTTTTTTCGTTTGGTTGTGGGTTTTAAAAAATATGTTTGTGGTTCATTTTAGTTTAACATTATATTTTACATATAAAATATACTAAAGGACAAGGATGGGTGCAGAGGGAAGGCAGAAAGGGACTAGCTAAAAGGAAGATCTGTAATTTTAGTTACTAGATTCTTCCAGTCTGATTTTATATCTTAACTGATAAGCACAACACTAGCTAAACTCTAACTTTCTCTTGCAACAATTCTCAAGCTGCAGATAGATATTGTCTGACTGTATGTATAGCATTTGATTTTTGTGTGGGTGCATTTGGGCACAATCTTTGGGGCAGGGACTGTCTTCCTCCGTTTGGAAAGCTCCTACACCATATTTTGGGGGCTTCTGCTATGCAAATAATTCAGAAGCCACTCACCAAATATGAAAGTTATTACCTGTAATTCAGCAGACCAGAGCGTGTGTCTGTATGGTCTAAAATTTGTAATAATTCTAAGAGGAGCAGTTATTTTTTAAATGTAAATAGTCTGCATGAATCTTGTAGTAAATTAATGACTTGTCAGATTAAAATTCTGCTGTAGGATCCAGGCCAGTATAATTTATCTTCTGTGGCAAGAAATAACATTAATCAGTTTGCTCCCATAGTGGTGTGATGGGATCAGAGGAGAAGCGGGTCTCCTGATGGTGACGAAGGGGAGGAAGGCTGTGTTTTCTTCCCTCCTGTGTCTTGTTTTTGCAACCATGAGTGCTGCCATTGAAGGCAGTTAGGGAGTTGCAGCAGGAAGAGCTGCTGCTGCTACAAGAGTGGACACTCCTTTTGCTCTAGCCTCAGGCAATTCTGGGCTGTTACCCATACTGATTCTTAATTCACGTAGAAGCCTGCTGAATCAGGTTTTCAAGTATTGGTGATCAGCACTGATAGACAAAAATATGGTGATTGCCTTTTTTTTTTTTTTGTATGTAACTGAGGCCATGATTCTGAGAAATGCCAATCACTCGTACTCCCATTAATTTCACTTGGAATGCTTAATTTTCTTGGAGCTCATTCAACCCACTATAGTCAAACACTAGTTAAAAGAAATCATTGGGAATAAATCTTTTCAAAACTGATTTGCCAGTTTACGTACCGATCCAAGTACCTGGCTCCAATTCTGTAATGTACAATGTGGCAGCAAGTCTTGTACCCAACATGGAGCACCGTGGAAGTCAGTTTAAGTCCATCATAGAATAAAAGGACAGGTAAAATAAATTTCAGTATTCTTCTGAAAATTATCTACTGTGTAGACAATTTTGACTTCAAAATGCAAAGGCCAAACTTGAAATAATAAATGACGTGCGGGTTTGTGTGCATATGTATAGTAAAGTGGCTGTGTATTTGTAAATGGCTTTTTGTTTGAAGAACAATCTGCTCATTAGGGCTGGTAATAGTATAGGCATCTTTGGAGTGCTAGAGTGATCTAAACCTAAGCTCTTCTTAATAATAGCTTGTTGAAAGAAAGAAGTGAATCCCCAAGGATCTGCCTCATTCTACTCAGCTGGGATCTGTACACGCACCCAAAAAAAAAAAAAAAAAAAAGAGAGAGCGAGCCATTTGATTTCACTGCTATCCTAAGTGCATTTGCAGGGAATGTGCATATTTTCCCAAGGTTACAAGTCATTATTCTTCTTTGAAGAGTTTCATGGGGATGTCTATGTAAAATTTGATAGCTGGGCTTGCATTACAGCAGTAATGGAAGATACTATGGCGAGATATGTTGGGGACTTTACGCCTAGAGGTAGATCATGTATATTTTATTGCTCTCTTGTTTTTAATACTTAATTAGGTATGTACACAGTGAGCTGTATAACGTAAAACAAATCTAGGCACATATTTCCAAATTCACCTCTGGAAAAATTCTTTTGAAGTTGATTGAGTTATCCCAGGGATGAGTACGGCCTAGCATGTTTATTTTAAAAATTTTATTAAGAAAAATGCTCCTGATGGCAATCTACATGACTAAAGGTCACTAAGCACTATAGTCTCAGATCAAATTGCTTAATTGCACACAAGTTTCATATTGATTTGAAGCTCTAAGCAGCAGCAGAAGCACTGACTGAGTTGATCTGCAGACTCAGGCTGGCATTATTGCATCAAATTATACTTGATCAACATTTGGAAATTTTTCGTAACAATAATTTTTTTAAATGTTAGCTGATGTTCTACAGAAGTTAATGGTTCTTGCCTGAGAAACTGTGACAGTAGATTTTTCAGCCCTACTCATTTTTCCAAGCAGCAACAGGGGAAGAATTATATTGACATTCTTGACACTTTCACTGGTGTTTTGGAATGGGTTCTGAATAGCAGTGCTGAAACTGACCCAAGTTTTGTTAGTTTCACTCTGCTGCTGTTTGGGAAATATCTGAGCAACAGAAGAAACCAATGGCATCAGCTATCCTCAGGTGCATGTATATACCACTGCATCAGTTCATGTTCAGTTATCTTTACAAGAAAAGGTGCTACACACTTTTCCTCAAATTCTACAGAAATTGAAGGTTCGGTCTCCACACTTGTTGGGGAAGCTTTCTACTGATTTCAGTGAGAGAGAGTGAGTGGATTTTTGAAGCCCTGTCAATCACCACAAAATAAATTAGTGTTCTAGTAACTTTATTGCTATATTAAGCTGCAAATGAGTTTGCTTGTGAGAAATCGCAACAACTTATAATTTCATGGGATCATGATCCAATGAATTGTAAAAATTCTGAAGTGTGGTACATGGTACGCCGAGTAGTTCTTGTGAAATGTTTAAGTAATGTTTATTTAGAGAATTCACTGCTGCTACTGATTGTAGATTTGTACTTCTAAAAAATAACTGATTGTATTTTCTTTGGCTCTACAGTCCATTTACAGGATCTGTCAGCATCGTGAACCTGTGTGTTGGCAAGAGGAAATGTAAACCAGTTAATTTATTTCCCACTAACTTGTATTTGTTTAGACCCCTATCCGGATATTTCTTTTCTGTTCTTCCTGCAGATTTTTACATTTTTCTTTACCATCTTATTCTGTGAAATAAGATGGTTATTTGATAAGCTATACCAAAAAAAATTTTTCATTATTTTCAGATAATGTGCAGGAGTTTGAACACCTTATTTTCTGTGTAGCATCAGTGACCACTACTCTTCTTCTCTCAAGGCTCAGACGCACCCATTAGTGTTAAATGGAGTTAGCTGAACTGAAGAGAGACTAGATTCCTTCACCTTGGGTTCAGATGAATGTGAAAATCTTTAATGGGAAACATTAGCACTAAGGTTACAAGTCCCTTTATCTTTTGGAACGTATCCCTTTCTTCTCTCTTTTCCTTGCTCCTTCTATCTTGCAGTGACTTCCTCTCCATGCATTCGCATGTCTTCACTGCTGTTGGGGTGAAAGCCTTCTGCTCTGCTGTTCATCTCCTGTCATCTGAACAGCATTGTCATATCTCTTTGCCTCTTAGATTTTAATCTCATCTGAAAACAAACCTATTCTTTCTCTTGCCTATGTTTAATTTCCTTCACTCTACTGTTCATTAACTCTGTTAATTCAGGACATATTAAAATAAAGTTGCATTCTATTGCAGTTTTGGACTATGGTTACTGAAGGCTGATTGCTCAAGAAAGAGCTCCCGCTCCACCTTTTTAAAGGAAAGTGGAAAAGGACACTGATAGCAGAGACTACAGTGCCATCAACTTCAGTGGAGAGAAGGAATGCTGTGTTTATTGGCGAACAGTTGAGAGCTTTCTCACACTTCGTTAACTGGAGCTTTTATGTAGTAAATTAATGAGTTTAATTCTTGTCATCTGCTTGTCCTTCATAAGCTTAATTGCTTGGCATAGACTTTGTTTTACCCTGCGTGGCCTGCTGTCAGGATTTCTCATTGCGAGCATGACATTTATTGATGTATTACAGTATTAATTTATTTGGTCCCCTGCAGAGAAAGCTAAGTAAGGCCACAAGAGGTGAAAAAAAACTTTATAAAATCTCAGCCTAGAGGTCTCTTGGTTGGTTGCCACTAACGTTTAATTGAGATCTCTCCCCAGCCTCCCTTTGTATCTCTGATTCATTTCAAAGAAATAAATTGTAAGAGTTCATTCAAAGGAGCAACTTACCAGCAAAATGTTGAGTGCACAAACCATTGTGGCTGGAGGGTTTTACAAATGTTCACTTATTAAAATAGTAAATGTCCTACCTTTCTGGAAAGAAAAATCTTTATAAACTGTGGTATTATTTCTAGTGTAAACTCCTGTAACCTTGAGATAATGCTGAGTAGAGCCTCGCTACTAATTTTTTATAGGCAGCATCTTGGTTTGAAACTATTAAGTGTCAAAAGGAAGATGACTTACACTGGTTGATATTGGGTTATAATTAACTTTCTGTGCAAAACACTTCATTAAGGTAGGGAGCACTTAAGAGTGATTTAAGGTCTGTTGTAAATGAGAGTTTAAATCCCCCAGCTCAAACTTGGAAAACGGGGCTATGTTGACTTAAGGCCTCCCAACGTGTTTCAGACAAGAATGGTATAGCTGAAATAAAAAGCAGTCAAATATGAGGAAGCTAGGAAATACAGAAATAAGGTTACCTTTCTCAAACAAGACACCCAATGCTGTTTGAACTCTGCTGCCTCTGGACACAAGCAACTCATCAATGTTTTTATTTTTAACGGAGTGTGGGGAAAAGTTGCCTCTTGTGACCTGTGTCAGGTACAGGGAAGTAATATTAGGGATCTGTTAATTATTGTGAGCCTGTTTATTTGTGATTGTGTAGCTGAATACAGGGAGGAGAGGCAGTCATTGTGTTTGGTGTGATCTGTTAGCCAGCAGTAATTACCCAACGAGCCATGACACTGCCTCCAGTCCCTCGGCCCGCGCCACTTCCTGCAGCCCCCATTGGCCTGGAGCGGTGAACTGCGGCCAGTGGGAGCCATGATTGGCAGAACCTGCAGACACGGCAGATAAACAAACCGGCCCGGCCCACCAGGGGCTTTCCCTGAACAAGCGGCAGCCCAAGTTTGAGAACCACTGGCCTAGACCACACACTGAAGGATCCCATTGAATTGTAAGGATAGAAGTTTTGATTTATAGTGGTGGTAGTAGATCCTAAGAAAATGTTCCTCTTGTGACGTTGCAGTCTATCTGGTTTTATAAAAATATGCTAATGAGTGAATATACTGTAACTGGAATATGCTTCATGCAAAAGGTCTCTTGTAAGGTATCATTACAAAGCTTATAATCTACTGAGTGTGATCATCCTATTTGTATAAATGTACCACTCTTGTATCAGGAACTACAAATATGAAATATAACTCTGAGGGCCTATTGTAATTATGCAAAGTCTGGGCCATTAATGGTGGTTTGGAATCTTGATGACTCCCATTAACCTGTACAATTGTCTGCAGATGCTGTGGCTTACCTGTAAGACTTCCTGTATACCTGTGTGCTGGCAAGTGGGCAGTGAAGTCTTGCAGTGACATGTGGTCATGTCACCTGAACTGGAATCCATTTTTAACCTGGTGTCTTTCCATTGAGAAGGAGGGGGTGGGAACCCAGAGGGGGACAAAGGATTCCCGCCTTATGCTAAAGATATATAAAGGGGTGGAACAGAACAAAGTGAAGGAGCCATCAGGAAGAATCCCCTAGCTACCACCTGAGCTGGAACAAGAACTCTACCAGGGGAAAGAATTGTGCTCAGGCCTGGAAGGGGTCCAGTCTGAGGAAAAAACTTACTGAAGCATCTCTGAGGGTGAGATTATCTGTATACCATTTGATTAGACATAGATTTGTGCATTTTATTGTATTTTGCTTGGTGACTTACTTTGTTCTGTCTGTTACTACTTGGAACCATGTAAATCCTACTTTCTGTATTTAATAAAATCACTTTTTACTTATTAATTAACTCAGAGTATGTATTAATACCTGGGGGAGCAAACAACTGTGCATATCTCTCCATCAGTATTATAGAGGGTGAACAATTTATGAGTTTACCCTGTATAAGCTTTATGCAGGGTAAAACAGATTTATTTGGGTTTAAACCCCATTGGGAGTTGGGCAGCTGAGTGTTAAAGACAGGAACACTTCTGTTAGCTGCTTTCAGGTAAACCTGCAGCTTTGGGGCAAGTAATTCAGACTCTGGGTCTTTGTTGGAGCAGACGGGAGTGTCTGGCTCAGCAAGACAGGGTGCTGGGGTCCTGAGCTGGCAGGTAAGGCAGGGGTAGAAGTAGTCTTGGCACATCAGGTGGCAGCTCCCAAAGGGGGTTCTGTGATCCAACCCGTCACACCTCTTTTTTGAAAGTGAGGCGGGACATAAGAGATTGGTTTATTCTGAGTTCCTCCAACCACCATACCAGGGGCAGAGATAAGGTTGTATTGGTATTTTTTTTTCTTTCAGAATGTAACATTCCCTTTTCATTCCCTGCTTTTCTCATGTTTCAAATCATTAAGACAATTTTGCAGCTTGTACATCAACTGGGCCTCGCAGCCCAGAGGTTGAGGAAAATGATCTGGAGCTGGAGGGTATTACTGGAAGTCACGGCTAGGAGATACATTCAGGTATTGAGAATGAGGTATGTTAAGGGGGTGTGTATGCCCACTCAATAATATCCTCCTAAATAATTCCCCACTATATTGTTCCCTTTGTGATGGAAGACTATAGGTGCTGCTTTTTGCTGACCTGACATCAGTGAGAGCTGCCCAGCACCTTTGAAAAATCAAGTCTCTTATATTTACGTGCCTTGATGATGATGATGATGATGATTCATGTGGATTCAGGATCCTAAGTTTCAGCACTGAAATCTGAAATTTTTGGTTTTATTACATTATGAGCTTTAACAGTAGAGTTTCTTGTTACTCTAGATAGCGTGTAAGAACAGTTTTTTTTTTTTTTTTTAAATCTGATATATGATCCTATGTGCTAATGATGACTGGGAACTAAAAAAGAAATACATTTGTACTAGTCATTCTGACATTAAGTGACTTCATTGTGCCAAGTCAGCATTATTTCATTCATGATAAAATACCGAATGGACATTGTGGCAATTATTTATGCACTTTTTGTTGCACCAAATGATTTAAAGACTTTATTATTTTTGATTAATGAGCTCCTTCAGTAAAGCTATGAACATTTTTCTGACCAGTAAGAAAACTCAAGAGGAAGTCTTCCAGCAAACTTTTCATTTTTATTGTATTTTATTCCTAAAAGAATAAAATCAACATGTTCTTAAGCCAGGACTCATCTATTTCCTTTGTTAGGGAAAGCTCATTTTCTTTGATTCACTGAGCCTTGTAAAACATGAAAAAGCTGAGAAAGTAGGCAGATAACTATTTTTTGAGCAAAATAACTTGTAGTTATTTGAGTGCATATTTGTTTACATGCGAGAGTAGCTTTATATGTATGAAAACACTCCACACATAATGTACAGTATTGTGATCAATATAGAGAGCTGATCAGAACAGGGAGAAACCCTTCTGAAGTCAGGGAGATTCCTCTTGTTGAGAGTAAGGGTCTAAGCATACAGATCTCTTTGATGGTTTGAACAGAGATAATGCGTGTAGATATGTTCACTATCATGGCACATTTGTATAATAGAGATTTATAAAATAGACACTGATACAGTGAAAGCCAACTAGTCCTTCCAATTCAATCATTCCTTTAATTAAGAATGAAATGCAACAAATTTAAAACTTCTAAAAAAAGTACTCTTTTCTGTAGTGTATGACCTAGCTGTGGAATTCACTTCTGCCTGGTATTGAAGTAAATGGCTCAGCAAAATTCCAAGGAGGATTAGAGATTTTGCTTGTGGAAAAATAACATTTTTAGTTATACTAGCAATGTAAAAACATTATAAGAGATATCATGCCTCATGCTTCAGCACATAAATTGAGTTCCAGCTGGAGTTGTGAAGGCATCTCTCCTCACATGTAATGGCATACTCAAAGCGAAATTTCATTTTTCTCTAAAGGATCAGTTATTGGTCATTGGAGGCAGATTACCAGAATATATGGACCAATGGCTTGTTTACTTAATGGCGGTTTTTATATTTCTGTAGTGATCGAAAGATCTGGCTAAAATGGGTCTGAAAGCAGCTACTACACAGATAAAAGGGTGTGAAACAATTAGAGAAACTCAGTTAATGTTACATAATGACCCTGTTAAAAAGAACAAGAGTGGTTATTTTAATGAGTTCTAACTGCCATAAACGATCTGATTTTCACATGCTGTGCAGAAGTTATGAGGGCTAAACGACAACTGCTGTGCCCTCTAGTCTGCACATGTGTAGCATTATGGCTTAATCCTCTAAACTATATGTAGGTTACAGCTGAGCTGGTAAATCTGAAGAAGCAAATGCTAAAAACCGTGCTCAGGAGGCAGTGATGTAACATACTCTGTTTATACTGTGCTACTGATTAACTGTTTACTGGTCTTTGTGTCAGATTAGGTCTTTGATTTAAGCCTCTATATTTTATCCTTAAAGATCATAGACACTTAGTGTATAATAGCCCACATTTTTCACAATCCAGCTTCATCAGCTTTACTACTTGCTCATAACATTGATATGCAAAGAATAAAAGAATCTCTTCCCTACCTGTCTTCTCTCTCTTTTTTCTCTCTGTAGCTTGTTTAGTAACACTGATAGGAGGTGATTTTAATTATATTCCAGGATTTTAATTACAGTTAATTAATTGTACCAAAAAGTTTCTCTGAAGGTTGTGCAAACATTTCTGATCCCGTCATTTCATTTTAGTTTGTGGCTGGCTAGAGTTTTGAAAATGAAGAGCAGACATGCAGATCTGGATCATAGGAATGACATTTCAGTGTAACCATATCAAGATAAGTTTTTTACTCCTCCTACAGGAAAAGCTATTGTTACAGCTTTAATTAGATTTAACCTCCCATTTTCTATAGGATTTCATAGAAATGTTGTAGCTCGCACAGTGATTCTATATAAATACCACATAGCTAATATATAAATATAATATAAACCACGTAATAAAGCTTATTGGTGAAATCCTGGTGCCCTTGACGTCAACAGTTTTGCCATTGACTTCAGTGAGGCCAGGATTTCATGGTGTGTTCTCAGACACCCATGCTTACCTTTTAAAAACATGAATAGTTTTATTACAATCAGTGAGATGATTCATATGCTTAAAGTTAAGCACCATTTGTAATTTTTTTGCAGGGTCAGGTTTTTATTCAGGCATCAAGGACACAAATGAAAGGTTGTAAATAGTGTGTTATCTTAAAGGTGGCCTAGAAAGGAAAAAAATAGTGCTAAGCTGCTTCTTCTTCTTCTTCTTCTTCTTCTTTTAACCTTTGTCTGATTTATAAAGAAGGCTTGAAAGTTCCCCCCCCCCTTATTATAACCCATTTTTGAGCTCTTCTTTCCATTTAGAGATAGTAATATCAAGTCCTGTTTGCCGTGTTTTTGCTGGAGAACCCAATGACTAAGATACCTTTCTCAACTTTCATTTTGAATGGTTTTGTACCTAAAACTGTTTGTCCCAACTCAGTTTTTCAAGTGCAAGTTAAATGGATGTTAACGTGAGAGTTCTAATCATTTTCTGACTGAAAGTCTCTTCTGCTCTCTATTGCTCAATTCCTTCTATATCATATAGTCTCACTAGTCTTCAATTGTCCAGATGACTGTCAGCCAGGGCAATAGGGTAGACAGGACCTGCTTTTTTGTTTAAGGTTAAAAAATGAGCAAGAAATAAAATTGGAGAGAAAAACCTTTCGAGCTCTCTTTGTACATCATAAATCAGCAGAAAATGGCTACAGACTTAATTTTGTTTCCTTTGCAGATTGCTGTTAAAATTCCAGTTACATGATTATTTTAAGTAAACATTCAGCTATTGTTACTATGCCCTTCATTGCTAGATGTTTGTGCATTCTTGAAAGAAAAAGGATTATAATAAAATACTCCCCAGTTGAAAATGTTACCTAAACTACAGTGGTTAGGTGCCATTCATAACATATGTCCTGTGGCCTTTTTAATTGATGTGACTTGGTTAAATGATTTGTTCTACCATGAAACAATTAGAAGGTTGTTAATGATACTTCTGTCTTGTAAAATGAGAGCCAAAAACATATCTCTGAAGTTTTTTTTTATATATGTCGTGAGAATAGACAATAGCCTGGACTGAAGCAATAACACAGCATGGAGCCAGACAGACTGAATCCTGTGTCTGAGGGCAATATGAAAGGTTATTAACCACCCTTTCCTTAATCTGGCTAAAACAGAGAGCAAAGATAAGGCATTTTCAAGCCCTTCTTCAATCTATTGAACAGTGGCAGGCATTCATCAGGATCTTACCATTCACTTGTCACAATAATGATCTTGCAATACAGTAGGGAAATTCATAGCTCGATGGTTGTGCTCTAGGTTTATTTTAATTAAGCATAGCAGATTGCTGGGTCAGAAGTTAGACTGACTGGCTGCAGACGTTTCTTTCTTTCTCATTTAAAAATCTGAGAGTACTCAAAGAGGATCAGCATGGTATTATCTGAATGGCTTGATTAACTTCCTGATAATAAGACAAAGGGGATGCATGGGAGTCTTGCATTTGAAACAACATCTTCTAGCTTCCTGTAAGAAGTAATGTGTTTTCAGTTAGGATATTAATTGGCAAGAAAAAATTCCTTATGGTTTTCTTCTCTTTCCCTTCTCTCCAAATATGAAGGCAGCCTTTATTTTGTACTTGAAATTTCTCACTTCATGACTTATTGATAAGGATAAGCTCTGGCTGTCAGCAGGAAGATCTGGAAACTGCTTTTACTAAAACATTTCTCAGCTTCCTTAAATGTTTTAAAGAAGAAGAAGCAATTTGTCTACAGGTCCCATGAACATCTGGAGCTGTTAAAGGTGACTTAAGAAGTCTGAATACTTGTTACCAATGTTAGTATCACATGTCCAATTTGAATGGATGAAAGATTTAAAAACACAGAAGAAGGATTTTTTTATACAAAAGAAAAAAAGCTCAGCAAATTCTGGAGCATTACTTTAAATTGATTATATGATTGTAGACAATCTGAAAGAAAGGGTGTATGCATGTGTGACACCTATTGATGTTAGTGGTCATTGTGTGCATGTATCAAAGGGCAAAATGTGTTCTTTGGTGCACATATATTTTCATAATAGCGTTCCATCCATGTAATAAGCATGCAAGATCTTGTATTGTTTCCCAATTTTAAACTGGAGGTCAGATGAACATGTAAAGAAAAGTTTGCTGAGTATTTGAGGCATCACCTTATCATGTATCCAAAATGGTTTACAACACCTGCAAAATTACTTGTCCTAAAAGTGGCATTTGCTGGGAATGATGTCACCTTTTTCACCTTCGTCCGTCGTGTCCATCCCTCCACAAATGCAAGTCGATTCCACACCATTCTGTTTTGTTGCGAGCACATTCGTTCCCTTTCTTGCCAAAGAGTTTTGTCATGGGATTGGCCCAGTGCATTTTTGGTCTGCCCAGTGAATGCTGTGGCAACATTGGAATCTCTGACTTTTTTTCCCCACATGTGGTATTCCTGTAGCCAGTGATTGGTTAGTGGCATGGATGGCTTCTGCAAACCCCCAAACCAAGCCATAGCATGGGAATATGGCATTTGACTTTTAGACAGGAAATTTTAAATAATTATCCTGCCTCCAGAAATCCCATATTTTATATGTACATGATTTTCAGTGCTACAGGTTTTCTTGCTGATCCCTTTAAAAAATCAGAGTGGCAATTTTTAGGAGTGATCGTGGTTTGCAACTTTAGGAAGTTGATGAGTCATTAGATGACACTGTTTCTTTTCCAGTCAATATTTGGCCCAATGTAGTTAGGGCCTGTGCCACAACTACAGTTTTCTGCATATAAAAGCCCGGGCTGGCATTAGGGGATAGCAAGGAGGGAAATTGCCTGGGGCCTCACACCACAGGGGGCACACAAAGCTTAGTTGCTCAGGCTTCGGCTTCAGCCCCGGGTGGCGGGGCTCAAGGTCCTGGGCTGCAGTCCCATGTGGCGTGGCTTCGGCTTTCTGCCCTGGGCCCTAGTGAGTCTGATGCCAGCCATGCTTGGTAGGCCTCCTGAAACCTGCTCATGGCCCCCCAAGGATCCCTGGATCCCTGGTTGAGAACCACTGCACTAGAGAACACTGCAAAGAGAGTACTTATTATAGTATACACTACTGTAATGTTATAATGTACATTCTACATTATAGTATGTAGAAAGAGAGAGCCCTGAAAATCCTGATAAAACGTAACCGTTGCTAAAAATAAACCCTGAAAAAAATAAATTAATAATTCTCGAAAAGCAGAAGCCCTAACTGTTGGGAGGTGCTATGCTGTTAGAGGCAATCTCTTCTTCTTGAGACCGAAAATTGAAGTCCTGGCACGTGGTCATTTAACATCCCATAAATACCTTACTTAACTAGGGCCCAATCCAAATTCTAGTTTGGGTAACTATGTTCTGTCGATATACATTTCCCCTGCAGTTTCAAATGGATGTAGTGCTTAATGCTTCATCTCCCAAATGCTATGTGATGTAGGTGTGAGCTGTTAAGTGCTGTACCCATAAGTGGGTTGAAGGGGTGTTCAAAAATTGTGATTTGAGATTCTGTGCTGTACAAATGTACACCATAAAAGGTATTTCAACCCTTATGTATCCTTTTTGTTTCATTTTTATTGATGAATAGCTTAAATATTTTTTTCTTTTCAAAGAAACACATTATCCTCATCAAACTTACATATTTGAAATCACTCCTTCACTTTTGCAACAGAACTACGTATCATTTTTTGTATTAACATATATTGATTCCGTACTTGTTACATGGGAAAAAGTGTGTTTCAGCTGTGTGTGAAAATAACAGTACATTCTTTGTTTTCTTTTTGCAGTGCCTAATTCTGCCATTGCTGGACTAATTTAATGTAGTTCTTGTCACCTCCTTATTGGATAGATGTGTTTTTTTTTTTTTAAATATGGAGAACAAAAACCCTTTCACAATCTGACATGCTTCTCTTTTAATGGTACGTTCATCTAAATTGAAGACACTGATTAGTGCTGGGCAGATAAAGGAATTCAGCAAACTAAACTGGAGTTGAAGAAAAGGGCAGCTGTATTGTTACTTAATGGGCTATTTTTTGTGAATTCCTTGATAAGCACAGCACAGGCCTTCTGTTGGATAAGTTTATCTGTTGGGCTATATTCTGCTCTGAGATGCACTGGTGTAACTCCATAATCAGTAGATTAATCTGGATTTACATTGGTGTAAATAAGGGGAGAGAGAGAGAGAGTGTGTGTTTGTGTGTGTGTATGTATGTGTATGTATTTATTTCAGTTCCTCTGTTATATCACTAACCAGACCCGAAGAAGAGGTGTGTGTAAGCTCAAAAGCTTGTGTCTCTGTCCAACAGAAGTTGGTGCAATAAAATATATTACCTCATCCACCTTGTCTTTCTAATACCATTAACCCAACAGTCAGAGGGAAAGCAATATGGGTCAGCTGTGAAAGGGCTAAGTTCTTACCCATGCTAACACAAGAAATACGTGGTGAAACTCTGGCCTCATTGAAGCAAAAAGTAAAGCTCCCATTGACATTAATATGGCTAGGATTTCACCCGCACATTCTAGGATCCCAATTCTGAGAAGGTTTACACACATGTTTGACTTTACATGATGGGAGTATCTCCATTGTCCTCCATGGAGCTCATCGCAGAATGTAAAGTTAAGAACATGCATAAATCTTCTTAGGATCAGGGCCTAGGTTAGTGACCAAACTCACCACTCTACTTCAGTTGCTTCTTTTATTAGCAGTTGAAATAACACAAAGACCAGCCTAAGCTTTCTCATCCCTCCAGCCAGGCTGTTTACAAGTTTCACTCAAAGTGATGATGTACTTCTTCTGAGAGGGTTTTTTTTAAATATGTACGGTTCCTATTGAGCAGAATTATGTCTAAAGCCGATTCAGGTGCAGTGCAGCCTACCAACAATAAGCTCCAACAAAATTTTCCTTCTGTATCTGTGATTAGTCTTATGTTCTAAGACTGTATATGCACTTTCAGAGGGGATTTTGGAATCTACTCCCATTTAAACAAACCCATTCCTTAAAACTATATTGAGTTTATTGGTAGTATAGCAGTGTTCTGATTGTTATGTGATGAGGCAGGGTGGATAGTGAAGACCTGTAGACAAGTCCTGCTGCTGTATGTCACCACAGTGAGGGTGATCGCTTCATTAAGTTTGTAGAGTAAATTTTATAGAGCCCTCTTTTGATTTCATACCACTAAATGCTAGCCTTTTGATAAGAGTAATATTTCACTCTTTCACTGAATTTTGTAGTTGTCAAACTACAAAAATTGAAAGGGGAGGAAAGCAAAAGGGAGCACAATAGAAAAAACCATCAGTGGTATGTGTGGTCATCACAGACCACTGCTTGTTATAAAGGGTGCACAGAAAAAAGTTGTGACTATCTGGCATCTGGACAGATGAATCTTAGACTTACTTTGACTTGCAGGCTGTGACAACCTTAGAGTGGTAGAGTCACTCTAGTTGCACTAGATGGTGCTGATGTTCCCTAGTGGTGTGGCAGCAGGGTAGGGGTAAAAACATACATTTCAGTTCATTCTTCAACCAAAAATCACTAATGAAGTGATGCCTGGCAACTGCCCTGAAAATGTCAAGTCTCTTTCCATTTCAAAGGCTTCTGTTTCTATTAACTCTGGATTTCCTTGGTTTGGACTAAGTCAGGCCATTAACAATTTATTTTAGTGTGTGTCCCCCCCCCCATATATATAGTTTGAAACTGATACCTACAGCCTTCAGACACTTCAGTGAGATATGGACATTGAAATTCACTCTGAAAGTGAGAATGTCATAAATAGTAGTATAAGTATTAGTTTATCTATGGAGCCCATTGCTGTAGTATCTAAGGCATCATTTAACTTGATGTACGAAAAGATGCCCTTACTGATGGACAAGTCTATAAAGAATAAAAACGGTGGGAAAATAAATCAATAAAATGTTTTTTTTAAAAAAAGAAGATGGGTGAGTCTGGGAGCATTTAACATACTTTACTAGGCTATCACTATGATGCATTTTTAAAGCACTCACCACAGTACCATTGGGATGCTCTGGCTCGAACACTTTATTACAGGATATCTTCCAGGATTGTTTTTCTTAAGCGTTCATAATTGCTCAGTAGTCAATTATCAGATTTATGGGGTGTTTTGGAATTGCAAACCACTGAGTCACATACATTAATAGTATATAATGGCAAAAATGGAGTTGCTGGAGGATTTTCTGATATTTTTTCCTAAAATAAAATTCAGTAATT